>NC_143249.1:100323239-100932066 GCF_984573655.1 Nuphar pumila
GCGTATTCGAACATATATATCCGACGATAGTTACGAGGCGAGCGCGTGAACACCGAAGTGTCCTAGAGGGCTCAACCAAGAACTAAAGCAAGATACTACTTCAGAAAGTATATGCTATATACAAACAATCAAATACTTGAGAGAGATGGTTTAATGAAGCGAACTTACTTCAATTTGCGGAAGAAACGTCTCCCGAATGATCCAACGCTTTGAACAAGCTTCGATCCTTCCGTCAAGAGGTCACACTAGGTCAGATGAAGTCGGCCTAGTAGAGAAAGAGGTAAAGCAGGTCAAGCTGCTTAACCTAAGTGGTTTGAACCAAACTGGGTTCGGTCCAAGTCAACTGGGTTCAGCAGGTTCGAACTCAACCCAAGTAGGCTAAGTCTGGGTTCAGAAATCCAAACCAAAAGTTGGACCAAAAGGGACTTTGACTTTGACTTCCAACCCAACTAGGTTCAAGTCAAGTCAACTGGGTTTGAGCTAGGTCAGGTGGGTTCAGACCTAGGTCAGGTGGGTTAGGACCAGGTCAGGCAGGCTCAGGCTAAGTCAGGTGGGCTAGGCTAGGTAGGGGAGGTTTGGAAAAGGAGGAGAGAGAGAGGGCTAGACGATTTTTCAAAGGAGGGGGGCTCCTCTATTTATAGATTCTGAAACTTGAGCCCCAAGTTTCAGAATTTCCATTTTAGTCCATAGCTTTTTCAAAAATTCCCTTTGATCTTATCCATCTGAGATATTTCCATGAGATATTTTCGTGGGTCCCACCGGATATTTTCTGAAGAATATTTCTGTGTGTCCCACCAACATTTTCGTGGGTCCCGCAAAAAGTTGAATTTTCGGCATTTTTTTCTGAAAAATTCTGAGTAGGCCATTATCTTCGTATTTATGCAACTAAGAAAGTTGGCTCGCAGGAATCTCTTGATTTCGAGCAGGGAGGAAGTTATGATCTCCAGAGCGTTTGAGCATATATTCGTGAAGATACGAATATCTTAAGTATATCTGGGTCGCAGGAATCGGTTCGATTCGCTTTACGGTAAAAATGCTATTTTTCACTGAAGAATGCCTCAGGAATTTATTCAGAGTTATCTGAAAAATTGCGGGTCTTACAATATGTTTTCTCTCATTGGATTTTCAATCCTTTTGTCTATTTGCAAAATTCTTCATCTTATTTTCCTCGTGCATACCTTGACTATTGCGGTGGAAATTGTTTACCCACTTGCCTTTTCCTTATTCTAAATCCGTTTGCGGATTGTTTTTTTCAAAGAGATATCTCTTTCCTTCAAAAATGGTATTTTCCTCGTGGTTGACGACCTCGCCTAGGTAACAAGGCACATTTTCCGTTGTTTATTTCTCTTACAAAGAATGACAACACAATTGTCGTGATTTCAGCGGCGACTCCATCCTTAGTAATGGGATATTCTTCCAATTGTCTACCATATCGTCAATAATCATTTTTCTCCCAAATCCAAAATTCCCTCAGAGTCTAATCAAGACTTCATCCTACAGAGAGAGCAGCCACAACATTTGATGGTTCGAACAAGGTCAGGAAGAAGAACCACATCACCACAACACTCCTCAGCCTCAGAAGGAGAAATGGATCCCCACGGAAGTCAAGATCAGCAGCAAGAGGAGGATGGCATAGACCCACAGATATATGAAAGTCTTCACCAGCGAGGACTTCTATGATGGCCTAGAAGGAGACGAAGATCTGGAAAATCTGCCTCGTAAATTCATCAAGTTCGACGGTTCTGGTGATCCCAAAGCCCACCTCGCCATGTTCTTTGCCGAATGCTCCAAATTCAAGAGAGACAATAGAGCCCTATTTCTCTGTTTTCCCCGTAGCCTAGAAGGCACTGCCGCCAAGTGGTACTCCGAGCATATCAATCCAATCGAGTTACGAGAATTCGATAAGGTGGTCAATCTATTCATCGAGCGATTTTTGTTCAATACTGAAGTGCTACCAACGTTAAATCACCTCTGTAATCTGAAGGAGGGAGATAGTGAAAAAGCCAAGGACTTTGTTTGCAGATGGAGAGAGACCTGCAACAAAATGAGGGATCCTATATTAGAGAGACATGCTTTATCACTGATCCTCAACAACTTTTCACAGCCTTTGAGGAGTCTCATTTCTACCTCACCATTCAAGTCTTTCATTGAACTCATTGAACGAGCTGAATGGCTCGAGATGGGAATAGAGAATGGTGTCTATGATGGTATCACCCTCCTCAAGAACAATCTAGATTCAAAGAAAAAGGCAAATTTCGCCTCCTCCGCCAACATCATCCGCAATGATAACAAAAGTAGTATGGGCAACCATGTGGATCGAGAAGAAAAACAGAATAGCAAGCTATCTCAGCCCAACTTTCCACAAAAAGAAAAGATAAAGCGTGAAGGTTGGAGTAATGATCGTGTGTTCACTCCTCTCAAACAAACACTCGAAGAAGCCCTTGAATTCATGCTGACCAAGGGATTAGTGAAGCTCCCAAAGGCCACAACTCCCCCCACCATCATGGAAAGGTTCATGAATCAGTTCTGCAGGTTCCATCGGGCAGTAGGGCATGACATCGATCATTGTTTTGTCTTCAAAAATATTATTCAGGACTGCATTGACAAGAGCCTCCTCGCTGAAGCTGAAGAAGAAGACGAGCTGGCCATCCTGACCAAGCCTTTCCCAGATCATTCAGAAAGTTGATGATGTCAAAGTTCCCAGCTTTCTTCCTTTCGTTTTGCCAATCACCTCGTAGGAGCAAGTCAGTCCAGTTTTTGCAACCTTTTGGTCGAGTGCTTATAAATATGCAGTCTTTTTGTTATCAGTTCTACTTATCAATAAAATGTCAATTTTCTTCATCCAATACTTCTTTCTTTTTCCCCATTAGGGCACCTGTTTTCGTTTTAAAGAATCTTCTTTGCCCATTCTTTTCAAGATGAGGGGCAATCCCAACATCATTCATGCGAGAAATGAAATTACCTATGAGGGTTTTTCAAAAATCATGAAATTTTTGAAAATTTTCTACAAACATCTTCGTTATGATCACCCAAAAGTTTAATATTTCGGTCCAATTTTTTTCAAAAATCAACCATCACGTTGGTCTTCTTTTTTTAAATTGGTTTCGAACCATTATCTTTTAAAATCAACCCTTGTGTTGATTTTCTTTTCCAAAATTATTGTTAAACCAATTCGTTTTCAAAATCAACCCTCATGATGATCTCTCTTCAAAATCAACCCTCATGTTGATTCCTCTTTTAATGACCAGCTCTCACGCTGATCATTCTTCAAAATCAACCTCGCAGTTGATTTTCTTCCCCAAAATGATTTCTCACTTTCAAAATAACATTTTCCTTTTACTTTAAAGATCCCATATGCAAACACTTTCTCACTTCTCATTTTGCTTTTATCATTTCAATGGGATAATATAATTTTGTTTCCTTTCATCGATTTTTAAGCATCAATAAAATTATTAAATTTGCCAATAGTTTGGCACCATTTTATTTGTGTCTCTTTCCTTTTCACAAATATGTCTCTTGTAAGGAACGATCTTGAGGACGTCTCTCAATCAAGAAGCCTGTCACCTTATTCCTCGATTATCTTTCTTTGTATTCAAATTTTTTCTCCCTAGTTACACTGGGGCATTTTTTTTTGAAAAATCTATCTTTACCTCAAAACATCCTGTATGCAGGCAGGATAAACCAATCTCTCATTTTGCATGTATATGCACCCACTTGCATTAATTTTGCATTCATTTACATTTCATGTGCATTTGCATTTCATTTTGCATTAATTCTGCATCCATTTTCTTCACCTTCAGGTTAAGGGATAAACCTGAATCATTTTCCATGATTTCTTCAAAATTCTCCAATTTCTATTCATATCCCCGTTCAGGATAAGGGGTTAATCCTGAAAATCAGACCACATACATCTAAATATGATGGTCTTTTTCATTGCAAGTCAAATAATCCAGTCCTCGAACTGGCCATTCTCAAAACTTTCAATCCCAGCTCTCGCACTATCAATTTTCAAAAATTCAATCTTCTGATTAAAGATTTTCCTTTAAGATTCGAGCCCTGACTCAAACTTTCCAGCTTTCCTTTGAAGATTTGAGCTTTTAACTCAAGTCTTCTTTCCTTCAAAATTTAAACTTTTCAGTTTCCTTTTGAGATTCGAGCCCTGAATCGAACTTTCCTGCTTTCCTTCAAAAATTTGAGTTTTAACTCAAATTTTTATTTCCTTCAAAATCTGAACTTCCCAGTTTTCCTTTGAGATTCGAGCCCCGACTCGAACTTTCCAACTTTCCTCTGAATATTTGAGTTTCGACTCAAAAATCTGAATTGGCCTAGTTTTTCCTTTTAAGATTTGGGTTTCGACCCGAACTTTATCTCATTAGAAACCAAACTTCCTAGCTTTCCTTCGGAGGCTCGAGTTTTCGACTCGAATATTCCAACTTTCCTTGTAAAACCTGAGTCCTGATTCGGATGCTATTTCAAAACCAGCTTTTGAGTTAGGCTTACCTTCAAAATCCAACCTTATGCCAAGACTTACCTTCAAAATTCTAACTTCGTATTGGATTTACCTTCGAAATTGAGTACCATCGTCAGGGATGTGTCAACTCGGATGTCAAGCGATCTCTTTTACTAAGGATTTCAAGAACACTTTGTCAATTTGTCAATCAATTACCTGTTGATTTCATAATTTTATTTTTACCTCAGTTTACCTTCAGTATTACTTCCAAAAAGGCAAAGCTCTTGTGAAGAAGGATTCAAAATCCAAATTCTTTCTATTGGCCCACCAAAAGGATGAAGGATAAATCCTCAATATGGCCAGAAAAGAAGATTCAATGTTTTGCAAAGCCATAGATGATTGATATTGATCGCAGTCAATGACACATTTTTAAAGACCATTCTTGTGAAAATGAGGCAGTGGAAATATCCTGAGCGTTAGAAAAGGCGAGCATTCATCAAAACTCTGTCTTCTCAAAATCACCTAAGCTGTAATTAAATATCCGCAAAAGGGATCTCTCACTTGTCGTCAAGATGAAGGCAAATTAAGCGAGTAGACCCCCGGGGCCAAAGAAGATTCGAAACATCTCCAAGATGACGGAGTTTGTGACGGATCCTTCTAGGGAAAGTCCAAAGCACTGTCGAGATGAAGGCAGATGCGATGAACCTCCCGACAATCCCTAAAAGATATTTAATTTCCGCTATCATCCAAAGATCTCTAACCCATGAGCCAATATCGTAAAAGAAGGATCGAAACATCTCCAAGTTGAAGGAGTTTGTAACGTACCCTTCCAAAAAGAGAGCAAGAGAAAAAAAGAAAGAGAGAAAAGTCAGGACATCTCCAAAATGAAGGATGATGTAATAAATTCCCTCGAAGCCCAAAAAAGTGCAGAAAGATTATTATGATAGAAGCTCCCAGGATATCAAACTGCCAAATCTATCAAGAATCTTCTTTAAATTTGTGAAATTCTATTATCAATATTCTTTCATCAATTGCTTTCATAACATTAAATTCTCACTTTCCTGTTCATATCAAGGAAATTGATAACTTCTTTTAAGAAGGTCAATCACAAGCAATTGGGATTCCAAATATTGATTCTATGAAGTCAATCCGGTTTGGAGGTAATACTTCAGGTAGAAAAGAAGGAATATTTTCACAACAATGAGCATCATTTTCAATTACTTTTAATCAACAAAATTTTCAACATTTTGACAATATTTTCTAGCTATCCTGACGTTAAGTGAGAGCTTGATGTCCATATTAATGCATCTTGACCCCTTCGAGAGATTTTCCTTTGTCGTCTTTCACATTGTTAAAAGATTAGCCTTATCTCCGAAAGGATAGCCTTTATCATCTTTCACATTGTTGAAAGATTAGCCTTTTCTCTGAAAGGATTGCCTTTATCATCTTTTGCGTTGTTGAAAGATTAGCCTTCTTTCTGAAAGGATAGCCTTTGTCATCTTTCGCATTGTCGAAAGAATCGCCTTGTTCCTTCGGATTACCTTTTATCATCTTTCACGTTGTTGAAAGATTAGCCTTCTCTCCGAAAGGATTGCATTTATCATCTTTTGCGTTGTTGAAAGATTAGCCTTCTTTCTGAAAGGATAGCCTTTGTCATCTTTCGCATTGTCGAAAGAATCATTTTGTTCCTTCGGATTACCTTTTATCATCTTTCGCGTTGTTGAAAGATTAGCCTTTTCTCCGAAAGGATTGCCTTTATCATCTTTTGCATTGTTGAAAGATTAGTCTTCTTTCCGAAAGGATAGCCTTTGTCATCTTTCGCATTGTCGAAAGAATCGCCTTGTTCCTTCGGATTACCTTTTATCATCTTTCACGTTGTTGAAAGATTAGCCTTCTCTCCGAAAGGATTACCTTTGTCATCTTTCGCATTGTCGAAAGAATCGCCTTATTCCTTCGGATTACCTTTTATCATCTTTCACGTTGTTGAAAGATTAGCCTTCTCTCCGAAAGGATTGCCTTTATCATCTTTTGCGTTGTTGAAAGATTAGCCTTCTTTCCGAAAGGATAGCCTTTCTCATCTTTAGCATTGTTGAAAGAATCGCCTTGTTCCTTCGGATTACCTTTTATCATCTTTTACGTTGTTGAAAGATGGCCTTCTCTCCGAAAGGATTACCTTTGTCATCTTTCGCGTTGTCAAAAAAATCGCCTTGCTCCTTGGGATTACCTTTGTCATCTTTCGCGTTGTCGAAAGAATCACCTTATTCCTTTGGATTGCCTTTATCATCTTTCGTGTTGTCGAAAGAATCGCCTTATTCCTTTGGATTACCTTTGTCATCTTTCGCGTTGTCAAAAGAATCGCCTTGCTCCTTTGGATTGCCTTTGTCATCTTTCGTGTTGTCGAAAGAATCACCTTGTTCCTTTGGATCGCCTTTATCATCTTTCGTGTTGTCGAAAGAATCGCCTTGTTCCTTCGGATTACCTTTTGTCATCTTTCGCGTTGTCGAAAGAATCGCCTTGTTCCTTTGGATCACCCGCGTTCATCTTTCACATTGCCGAAAGAGTTGCCTTATTCTTCGTTGGAAAAATTGCCTTATTCATCTTTTGCGTTGTCAAAAGAGTTGCCTTACTCTTCTCTGAAAGAGTTTGCCTTGTCTGTCTTTCGCGTTGCCGAAAGAGTTACCTTATTCTCGTCAAAAGATTGCCATATCCATCTTTCGCGTTGTCGTAAGAGTCGTCTTACTCCTTACCATATTCATATTTCACACTAATGAAAAATTCACCGGATCATCTTGATCATCTTCCAAAATTGCCTCTTACAATTCCATTTCCATCGCCTCGTTCCTCTTCAAGAAAAGTTGTCTTATTCACCTTCCAATATTTCATTTTCCACCCAATCAGGATAAGGGTATAAACCTGAGCCTCATTCAAAGAGGTATTTCATTTTCTGCCCGATCAGGATAAGGGTACAAACCTGAGCCGCCTTTGATGAGGTATTCCATTATCCGCCCGATCAGGATAAGAGTACAAACCTGAGCCTCATTCAAAGAGGTATTTCATTTTCCGCCCGATCAGGTTAAGGGTACAAACCTGAGTCTCATTTCCATGAGGTATTTTCATTCCCCAATTAGGTTAAGGGACAAACCTGAGTTTCATACGAAGCATTTTTTGTCCCATCCAGGTTAAGGGCATAAACCTGAATTTCACTCTCACAGATTGAGTCTTTCATCTTCATTCTCCATTTCATATCTATCATCTTCCTCGAGCTAATTTCTTCATACCCAGTCAGATCCTTCTAACTGGAGCATTTTTATATAGCCCAAATTTGGTGTGTTTTCTTTGCCACTAAGCTCGGCAACAGGCCAGCTTAGTAGCAAAGAGGGGCATCTGTAAACACCCCAAATTTTTACTCACCTCCTTGACATCTCTCTCAATCGGTACATTTCAGTTCTCCATGATCAATGAAGGGCAAAATGGTTATTTTCTCAGATTGAACCTTGCAGAAAGTCTAAAATTTCATTGTTGAGCCTCAAAATTTCTATATTTAGGTTCTGAGACATCTTCAAACTGCAAATTTTCAAAATCCTATTCCTGACAAAAAGTTAGAATTTCCAATTCTAGATTGAGAATGACATTTCATAGAACATGTCTTTGCATAGCATTGCATGAACATTTCATATCATGTCATTTCGAGGTCCAGAAACTCTCGATTTCAAAATTTTTCAATCCAGATTCGAGTTTTAACTCTTTTCAAAATTGATTTTAAAACCCTGGGTCTTCAAAATCGCCAATCTTTCCCATTTTACCCCCAGGACTTTTTAATTACAAAAGTTTTTCTCAGGAAAATAATCTGGATACTTGGATATTGATTTTAAAGATTTTATCTCAAAACTTTTTGCAAAAAGATTTTAAATCTCTTTATAAAATTTCTGTATCTCCTTTATCCATATTTTTGCCCAGAAAATTCAGTTTTTTTTTCCAAATTCTTGAAAACAAACAAAGTTTTATCTCATATTATAAAAATACAAAAAAAAAGGAAGTTATTTCTTCTGCTTTTTATTTTCAAATAAATGGAGTGGGACCCGCCTTTGAACTAGCATCATACTCAGATTCTCAGGTAAGTTTCTTGTTTTCAAGCGGGACCCACCCGAAGATCGCACCAATTGACAAATTCTTCTTTTTAATTTCTTAATGTTATTTATTTATTTATTTATTTTTTAGTTAGTGGGCCACACACATGTGGCATCCCAATTAAAAATAAAAGATTTGCAAAAACAAAATAAAGCTTTATTTTGCAAAAGGATTTTAAAAGTGGGTTGAGGTGGCATTTCCATAAAAGCCTCTCATTTATTTCACTATTCATTTTTTTTATTGATTTACGTACATAAATTTTTTTTTTTTAAAGGAAGCAGCCTTAAATGGCACAGCCGAACTTCCCTAAAAATAAATAAATTTCATTTTACCTAAAACTTAGGTAAATGAAATAAAAATTTTGAAAAACACAAGAGGCACCCCTTTTGAAAACGGCTACATTGAATATTTCAGTTTCGAAAATCTTCAAAGAGATGTAACAGAAGCTTTGAAAGGATTGCGATTTTTTTTGAAAGGAAGTTGAAAATCTCTTTAAAAGAGGGAGAGCCTGGCCGATTGAAAGGAGGGGGAAATTTGATTTTCTGGTCTTTTGGTTTTCGCAGGAAACGCCATCCAGCGTGAAGACCATCCAGCAAGAGGCCGGTTGCTGCATCTTCTTCAGCCCATCAACATAAGTCCACAAGCATCTCCACCCAGCGTGAAGAGGAATTTCCAGTCCATTTCCTTCAACCAATCCAGCTGCTTTCCATTTTTCTTTCAGCCCACCAGCTGAAAGTCCAAGAGGCTGCCGCACATCCATCTTCAGCTCAGCTTACCGCTGTCCAGCCTAGCGTTTTCATCCACTTCAGCCCAGCCGCAGGAGAACCAGTGTTTTCATCCATTTCAGCCCACCAACAAAGGAAACTCCAGCCAGCGTTTTCACCATCTACCCTTTCTTCAGATCATCATCATAAGAGCCAGCAGATCCGTTAGTGCAGAAAATCCCTTTGCTGCCAGCATACCATCCAGAAAGAGCATCCATCTTCTTTCAGCATATATCAATGCAAGGTATTGATCATAAAGAATATGGATTTTTAAGGTGATCCCTATAAAAACTCAGCAAGCAAAACCCCTTACTTTCTTTGACCGTTGCCCTCATTTCTTTTCTTCTTAATTTTATCTTCCATGTTTACCCTTTTCCTGCACATTTCGTTGTATATCCTAAAGCATGGCAAGTAGTTTGAGTTGTCCATAGCAGCATCAATGCCATTTATTTGCAATAACAAGCGTTGGCTATTACCTCTAAAGCCAACACTTATCATAGGGTTTACGTTTTGTTCCTTATATATCATTTGCAAAGTCTGATTTAAATGTATTTTCTTATTTTACCCATTATATATGGAATTTCAATTAATATGTGTATTTCCTCATTATATGTATATATAGCTATATATATATATATATCTATGTATATCTACATATATATATATATATATACATATATATGTATATATATATATATACTTATATTTACATTTGTATCTCTTCATGTACACTTGTTTCCATATATGAGCATCCATGTAGCTATTTTCTCATATAAACACACGTCCATTGGTACATGTCATTTAGCACAAATTTTAGTATTTTGATATATATATATCTCTTCATTGTACATATTCTATATATGCCCATTTCCTTGGGTATCTTGTATATCCCTTCCCTGTACTAATTCTCATTTTGCAGGAAAATCTGGAGGATGCTGATTTTTTTCACTATGTATTTTTATTTCATTTATTTTGACTCACGTCAGAGATGTAATAATCAAACTTGGAATAATATTTACTTTACTACTTAGATTAGGATGCATCTCATGTAGTTTGATTCCTGCAATATCCTGATTCTATGATTCATATATCTCAATTTTCAAAAATTCACTGTGGATGAACACGAATGGCACATGCACCAACTCTTAGAGAGTTGATGGACTCGATGGAGTCCATATTTACGGCCCTAGTCGGAATATGGACGAGACCCAGATCCGTCATCTTTCTACTAGTCACACTGAGCCTACACTCTTAGGCTATCTTAAAAATGCACATCATATTTCCAATTTTTCAAAATATTGTGAATTAAATCAATTAAACTCTGAACATGTTCATGGCCACAGTCAGAATATGTGAAGGATTTATTTTGACTTAATACACATTTTTCCAACAAATTTCTCAGAAAAAAATCTTTTCAAAGTGCATTCATTCATTCAAGTCATCTGCATCATGGCATCATCTGCTTTTCTCAAGAAATTTTCACTCTTTGGAAATCAATTCCTCAAGAAACTATGAAGATTCCCGAAGTTGGATTTCTCAAGTCAAGTTTTCCTATGTTTTTCCCTGAAAATGTTATTTTCTTAAGATTCTTTTCAAAAGAGAATTTCTCATCTTTCTCAAGAATCAAAAATCGATTTCCAGATACTGTAAAGACAATATTCTCAGGATTTCAGTTTCCCAAGTTTTTAATTTCCTTCTCCAAAGAGTTTTTCAATGAATTTCAATCGTTTTCCTAAGAAAATTTTGAAAGTCAGAGTTTTGCTGATAAATATTTTTTTTCAAATATTCATCTTTTCTCCATTCTCCATTTTCCCAGGACTATCATCCATTCACAATTTTCCCAAAACTTCATAAACTTTTTGGTGATTCCCAATTCTTTCATCTGAGTTTCCTAAGAGGTTGATTTCCATTCTTTTTCCTGAGAAATGCTTTTCAACTCCAAATGTTTTCTAAGCATACATCATATTTTTCCAACTTGCATTTTACAAAACCTCATAGCTCACGCCTGAATTTTCTGTGCATTTAGGATAGAACACAATTTCGATGACTTAACTATGTCAAGCACAATTTTGGTCCTTGGTTCGATTACCCCTGTTAAAGGTGGCAGGAACGGTCGAACCTCGTACCGACAGGTCGAGCCCCATCCCATGGATTTTTCCGCAATTTTCAAAACGGAGGCGAGTATTTCAAAACATTTTCCAAAATCCGATCAAGTTTGAATCGCGAAAACATTTTCCTCTCTCTTCCGCAAGGAAGGGAAGACGGGAAAAATTTTACGACGATAACAGTGATAGGGAGTGTAAATGCCATAGTGCATTAACATGCAAAAACTTGAAATGATGTACTAGTGAAGGAAGATGAAGCGGATAACTGCAGCAAATGTAAGTGGAGCTAGTATGGTAGCAGTTGCGACTGACTGCAAATGAAGGTGTTAATGGTGAATGGAGGGTGCAGGGTGCTGATGTGTTACATAGTGCAGTAAATGAGGTGATTGATCAGAGTTGTTGCCATACCCTGCATTGTTGTAAGTGTAGGCAAAGGAAACCACAGCAGTGCTTTGGCACTGCTATAGATAGGTTAGAAGCTACAACAGTGCCCAGCACTGCTGTAGTGCCAAGGGACGCATCACTACTGTAAATCTTATGGAAAGACACAACAGTGCTAAGCATTGCTGTAGGTGAAGGTGCATCAGTGGGGTGGGCATGAGATAATGAAGAGAGTATTAATGACGATGTAGCTGTGATGATGATGGCAGCAAGCTGATAAATGAATCGGTTCCCTAAGAATGATCATACAACAGATCAAAGCCTTGTGGCAATCTCTGAATTTGAAGTGTACAGCAAATCATAAAAACAATCACACAACAGATCAAAGCTTCACGGTAAATCGAGACATTGTAATTTCAATCATCCCTTTTAGATGTCTTTAGATGATTACTACTGTAAAATGTGAACCCAATATCTCTAATCCATCAGTAAAATAAAAAAAAATAAAAAAAATGCAAGATGATGCAAAACCAGTGGAAATAATACACTCCTCTGCTCAGCCTATTGAAACTTGACTCTGCATCCATGATAAAACTGATGATTAGCATTTGTAAGATACATGGAAATAAAAGGGAAAACACTTAGTCTAAGTCATTTTAAAAGAAAGAAACTATCTATTTTTAATTTCACCATCAGGGGTACCTCTACTGATGAAATGAATATAGATTCAGCCAGAAGTTCCTCCCCTATATAACCTGTGGAAACTTGACTCTCCACTGATGAAATGAATATAGATTCAGCCCGAAGTTCCTCCCCTGTACAACCTCCCTTTATGAAATGCAAGCTTCATCACAGGAATTGTGTAAAGAACTCTTGTAATGCCATCCTTGCTAGAAACTAGCAGCAGAGGGGATTGATTTGTCGTGTTTGCTATCAATGACAAGTCCAAGAGAGCCAAACTAAATGGAGGAGGATGGTATCCCATCCAAGCTGTATCAACTATCTGGATTAGTTGATACACATATATATATATTTTTTATGTCAGATTTCTTGTGAGTTTGGCTTGCAAACCATAGCAATTCCCATGACACAACCGAAGACATCATCTTGCCAATGAGGGGAGATACCACAGTTATTGATATGGTCATAGTTCACCTGCAGGAGCATCGATTTTCAACTGACCGACATCCCCAAACAATTGTTGTAACTGTATCCTTAAAGATCGAACTACAAAGCAAAGCCAATGTTTGTCCATGTCCTGCTTGTTACCCAACACTGTATTCCTTTCTTCAACAGGACATAATTTGCATATAGAGAAGTTTCTTTTGAAGCATGAGGATGCGCTTTTCGCAATACTTCCTTCCAATAATTTATTAGCAGATTCAAGAAATGGTTGGCCACAACCACTTAATGACAAGACTAGCATGGCTAACAACTTTGGAGTTGGATGACCTCAACTCAAACCAATGGGCATCCTTATAGGTTTTTTGAATGGACGCTCAACTGTAGGTGCTTCCAAAAAAGAAAGGAACTATTGAGTAGAGATTTTTTTTTTGTTTTTAGCTTTGCTCAATGAACAATACCTGTCTTTTACTGCAAATCGATATCAATTATATACTGAAATTCGAACAAAGTAATCAGGTTTTAGTGTAACCTTTTGGGTAGATACGAAAAGGGTCTCAGAGAATATGAATGCCAAAATTATGGAGATTCAAACAAATCAAATACACAGAAATGACTGAATGAAGCTGCAGAATGAACATATACACAGGATGAACAGAGGTTAGGGATGAATGCTTATAAAAAAAATAAATAAATAACCAACGCATGGTGAAACATATGCAGAATCAAATTGATTCTGAGTGTTCTTGTGATAATCAATCAAATAGATGAGGAAATAAGCAGAACAAAATGAAATGATCGAATTCCATGGAAAAATTATAATAAACAAGTTAAATCAACAAAATCTGTCGATGAAGCAACTCAATGTTGACAAAACCAGAAGGGAAAGGCTGGATCATGTCAAAAGCGTTGGATTGGATGTGATGCTATCAAACGCAAGAGAACATATACAAATGAAATGTAAAAAAGAAAAAAAGAAATCACCGGATCTAATACATAAATAGATATTTAAGAAAATCAGAAATAACTTGTAAGGAACAGATAAAATAGGAAACCAATAACCTCAACAGAAACTTAATATCAAAATATACCGAAAACAGGAGAAACGACAAATAAAGAAGAGGGGAAAATCGAAGGAAAGGAAAATCAAATATAGGAATACGCACATTCCGTCAATGTCACAAGGCGTAGGTCGATATTGCTAGAGGAAAATCGACACTACAGATATTGCTTCTGCATGAATGGTAAAAAAAAAAAACATGGACGAAACAGAAATATAACGGATATCAAATTGTGACAAAGGTGTAGCTGAAAAAATTTTCTTACAGAAGAGAGAGAAGGGGCGATGAACAGGAAATTCAAGGAAAATTACAGTCAACAGAGAGAGAAAGGAATACTTACAGGATTGTTGACGCTTTGGAGGATCGTTCCTTTGTTTTTGCAGAGTTTTTGCTAGAGGATTGAGAGGGCTCGCTTCTGTCGAGAGGGGAAGCACCAGAGGGAGGGGAAAATCGAAAATAGAGAAAGATCGAGAAGGATATCGTGGATGCTGGATGGAAAATGGATGGGATTATCGATCCCCTGAGGGTCGATTTTATAAGAGGTGGCCGTTAGGCCCCTCTCAGATCCGGTCCCTTTTCTTTATAAAATTTTCCAAAAGGCGGCTTTAATAAAAAATTTCTCTAAAAAGGTGTTTTCAAAACTTGATTTTCAAAAAGGTGCTTTTTAAAAGGCTATTTTTGTGTTTTCTTTTTCGGTTTTCTTATTTTTCTGTTCTTTTCTTGAAATTTTCTATATATATTTTTTGTATTTTTGAAAACCAAAAGATTCTAAAGCTATGGTATTTCTAAAAAGTTTTTCAAATAAAAAGAAGGCTTTTTGAAAGTTCGAAGTTACCTTTTGGAATTCTCTTCAAAAAAATGGGTTTACATCCGAATTTCGAAGAAATATTCAAGGTTTAAGCCTCGAACCGAGGCATATAGAGTCTCGAATCCAAATGGTCACTGGATCGACTATCTGAACATTTTAGAATTTATTTTTCGTATTTTTGTAAAATTTAATATGAAAATTGGATAGTGAAGCTCAGATTTGGATTTTAACATTGGATCAGGATCCGAGATCGAATCAGATATATAACATGGATTTAATTTCAATAAAACCTGAGAAACAAAATGGAATTTAGATTTAAAAGTGACTCAATTACTCAGAAAATGGAATCAGGGGCAAAAATGGAATATTTATAAGATTTTGAAAAATTTGGGGTGTTCACACCCGTAGTTACACTTTTGTACACACCTTTGGTTACACTGTTTCACTTGTTGCACTTACCTGTGGTGGCCGCCCAGACTCGCGACTTTGTTGCTTTTCAGCACCTTGCTTTCTGTTGTTTTCTATTTAAACTCTTTCAAAAAAAAAAATTCACAAAAAATCCTAAGTTTTTCCAAAGTCAGGGTTTGGGGTGCCACAGTTAATACTCTACCTTATCAAAACCAGTCCGCACCTACTTAGAACCGAACCATAGTAGGTTCGGGTTAGCCTTTGTCTTGCCCCGCACCCTTTCATTAGTTGGTTAGGGTTTTGGCATAAGTGTACATGCCTTGGGTTTCAAAGAGTTCAATATATATATATATATATATATAAATATATATAGGTGTATATAAATGTATTTTGGTGCAAATGTATATATGTACGTATACATATATATACATGTAAGGTCATGCCTTATTGAGTGCAATTGAAATGGGAAACATATATAATTATATTTACATATAGGCATAGATAAGTATATACATATATGTTAAAACACTTAAGTGATTATTTCGGTACGACCGAATGGACTTGCGACACTCCTGTGTCCTGTCCAGATATTTCGTTAGATGATTCCGCACTCTGAACTAGGTATGAACTACATATTGTTGACTTACGTTCATTTTGGCAAACAGTTTGTTTCGGGTCCGCGGGCGCGGCACCCCGAACCGTGGTAATGCCAATGTAATACCCATTAGATGGGTTATTCCAGAATCGCCTTCAACACGTATGTGTGTCGTGTTGCGTAAGGAAAACCCTTATGCTTTGGTTTACATTCGACAGACCAGAATGGTATGCATTGATCGTTATTGTTAATTCATGTACTTAGAGACTTCATCGTTGTATATCACAAGTGTGTTTTAATATCTTTGTTTCGGGTCCGCAGGCGCGGCAACCCATACCGTGGAAATAGCTAATGTTATTTCGATAAGACGGAATATCCCAGACTTCGCTATAAACACATAAGTGTGTTGAATCACGTGTAATGACCCTTTGTATCGCAATTGCATCTTCCATGCAAGAACAATTATTCACCGTGGTAATGCAATGTTATTCCCATAAGATGGGACTTTAGATAAATTCTATTTTTAAACCTTTGAGATTGCGAATTGATGAAATACCACGTACATGAAACTGCCTACCTGCTTACATACTTAATTGTCTTCCAGAGATAGAATTGTATAATGCCTCTGATTATTTTATTATGCAAAATGATAGAAAGCTTATATTACTCTTACACTTTGCACATAGCACACCCTGACACTGTTACTGAATAGTGCGTACCCTGACGAAGTACATTGCTTGAGGCATTGGTAAGCACATTAGGTGCACTTACCTTATGAAATGAAAAGATAGAAAATTGAACACCATAGGGTATGAATAAACAAAAAATGACTTGTTGTGGGCTCAATTGGAGTCTTTGGGCAGTGGCCCTTGTGTGGTGTATGGACTCTTGTGTGATATACCCTAAACAGAAATAAATAATGTGGTGTTGTAACTGCTTTCATGAGCAGTGTGCTCCGTTGGCCGCATGAGGCTGATCACGTGAATGGGCAGGCTAAGTCCTCGTTTTGCATACCCTGCGGGGACCACGAGGCAAATTCCTCGTTGTGAGGTATGAATGAACATGAGCCTAAGAAAGATAAACCTGCTTCGCCTTATTCACAAAATGGTTCACCTTGGGAGAGGGTGGATGGTACAACCCTGAGTGACTTGTCGTTACTACGACACGTGTTTTGACAGGAGATGTAGCGTCCTTTGGCCTCCAGTCACTTAGAGTCCGGGAGGTCGAGGTTGCCTTTCTAGGACCTCACTACTGCAGTAGTATGGATTGCAATCATTGCCTATGCAAGTGTTTTCTCCTAGCTGTGTGCTACTCGCATATGGTTGACTCGGTCTGTAGCTTCCCCGGTTACCACACTATAATTTGAATAACAGACATCGAGTGCATGTTTCACAGAATACGAGGTTTTCTTCGCGTACCCGAAGGAGTAATCAGAAGAACATAAAGACTAACCAAATAGCTGACTTAGAGTAGTTGTTACTTCACTTGAGTTGTAGGTTGTACTTCAGTTGCTACTTAGTTACTCTACTTGATGTCAGTACTTGTTACTGCTTGAGTACTTGTTACAGTTACTTCAGTTGTTACTTCAGTTACTTGTTGCTCAGTACTCGTTATAGTTCAGTTTGCTGCTTTAGCTACTTGATTCACTGTTACTTCAGCTTGTTACTTTCTCGTTGACTAATACTTGTCACTTTGCACTTACCTGAAACAGGCACTTACACTTGTCTGTTCTGTTACTGCTTTCCTTTTTATATAATATATGTTTATGCCTATGGTTGTTTCTTCACCACCTCGCAAGAGGCCTGACCCCGTTTTATGGGGATGTAGGTGACGAACAGGTATAGTGTGGATGCGATGATACGCGGTGGAGGCTCGGAGGACCCACACACTGACCTGCAGATCTTGTGTCCTAGTGGTTTTGGGTGTTGTTGGGATGTAATCCCTATTTTGGATTTTTGTACTCTTATTTTTGTAAACATTTAAACTGTTGGGTTGTATGCCCTTTCACACTGGTGGTTGTATTTTATTTTAAACTGTTGTCTACTTGGTTACACTTTTACTTTGTTGCACTTACCTGTGGTGGCCGCCCAGACTCGCGGCTTTGTTGTTTTTCCAGCACCTTGCTTTCCGTTGTTTCTATTTAAACCTTTCAAAAAAAAAAAATTCCACAGAAAATCCTAAGTTTTTCCAAAGTCGGGGTTTGGGGCGCCATAGATATTGGTATCAGAGCAGAGTTTAAGTGTATGGTCAGAGCTTCATCGTGCATCATCCATCGCACTGTAAGTATAAGTTAAACTTCTGTTATTTCATTATTTTCTGCTTCTTAGATAGTTTTGTGCATGTGGTTCTGTGTATGTAATAGATGTCGACAAACCCGACCTATGGTAAGATTTTGGAAGCTCTTCAAAACCTAACCCAAGGTGAAGAGGCCTTGAGCGGAGCTGTGCGGCATTTGACACGTAATGTGCATATGTTGGCACCTCCCTATGCCAGGTGTTTGGAAGATCACGCGGGACAAATCTATCCCCGTGAGTTGGTTGAGTGCCCCTACTGCAGTCTTCGTGGGCATGTCGAAGAGAAATGCCAGACGAAGCAGTGGGATGAGCTCTGGAAGAGCAACGCGGAAGACATCGACGATGTATCTTCGGTTACTGGACCATTGGTTGTGGAAGTGGATAGCCAGGACGAAGAAAGGCGTGGAGCGATCGATTCTCCCGAGTCCTATCCATATGCGATTTCCTCAGAGTACGTGCCACCGATCCAGATGGAAGTCCAAGAGATCTCTGATACGCCGCTGAGGAATGTTGTTTCTCCTCCTCGTGTTAGGCCGAGGCACTATGGTAGTCGGAAGGACTACAAAGACTTCTACACCAACAAGTCATGATCTTGTGATGTGATGTTTTGATGTTAGAAACACTGAGTCAGTGTTTCGTTTTTGGTTTTGTCTTATTTGAGTTGTTCGCAGTGCTGGTTTAACCCTATCTTGACGAAGGGTATTCCTATAATGTTGCAGTTTCCTTATTAATGAAAATGAATTTTTCTATCCCTGTGTACTTGCCAATTGCTTATGTGAGAATTTTACGTATTTAGATGGCATGGCGTACGAGGTGTGACGACCTTATGGAGACTTAGAACAACCTTACAGAGGTTGTCAGACGACAAGCGGAAACTATGAGGAACATGGGCGAGCATATCCAGTAGGCCGCCCAGGGACAGAGAGCACCTGCCCAGTTTCCGGTAGCAGCGGTGCCATATAAACAATTTATGAGTTTGAATCCGCCCTCGTTTGACGGGAAAGCATCGCCTGAAGTTACTGAAGATTGGATCCGAGAAATGGAGAGTATATTCCGTGTACTGCAAGTCGGAGATGATTGTAAAGTAGATTTTGGGACATATCGTCTCAAGAAAGATACAAAAAGGTGGTGGGCGACCACCTAGGAAATAAAATTTGACAACCAGCCAGTCAATTGAGATCAGTTCGTAGAAGTGTTCTACGCGGCTTACTTTCCAGCTCACAAAAGGAGCCGAAAAATGCAGGAGTTTCTTGACCTTCAGCAAGGAAGTTCTTCTCTTGCGGAATACGTTACCCGATTCCGTAGCTTGGAGAGATTTTGTCCGAACCTGTACACGACGGAAAAGTAGCGAGCACTTAAATTTGCTCGGGGTCTGAAGCCAATCTTACGGACAAAGGTGTACACACGTGCACCAATGACGGTAGACGAAACTTTAGAGATGGCCTCCTTACTTGAGCATGACTGGATTGAATCGCAGAAGACTCCCGCACCACGTCAGCAGCAGCATCCTGGCTAAAAGTGTTGGCCAAGGAAGAGACAATTCCAGAGGAATTAGGGTGGAAGGAAGTTCCATCCTCAGGCAAAGAAGAAGCGCAACAACAACAACAACAACCGCTAGTTACAGTATCAGAACCGCATGCCTCCACATCAACAGCACCAGCAGTCGTAGTAGAAGCAGCTTACTGCGACCAGTTGTCCGAAATGTACCACTGATCATCCAGAGCGACCCTGCCCACGAGACACAGGCGAATGCTTATATTGTGGGAAGATGGGTCATTATATCAGAGATTGCAGAAAGAAATAGGCGGATGACCAGCACAGGAACACGCCAAGTACTTCCCAGCAGGCGCAACAACGATAACCCTCGACACAGCAACAACAACATGTAAACACCCCAAATTTTCACTCACCTTCCTGATATCTCCACCAATCATCACATTTCAGTTCTCCGGAACCAATGAAGGGCAAAATGGTCATTTTCCAAGATTGAATCTTGCAAAAAGTCCTAAAGTCCATTCTCGAGTCTCAAAACTTCTCTATTTAGACTCAGAAACATCTTCAAAATGCAAATTTTCAAAATCCTATTCGGGACAAAAAGCTAGAATTTCCAAGTCCTAGCTCAGAGGGGCATTTCAGGAAACATGTCTTTGCATATCATCGCATGAGCATTTCATATCATTTCAATGCACAACATGTCATTTTGTGATCCAGAACTTCTGATTTTCAAAAGTAGCGATCCAGATTCGAGTTTTAAATATTTCAAAATTGATTTCAAACCCCTGGGTTTTTAAAATTGTCAATTCTTCCCATTTTACCCCCAGGACTCCGAATTACAAAAGTCTTCTCAAGAAAACGATCTGGATAGTTTTTGACATTGATCTTCAAAATTTCGTCAGTTGAAAAGAGGGGGACACAATTTCAAATTCATAAGACCTTATTTCAAACTTTTACAAAAAGGGATCCAAATTTCTCCGCATCTTTCTAAATTTTACCCTGAAGAGCCATTTTCTTTTAAGTTTTGAAACCGAACCAAAGTTCACTTCGTGTTTTCTAAACTTAGCCTACTATTATGAAAATTTCAAAAATCTCACTTGGCTTTTATTTCAAATAAGTGACGTGGGACCCGCCTCGAGGTGGTGTCACACTTAAATTCTCAAAAATTTCTCTTATTTTCAAAACAGTGCCCAATCGGGAGTGGCACCAACTTATAAAACTCTTTCATTTGATTTAATAAAATAATTAGTGGGCCCACGTAGGTGGCAACCCACTAGAGTCCTCTGCAAAGAAAAACAAACTTTTTCAAAAAGTTTTCAAATCTAGTGAGATGGCACCACCTTAAAAAAAAGAAAAAAAAAAAAGAAAAGAGAAAAACAAAATCCATTTTTTTCATTTTTTTTACTTTTTCAGCCCCAAATGGATCACCGTGAAACCCTACCCAAAAACTTTTAATTTTACCTAAGTTTCAAAAATTTTCTGGAGAAAGGGAGCCGTCCCCCTCTCAAAACGGCGAGCTTTTTTTTTAAAACATTTCAAAAAAATTTGAAAATTTTGTTTTAAAGGTTATCAAGGTCGGCTAAAAAGGAAAAAAAATAGGGATTCGAGGGGGAAAAGGAGGAGCCAGTTATTAAAAGAGGAGGAGGGTCCAACAGAAGAGGGGGACCCCATCTACGATTCCAGCTCTTCCTCCCTTTATCGTCTACCCTCCTCTCTTCCCAACAGAGGGGAACCTCTGTCTTTCTCCTGCTTCTTCCACCTGGGACCGATCGAGCTTTTCAAAGAGGGCAATAGGCGATTTCTTTTATTCCCATCTCTGGAACATCCCTGGAGGTCGGCTGCAGTTTTAAAGACTCTTGGCAAAACCCCCAATCCCCAATCAGTGATTTTTTTTGGAAGGGGCCGGTCTGCGATTTCTCTTGAAGCCATCTCTGAATCCCCCTTCATCTCTGGAATCCCTCTGCTCTCCCTGAAAACTCGATCCATCCCTGAAGGAAGCATCCTCTTCAACCTCTGCCGAATCAAGGTAAAGGCCTTCTTTGCATCTACCTTTAGGTGAATTAAGCATCAAGTTTGCGCCATTTGCAATGCCAACCCGTTGCAGCAGTTGACGTGGCTTGCATCCTGGTTTATCTAATGTGTCAAGAATCGATGATGCCATCCAATGGCATCATCGATTCAACTTGGATGTCAAAATTTATCAAATAATTATCCCCCTTTAAAGTTTTTTTTTTTTGGTTCATTCCAATGTTCTGAGTATTCCAAATAACATCTTCAGATCATTTTTAGTGGATATCAGATTCATCCTATTACATACCCATGATTCATTGTTTGAAAAGATTATCTTACAAAACATTTCAGTTTTTAGTCTCTTTTAAGTATAGTGTTTAAGGATTCAGACGTCATCTGTGTTAATTTCCTCATCTATGCATATTCTTCTTACTTAAATTCAGTTTTCAATCGTTCATATATCTTTAGTATTTGCAAGTATGCACGGTTTAAAAAAAAAAAATTGCATATTTCAGGTAAAATGATGGCTAGAAATGCTTATCATACAGCAAAAACATTGCTCTTGACCAAGGCACTACATATGAATTCAATCTCACCTTTGATTTTATCCCTCACAATCTCATATCAGCATCTTTGTTATCAGATTTCCCTGTTTTTATCTTGTAGAACATCTTTTTAATAGCATTACTAGTTGATTTGGGTTCATGAAGATGCTAACTACAGGGCATATTAGCAAACCATTCAGTTGACCATTCGTTCTTTTTATTTTGTATCATTCATTATCTTGGTAACTTCTTTTGCTCACCTATGATCCATGTTTGTAATGCCCCGGATTTCCAAAACAAAGCTAAGTTAAAGATTTTCATGAATTTCTTTTTTTTTTCATTGCAGCGGAACTTATAAAAGCTTTTAGCAGCGAAATCAGACAATAATGAGTCATCAGTTTTAGAAAACTCCGGGCACGTTGCAGGTATGTGGCCAAGCAACTCATTGACCACCAAGATGTCCCATTTTATCGAAAACCACATGTTTATTACAACATCACTGCTTGAAAAAGCAGCATAGGTTCAATAAAAGAAGCAGTACAACTCTGTCTAGAGAAACCCTGGAACTTGATGCCGCCTTGCTCTGCATATCACCACGCAGGTACAACACCTGAAATCCCCATTAAACGGGGTCAGAACCACTGATGGTCTGGTAAGCAAACAATCATATGTCCATTTAACTCAAGTATATATGATGACCACTCAGGGTCGCAATTCGTAATAACGACGCTCAAGCCTCCAAGACTTAGCGTATATCGCAAGAGCCTCCTTAGGGCTATGAGTTGAACGTCCACGCGAGTCTTCATGACTTCGCATAAGCCTCTCCAGGGCTGTGATTTAGAATAACTGCTTAAGTCTTCACGACTTAGCTTTGACCTCTTCAGAGTCACGAATGGATGTCTAGCTCAAGCCTTTATGCTTGGCACATCCGTATCCTACGAATCTAAGGACAACTCTCCGAGCTTCGCTTAGTCGTACGGATATCATTTGGGTTCTTTTCCAATCGGTCCAATAGTATACCGACCATGATACCTTCACAAAGGTTATGCAAGACTGACTCAATAACGTCCATACACGCATACATTCAAAGTATCGCTGTACCTAAGCTAATGCTTTGTTTCGATAATTGCACCTCCCCCTGGGCTTAGGGGACTCATATCTGGGCAACAACGCGACAATCTGGGGGTTGATTATTCTATGTATTTTAGATACCCCAGAGGCTTGTTGACCCCATCCCCCTAGTAGGACGGTACAACATACCAGAAGAGATCCTTACTAGGTATTCGAATGCATTCGGCCACTGCAGTAGTTGGGTTCAATCCTTAGATATTTAAGGATAACCATGACCTTCATACCTCTGAGTGACGGAGGCCATCAATGAACTCTATCAGGTTCGGGTGAAATATATGTCACTCAAGGCTGCGCCATCACCATCTTCCTCGGTGAGAAATTCTGAAAGGGGTCTGCCGGTCTTACAATTACTTGACGAACATTGCATGCCTATAGGGCAACCTTTGAGAAGTATGTACCCGACCCCAATCAACCACTCGGCTTTCACTATAGAACAAAAGCTTTATTCATATGTATGCATAACTCTGCTCTCGGCACTTCAGCCTTGTCGAGCACTTCGACCTTGACGAGCACTTCACCTCTTTCGGTGGAAACAACACACTCCGGCTCAGCGGCCCTTACGAGTCTGGTTGTCTGATAATTCTCAATGAGCATGCACATGACTCGATCTCTACGGATGGGCTACTCGACGTATTTTTACGCAACGAGCTCAGGACCTCGTCAAGGCGCTACCACTACTTTGGCGCAATGGCTCTTACAAGTATGGTGCCCTTGTAGGTGTCAAGGAGACGAGTCATTCTGACATCGTTCCAACAAACGGCATCGTTGTGCCACTTAACTGGTTCTGGCAGCTCTTTTGCCAACCATTCTGTCGGCACCTCCTCTGCTCTACCGGCAGTGGTGTGACGAACCTTTCTACATTGTAGAAGGCATTCCATGAACTGGGTAGCACTCCTGCTATGTTCTTTCCGAGCTATTCTTAGCTCCTTCAGGAATTTCAGCAGCACTTCCTCTCTTTAACGGAGAAAGCGTGCGTTTCTTTTATCCATTTCAGCGACATCTCCCCTCTTTGGTGGGAAATCGTTACGCTTAACTCGGGAAATGGATGTGCACCGTTGTGCGTACTTTGCATCCATCAAGGTTGCAGGAACCCTGGGCCATAGCCAGGCCATACGTAATTGACTTAGTCTTTACGTAAAGAGCATTTTGACAAAAAGTGAAACCTTTCCAATAGGGGCTTCATTCGTCAAGCAGAATCTTGAACGAGGAGCGGTAAGGGGATCGCATTGGCGATTTGGAGTGGATCTCCATTTGAACGCTCATTTACACGCCATATATTTAGTATAAGCAGAAGCCTGTGCTTTATACAACGGCAGCGTAAAGAAATGCATATACTATTGTTCAGGGTGTGTAACTGAATGAAATATTCTAAATATATATTTGCAGAAAGCAGAAGCCTTGGTGTCATTCAACACGACGGCGTAAGTAAATGCATAATCGGAAGTGCAGTAATTGGAAATTGCAGAAAGCAGGGAGCCTTGACATCATACGATACAACGGCAAAGGTAAATTACATAGCCTGTGCGATATAGGACGCGTCGGCAGAATCAACAGATATACACCTAGATCTGTATCCAACGATAGTTACGAGGCGAGCGAGTGAACACCGAAGTGTCCTAAAGAGCTCAACCAAGAACTAGGGCGAGATACTATTTTGAAGAACACATATACTGCGCATTCGAACATATATATCTGATAATAGTTACGAGGCGAGCGCGTGAACACCGAAGCGTCCTAGAGGGCTCAACCAATAACTAAAGCAAGATACTACTTCAGAAAGTATATGCTATATATAAACAATCAAATACTTGAGAGAGATGGATTAATGAAGGGAACTTACTTCAAATTGCGGAAGAAACGACTCCTGAATGATCCAACGCTTTGAACAAGCTTCGATCCTTCTGTCAAGAGGTTTGACTAGGTTAGATCAAGTCGACCTAGTTGAGAAAGAGGTAAAGCAGGTCAAGCTGCTTAACCTAAGTGGTTTGAACCAAACTGGGTTCGGTCCAAGTCAACTGGGTTCAACAAGTTCGAACTCAACCCAAGTAGGCTAAGTCTGGGTTCATAAATCCAAACCAAAAGCTGGACCAAAAAGGACTTTGACTTTGACTTCAAACCCAACTAGGTTCAAGTCTAGTCAATTGGGTTTGAGCTAGGTCAGGTGGGTTCAGACCTAGGTCAGGTGGGTTAGGACCAGGTCAGGCAGGCTCAGGCTAAGTCAGGTAGGCTCAGACCTACTGGGCTAGGTAGGGGAGGTTTAGGAGAGAGAAAGAGGAGGCAAGGGGGGGGGGGATGATTTTTTCAAAGGGGGCTCTCCTCCTTTTATAGATGAGGTTGCTTAGCCCCTAAGCAACCCCATTTACTTAAATACCCCTGCCTTTTTCAAAAATCCAGTTTGATGTTATCCATCTGAATGTTTGATCTTATCCATCTGACTGTTTAATCTTATCCATCTGGGATATTTTTGTGGGTCCCACCGGATATTTTCTGAGGAATATTTTTGTGGGTCCCACCAATATTTTTGTGGGTCCCGCAAAAAAGTTGAGTTTTTGGCATTTTTTCCAAAAAATTTTGAGTAGGCCATTATCTTCGTATTAACGTAACTAAGAAAGTTGGCTCGTACGAATCTCTTGATTTCATTCAGGTAGAAAGTTATGGCTTCCAAAGTGTTTGAGCATATATTCGTGAAGATACGAATATCCTAAGTATATTTGGATCGCATGAATCGTTTCGATTCGCTTTACGGTAAAAACACTATTTACCTGCTAGCATTTTCTCAATCCTCCTATCTTGAGGCCACCAGAATTGGGAAAACCTCTTTTGTTATACATCTCAGTCAATCAAGTCGCATGCCGCAGATTCTTGGCGCAATACAAAGAAGGCAGCTTGATAGAGCACACCATCTATTATGTGAGTAAGACTTTCATAGATTATGAAAAGAAATACTCTCAAATAGAGAAGACCTGCCTAGCTCTGGTATGGATGTGTCAGAAGCTAAGACACTACCTGCTAGCATCAGAAGTCAAAATTTTGTCTAAACTCAATCCTCTCAAATACATTTTGGAGCAACCTTTTCTCAGCGGACGAGTCGCCAAATGGCAAGTCTTACTGATGCAGTATGACTTAGAATATGTCTCGCAACAATCAATCTAAGGTCAAGCAATTGCTGATCAATTGACAAATTTTCCTCTGGCAGAAGAGGTGAAAGCCGAAGATGACTTCCCAAATGAGCAAATATGCAATATCCAGCAATCTCTAATCTGGAATTTATTTTTCGATGGTTCCAAGAATATGGCCGGAATAGGCATCGGAATCTTGTTAATCACTCCTGAGAAAGAGATCATTCCATTTTCTCTGAAGTTAGATTTCCAATGTACCTACAATATGGCTGAGTACGAAGCTCTAATTCAAGGTCTAAAGATTCTACTAGACTTCAATGTCAAGAGAGTGCATGCCTACTGTGACTCATTACTCGTCGTCAATCAAGTCCGAACCGAATGGCAAGTCAAAGATCAGAAGCTATTTCCTTATCAGAAAATCGTTTCAGCTCTTGTCAGCAAGTTCGAAGAATTTCAGCTCTTCCATATCAAGAGGGAATTCAATCAAGTGGTCGATAGTCTAGCTAGTTTAGGCTCTATTATGGCATTCAAAAATGTAGAATCTTGTCGCTCTTTTGAAATTGGCAGACTCGACCAACCTGCTTTCCTTCCAATAGAACAAGTACACCAAGCTGAGCAAAAGAAGAAGCCTTGGTATTACAATATCAAAACTTTCATAGAAACCGGCGAATTTCCTCCAGAACTCTTGAAGAAAGAGCAGCAAGCAATCTAGCGTATGTCTACCTGATACTTCATTCTGGCCAATGTCCTCTATCGTCGGGGATTCCGTTCAGAGTATTCCAGATGCTTAGACGAAGACGAAGCCAAAGAAGTCGTGCGAGAAGCACACAAAGGCATTTGTGGTGGCCACGTCGGTTACCAAACCCTTGTCAAGCAGATCATCAGAGCAAGTTACTATTGGAAGACTATGCAGCAAGACTGTTATCATTATGTGAAGAAGTGTGTGCAATGCCAGATACATGGACCTTCTATTCATGCCCCAACAACTTATTTGCAATCTGTTATTTCTCCATGACCGTTCTCTATGTGGGCCTTCGACGTCGTAGGCCCCATCACTCCCTCTGCTTCAAATGGCCACAAATACTTCCTTGTTGCAACAGAATATTTTACCAAGTGGGTAGAAGCTATCACTCTCCGCACAGTAGAAGCCCAACACGTGGTCTCTTTCATTCACAAGAGCATCCTTTGCCATTTCGGCATCCGGCATGACATCGTGTCAGATAATGGCAGTCATTTTAAGAATGAAAAGATGAAGACCTTTTGCTCAAAATTCAAAATCTATCATCATTTCTCTGCTCCATATTATCCCCAAGGGAATGGCCAGGCAGAAACCACCAACAAGATCTTAATTCGTATCTTGGAGCGAATCGTGGAAACAGGCCGTGACTGGCATGAGAAGATCCATGATGCACTATGGGCCTATCGGACCACCATTTGTACACCAACGAATGCTACTCCATCAGAATTGGTCTATGGAACAGAAGTAGTATTGCCGCTACATGTTCAGAAGCCCGCTTTGAAATTTGCATCACTGCTAGAATTACCTCTTGATCAATACCGGCAGCAGCGACTGGTACAACTAGACTTACTCGACGAGAGAAGGCTAAAAGCAGCAAAGCATGCTCAATCCTATCTCCAGAGAGTAGCCAGGCAGTATGTGAAGTCTGTCATCGAAACAAGATTCAAAGTCAATGATTTAGTACTTCGATCCACAACTTATCTCAAGCATCATCCCGGCGGGAAATGGTCGCCAAATTGGGAAGGTCCATATGTCGTCAAAGAAGCATTACCCCGCAACTCATATCGACTCATCAACACCGATGGAGTAGAATTACCAGATCCCATTAATGCTCGACATTTTAAAAAGTTCTATACTTGAAGCATCTATTCTTCCTTTGTAATCTTCCTATTTTCTTCAAATAATGATCAAACTTTCTTTTCCCAGTTACACTGGGGCATTTTTAAAATTTTAGTTTGTATGCAGGCAGAAGAAAAATTCCTCATTTGCACACACTTGTGCATTCATGTGCATCAATTTGCATTCAACTGCATTAATAACAATCTGGTCAGTATTGAGATTTAAACAAACAGTCCCATCATAGTTCCTAATTGTTATTCAAAATCGAAAAACAATCATTAATATTGAACCAAGATCCAGTGCTCGAACTAGTATTATTTCAAAATCCAGTGCTCAAACTGGTATTATTTCAAAATCCAGTGCTCGAACTGACATCATTTCAAA
The DNA here is from genome assembly GCF_984573655.1 of Nuphar pumila. Taxonomy (NCBI): domain Eukaryota; kingdom Viridiplantae; phylum Streptophyta; class Magnoliopsida; order Nymphaeales; family Nymphaeaceae; genus Nuphar; species Nuphar pumila. The sequence continues at coordinate 100,351,897 of NC_143249.1, forward strand.
TCCAATTTTCTAGTGGGTCTATGTTTTTTTTCAAAAAACCGAGTTCCGACTCGAGTTTTCCTTCAAATCATTTTTTTCTTTCTTTTGAAGACCTGAGTTCCGACTCAGGTTTTCCTTTAAAATTACTTTTTCTTTCGTTGATCCGAGTTCCGACTTGGATGTTCCCTTAAATCATTTTCTTTTGTTGCTCCGAGTTCCGACTCGTGATTTCTCTACCTTATTCGAGCCCTGACTTGAGCTCTTCATTTTCTTTTGTTGATCCGGGTTCCGACTCGAGATCTCTTTATTTACTCGAGCCCTGACTCGAGCTCTTCATTTTCTTTGCTGATCCGAGTTCCGACTCGTGATCTCTTTACCTTATTCGAGCTATGATTCGAGTCTTCATTTTCTTTTGTTGATCCGGGTTCCCACTCGAGATCTCTTTATTCACTCGAGCTCTTCATTTTCTTTTGTTGATCCGGGTTCCGACTCGAGATCTCTTTATTTACTCGAGCCCTGACTCGAGCTCTTCATTTTCTTTGCTGATCCGAGTTTCGACTCATGATCTCTTTACCTTATTCGAGCTATGATTCGAGTCTTCATTTTCTTTTGTTGATCCGGGTTCCAACTCGAGATCTCTTTTTTCACTCGAGCCCTGACTCGAGCTCTTTATTTTCTTTTGTTGATCCGGGTTCCGACTCGAGATCTCTTTATTTACTCGAGCCCTGACTCGAGCTCTTCATTTTCTTTTGTTGATCCGGGTTCCGACTCGAGATCTCTTTATTTATTCAAGCCCTAACTCATCATCCTTTGTTGATCCGGGTTCCGACTCGTGATCTCTCTAATTTATTCGAGTTCTGACTCGAGCCATTTATTCTCCTGCATTGATCCAAGTTATGTCAATCCTCAGGGTCAGTCGATTTCTCAAATTTGATATTTTGCCCACCAATTTTCAATTCAAATCTTCGGATCATTCAATTCTCCAATCTTGACCCCCGGGTCACCCAATTTCTAAATTCAAATTCCAATTCTCAATTCCAATTACCAAATTCTCAATTTTGACCTCCAAGTCATTCAACTTCCAATTTTCCAAGTTCAATTTCCAATTTTGACCTCTGGGTCACCCAATTTCCAATTTTGACCTCTAGGTCACTCAATTTCCAATTTTGACCTCTAGGTCACTCAATTTCCAATTTTCGACCTTCGGGTCACTCAATTCTCAATTTCGACCTTCAGGTCACACAATTTCGACCTTTTGGTCAACCAATTCTCAATTTCGACCATCAGGTCATCCAATTTCGACCTCCGGGTCATTCAAACAATCAATTTTCCAATTTTCAATTTCAACCTTTGGGTCAATCAATTTCAATATCCAATTTCAATCATTTTCTCTTGCGAGAGACCCTTTTTATAGGGAGAGTTCGAGGGAGCTCGTTTTTTTCGCATGCTATCCAATTTGTTCACTTAGCCCCTTTTCAGGGAGAGTTTGAAGGGACTCGCGTCTTTATGAACCGTTTGCAAAACAATTTTCAATTTCACACAAGGAACCCTTTTCATAGGGAGAGGCTCGACAGAGACTCGCTTTTCTTGTGACCACCCCGATTTTCTACTAGGCCATTTTCGTCATGAAGGACCCTCTTTTCAGGGAGAGTGTGATGGACTCGTTCCCTTCATGACCCAAATTTCCGACCTCACTATTATCGGCCCCCTTTCCATAAGAGAAGCCTAATATTAGGGAGCTTTGACGAAAGCTTAATTTCTCTTCGAAAGTTCGTTTTGCAAACACCTCCTCTTCAGGGAAGAGAGGAGTATTTTCCATTTCCCATTCAGGTAAGGGCTAAGCCTGAGTCTCTCTTTTTGGGGAAAAAGAGAGGAGAATTTTTCGTCACGGATGTGTTGAGCCGGACCTCAAATGCTCTCTTTCACCCAAGATTTCAAGAACAATTGTGTCAATCTATTAATCAATCACCTGTTGATTTCAAACTTTACTGCACAAATTTTACCTCAGTTTACCTTTAGCATTACTTCCAAAAGAGTGAAGCTTTTGCAAAAAGAGACTCAAAATTCAAATTCTTTTTATTGGCCAACCAAAAGGATGAAAGATAAATCCTCGATATGGCCAAAAAAGAAGATTCAATGTTATTGAAAAGTCGTAGGTGATTGATATTGATCGCAGTTATGGCACATCTCTAAAGATTATTCTTGTAAAGATGAGGCAGTGGAAATATTCTGAGCGCTATAAAAGGAGAGAATTCACCCAAGCCCTGTTTCCTCAAAATCACCTAAGCTGCAACTAAATATCCGCAAAAGGGATCTCTCAATTGTCGTCAAGATGAAGGCGAATTAAGCGAGTAGACCCCCGGGGCCAAAGAAGATTTGAAACATCTCCAAGATGATGGAGTTTGTGATGGATCCTTCCAGGGAAAGTCCAAAGCACTGTCGAGATGAAGACAGATGCGATGAACCTCCCGACAATCCCTGAAAGATATTTAATTGCAGCTATCACCCCAAGATCTCAAGCCAATGAGCTAGTACCATCAACATGACCCCTGAGGCAAAGAAGGATCGAAACATCTCCAAATTGAAGGAGTTTGTGATGTACCCTTCCAAAAAGAGAGCAAGAGAGGAAAAAGAAAGAAAGAAAAGTCAAGACACCTCCGAAATGAAAGAGAATGTAACTGAAACCCAAGTTAGCCAAAAAGAGTGCAGAAAGATTATCATGAGAGAACATCCCAGGATATCAAACTACCAAATCTATCAAGAATCTTCTTTAAATTTGTAAAATTCTATTATCAATATCCTTTCATCAATTGCTTTCATAATATCAAATTCTCTTTCTTGTTCATATCAAGAAAATTGATAGCTTCCTTGAAGAAGGTCAATCACAAGTAATTTGGATTCCAAAATCTTGATTCTACGAAGTGAAGCTCGTTTGGAGGTAATGCTTCAGGTAGAAAAGAAAGAATATTTTGCAACAATGTGCATCATTTTCAAATACTTTGAATCAATAATAGAATTCTCAACATTTCGGCAATATTTTCTAGCTATCCTGACATGAAGTGAGAGCTTGATGTCCGTCTTTGATACATCCTGACACCAATTTTAAATCCCTCTTAAGAACTTGAGTCCTTCCCTTCTTTGAGAGCGTGAGCTCTCAGATTCACACACTTCCCTGTGTCCCCACTGTCCCACCATAGACAGTCCCATTTCGGTTCAAGGTCGAACCACCAATCATTTTCTCGCAAAAGGCAATGTCAAAAGCTATTTAGTCTCAGCCATAAGACGCCCAAGATCAACCCCTTTTCAAGCTTTAGGGATCCTATTTCCCTTCCTTTTGCAACACCCCTGTCGGATTTATTATGCAAAATCTAAAGCTTCCATCATGGTCTCTTCTTTCAAGGATTCCATTCCATTTTCTGCTCGATCAGGATAAGGGTACAAACCTGAGCCTCATTCAAGGAGGTATTCTATTTTCCGCCCGATCAGGATAAGGGTACAAATCTGAGCCTCATTCAAGGAGGTATTCCATTTTCCGCCCGATCAGAATAAGGGTACAAACCTGAGCTTCATTCAAGGAGGTATTCCATTTTCCTCCCAATCAGGATAAGGGTACAAACCTGAGCCTCATTTTGATGAGGTATTTCATTCCCCAATCAGGTTAAGGGTACAAACCTGAGTCTCATTTCTATGAGATATTTCATTCCCCAATCAGGTTAAGGGTCAAACCTGAGCTTCGTTCCATACGAAGCATCTTCTGTCTGATCCAGGTTAAGGGCAAAAACCTGAACTTCACTCTCATAAAGTGAATCTTTCCTCCTCATTCTCCATTTCATATCTACCATGAGCACCGGGCTAATTTTCTCCATACCCAGTCAGATCCTTCTTACTGGGGAATTTTATATGACCCAAATTTGGTGTGTTTTTCTTTGCCACTAAGCTCGGCCATAAGCCGGCTTAGTAGCTGTTATCGTCGCGAAATTTTCCCTGTCTTCCCTTCCTTGCGGAAGAGAAAGAGGGAAAACGCTTTCGCGATTCAAACTTGACAGGATTTTGGAAAATGTTTTGAAATACTCGCCTCCATTTTGAAAATTGCGGGAAAATCCATGGGATGGGGCTCCACTTGTCAGTACGAGGTTTGACCGTTCCTGCCGCCTTTAACAGGGGTAATCGAACCAAGGACCAAAATTGTGTTTGACTTAGCGAAATTATCAAAATCGTGTTCTATCCTAAATGCACAGAGAATTCAGGCATGTGCTATGAGACTTTAGAAAATGGAAGTTGGAAAAACATGATGTATGCTTGGAAAATATTTGGAGTTGAAAAGAATCTCTAAGGAAAAAGATGAAAGTCAATTTCTCAGGAAACTCAGATGAAAGGGGTTTTGAAATCACGAGAAAGTTCATAAAGATGTGGGAAAATCATGAATAGTTGAAAATCCTGGGAAAATAGAAGTGATTCTTGAGAAAAAGGTGAACATTTGAAAAGGGAAACACTTCTCAGGAAAAATCAGACTTTGAGAATTTTCTTAGGAAAATGATGGAAAAATTATAGGAAAACTCATTAGAGAAGAAAACTGAACTTGGGAAATTGAAATCCCGGGAATCTTAGCCTTAAAACCCTTGAAAATTTGATTTTTTTGATTCTTGAGAAAGATTGGAAGACTCCTTTTGAAAATCTTAAGAAAATAACATTTTTCAAGGAAAATTGAGGGAAAACTTTGATTTTGAAAATCCCACTTAGACGTTTCTTGAGAGACTAGTTTCCATGGAAAACTATGAAAACTTAACTTGGGAAAACCGATTTTGGAAAATCCTAAGAGTTTCTTGAGAAATCGATTTCTTTGAGAAGGAAGTTTTCTTAAGAAAATCATGGGAAAACCAATGATTTCATGATGCAAATGATATGAGTGAATGAATGCACTTTGAAAGATTTTCTAAGAAATTTGTTGGAAAAATGTGCATTAAGTCAAAATAAATCCTTCACATATCCTGACTGTGGCCATGAATATGTTCAGAGTTTAATTGATTTAATGCACAATACTTTGAAAATATTAGAAATATGATGTGCATTTTAAGATAGCCTAAGAGTGTAGGCTCAATGTGACTAGTAGAAAGATGATGGATCTGGGTCTCGTCCATATTCCGACTAGGGCCGTAAATATGGATTCCACCGAGTTCATCAACTCCCTAAGAGTTGGTGCACGTGCCATTCGTGTACATCCATAGTGCTTTTGAAATAAAATGCATGAATCATAGAAACAGGATATTGCATAAATTTAAATTATATGATATGCATCCTAGTCTAAGCAATAAAAGTAAATATTATTCCAAACTAAATTATTACATCTCTTTACATAAAGCAAATAAAAAGAAAAATATACATCAGCAGCCTCCAGAGTTTCCTGCAAAAGTGGGTTAACACAAAAATACACCATACAAAGGGAAATGCAAATGTCCTGGTGTTGCATAAGCAATGCGATTGGAGTTGCCGATCCATGCTAGATGAATAGTATCGTTTTGTGAGTGAAGCCTGTGCAAATAAGTGAGATTGGCTCTTTACCCATGACATGAGTAAGAATCATTAGTGCTTGCATAAATTTAGATGTTACATTTTTTTTTTGTTATAATGGTAGAAATTAAACATGCTGCACACCAATTATTATCCTCCACATAACTAACGAGTGCTCTCCAACAAAAGCAAGGCTAATGGTCCTATTTCTGTATTAACAAAGGGGAAGGAAAAATATAGCAAATCAGTCAATCAAGGAAACAGATTATATTACCATGAAATAAATCAAAAGGGAATCAAAATGAATGCCAAAAAGGCCAATATCTAGACTCATCAACTCTGTTATAGATTGGTTAACAGGAATATAAAAAATTTTTCAGCAGTATGGCATAAACTTGAAGGAATCCTTGGCTTTTGGGAAATATCCTCACTATCAACTGCAGGGTCGTGAAAGAAGATAAGATCCCAGAATATAGTTTAGCTAGCAGTCCTGTGTCCCACGTATGGAAAAAGAATTTCAATGTTACACGATGAATGAGCAATACAACATGCTCAAATCAGATTTAATGCAAGAGGATTTCTCGTTATGGGTAAGAATTTTGAATACCAAGGTATACCCTGTCATTTGCCCATCCACATACATTGCAATTAAGAGCTCAACTTTCATGATAATCCATCAGCTCCATAGCGAAGGTTACAGACTGAAGGCCCAGGGTAGCACTGTTGACCCAAAAGACAGACCCTTCAAGTCTGATTTTTTGAAGAAAGAAGAGGTTGAACTCCTGCCAATCTCTGCGGCTACTTCTCCACCAAAGCCACCGAAAAAGAGGAGAAAGAAAAAAAAAAAAAAACCAAAAGAAAAAAAATGGGGAACCACCAGACTGAGAAAGGGACCCCTGAACTCACAGATGGTTTTGAAACAAGCATGAGTACAGCGGAATAAAGTATTCACGTAGGTCTGGAGCTATTTCCAGCACATGCAACGATGTTAATGACATCCCACTATTGAATGCAACATCTTTTATAAAGAAGCAGACATGAAGTTTGCTAGTGCCGAGCCTGCTGAGGCAAATTTATAGACTAAGTTAAAGACTTATATGACCATCAAGACAGGACCATTACAACCTTCTTTGAGATCGCCCTTCTCTTACTCCACAAATGCCATTAAACTGCTTCATTTTATCAGGATGATTGGTTTAAGGCACCTGTTACTCATATCATTCTCAAATCACATGCAAGCGATGGAGATTGATTTCTAAAAAAAAAAAAAGGACTTTTTATGCAGTGATGGTGAGATCTAATACTTGAACATCTCAGTAAGAGCAAAAGACTCACTATTCTCAGGATCAAGTTTAATGTAAATGTTCAAAGTAATGCATTAGAGAAAAGAGCAAAGAAAAGAAAAAAAAAATATGTATAGCAAATAGCAAATGACTAAGTGCGCAGGGGAACCAACACAATACAGGATGTGGATTGGTTATAAGGTTCTACATGACAACAGGTATGTGAAATACACATGGACTGGTGTAAGGCCACGATGACAGGTTTCATTTAAGAAAGAGAAAAAATCAAAAAAAAAAGAAGAGAAAAAAATCAAAAAAAAGAAGAAGAAAAGGAGGGGGATGTAATGAACAGGATTCATTTAAGAAACATAACAGACATAAAAAAAAAAACGGAGGAGGATGCAAACAATACATTAAAGCATAGGAAAATTTATAAAATTTATGTTAGCCTGAACTATAATGGGCAGATATTACTGTTGCAAAATATGTATTGTTGATACTGTTATAGACAGTTCAACGACACACGACCTGCTTTTGGATGCACCGTGAGTTGGGGAAAGGAAATGGCGATGGTGAATATCGACAGAAAAGAAAAAAAAATGGGGCATCGATTAGAGGAAATGATGAATTACTTACTGTGAATCAAGAGAGACGGTGCTTCCTTCGTGTGCTGGAATGGATCAAATCCTTCCACCGAATCAGGAGAGGGGCCAGGGGATGGAGAAGGAAAAGGGAATGCCCTCCTCGACTGCTTCTTGAAGAAACTGGATCGATGTAAGCTGAGTTACACACCGGCTGAGGAAAGGGGATCAAATCGTCAGAGGGGAGTAGAGGGTTTCTGCCAAGAGGACCTCCACAAGTTCTCTCCTGCTAGCCGAGAGGGGAATCCGTGAAGAAGGGGGCACTGAAGGGTTAGGGAAAAAAATCCAGGCCCTTTTCGAATGGCCTAAGCCTCCTTTTAAAAAAAAGTTCCGCCCTTTCAGCCAAAAGCTCGGGCTTCTTTATGAAAGATTTTTGATAAGTTTTAAAAAAAACTAACTTTTGAAAGTTTTCAAAAAATGTCGCCATTTGAAAAGGGTGGGGGCGGCAGCTCCTTTTTTTCAGAAGTATATTTTTGAAACTTAGGTAAAAATGGGGTCTTGGGTTTTCACGGTGGCTCCATTTGGGGTTGGAAAGTAATAAAAAAAAAAATGAGTAGAAGACGGATTTGGTTTTTGGTGTGCCATTTCAAAAAAAAAAAAAAAATTCTTTCTTTTGGCAAAGAGTCTTAGTGGGGTGCCACCTACATGGGCCCACTAAATATTTTATTAAAATTTAAAATAAAAGAATTTTATAAATCGGTGCCACTTTTGGGTGGGCACTGTTTTGAAAATAGGAGAAATTTTTGAGAATTTGAGTGTGACCCCACCTCGAGGCGGGTCCCACATCATTTATTTGAAATCTGAGCCAAGTGAGATATATTTTGAAATTTTCATAATAGTAGGCTAGTTTTTGGAAAACTCGAAGCAAAATTTGGCTTGATTTCAAAACTTGGAAGAAATGGTTCTTCAGGGCGAAATTTTGAAAGAAGTGGAGAAATTCGGAGCTCTTTTTGTAAAAGTTTGAAATAAAGTCTTATGAATTTGGAATTGTGTCCCCCTCTTTTCAACTGGCAAAATTTTGAAATATTAAAACCGTCCAGATTGTTTTCTTGAGAAAACTTTTTCGTAATTCGGGGTCCTGGGGGTAAAATGGGAAGAATTGATAATTTTAAAAACCCAGGGTTTTAAAATCAATTTTGAAAAGTTTTGAAATCAAATCTGGATTGACACTTTTAAAAAATCAGGAGTTCTGAATCTCAAAATGACATGCTGTGCAGTGAAATGATATGAAATGTTCATGCAATGCTATGCAAAGACAGGTTCTACAAGATCGCCACTCTGAATTTGAATTTGAAAATTCTGACTTCTGGTTAAGCATGAGATTTTGAGGATTTGCAATTTGAAGGTGTCTCTGAGTCTAAATAGAGAAGTTTTGAGACTCGAGAATGGAATTTAGGACTTTCTGCAAGGTTCAATCTTGGGAAATGACCATTTTGCCCTTCATGGGTTTCGGAGGACCGAAATGTGGTGATTGAGGGCGATGTCAGGGAGGTGAGTGAAAATTTGGGGTGTTTACAGATGCCCCTCTTTGCTACTAAGCCGGCTTGTGGTCGAGTTTAGTGGCAAAGAAAAACACACCAAATTTGGGCCATATATAAAAAAATGCCCCAGTTAGAAGGATCTGACTGGGTATGGAGAAATTAGCCCGACGATCATGGTAGATATGAAATGGAGAAATGAAAAGGAACGTTTTGCTATATGAGAGCGAAGTTCAGGTTTTTGCCCTTAACCTGGATGGGACAGAAATACCTCGCATGGAACGAAGCTCAGGTTTTGACCCTTGACCTGATTGGGGAATGAGATATCTCATAGAAATGAGACTCAGGTTTGTACCCTTATCCTGATCGGGCGGGAAATGAATGGAATCCTTGAAGGAAGAGACCATGATGGAACCTTCGGATTTTGCACAATAAATCCGACAGGGTTTTTGCAAAAGGAAGGAAAATGGGGTCCCTAAAGCTTGAAAAGGGGTTGATTTTGGGCGTCTTATTGCTGAGACTAAAATCAACTTTTGAAATTGCCTTTTGCGAGAAATGATTGGTGGTTCGACCTCGAACCGAAATGGGACTGTCTATGGTGGGACAGTGGGGACACAGGGAAGTGTGCAAATCTAAGAGTTCATGCTCTCAAAGAAGGGAAGGAATCAAGTCCTTAGGAGGGATTGAAAATTGGTGTCTGGATGTATCAAAGACGGACATCAAGCTCTCACTTCACGTCAGGATAGCTAGAAAATATTGTCAAAATGTTAGAAATTTTGCTGTTGATTTAAAATTTTTGAAAATGTTACCTATTGTTGCAAAGATATTCTTTCTTTTCTACCCAAAGCATTACCTCCAAACAAGGTTCACTTCATAGAATCGAGACTTGAAATCCAAATCGCTTGCCGTTGACCTTCTTCAAGAAAGTTATCAATTTCCTTGATATGAATAAGAAAGAGAATCTGATATTATGAAAGCAATTGATGAAAGAATACTGATAATAGAATTTCACAAATTTAAAGAGGATTCTTGATAGATTTGGCAGTTTGATATCCTGGGAGCTTCTCTCATGATAATCTTTCTGCACTCTTTTGACTCTCTAGTGTTTTGGCTACATTCTCCTTCATTTTGGAGATGTTCTTACTTTTTCTCTCTTTCTTTTTCCTCTCTTGCTCTCTTTTGGGAAGGGTACGTCACAAACTTCTTCAACTTGGAGATGTTTCGATCCTTCTTTGACAATATTGGCTCATGGGTTTAGAAATCTTTGGGTGATGGCTGAAATTAAATATCTTTTAGGGATTGTCGGGAGGTTCATCGCATCTGCCTTCATCTTGACAGTGCTTTGGACTTTCCCTGGAAGGATCCATCACAAACTCCGTCATCTTGGAGATGTTTCGAATCTTCTTTGGCCCCGGGGGTCTACTCGCCTAATTCGCCTTCATCTTGACGACAGGTGAGAGATCCCTTTTGCGGATACTTAATTGCAGCTTAGGTGATTCTGAGGAGACAGGGCTTGGGTAAATGCTCTCTTTTCTAGCACTCAGGATATTTCCACTGCCTCGTCTTTACAAGAATAGCCTTTAAGGATGCGCCATTGACTGCGATCAATATCAATCATTTATGGCTTTGCAATAACATTGAATCTTCTTTTCCGGCCATATCGAGGATTTATCTTTCATCCTTTTGGTTGGCCAATAGAAAGAATTTGAATTTTGAATCTCTTTTCACAAAAGCTTCACTCTTTTGGAAGTAATGCTAAAGGTAAATAGAGATTTGTGCAATAAAGATTCTGAAATCAACAAATACTTTGATTGACCACTTGACAAAGTTTTCTTGAAATCTTGGGTGAAAGAGAGCGTCTGAGGTCCGGCTCGATACATCCGTGACGAAAATTCTCCGCTCTTTTTCCCCAAAAAGAGAGACTCAGGCTTAGCCCTTACCTGAATGGGAAATGGGAGATACTCCTCTCTTCCCTGAAGAGGAGGTGTTTGCAAAACGAACTTTCGAAGAGAAATTAAGCTTTCGTCAAAGCTCCCTAAGATTAGGCTTCTCTTATGGAAAGGGGGCCGATAATAGTGAGGTCTGAAAATTGGGTCATGAAAGGAACGAGTCCATCACACTCTCCCTGCAAAGAGGGTCTTTTATGACGAAAAATGGCCTAGTATGAAATTGGGGGGTCACAAGAAAAACGAGTCTCCGTCGAGCCTCTCCCTTAAAAAGGGTTCCTCGTGTGAAATTGGAAATTGTTTTGCAAACGGTTCACAAAGACGCGAGTCCCTTTAAACTCTCCCTGAAAAGGGGCTAAGTGAACGAATTGGATAGCATGCGAAAAGAACGAGCTCCCTCGAATTCTCCCTAAAAAGGGTCTCTCGCAAGAGAAAATGATTGAAATTGGATATTGAGATTGATTGACCCAAAGGTCGAAATTGGAAATTGGAAATTTGGTTGCTGGAAATTGAATGACCCGAAGGTTGAAACAGGATGACCTGACGGTCGAAATTGAGAATTGGTTGACCATAAGGTCGAAATTGTGAATTGAGTGACCCGAAGGTCGAAATTTGGAAATTGGGTGACCCGAAGGTCGAAAATTTGGAAATTGATTGACCCGAAGGTCGAAAATTTGGGAATTGAGTGACCCGAAGGTCGAAAATTGGAAATTGGTAATTGAAATTGAGAATCGGAAATTGGGTGACCTGAAGGTCGAAATTGAAGGATTGCCTGATTTGAAGATTTAAATTGGAATTTGGAGGGCAAAATATCAAATTTGAGCAGTTGATGGACCCTGACGATTGAAATGACTTGGATCAATCAAAGGAGAATGAAGAGCTCGAGTCAAGGCTCGAGTAAGGTAATGAGATCATGAGTCGGAACCCGGATCAACAAAGGAAAATGAAAGGCTCGAATCAGGGCTCAAATAAGATAATGAGATCGCGAGTCGGAACTCGGACCAACAATAGAAAATGAAGAGCTCGAATAAGATAATGAGATCACGAGTCGGAACTCGGATCAACAAAGGACAATGAAGAGCTCAAATCAGAGCTCAAATAAGATAATGAGATCACGAGTCGAAACTCGGATCAACAAAAGAAAATGAAGTGCTTGAATTAGAACTTGGATAAGACAAAGAGATCTCGAGTCGGAACCCGGATCAACAGAGAAAAATGGGGAGCTCGAATCTGGGCTCGAATGTATAAAGAGATCTCGAGTCGGAACCCGGATCAACAAATGAAAAAAATGAAGAGCTCGAGTTAGAGCTCGAATGATGAGATCTCGAGTCGGAACCCAGATCAACAGAAGAAAATGATTTGAATAAAAACCCGAGTCGGAATTCGGTTTTCCGAAAAGTTAGGATTTTGAAAATGTACCAGTTTGAATACTGGATTTTGAAATAATATCAGTTCGAGCACTGGGTTTTGGTTCAGTATTGGTGATTACCTTTCAATTTTGAATCATTTAGGAATTGTGATGGGACTGTTTGTTGAAATCCCAATGCTGACCGGATTGTTGTTAATGCAGTTGAATGTAAATGGATGCAAATTGATGCGTATGAATGCACAAGTGCGTGAAATGAGGAATTTGTTTACCCTGCCTGCATACAGGATGAAATTTTAAAATGCCCCAGTGTAACTGAGAAAGAAAGTTTGATCATTATTTAAAGAAAATAGGAAAATTACAAAGAAAGAATAGAGGCTTCAAGTATAGAACTTTTTCAAGTGTCGAGCATTAATGGGATCTGGCAATTCTACCCCATCGGCGTTGATGAGCCGATATGAGTTGCGGGGTAATGCTTCTTTGACGACATATGGACCTTCCCAATTTGGCGACCATTTACCGCCAGGATGGTGCTTGAGATAAGTTGTGGATCGAAGCACTAACTCATTGACTTTGAATCTTCTTTCGATGACTGACTTTGCGTATTGCCTGGCTACTCTCTGGCGATAGGATTGAGCATGTTCTGCTGCTTTTAGCCTTCTCTTGTCAAGTAAGTCTAACTGTACCAGTCGCTGCTGCTGGTATTGATCAAGAGGTAATTGCAGAAGTGAAGCAAATTTCAAAGCAGGCTTTTGAACATGTAGCGGCAATACTACTTCTGTTCCATATACCAATTCTGATGGAGTAGCATTCGTCGGGGTGCGAATAGTGGTCCGGTAGGCCCATAATGCATCATGGATCTTCTCATGTCAATCACGACCTGTTTCCACAGTTCGCTCTAAGATACGAATTAAGATCTTGTTGGTGGCCTCTGCCTGACCGTTCCCTTGAGGATAATATGGGTCAGAGAAATGATGATAAATCTTGAACTTTAAGCAAAATGTCTTCATCTTTTCATTCTTAAAATGACTGCCATTATCTGACACGATGTCATGCGGGATGTCGAAACGGCAAAGGATGCTCTTGTGAATAAAAGAGACCACGTGTCGGCCTTCAACTGTGCGAAGAGTGATGGCTTCTACCCACTTGGTGAAATATTTTGTTGCGGCGAGGAAGTATTTGTGGCCATTTGAAGCTGAAGGAGTGATGGGACCTTCAACATCGAAGGCCCACATAGAGAACGGCCATGGAGAGACAACAGATTGCAGATATGTTGCGGGAGCATGGATGGAAGGTGCATGTATTTGGCATTGCACACACTTCTTCACATAATGGTAACAGTCTTGTTGCATAGTCTTCCAGTAGTAACCTGCTCTGATGATCTGTTTGACAAGGGTTTGGTAGCCGACATGGCCACCACAGATGCCTTCGTGTGCTTCTCGCACGACTTCTTTGGCTTCGTCTTCATCTAAACATCTAGAATACTCTGAACTGAATCCTCGACGATACAGGACATTGGCTAAAATGAAGTATCGAGTAGACATACGCTGGATTGCTCGTTGCTCTTTCTTTGAGAGTTCTGGAGGAAATTCACCAGTTTCTACGAAAGTTTTGATATTGTAATACCAAGGCTTCTTCTTTTGCTCAGCTTGGTTTACTTGTTCTGTTGGAAGGAAAGCGGGTTGGTCAAGTCTGCCAATTTCGAAAGAGCGACAGGGTTCTCCATTCTTGAATGCCATAATGGAGCCTAAACTGGCTAGGCTATCGGCCACTTGATTAAAATCCTTCTTGATATGGAAGAGCTGGAATTCTTCAAATTTGCTGACAAGAGCTGAAACAATTTTCTGATAGGGGAATAGCTTTTGATCTTTGACCTGCCATTCGGCTCGGACTTGATTGACAACGAGTAATGAGTCGCCGTAAGCATGCACTCTCTTGACATTGAAGTCTAGTAGAATCTTTATACCTTGAATCAGGGCTTCATATTCGGCCATGTTGTGGGTACATTGAAAATTTAACTTGAGAGAAAATGGAATCATCTCCTTCTCAGGAGTGATTAATAAGATCCCAATGCCTATTCCAGCCATATTTTTGGAACCATCAAAAAATAAATTCCAGACTGGAGATTGCTGGATATTGCAAATTTGCTCATCCGGGAAGTCATCTTCGGTTTTCACTTCTTCTGCCAGAGGAAAATCCGCCAATTGATCTGCAATTGCCTGGCCTTTGATTGATTGCTGCGAGACATATTCTAAGTCGTACTGCATCAGTAAGACTTGTCATTTTGCGACTCGTCCGCTGAGAAAAGGTTGCTCCAAGATGTATTTGAGAGGATTGAGTTTTGACAAGATTTTGACTTCAGACGCCAGTAGGTAGTGCCTTAGCTTCTGACACATCCATACCAGAGCTAGGCAGGTCTTCTCTATGTGAGAGTATTTCTTTTCATAATCTATGAAAGTCTTACTCACGTAATAAATGGCATGCTCTATCAAGCTGCCTTCTTTGTATTGCGCCAAGAATCCGCCGCATGCGACTTGATTGACTGAGATGTATAGTAAAAGAGGTTTTTCCAATTCTGGCAGCTTCAAGATGGGAGGATTGAGAAGATACTTCTTGATTCGATCGAACGATTGCTGGCATTCTGGTCCCCATTCGAACTTAACTCATTTTCTGAGCAAGTGGTTGAAAGGTTCGCATCTCATTGCCAAGTTGGAAATAAATCGCCGGATTGATTGCATACGTCCTTGAAGGCTACGTAATTCTTTAAGATTTTTCGGGGGTGGCATATCAATAATAGCCTTTGCTTTGGCTGGGTCAACTTCAATTCCCTTTTTGCTGACCAGAAAACCCAACAGTTTGCCTGATTCAACTCCAAAAACACACTTTTGCGGGTTAAGCCTTAGCTTATAAAGGATGAGTCGCTTAAAGACTTGATCAAGCGCTTCGAGGTGATCTTCTTCCTCTTTAAATTTCACGAGGATATCGTCAACATACGCATCCATGATTTTGCGCATCTGATCGTGAAAGATAACAGCCATTGCCCGTTGGTACGTTGCTCCGGCATTCTTGAGCCCAAAAGGCATAACTGTATAGCAGAAAGTACCCCAAGGCGTGGTGAAGGAAGGTTTTGATTGGTCGCGGGCGGCCAACTTAATCTGATTGTAGCCGAAATATCCATCCATAAATAAGAACATGGCATGTCCTGCCGTGTTATCGACTAGAAGATCGATGCTTGGAAGTGGATAGTCATCCTTCAGAGTTGCCTTGTTGAGGTCTCTGAAGTCTATGCAGATTCTTACTTTACCACTTTTCTTTGGGACAACGACGATATTGGCTAACCAATCTGGGTAGTCAATAGCTCGGATAAATCCTGCTTTGAGCAAATCTTTGAGTCCTTCCTTGACTTGTTGTTCTATTCGAGGATCCATTTTTCTCAGCTTCTGCTTAACTGGTTTAGCATCCGGCTTCAAGACGAGTCGGTGTTCGACCAATTTGGGGTCTAAGCCCGGCATGTCTTCATATGTCCATGCGAACACTTCTTCATGCCGCTTGAGAAAATCTGTAAGCCTTTTCTTTTCTTCTGGACTCAGACTGGTTCCGATCTGGAGAATTTTGGGATCTTCCTCTGAACCGATATTAACATCTTCGGTTGGATCTTGTACTAGAGGAGATAGTTCATCTTGCTTCCGAACAGCGGCGAACTCTGGTAATTCCTGAAGAGACTGATCATATTCTCCATAATCATCTGACTGCTTTGCAATCTGGCCATCTTCGGTGCTTGCTTTGACTCTGTGAATTGTTGCCGACTTCTGAAAAGCCTTGGGATTGAGAACGAGCTTCTTAATTGTCCGAGAAGTCATTCTGAAATTTTGGATAAGAAGTTTGGTTCAGATAAAATTGGCCTATCGCGAGACAAGCAATCATTTGAAGAGGACTTAAGCATAAAATGCTATTTAAAATTATAATGAAGATATAGACAGAAAGGGGATAAATGGCATCCAGATAGACAAAGAAACTTGGAATTTTATTGATTGAATTGATTAATGACATTTGATAAAATGAGACATTTATTTTGAAAAGAATAGAAAGAAATAACAAATGGTCTTTATTGTGCCCCTTTGACAAAAACCGTCTTCTTTGGCGAGCTTCCGCTGGAGAACCCCAGTCCTGTTCTTTGGGGACGATGCTTCTGGATCACTGGCTCGATGCGGCCATCTTCATTTTTGCCGAGTCCCTTGAAGGGTTGATAACCATGTTTCAGGAGCAAATCGAATCCCTTTCTTGCCTTCATGAATTGAGGAAACAACGGGTGATCTTTAATGGCGTTGTAGTTGATTCGGCCTCCAACCTTGAAAAATTGAGGACCTCTCCATCGGGTCATGGCTACCGTGTGCAGAGATGGTTCTGATGATGCCTGAAGTATTTCTCGATTCTCTCCGAGATTGATCTCTTCACTTTCCCTGATGCTGGGAATATCCGCATTGAATGATGGCCGAGGAACCATGGGCTGCGGGAGTCTCTCTTCGGGGTCTTCTCTCAGTATTGTGGTAATCATTCCACCTTTTGACCACTTCACACATTGATGTAGGGTGGAAGGCACTGCATTTGCATTATGAATCCACGTCCTTCCGAGCAGCAAGTTGTAGGTGGGTGGCACATTAACCACGTGGAAAAGTACTGAATGCACCGAATAGTTGATGAACACTTCCAGAAATATCTTACCTTTGGCTGTTTGACCATGGTTGTCAAACCCATAGATAGTGATGGGATCTGGAATATATTCTTCATCCTTGATCCCTAATGCCTTTGCGGTCATCTCGGGACATATGTTGAGGCTACTGCCTCCATCGACCAGTACATGCGGTACCGTCATTCCCCTGACTCGAACAACAATGTACAAAGCATTATTATGAAAGGAATGAGACTTTGGGAGGTCCTCATCCGAGAAGGTAATTGGTGCGTTGGTCATGGTCGAATTCACTATCTGTGCCATGTCTTCCGGAGTGGTACTGGGCTTAACTTTCATTTTCCTGAGTAAATCTTCCAGTACTTGCTGGTGCTTGCTAGAATTTTTGGCCAAATCAAAGATGGAGACATTGGATAGAGCGGTCAGAGGCTTCTGACTTGAATTTTCTTGCCTGGGTTTGATGATTTGCTTGAAGAAGTCAGGAGTTCCCTTTGACTTGGAGGCTGACTTTACAGGTGCTTCTGAAACTTTCATTTTGCCGAATGCTGAAATTAAGTCCATCTTCTTAGAATCTGGAGCTGCTTGTCGTAGTACCGATACCTGGTGCTGAACTTGTAGGTCTTGTGCAGAACACGGTTTGATGCGTTCATGCGGCAGGAATGGTTGTGCAGACACTACAGCTGTGGTGTGTGAGGGAAATGGCTGATTGAGAATACTCATCTTCTCTTCTTCTTCTCCTTCCACTAAAAGATTTTTTTTAATGAGATCTTGCACGATGTTTTTGAGAACAAAGCAGTTCTCAGTGTTGTGCCCCACTGTCCTGTGGAACTTGCAGAACTGATCTTTCCATTTCCCCATGGGCACAGGGGGATCAGCCAATCTGGGCAACTTAACCATTTCTTTTGATAGCATATACTCGAGCACATCCTCGAGTGTTTGGTCAAGAGGAGTAAACTTTCTGTCGTAACTCCACCCTTCATGCTTAGCTTTCTCGCGTAGTTTTGGCCCTTGATCCTACTGAGGAGGCTTGCTGTACTGAGGAGCAGGCCTTCCTTTCTGGTCTTTGTTGTTTGAACTGCCTGAGCCGTAGCAGTAATCTTTCTTCTGCCCTTTGTACTCATTCTGACTGCTGTTGTTGTTGTTGTTGGCAGAATAGGTGAAGTGAGCTTTCTTCTTCTGCTCACCTTGGGGGTTGTTTTTGGAAAAAGTGAAGCCTTCATAGACTCCATTTTCCACACTCAGTTCGAGCCATTTGGCTCGTTCAGTCAGCTCAATGAAGGTCCTGGATGGTGCTGTGGAGATCAATCCTCTTAACGGCTGCGAAACGTTGTTGAGGATTAGGGACAATGCATGCCTTTCCGAGATAGGATCTCTCATTTTGTTGCAGGCCGATCTCCATCTATGGATAAAGTTACGTGCCTTTTCATTCTCATTCTGCCTTAAATTGTAGAGATGACTCAATGTAGGAAGCGCCTCTTTGTTGAACAAGAAGCGTTCAATAAAGAGATTTACAACTTTATCGAACTCCTTGAGTTCGATGGGGTTGATATGCTCAGCATACCACTTAGCTGCGGGGGAAGCATAGAAACAATGCTCGGTTATCCCTTCTGAACCTCGAGCATTCAGCGAAGAAAGTGGCGAGATGCGCTTTTGGGTCGCCAGAACCGTCGAATTCGATAAATTTTCGGGGAAGATTTTCCAGATCATCATCTCCCTCTAAGTCTGTAACGCCCCGGATTTCCAAAACAAAGCTAAGTTAAAATTTTCATGAATTTCTTTTTTTTTTTTTTCTTTGCAGCAGAACTTAGAAAAGCTTTTAGCAGCGGAATCAGACGATAATGAGTCGTCAGTTTTAGAAAACTCCGAGCACGTTGCAGGTATGTGGCCAAGCAACTCATTGACCACCAAAGTGTTCCATTTTATCGAAAACATATGTTTATTACAACACTACTGCTTAGGAAAGCAGTGTAGGTTCAATAAAAAAGGAAGCAGTACAACTCTGTCTAGAGAAACCCTGGAACTTGATGCCGCCTTGCTCCGCATATCGCCACGCAGGTCCAACACCTGAAATCCCCATAAAACGGGGTCAGAACCACTGATGGTCTGGTAAGCATGCAATCATGTAACCATTCAACTCAAGTACGATAATGACCACTCAGGGTCGCAATGCGCAATAACGACGCTCAAGCCTCCAAGACTTAGCGTATATCGCAGGAGCCTCCTCAGGGCTATGAGTTGAACATCCGCTCGAGTCTTCATGACTTAGAGCAAGCCTTTTCAGGGCTGTGATTTGAATAGCCGCATAAGTCTCCACGACTTAGCCATGACCTCTTCCGGGTCTCAAAGTGATGTCTAGCTCAAGTCTTCATACTTGGCACATCCGTATCCCACGCATCTAAGGACAACTCTTTGAGCTTCGCTTAGTCGTGCGGATACAACACGGGTCTTTGCCCAGTCGGTCCAGTAGTATACCGAACATGACACCTTCACAAAGGTTATGCAGGACTGACTCAACACGTCATCCACTCATACATTCAAAGCATCGCTGTACCTAGAACTAATGCATTGTTTGATAATTAACCGCTCCCGCCTTTGGTACGCAGGTAGAGCTATTGTCCGGGCATCAACGCGACGTTCTGGGGGTTAATTATTCTATGTATTTTAGATACCCCAGAGGCCTGTTGACCCTATCCATAGTAGGGCAGTGTGTTTCAACTGGGAAAATCCTACTAGGCCCATATTCGGATGCATCCTCTACTTGCAGTAGTTGGGTTCAATCCTTAGATCTTAAGGATAACCACGACCCCAAAACCCATGAGTGACTGAGGCCATCGTGGACTCTATCAGGTCCAAAGTAAAATACATGTCACTCAAGGCTGTACCATCACTGTCATTCCACAGTGAGCATAATTCCTGAAGGGGTCTGCCAGTCTTACAATTACTTGGACAGAATCTGCATGCCATTTAGGCAGCCCGTGCTTTCAGCACTACGGGAGTATGTACCCGACCCCATTCAGTCTTCCCCAACACAGTCATTACTGAGGGGGTACCCCTAACACGATCTTCAACCGCGGGGTATGTGCGACCTTAAGTCTTATTCATATGCATGCAGAACACCGCTCTTTGGCACTTCGGCCACCACGAGCATCACACCTCTTTGGGTGGAAACAACACACTCTGGCTCTTCGGCCCTTACGAGTCTGGTTGTGTAACCGTTCTCAATGAGCATGCATATGACTCGATCTAAATAGATCGGCTACACGGCGTATTTTTACGCAACGAGTCCAAACCTAGCCAAGGCGCAACCTCTACTCTGGCTCAGCGGCCCTTACGAGCAAGGTGCCCTTGCAGGCACAAGGATACGAGCCGATCTGGCATCGTTCCATCAACGGACATCATTATGCCGTTCCATTGGTTCCGGCAGCTCTTCTGCCAACCATTTCGTCAGCACCTCCCCTGCTCTACCGGCAGTGGTGCGACGAACCCTTCTACGTTGTAGAGGCAAACCATGAACTGGGTAGCACTCTGCTATATGTCAGAGTATCCTGCTACGTTCTTTCTGAGCTATTCTTAGCTTCTTCAGAAATTTCAGCAGCACTTCCTCTCTTTTACGGAGAAAGCGTGCGTTTCTTTTATCCATTTCAGCGGCATCTCCCCTCTTTGGTAGGAAATCGCCACGCTTAATTCGGGAAATGGATGCGCACCGTTGTGCGTACTTTGCATCCATCAAGGTTGCAGGAACCCTTGGCCATAGCCAGGCCATACGAAATTGACTTAGTCATTACGTAAAGAGCATTTTGCCAAAAACCGAAGCCTTTCCAATAGGGGCTTCATTCGTCAAGCAGAATCTTGAACGAGGAGCGGTCAAGGAATCGCATGGGCGATTTGGAGTTTGATCTCCATTTGAACGCTCATTTATGCGCTATATATGTAGTATAAGCAGAAGCCTGTGCTTTATACAGCGGCGGCGTAAAGAAATGCATATACTATTGTTCAGGGTGTGTAACTGAACGAAATATTCTACATATATAACAAAGCAGAAGCCTTGGCATCGTTCGACGCGACGGCGTAAGTAAATACATTGCAGAAAGCAGGAGCCTTGGCATCATACGACGCGACGGCAAAGGTAAATTACATAGCCTGTGCGATATAAGACGCGTCGGCAGAATCAACAGATATACACCTAGATCCGCATCCAACGATAGTTACGAGGCGAGCGGGTGAACACCGAAGTGTCCTAAAGGGATCAACCAAAAACTAAAGCGAGATACCATTTTGAAGAACGCAAATACTGCGTGTTTGAACATAGATATATCCGACGATAGTTACGAGATGAGCGGGTGAACACCGAAGTGTCCAAAAAGGGCTCAATCAAGAACTAAAGCAAGATACTACTTCAGAAAGTATATTCTATATACAAACAGTCAAATACTTGAGAGAGATGGATCAACGAAGCGAACTTACTTCAAATCGTGGAAGAAACGGCTCCGGGTTGCTTCTTTGGCTTCGAGCGTTCCTTCGAGAGGTCAGACTAAGTCAGATGAAGCTGACTTAGTTGAGAAAGAGGTAGAGTAGGTCAAGCTACTCAACCAAAGTGGTTTGAACCAAACAGGGTTCGATCCAAGTCAACTGGGTTCAGCAGGTTCGAACTCAGCTCAAGTAGGCTAAGTCTGGGTTCAGAAATCCAAACCGGAATCTGGACCAAAAAGGACTTTGACTTTGACTTTAAACCCAACTAGGTTCAAGTCAAGTCAACTGGGTTTGGACCAGGTCAAGTGGGTTCAGACCCAGGCCAGGTGGGTTAGGACCAGGTCAGGCAGGCTCAGGCTAAGTCAGGCAGGCTCAGACCAGTTCAGGTGGGCTCAGGTGGGCTAGGCTAGGTAGGGGAGGTTTAGGAGAGAGAGAGAAGGCAAGAGAGAGAGGGGGTCGATTTTTATGAGAAGAGAAAGAGTGGGGAGGGCTATTTATAGCCCAAGCCCACCTCCTCTTGGATTTTCTCATGCCCCTTCTACCCCCTTGGCTTCTTTTTAATTCCAAGAGGTTCCTTGGTGTGGGGCCCACTTGGATATTCCATGGGATATTTTTGTGGGTCCCACCAGATATTTTCTGAGGAATATTTCTGTGGGTCCCACCAATATTTCCGTGGGTCCCGCAAGAATTTCGGGTTTCCGGCGATTTTTTTCCGAAAAATTCTGAGTACGCCATTCTCTTCGTATTGACGTAACTAAGAAAGTTAGCTCGAGGAAATCCTTTGTTTTTGTTTAGTTAAGAGGTTATGGCTTCCAGAGTGTTTGAGCATATATTCGCAAAGCGACGAATATCTCAAGTATAACTGGTTCGTACAAATCGATCTGATTTGTATTTCGGGTTCAGATGTTATTTTTACTTGAAAATGCCTCGTGAATTTCTTCAGAAAGATACTGAAAAATTGCGGGTCTTACATCATTACCCCCTTAAAGGAATTTCGTCCGCGAAATTCAGTTAAGTGTACTAAGTGCGTAACTCGGGATATTTCTCCCATATGTTAGATTCATAATGTTATTCACTTAGTTCAACATCATATTTATTTCAATCATAACCTCATATCATGATTCTCGATCAATTGAGGTATGCTTCTCATATCTGAGTTCAAATTATGCTACAACCACGATAGTTTTGTTGAATCAATGTTCTTCCAACCGGCTATCAATATAGCCATCTTGTGTAACTATTCCATACACATAGATCATTCTTCTAGAGATTAACCATATTGGAATAAGTCCCCTGTCAGACTACCTGGTATTGGAAACGTACCTCCTCACAGGTTCGCCCTCGTCAGACTCACCTGATATTGGATCAGTACACCCTCACAGAATCATACTAGCTAAGCTACTGATTTTGGAACATATACACTCGCACGGAGCTGTATACCCTCACAGGCTCACTCTGGCTAGACGATCTGATCTTGAATATGTAAAACCTCACAGGACTCTCTTCTTGGGAACAATTTCTCGATGGTTTATTTTATTAAGTAACTTTTAACGTTCTAATTACGCAAACTTAATTTTTCAATCATGGGGTCTATAGCCATAAATTTTGGGCATAAGCACTTAAGATTTTTATTTGACAAAAATTACTTTACAGAGCAAGGATACATATCTATCCAGATGACCGTACACAAGGTCATAAGCCACTTGTCTCAAGCATTCATTGGATCTTGTCTTTCAATTGCTTCTTACCCAACACAACTCTATCTATCAAGGTATTCAAATTCCTTGATACGATCATTATCCGTGAGTTGTTCGGCTGTCACCGCATAGACACGACCTGCCACAGGTTTCTGCTCTATCCTGGGTAGTGGCAGTCGTTGTTGTTGTATTTGTTGAGAGGGTCCTCCAGATCCCATATTTCTTCGTTGAAGATCTGAGGCCTTCTTGCAGCATTCTGTTACACGATGCCCTGGTTTGCCGCAATACAGGCAACCCCCTGTATCGCGAGGACAAACCCCTCCGGGGTGATCTGAGCTACACCTCGGGCATCGAAAATTAGACTGTCGGTAGGGCTGATTGGCTTCTACCATCTGTAATGGCCGCTCGGCCGGTGGAGTAAAGTTGTTCTCCTGAAAATCCCTCTTATAAAAAGTTGGTCGTGATTCTTGGCCACCGGGGAACGTCCTCTTGTTGTTCCCATTACTTGCTACCGGTCGCTTTACTACGACCCCTTTGCATCGCTCCCAGTCTGCACTAATCTTTGAAGCTGCTGCCATAGCGGCTTGAAATGTTTGGGGCATGCTAGTTATGACTCGAGATCGTAGCCCTTCCCGAAATCCATTGATATATTTATCGGCCCTCTCTTGGTCAGTATCGAATAACCGAGAGCAGTACCGCTCAAGGTTCTGAAACTTGGTAGTATAGTCGATAAGACTCATACCACCCTGCTCTAGTTCCAGAAACTCCATCTTTTTCTTATTTCTGGAGTGCAACGGGAAGTAGTTATCCAAGAAAGTTCTCTGAAAGTCAGTCCAAGGAATGACTTCGACTTGTGAGAACTGGATAAGCTTAGTGGTATCCCACCACTTTCGTGCATTATCCTTCAGCCTATATGTGCCGAAGTTAGTCTTTCTATCCTCTGGTACTCCCAATACCAGGAATGCCCGCTCTGTTTCCTCGATCCAGCTTTCTGCAAGCTCTGGATCGGCACTGCCAACGAAAACAGGTGGGTCGAGTTTGAGGAACCTTTCATATGTTATTCCTCCAAGGTTCTCATTGCGAGGTGGGGCTGGTGCTTGCCTTGATTCACGAATGGCAGACACAAGCCTGTTGAGTGTCTCCAGCAGGAAGCCCTGCGTATGGGACTCCTCGCTCGGCATGGTTCTCCTCGTCCTAGGAGCCATTTTATCTATTCACACAAATACACCCAAATTAGAGAAAGTATAAGATTTATACTTACAGTGCGATACCGCAAACATGACGGATCTTGAACCAGGTTTCTCAGACTCATGCTTTGATACCAATTCTGTAACGCCCCGGATTTCCAAAACAAAGCTAAGTTAAAATTTTCATGAATTTCTTTTTTTTTTTTTTCTTTGCAGCAGAACTTAGAAAAGCTTTTAGCAGCGGAATCAGACGATAATGAGTCGTCAATTTTAGAAAACTCCGAGCACGTTGCAGGTATGTGACCAAGCAACTCATTGACCACCAAAGTGTTCCATTTTATCGAAAACATATGTTTATTACAACACTACTGCTTAGGAAAGCAGTGTAGGTTCAATAAAAAAGGAAGCAGTACAACTCTGTCTAGAGAAACCCTGGAACTTGATGCCGCCTTGCTCCGCATATCGCCACGCAGGTCCAACACCTGAAATCCCCATAAAACGGGGTCAGAACCACTGATGGTCTGGTAAGCATGCAATCATGTAACCATTCAACTCAAGTACGATAATGACCACTCAGGGTCGCAATGCGCAATAACGACGCTCAAGCCTCCAAGACTTAGCGTATATCGCAGGAGCCTCCTCAGGGCTATGAGTTGAACATCCGCTCGAGTCTTCATGACTTAGAGCAAGCCTTTTCAGGGCTGTGATTTGAATAGCCGCATAAGTCTCCACGACTTAGCCATGACCTCTTCCGGGTCTCAAAGTGATGTCTAGCTCAAGTCTTCATACTTGGCACATCCGTATCCCACGCATCTAAGGACAACTCTTTGAGCTTTGCTTAGTCGTGCGGATACAACACGGGTCTTTGCCCAGTCGGTCCAGTAGTATACCGAACATGACACCTTCATAAAGGTTATGCAGGACTGACTCAACACGTCATCCACTCATACATTCAAAGCATCGCTGTACCTAGAACTAATGCATTGTTTGATAATTAACCGCTCCCGCCTTTGGTACGCAGGTAGAGCTATTGTCCGGGCATCAACGCGACGTTCTGGGGGTTGATTATTCTATGTATTTTAGATACCCCAGAGGCCTGTTGACCCTATCCATAGTAGGGCAGTGTGTTTCAACTGGGAGAATCCTACTAGGCCCATATTCGGATGCATCCTCTACTTGCAGTAGTTGGGTTCAATCCTTAGATCTTAAGGATAACCACGACCCCAAAACCCATGAGTGACTGAGGCCATCGTGGACTCTATCAGGTCCAAAGTAAAATACATGTCACTCAAGGCTGTACCATCACTGTCATTCCACAGTGAGCATAATTCCTGAAGGGGTCTGCCAGTCTTACAATTACTTGGACAGAATCTGCATGCCATTTAGGCAGCCCGTGCTTTCATGACTACGGGAGTATGTACCCGACCCCATTCAGTCTTCCCCAACACAGTCATTACTGAGGGGGTACCCCTAACACGATCTTCAACCGCGGGGTATGTGCGACCTTAAGTCTTATTCATATGCATGCAGAACACCGCTCTTTGGCACTTCGGCCACCACGAGCATCACACCTCTTTGGGTGGAAACAACACACTCTGGCTCTTCGGCCCTTACGAGTCTGGTTGTGTAACCGTTCTCAATGAGCATGCATATGACTCGATCTAAATAGATCGGCTACTCGGCGTATTTTTACGCAACGAGTCCAAACCTAGCCAAGGCGCAACCTCTACTCCGGCTCAGCGGCCCTTACGAGCAAGGTGCCCTTGCAGGCACAAGGATACGAGCCGATCTGGCATCGTTCCATCAACGGACATCATTATGCCGTTCCATTGGTTCCGGCAGCTCTTCTGCCAACCATTTCGTCAGCACCTCCCCTGCTCTACCGGCAGTGGTGCGACGAACCCTTCTACGTTGTAGAGGCAAACCATGAACTGGGTAGCACTCTGCTATATGTCAGAGTATCCTGCTACGTTCTTTCTGAGCTATTCTTAGCTTCTTCAGAAATTTCAGCAGCACTTCCTCTCTTTTACGGAGAAAGCGTGCGTTTCTTTTATCCATTTCAGCGGCATCTCCCCTCTTTGGTAGGAAATCGCCACGCTTAATTCGGGAAATGGATGCGCACCGTTGTGCGTACTTTGCATCCATCAAGGTTGCAGGAACCCTTGGCCATAGCCAGGCCATACGAAATTGACTTAGTCATTACGTAAAGAGCATTTTGCCAAAAACCGAAGCCTTTCCAATAGGGGCTTCATTCGTCAAACAGAATCTTGAACGAGGAGCGGTCAAGGAATCGCATGGGCGATTTGGAGTTTGATCTCCATTTGAACGCTCATTTATGCGCTATATATGTAGTATAAGCAGAAGCCTGTGCTTTATACAGCGGCGGCGTAAAGAAATGCATATACTATTGTTCAGGGTGTGTAACTGAACGAAATATTCTACATATATAACAAAGCAGAAGCCTTGGCATCGTTCGACGCGACGGCGTAAGTAAATACATTGCAGAAAGCAGGAGCCTTGGCATCATACGACGCGACGGCAAAGGTAAATTACATAGCCTGTGCGATATAAGACGCGTCGGCAGAATCAGCAGATATACACCTAGATCCGCATCCAACGATGGTTACGAGGCGAGCGGGTGAACACCGAAGTGTCCTAAAGGGCTCAACCAAGAACTAAAGCGAGATACCATTTTGAAGAACGCAAATACTGCGTGTTTGAACATAGATATATCCGACGATAGTTACGAGACGAGCGGGTGAACACCGAAGTGTCCAAAAAGGGCTCAATCAAGAACTAAAGCAAGATACTACTTCAGAAAGTATATTCTATATACAAACAGTCAAATACTTGAGAGAGATGGATCAACGAAGCGAACTTACTTCAAATCGTGGAAGAAACGGCTCCGGGTTGCTTCTTTGGCTTCGAGCGTTCCTTCGAGAGGTCAGACTAAGTCAGATGAAGCTGACTTAGTTGAGAAAGAGGTAGAGTAGGTCAAGCTACTCAACCAAAGTGGTTTGAACCAAACAGGGTTCGATCCAAGTCAACTGGGTTCAGCAGGTTCGAACTCAGCTCAAGTAGGCTAAGTCTGGGTTCAGAAATCCAAACCGGAATCTGGACCAAAAAGGACTTTGACTTTGACTTTAAACCCAACTAGGTTCAAGTCAAGTCAACTGGGTTTGGACCAGGTCAAGTGGGTTCAGACCCAGGTCAGGTGGGTTAGGACCAGGTCAGGCAGGCTCAGGCTAAGTCAGGCAGGCTCAGACCAGTTCAGGTGGGCTCAGGTGGGCTAGGCTAGGTAGGGGAGGTTTAGGAGAGAGAGAGAAGGCAAGAGAGAGAGGGGGTCGATTTTTATGAGAAGAGAGAGAGTGGGGAGGGCTATTTATAGCCCAAGCCCACCTCCTCTTGGATTTTCTCATGCCCCTTCTACCCCCTTGGCTTCTTTTTAATTCCAAGAGGTTCCTTGGTGTGGGGCCCACTTGGATATTCCATGGGATATTTTTGTGGGTCCCACCAGATATTTTTTGAGGAATATTTCTGTGGGTCCCACCAATATTTCTGTGGGTCCCGCAAGAATTTCGGGTTTCCGGTGATTTTTTTCCGAAAAATTCTGAGTACGCCATTCTCTTCGTATTGACGTAACTAAGAAAGTTGGCTCGAGGAAATCCTTTGTTTTTGTTTAGTTAAGAGGTTATGGCTTCCAGAGTGTTTGAGCATATATTCGCAAAGCGACGAATATCTCAAGTATAACTGGTTCGTACAAATCGATCTGATTTGTATTTCGGGTTTAGATGTTATTTTTACTTGAAAATGCCTCGTGAATTTCTTCAGAAAGATACTGAAAAATTGCGGGTCTTACAAAGTCGTCGTAGAAGTCTTCACTGGTGAAGACTTTCCTGCCTTTGTCGCGGGCTTGGAGATCCTTGACAACTCGGGCCATTTCCCGGAACTGTGCTTGCAGGGGCTTTTCTGCCTCCTGACCCTTTGATTTGCAGTTTTTCCTTTGTTCTTGGCCCCTTTTCTGAAATACCGGAGGCACTTCGTATTCTTCATCTGTATCTTCATTGAAATCGGTTCCGTCTGAGATCTCTTCCAGCTGAACTTGCTTTTTGGAAGCTTTCTTATCCTTGTGACCATAGAACTTTTCTCTGAAGGGATTCCTCTCTGAGCTGGTCCCGGGCTGTTCATTCATCATCTTATTCATCATTTTTCTGAACATGGCATACATTTGTGGGTCTATGCAATCATTCTCTTGTTGCTGCTCTTGACTCCTCTCGGACCGGGGGGAGCCCATCTCTTCTTCTGAGGCCGACGAATACTGAGTTGCCGTGGTTCTTTTGCCTGATCTTGTCTGAACCATCAAATGTTATGGATGCTCTCTGCAGGGCAAAGACCTAATTAGATTCTGGAGGAATTGGCTTTTGGAAGAAATATTTGCTGAAAATAGGGTAGACAATTTGAAAAAGATATCCCATTACTAGGGATTGAGTCGTCGCGGGAATCACGACAATTATGTTGTCATTCTTTTTGCAAGAGAAATAAACAACGAAAATATGCCTTGTTACCTAGGCGAGGTCGTCAAACCATAATAGAAAGAGAGAGAATTTTATTGAAATGAGGAAAATATAATTTTATTGATCTTGACAAAGAGGTGGAGGACAGACAATTTGCCACCATTCACGATAGTCGGCAGACACTCTAGGACCAGGAAAGATTTTAAGAGAGACAAAGGAATATCAGCTGTAGCGGGCAGAATGATATGCCCCGGACCATTGTGCTGAGGTGAGATCGAACTCTGCCATAGCTCCTGATAACAGTCGGGCTTCGACGTACTGCTGCCTCTGGGAGAATTGCCGAACACATCGCTCCGGTTGGTAGTAAGTGCAGAAGAAAGGTCCCAACAACTTGAACCGCTTGCCGTAAGCGTACGTATATCTGGGAGGAGACAACTGCCGATCAAAATAGTCCCAGACAATGTCATCTTCTTGAATGTTGTTGATCATGGATCGGTACTGCGCCACTGGAAGGAGTTCTTGTCCATTGTATCTAAAAGAGTTTGCTCAGGCTGGAACATGCTAGAAGAACCAGGATTGAAGTGCGTAGATGCAATCTTCAATTAAGATGGATTCCCTCAGTGAGAAATGGGTCAGACCACGATATAGGAAGGCGAGCGCTGCCATGGCTATGGAAAGACGGTTGGTTTGTCGACTTCCCCATCTTCTCATAAGCTGAATTATTCTGATGTCCATGTAGTTTTGTCCATCTGGGAAGAGGGATAATCCTACGGTGCACAGAACCATTGCATTTTGAATCCTTTCTTTAGTTGTTCTTGATAGCGAGCTGACTTCAACGGAGGTCCCGTACTGGCGGTACAACTCAAGCAGGTCGACATATTCATTTCTGTCCAACTGGGTCAGGGGTCAAGATCGGCGGCCTGTCATACGAGCTAAGGAGTCTCGGGGGTCCAAACCCTTGACATCGATAAGGAATTGAAGCTCTAATGGATCTCCTGGTTGACCAGCTGGTTCTGGTAATCCCATGATTTCTGAAAATTCATCCATTAAAACGGTCATTTCTCCCCATGGGAACCAGAAGGTACACGTCCGAGGATTCCATCGCTCCGCCATTGCATGGATCAGGTTGCCATTAATGGTCTGCTTTCCGACTGCTGCCGCCAGCTCTAATCCGCACTCGCTCAAATGGTCCGGGAACATTCGGGAAAAGCTTTTTAGCCAAGAATAGTACCATCGGGGAATGAAAGTTCCGGTGCTGAGGGCTCGATGTTCAGGACGACCTTGTCGCACCTCGTAGGAGATGTGACCTTCAGGAAAGATAGGATCGACTTGGCTGGATGCCATTGAACTGAAAACAGAGAAAGACTCAGAATGAGACTTAGGAAAATGTGGAAAATTTTGAAAGATTTTGCAGGCAGGATATAAAATGCAGCTGAAAATTCGAGATCCAGTAGAAAGGTAGAATGGAAAAACTACCTGGAGTTTTGAAAGAAATGGGATATTTGAGAAAATCATCCAGGGTTTGAGAAAATAAAGGAAAAGATGAGAAATATGGGTATTTGAAAATATTTTGGGAAAATGTAAGGAAATAGAGGTAATAATACAAACAATCACACCCTGCACAAACATTTATGCACATTCAGCACTCCCTAAAAGGCTGACTCTAGATGCATCATTTTGAAAATAGCTGTAGGACCCTAATCCTAACTCTGGGTTCAGATCATCTTTATCCAATCCAGTTATGCCGATATACCCGAATTGAAATCCGAGGTACGTGGCATATAAGCTCAACTCCGGTTCTAAGGTAAGGTTTTCCAACATCCTTGAGCGCCTACCGATATACTTCGGACTGTGGCCCGCGGTACGTGGTAGGGGGGTGTTAACCCAAATAATTGGCCCAGTTGTAAGGCTCTGTCCCGAACTAGGGTTCTGGAAGAGAGCCCAGCAATGTGAAGACCGGGTAAAAGTAGGTAAGGGAGATTTTGAAAAATGATCACATGCAAGAAATAGAGGGCTCTAAGTCCTAGAGAGATAGATTTTGAAAACTTTGAAGAAGCATACATTGTTTGCATTCAGATCCTAAATTGAGGAGAGTTGTATTTAGACCTAAGTCTATGTGAACATGAAAATTTCTCCTCAATCTGGTCCTACCAAACCATGCCTAGTCTATATGCAATCAATGTCAGCTAGGTGAGAATCTAGGCTCCTAGGTTCGCATGATATCAAAATAAAAGAGCTGACATTTTGTGAACACAATTTCGATAATTGAACTAAGTCAAGCACTACTTTGACCAGACGAGGACAGGTCCCATCACGGTCGCCAAACCTGTTATCATCGCGAAATTTTCCCCGTCTTCTCTTCCTTGCAGAAGAGAAAGAGGGAAAACGCTTTCGCGATTCAAACTTGACCGGATTTTGGAAAATGTTTTGAAATACTCGCCTCCGTTTTGAAAATTGCGGGAAAATCCATGGGATGGGGCTTGACCTGTCGGTACGAGGTTCGACCGTTCCTGCCGCCTTTAACAGGGGTAATCGAACCAAGGACCAAAATTGTGTTTGACTTAGCGAAATTCTCAAAATCGTGTTCTATCCTAAATGCACAGAGAATTCAGGCATGTGCTGTGAGACTTTGGAAAAACATGATGTATGCTTGGAAAATATTTGGAGTTGAAAAGAATCTCTCAGGAAAAAGATGAAAGTCAATTTCTCAGGAAACTCAGATGAAAGGGGTTTTGAAATCACGAGAAAGTTCATAAAGATGTGGGAAAATCATGAATAGTTGAAAATCCTGGGAAAATAGAAGTGATTCTTGAGAAAAAGGTGAACATTTGAAAAGGGAAACACTTCTCAGGAAAAATCAGACTTCGAGAATTTTCTTAGGAAAATGATGGAAAAATTATAGGAAAACTCATTGGAGAAGAAAACTGAAATTGGGAAATTGAAATCCCGGGAATCTTAGCCTTAAAACCCTTGAAAATTTGATTTTTTTGATTCTTGAGAAAGATTGGAAGACTCCTTTTGAAAATCTTAAGAAAATAACATTTTCCAAGGAAAATCGAGGGAAAACTTTGATTTTGGAAATCCCACTTAGAAGTTTCTTGAGAGACTAGTTTCAATGGAAAACTATGAAAACTTAACTTGGGAAAACCGATTTTGGAAAATCCTCAGAGTTTCTTGAGAAATCGATTTCTTTGAGAAGGAAGTTTTATTAAGAAAATCATGGGAAAACCAATGATTTCATGATGCAAATTATATGAGTTAATGAATGCACTTTGAAAGATTTTCTAAGAAATTTGTTGGAAAAATGTGCATTAAGTCAAAATAAATCCTTCACATATCCTGACTGTGGCCATGAATATGTTCAGAGTTTAATTGATTTAATGCACAATACTTTGAAAATATTAGAAATATGATGTGCATTTTAAGATAGCCTAAGAGTGTAGGCTCAATGTGACTAGTAGAAAGATGATGGATCTGGGTCTCGTCCATATTCCGACTAGGGCCGTAAATATGGATTCCACCGAGTTCATCAACTCCCTAAGAGTTGGTGCATGTGCCATTCGTGTACATCCATAGTGCTTTTGAAATAAAATGCATGAATCATAGAAACAGGATATTGCATAAATTTAAACTATATGATATGCATCCTAGTCTAAGCAATAAAAGTAAATATTATTCCAAACTAAATTATTACATCTCTTTACATAAAGCAAATAAAAAGAAAAATATACATCAGCAACCTCCAGAGTTTCCTGCAAAAGTGGGTTAACACAAAAATACACCATACAAAGGGAAATGCAAATGTCCTGGTGTTGCATAAGCAATGCGATTGGAGTTGACGATCCATGCTAGATGAATAGTATCGTTTTATGAGTGAAGCCTGTGCAAATAAGTGAGATTGGCTCTTTACCCATGACATGAGTAAGAATCATTAGTGCTTGCATAAATTTAGATGTTACTTTTTTTTTTTTTGTTATAATGGTAGAAATTAAACATGCTGCACACCAATTATTATCCTCCACATAACTAACGAGTGCTCTCCAACAAAAGCAAGGCTAATGGTCCTATTTCTGTATTAACAAAGGGGAAGGAAAAATATAGCAAATCAGTCAATCAAGGAAACAGATTATATTACCATGAAATAAATCAAAAGGGAATCAAAATGAATGCCAAAAAGGCCAATATCTAGACTCATCAACTCTGTTATAGATTGGTTAACAGGAATATAAATTTTTTTTCAGCAGTATGGCATAAACTTGAAGGAATCCTTGGCTTTTGGGAAATATCCTCACTATCAACTGCAGGGTCGTGAAAGAAGATAAGATCCCAGAATATAGTTTAGCTAGCAGTCCTGTGTCCCACGTATGGAAAAAGAATTTCAATGTTACACGATGAATGAGCAATACAACATGCTCAAATCAGATTTAATGCAAGAGGCTTTCTCGTTATGGGTAAGAATTTTGAATACCAAGGTATACCCTGTCATTTGCCTATCCACATACATTGCAATTAAGAGCTCAACTTTCATGATAATCCATCAGCTCCATAGCGAAGGTTACAGACTAAAGGCCCAGGGTAGCACTGTTGACCCAAAAGACAGACCCTTCAAGTCTGATTTTCTGAAGAAAGAAGAGGTTGAACTCCTGCCAATCTCTGCGGCTACTTCTCCACCAAAGCCACCGAAAAAGAGGAGAAAGAAAAAAAAAAAAAAAAAACAAAAGAAAAAAAATGGGGAACCGCCATACTGAGAAAGGGACCCCTGAACTCACAGATGGTTTTGAAACAAGCATGAGTACAGCGGAATAAAGTATTCACGTAGGTCTGGAGCTATTTCCAGCACAGGCAACGATGTTAATGACATCCCACTATTGAATGCAACTTCTTTTATAAAGAAGCAGACATGAACTTTGCTAGTGCCGAGCCTGATGAGGCAAATTTACAGACTAAGTTAAAGACTTATATGACCATCAAGACAGGACCATTACAACCTTCTTTGAGATCGCCCTTCTCTTACTCCACAAATGCCATTAAACTGCTTCATTTTATCAGGATGATTGGTTTAAGGCACCT
Organism: Nuphar pumila; assembly: GCF_984573655.1. Classification (NCBI taxonomy): domain Eukaryota; kingdom Viridiplantae; phylum Streptophyta; class Magnoliopsida; order Nymphaeales; family Nymphaeaceae; genus Nuphar; species Nuphar pumila. The sequence continues at coordinate 100,385,723 of NC_143249.1, forward strand.
GTTACTCATATCATTCTCAAATCACATGCAAGCGATGGAGATTGATTTCTAAAAAAAAAAAAAGGACTTTTTATGCAGTGATGGTGAGATCTAATACTTGAACAACTCAGTAAGAGCAAAACACTCACTATTCTCAGGATCAAGTTTAATGTAAATGTTCAAAGAGAAAAGAGCAAAGAAAAGAAAAGAAAAAAAATATGTATAGCAAATAGCAAATGACTAAGTGCGTAGGGGAACCAACACAATACAGGATGTGGATTTGTTATAAGGTTCTACATGACAACAGGTATGTGAAATACACATGGACTGGTGTAAGGCCACGATGACAGGTTTCATTTAAGAAAGAGAAAAAATCAAAAAAAGAAGAAGAGAAAAAAATCAAAAAAAAGAAGAAGAAAAGGAGGGGGATGTAATGAACAGGATTCATTTAAGAAACATAACAGACATAAAAAAAAAAAAACGGAGGAGGATGCAAACAATACATTAAAGCATAGGAAAATTTATAAAATTTATGTTAGCCTCAACTATAATGGGCAGATATTACTGTTGCAAAATATGTATTGTTGATACTGTTATAGACAGTTCAACGACACACGACCTGCTTTTGGATGCACCGTGAGTTGGGGAAAGGAAATGGCGATGGTGAATATCGACAGAAAAGAAAAAAAAATGGGGCATCGATTAGAGGAAATGATGAATTACTTACTGTGAATCAAGAAAGACGGTGCTTCCTTCGTGTGCTGGAATGGATCAAATCCTTCCACCGAATCAGGAGAGGGGCCAGGGGATGGAGAAGGAAAAGGGAATGCCCTCCTCGACTGCTTCTTGAAGAAACTGGATCGATGTAAGCTGAGTTACACACCGGCTGAGGAAAGGGGATCAAATCTTCAGAAGGGAGCAGAGGGTTTCTGCCAAGAGGACCTCCACAAGTTCTCTCCTGCTAGCCGAGAGGGGAATCCGTGAAGAAGGGGGCACTGAAGGGTTAGGGAAAAAAATCCAGGCCCTTTTCGGATGGCCTAAGCCTCCTTTTAAAAAAAAGTTCCGCCCTTTCAGCCAAAAGCTCGGGCTTCTTTATGAAAGATTTTTGATAAGTTTTAAAAAAAACTAACTTTTGAAAGTTTTCAAAAAATGTCGCCATTTGAAAAGGGTGGGGGCGGCAGCTCCTTTTTTTCAGAAGTATATTTTTGAAACTTAGGTAAAAATGGGGTCTTGGGTTTTCATGGTGGCTCCATTTGGGGTTGGAAAGTAATAAAAATAAAAAAAAATGAGTAGAAGACGGATTTGGTTTTTGGTGTGCCATTTCAAAAAAAAAAAAAAAATTCTTTCTTTTGGCAAAGAGTCTTAGTGGGGTGCCACCTACGTGGGCCCACTAAATATTTTATTAAAATTTAAAATAAAAGAATTTTATAAATCGGTGTCACTTTTGGGTGGGCACTGTTTTGAAAATAGGAGAAATTTTTGAGAATTTGAGTGTGACCCCACCTCGAGGCGGGTCCCACATCATTTATTTGAAATCCGAGCCAAGTGAGATATATTTTGAAATTTTCATAATAGTAGGCTAGTTTTTGGAAAACACGAAGCAAAATTTGGCTTGATTTCAAAACTTGGAAGAAATGGTTCTTCAGGGCGAAATTTTGAAAGAAGTGGAGAAATTCGGAGCTCTTTTTGTAAAAGTTTGAAATAAAGTCTTATGAATTTGGAATTGTGTCCCCCTCTTTTCAACTGGCAAAATTTTGAAATATTAAAACCGTCCAGATTGTTTTCTTGAGAAAACTTTTTCGTAATTCGGGGTCCTGGGGGTAAAATAGGAAGAATTGATAATTTTAAAAACCCATGGTTTTAAAATCAATTTTGAAAAGTTTTGAAATCAAATCTGGATTGACACTTTTGAAAAATCAGGAGTTCTGAATCTCAAAATGACATGCTGTGCAGTGAAATGATATGAAATGTTCATGCAATGCTATGCAAAGACAGGTTCTACAAGATCGCCACTCTGAATTTGAATTTGAAAATTCTGACTTCTGATTAAGCATGAGATTTTGAGGATTTGGAATTTGAAGGTGTCTCTGAGTCTAAATAGAGAAGTTTTGAGACTCGAGAATGGAATTTAGGACTTTCTGCCAGGTTCAATCTTGGGAAATGACCATTTTGCCCTTCATGGGTTCCGGAGGACCGAAATGTGGTGATTGAGGGCGATGTCAGGGAGGTGAGTGAAAATTTGGGGTGTTTATAGTAGCAAAGGGGGGCATCTGTAAACACCCCAAATTTTCACTCACCTTCCTGATATCTCCACCAATCATCACATTTCAGTTCTCCGAAACCAATGAAGGGAAAAATGGTCATTTTCCAAGATTGAATCTTGCAGAAAGTCCTAAAGTCCATTCTCGAGTCTCAAAACTTCTCTATTTAGACTCAGAAACATCTTCAAAATGCAAATTTTCAAAATCCTATTCGGGACAAAAAGCTAGAATTTCCAAGTCCTGGCTCATAAGGGCATTTCAGGAAACATGTCTTTGCATATCATCTCATGAGCATTTCATATCATTTCAATGCACAGCATGTCATTTTGAGATCCAGAACTCCTGATTTTCAAAAGTAGCGATCCAGATTCGAGTTTTAAATATTTCAAAATTGATTTCAAACCCATGGGTTTTTAAAATTGTCAATTCTTCCCATTTTACCCCCAGGACTCCGAATTACAAAAGTCTTCTCAAGAAAACGATCTGGATAGTTTTTTACATTGATTTTCAAAATTTCGTCAGTTGAAAAGAGGGGGACACAATTTCAAATTCATAAGACCTTATTTCAAACTTTTACAAAAAGGGCTCCGAATTTCTCCGCATCTTTCTAAATTTTACCCTGAAGAGCCATTTTCTTCTAAGTTTTGAAACTGAACCAAAGTTCACTTTGTGTTTTCTAAACTTAGCCTACTATTATGAAAATTCCAAAAATCTCACTTGTCTTTTATTTCAAATAAGTGACGTGGGACCTGCCTCGAGGTGGTGTCACACTCAAATTCTCAAAAATTTCTCTTATTTTCAAAACAGTGCCCAATCGGGAGTGACACCAACTTATAAAACTCTTTTATTTGATTTAATAAAATAATTAGTGGGCCCACGTAGGTGGCACCCCACTAGAGTCCTCTGCAAAGAAAAATAAACTTTTTCAAAAAGTTTTCAAATCTAGTGAGATGGCACCACCTTAAAAAAAAAAAGAAAAAAGAAAGAAAAAGAAAAGAGAAAAACAAAATCCATTTTTTTCATTTTTTTTACTTTTTCAGCCCCAAATGGATCACCGTGAAACCCTACCCAAAAACTTTTAATTTTACTTAAGTTTCAAAAATTTTCTGGAGAAAGGGAGTTGTCCCCCTCTCAAAACGGTGAGCTTTTTTTTTAAAACATTTCAAAAAAAATTTAAAATTTTGTTTTAAAGGTTATCAAGGTCGGCTAAAAAGGAGAAAAACCAGGGATTCGAGGGGGAAAAGGAGGAGCCGGTTATTAAAAGAGGAGGAGGGTCCAACAGAAGAGGGGGACCCCATCTTCGATTCAAGCTCTTCCTCCCTTTATTGTCTACCCTCCTCTCTTCCCAGCAGAGGGGAACCTCTGTCTTTCTCCTGCTTCTTCCACCTGGGACCGATCGAGCTTTTCAAAGAGGGCAATAGGCGATTTCTTTTATTCCCATCTCTGGAACATCCCTGGAGGCCGGCTGCAGTTTTGAAGACTCTCTTGGCAAAACCACCAATCCCCAATCAACGATTTTTTTTGGAAGGGGTCGGTCTGCGATTTCTCTTGAAGCCATCTCTGAATCCCCCTTCATCTCTGGAATCCCTCTGCTCCCCCTGAAAACTCGATCCATCCCTGAAGGAAGCATCCTCTTCAACCTTTGCCGAATGAAGGTAAAGGCCTTCTTTGCATCTACCTTTAGGTGAATTAAGCATCAAGTTTGCGCCATTTGCAATGCCAACCCATTGCAGCAGTTGACGTGGCTTGCATCCTGGTTTATCTAATGTGTCAAGAATCGATGATGCCATTTAATGGCATCATCAATTCAACTTGGATGTCAAAATTTATCAAATAATTATCCCCCTTTAAAGTTTTTTTTTTTGGTTTATTCCAATGTCCTGAGTATTCCAAATAACATCTTCAGATCATTTTTAGTGGATATCAGTTTCATCCTATTACATACCCATGATTCATTGTTTGAAAAGATTATCTTACAAAACATTTCAGTTTTTAGTCTCTTTTAAGTATAGTGTTTAAGGATTCAGACGTCATCTGTGTTAATTTCCTCATCTATGCATATTCTTCTTACTTAAATTCAGTTTTCAATCGTTCATATATCTTTAGTATTTGCAAGTATGCACGGTTTAAAAAAAAAAAAATTGCATATTTCAGGTAAAATGATGGCTAGAAATGCTTATCATACAGCAAAAACAGTGCTCTTGACCAAGGCACTACATACGAATTCAATCTCACCTTTGATTTTATCCCTCACAATCTCATATCAGCATCTTTGTTATCAGATTTTCCTGTTTTTATCTTGTAGAACATCTTTTTAATAGCATTACTAGTTGATTTGGGTTCATGAAGATGCTAACTACAGGGCATATTAGCAAACCATTCAGTTGACCATTCGTTCTTTTTATTTTGTATCATTCATTATCTTGGTAACTTCTTTTGCTCACCTATGATCCATGTTTCTCTGTCACTACAATTTTTTTATGAGGATGATGAACCCAGCAGATGGATCTTGCGTTGTCACTTTCTAATCAGCATCCATTCTTTAGATGCTGTTATTTTTATAACTTTCGGATATATGTGGTTGATTGTTGTGCTGTTATACATTGGTGGCATTAAAAGAAACATAATGTGTGCCTTGTGGTATTAATTTCAAGGATGTTTAGAGAGGATAGAAAGAGAGTTGGATCCTCCTGTACTTGGTGCTTCTCTGATGATAATTGTTCTACAAGTGACTCGATTACCTAACACAGAGGTTGCTTCAGTAATTTTGATTTGTGACTTTATTTATGGTTTTTTTTTTTTGGTTTTTCATATCAGCGTCTACACCTCATATAAGTGTAACGATTGCAGAAAACCGTTATGCTAGAGCTAACAGCAAGCTCAAAAGATCCATGTGAAGCCTACATGACATACGCATATTATCCAAAACCTTGTATAAATTTCAGGATGGTATGATTGGTTATAGAGTATCCTGAGAGACCATTCAAAGGTGTGCTTGTCATCAGACATTCTCCAGAACTTGACAGATCTCTGCAGCTCCTCATTCATGATATTTCTATCATTTTGGCCTGCTAGTATAGTCATTGGTGATATTTTGGGTACATCTAGTGTTTGCAGTATTGTGATAATCGCAAAATTTTTCCTCTCTTGTGATTTCTCTCTCTTCCTTCTCTTTTCCTTTTCTAACCTCTATTTTCCTCCTTTTTGAAGGAAGAAGAATAAAAGAAAGAATAGAGAGAGAGAAGAGAAAAGAAAGAAAAAAAGAGAAGAGGAACTATTTTGCGTGGTCCCACTTGACCTTGATTTGAAAAATATTTAGAAATTTAACTCGCCTCCGTTTTGAAAATTTGCGGGAAAAAAATGGAGAGACGGGATTCGCTCGTCGGTACGAGGTTCGACCGTTCCTGGCGCCTTTACCAGGGGTAATCGAACCAAGGATCGAATCTATGCATTTTGCTTTGCCTAAATATTATCTAAGAATTTATCCTAAAGTTCTAAATGCACAAAGAATCATGCTTGTGCAATGCAAGGATGTATGCTCTTTTGAAAATTGATTTGGAAATTTCCAAGTATTCTGAGATGAACTTGGTAAAGGAGTGAAGAAATGATTGAATCTAACTTAGAACTTGAGATAGATCAGAGAAGTTCTAAGTTTTTGAAGTAAATCAGAGTTGGAAAAATAAATCTTGACTTCGAGAAAGAATGATTTAAAGCTTTGAAATGAAAGAAAATGAAGTTTCAAAGTCAGAAATGGACTTTGAATTTAATCATGGATTCAAGAGATAAAGATGAAATTTTAAAGTGATGTTGACTTTGAATCTTAGAATGGATCTGAGAAAATGTATTTTAAAAATAGAAATGGATTTAGGGAGTTCAAATGAGATCTGGAAATGGACTTGGATTTGAAATCTAGATTTTGAAATGGAATTGGATCTTAAAATGGATTTAAGATCTGGGATCTGAGATCCGATGTAAAATTGGGTTCTGGATTCTAAGATGGTTTTGGATCTGAAGTCTGAGATCCAAGATGGAAGTTGAGTTCTGAATCCTAAAATGGAATTGGATCTGAAATCTGAGATCCAAAAGTGGAATTGGATTCTGGATCCTAAAATGGAATTGGATCTGAAGTATAAGATCCAAAGTGAAATTGGATTCTGGATCCTAAAGGGGGATTGGATCTGAAGTCTGAGATCCAATATGAATGTTGAATCCTGGATCCTAAAATGGATTTGGAGTTGTTAAATTCAGAAGATGAACTTCCAAGTTTGAATTGAGCTTTAAAAAAATGAAATTTAGAATTTGAATCTTGAATATACAAATGAATTTCAAAGTCAAATTAGACCTTGAATTTTGAAGTTTGAATTTGGAATTTAGAAGATGAATCAAGAATCTCAAAGTTAAATTGAACTTTGAGTTTGATTGGAGTTTTGAAAATGAATTGGAATTTCAAAGTCAAATTGAACTTTGAAATCTGATTTGAATTTGAATATAAAATGTATTTTGAAATCTCAAAGTTAAATTAAACTTTTGAGATTGAAAATGAAATAGAATTTGAAAAATGAAAGAATGAATTGGATTTTATAAGAATTGAGGATTGATCGAAGAAGATATTTACATTACTTGGAGTTTTTGGAAAAGGAATTTTGAAAACATGATGCAATTCTATCCTTAAATGATGAATGAATTTAAAGAATTTGAAATTGGATTTTGAAAAGCTATTCCATTCTTTAAATGAATTAAAACAAGATTGAAGATATAATACAACCTTGACTATGGTCATTGAATGTATTATATAATAATCTATATTTAAATTCAAGAGAAGAATAAAATACATTTGGTGCTTTTATAGAATTTAAAATGAAATTAACTCTCAATATACCCTGACTATGGCCATTGGTATATATTTTGAGTTGATTTTAAGTTAAATTCTGATAAAAGAAGAAAATATTTAAGGAAAATATAATGAATTTTGAAAATGGATCCAGTGTTATTTTATAAAAGATAAAAATCCTAAGTCTTGTTTACATCCTGACTATGGCCATTGATGTAAATCGTCAACTTAGGATTAATTACATTTTGCAAAAATGGTGCGTGTGCCATTCGTGTTCCCATTCATGAAGTTTTGCAATGAAAGGTAAAATGAGATGAAACAAACAATTTCTAAAATATACAAATGCTCATTCATTTTAATCTAATGCAAGAAACAGAGATTTGTTATTATCTAAGTATTGCAACTCGACAAATGGATTTAAATTTATAATTTCTAAGCTAAGAAAACAAAATGACATTTTCATATATTTTCCTGCAAAACACTAAGTTAGCACAAAATGACAGATGAACATAGAGAGAAATTGCAAGTATCATATTGAATTTAGAAATTGATGAAATGTACGTATACATGCCTTATGTTAATGTATACAGTGAAAACCTATACGAAGAAGGCATATATAATACTTTGAGGTAAATGCAGACCTACAAGGATTTGCCTAAGTGTGATGAAGACATATTATGAATTCTTCATTAAGCTGATGTGAAGGTTGTGCAGTGGGTGCTAAAAATGATATGCCAGTATTCAGATGTTGCTACAGGTAGGTGCTACTACTAAAGGCTAATGTTATGCACAGTGAACACCTAAGCTAAATACCAATACTACCCACGACAAATGCAAATGCTAACTATTAAGCATGTTGAGATTAATATTAATTCTATCAGGTATATCATGCTAAATGAGAAGCAATGATGAATATTATGATGTTGGATGCACAGGGAATGATGTCAACATGCAGATGGTTGAAAATGCACAGGTGGTGAAGGTGATGGGATGGAACATAATGGGCAATTTAGCATATGAAAGATAAAAAAAACTGTACACTAACCACAAAAGTACCTAGCACAATCTGCCTTCAACCTTAAGCTTGGCCCTTCTTGACTTTTCTTTAGGAAATATTATGAGCAGATGAGATCAGATTTTTTTCAAGCTTTTAACCGTAAACCACAAGATTTTGGCTTTAGTCAGGGCATTACGAGCATGAGCTTCATAACCAAATTCGCGGTGATGTTCATCAAAATGATGATGAACTGCATCAAACATGTCCCCGTACTTGCATCTAAAACCAATCAAACCGACCCTTTCATTGCAGGAATTGCAGTGACTGTGTAAAGCAAGATGAACTCTCCCATATGTACCACACCCAATAAACTATTCCCTTTTGCCCTGCCCTTGATGAGAGGTTTAGGACTGTAGTTATGAATCTTATAAGTTCAACAGGAGATTCTTGGCCCATTCGACGTAAATTGAAATGACTGATTTATAATAAAATCCAATATTGGCCTCCATGACAGACCAATATAGCATAGAACCACGCCAGAGCTACTAAGTATTAAAACCAGACATGGGTTTTCCTGATAAGTCAGATGTAAATTTGATGTTAAACCATCAGAACATGACATGAACGCAGGAAGCCATGAAATGCTAACATTCAATTTTTTTTAAATTGATTGAAACAGGGATGCCAAGATAAAAAAAAAAGGAAGCAAGACTTTATTGATGACTAACATTGCAGTAAATCAAAGCATGTGAATATTTGAGAAATGGTATGCAAGTATATGTATGATGTAGAACACAGCAACATGGAGCACAAATCAGGAGTTAGAGAGAAAGGTGAAATCAGATTATGAGCCTACAACAAAATCAAAAGACAATAAAACAGAAAACCAATGAAGGATCATCTGTAAGAATCGAAGCTAACAGAAAATAAAATGGAAATCAAAACACTGACAAAAACCCAAGCCAAAAGCAAAATGGGAAAGCAATGATTAAGCAGCAAATGTATGATCCATTACACAAAAAAAAAAAAAATTAGAAGTAAGTCAAAAAAAGAAAGCCTCTCATGGTTGTTAAGATTTTGAATTGAAATGCTACAGTTTCTGTAATAACATCCTGGTTATTTTGCTACAGACGACTACCTGAATTTCTTGAATTGCCGATGACAATATCTTCAACTTTTGTAAGATTTATTTACATACCTTGCTGGGGCATAATAGCTGAGACATCCGTATCCTTGTCAAATATTAATTATACAGCCAAAGCCTCCATTCAGGATGGATTCCTGAAGGTGATCTCCTTTGACAGATTCATTGGCGAGATACAAATTGGTCTCTACCAGATACGCAGAGCCAATTCTGTCAACCCACCATATGGGCCACCACGTTTGATCTTGATTTATCCACCCCAACAGAACCAAGGGATTTTGAAATTAGCTCAGATAAAACCCAGAAATAAAAAGAACCTTTTATCATCGAGGTTGATTCACAATGAAATTCCCCTTTCATATTTTGCTGGATAAGCACATTTGAACAAATTTAAGAGGCACTTGAGAGGGAGATACTGACCTGGAACAGAGCCTTGGCCGATTCAGTATTTTTGGTCAGAAACTATTGGCTTTCTACAACCTAACCAGAGATTTGATCCTTGATCTCTATAATTTCTTACCTGCAGGTTATAGCTATCAGGTAGCTCCTGCCATCAGTTATGAGGCAACTCACTACCATCTTCCACAATGAAGCCAGCTGCTACACCCCGTCTACTGTTGGATTTTATGTACGCATAAAGCAAAGACTATGACAACCTTAGGATATTCATCTACAACACGATATCAACGTCTGCCACAGTAGCTAAAAAAAAAAACTAACATTCACCGTATCATTCTGAAACACATTCAACTGAAGCAGTTTGAGTTATGAAACTTATATGGAAGGGTGATTCATCAAAACACATATTCTGGATGACTTGAAAAGTTATTCATATGTTTTCTTCCTTACTGAAGGTTCCCGTGCTTCTTTCTTTGGACAAAATGACATAACTACAGAAGGAGGATAAAATAATGCTAAAGATGAATGAGATGCATGGCATGCCTGAGAGGCAGGTGAATCCAAGTTCAAGATGCAAACCGTGACATGATTGTGGTCTATGCACGGTAGCTAGTGACTCAACCGAACACATAGTGATCCTGCAGAGGATCGGTGGTTTGGGCACATATCCAACATAACAATCAGACAGAACCAAGCTAATGAATCAGATTAACAATTTGAGGGATTACCTGACTAGACCGACTAATCGACGGATGAACCCACGACGATCACAGGGAAATGAAATGGATGAATATGTAGTGATCAAATGCAGAAATTCCATTGCTACTAATATATAATTAAAATGAAGTTACGTAATGGAAATCAAAAGTGTATAAACCGACAAGGAAAGGATTATAATGCTATAAACAAAACGCAAAGAAACTAATTAAAGAACTGATGTCAACAATAGCTAATAGAAACTGAAAATACATTATAAATTCCAAAAATGATGAAGAAATACTGAATCTAACATACAACAGATGCTCAAAACAAGAAGAGTCTGGAGATAAAAAAAAAAAATATCGGAACATGTATGTTCCATTGAATATCGCACGTATGTGGATTGGTTTTGCTATCAGCAAAGCAATTACCACAAGGAGTGCTTTAACAAAATACCGAATGATGAAAACTAAGGAAATCAGAAAAGGCAGAGAGGAGAAGAGTAGCTCTTACTGGATTTCTGGAGGATTGATTGATCGTGGCTCTATAAAGATTCTGAAGCTTGGAGATAATTCGGGTGAGGCTTCGACTGCAAGCCTCTTGAGGGATTGCTGATGCTTTGGAAGATCATTCCTTTGTTTTTGCAGAGCTTTTGCCAGAGGATTGGGAGAGTTTGCTTCAGTCGAGAGGGGAAGCACCAGCGGGAGGGGCTAATGGGAGAAGAGGGGCGATTCCTCAGAGAGGAAGCCATCCAAGAAGAGGGGTGCGGTGGTGAAGAAGCGGTGCCTCTAGGGTTCTCTGTGTGTCTCATTTTAAAGGGGAAGAAGAAGGATGCGGTTGGGGGTTTGTTGCAGATGGACGAAGATCGGGAGATGGGAGGTTCGGTTGGTGATGGGCAGCTTGGGTGAGGCCTCTGGAGGGTTCGGTGGAGAGGAGCCATGGAGGAGTGAGGCTGAGGGTTTCGAGAGTGAAAGAGAGGGGCGTGAGAGAGGCGTTGTCTTCCTCATTTGAAAACCCTAAAAAGAGAATTTTGCCACACCCCCCGTTACTTTCAAGATTTTGCCGATAGGGGCTTCCCAACAAACTTTTAAAAAAAAAAAAAAAAAAGGGGGGGTTTCAAAAACTAATTTTTTTTGTGTTTCTTTTCCACTTGTATTTTCCAATTTTTGTATTTTTTTGAAATAAAATCTTAAAGTTTTACGGGAAAACAAAGATTAAACACTAATTTTTTGTATTTTTCTGAGAAATATTTACAAAAGTATTTTTCTGAGAATTTCCGACCATTTCAGGGAAATTTCTTCAGAAGAATGGGTTTGGACCCGAGTTTTGAGAAAATGTTTGAGTCTTGGAACTCGAATCGAGAAATACAACGCAATAGATCCAAGCGGATGCTGGATGGACTGTCCGAGCTATTTAAAAACTATTTTTGGTATTTTCTGTAATTTTAATTTAAAATTTGGATGATGAGACTCGGATTTGGATCTAGACAATGGATCCAGATCCGAAATCAATTTAAACATATAAAATGAACTTAATTTCAGTAAAATTTGAGAAATGAACTGGAATTTAGATTTAAAAATGACTCATTTGCTCAAAAATGAATTTAGGGGCAAGAAGGGAATATTTAAAAGATTTTGAAAAATTTGGGGTGTTCACAGATGCCCCTCTTTGCTACTAAGCCGGTTGAAAGCCGAGCTTAGTGGCAAAGAAAACACTCCAAATTTTGAAAAAAATGCTCCAGTCAGCAGATCTGAACTGGGTGTGGAAGAATTATGGCTTTTCAGGCTTAAAGCCTTGTCCTGAATGGCTTGGGGGGACGAAATCTTCGAAAATGATACAACTGAAATAGATAGAAATGAGGAAATCGTGATGGGACTTTGGGTGAAGATCCCGAAATGATGAAAGATAAGAATTTTGATCAAGTCTCATGGGTGAGACAAAATCAGCTTTTCAGAATGACTTAGGTTTAGCCCTTAACCTGGATGGGACAAATATATCTCAAAATAACCTGAATGGGGAAGGAAATATATGATGACCTTGATGGGACATTTTTGAGAGAACGCCTCATGAGATGAAGCTCAAGTAGGATTTTATTCCGGATGGATATACAAAACATGGATTCCTTGATGGGAAGAGCCATGATGGGACTTTGAAAGAAAACACCTCGTCAAAATGAGAAACCTCGTCAGAACGAGACTCAGGTTTAACCCAAACCTGAAAAAGGAAGATACCTCGATACACGAGGTTCAGGCTTAACCCTTAACCTGAAGGGGACGACCATACGGAATCCTCGAGTGAAGAGACCATGATGGGACCTTCGGAGTTTGGACGAACAAATCCGAAAGGGGTTTGCGAAAGGAGGAAGAAAATGGGGTTCCCTAAAGCTTTGAAAAAGGGATGAACTTGGATGTCTCATTGTTGAGACTAAATCGGCTTTTGAATTTAATGACCTCTCGCAGGAAGTACAGGTTTTGACCCTTGACTTGATTGGGAACAACCATACGGGATCCTCGGGTGAAGAAACCGTGATGGGACAGGAAGAGATATTTCAACTGGATGAGGTAACTCTTCTGGAAGATATAAACAATGCTAGGTTGCACCAAAATGGATATTGAATATTTATTTCATTATTTAGAATATCTAGAAAATTTTGCCAATAGGATAAAATTGTAGTTGACTCAAATGTTTGAAGAATGTACGCGTGTGTGTAAAAGACATTCCCTCTTTTACCTAGAGTACTTCCTCCAACGAGGTTAACTTTTCGGTCTTAAGAGTCAAATTCAAAATTTTAGCGCTGATGATTTTCTTCAAGGAAGCTATCCATTTCCTTGATGTGAGAAGAGAAGAAATATTCTCAATTTCATAAAAGTAAGTAGTAAAAAGACATTGATAAAAGATTTTTGCATGAGAAAAGATGACTTCTGGCAATTTTGGCAGTTTTTCCCACGATGATCTTTTTGCAGTCCTTTTGAGTCATTGGGATTTTTCGGGCTTTTTACATCATTCTTCATTTGGATGTGTCCTGACTTTTCTCTCTTTTTCAGGGAAGGGTACGTCACAAACTCCTTCATCTTGGAGATGCTCTGATCCTTCTTTTATCTCAGGTACTATATATGATATTGGCTCAAAAGGTCTTTAGGTGATAGCAGAAATCAAATATCTTTTAGGGTTGGTTGGTAGGCCCATCATACTCGCCTTCATCTCGACGGTGATCTGAACTTTCCCTGGAAGGATCCTTCACAAACTCCTTCATCTCGGTAGATGATCCAGATCTTCTTTGGCCCCGGGGATCTGCTCGCATAATTCGTCTTCATCTTAACGACAATTGAGAGATCCCTTTTGCAGATATTTGATTGCAGCTTTAGAAATGAGAGGATATGGATTAAGTGGATTCTTTTATAGCTCAAGATATTTCCACTGTCTGATTGCCAGAAAATTGTCTTTAAACACGCGCCATAGTCATGATCAATATCAATTCGGTTCTGGCTTTTCAATGTCATCGAATATTTCTTTCGCCAATCATACCGAGGAGATTTCTTTCATCCTTTTGGTTGATCAACAGGGAAAAGATTTGAATTTTATCCCTTATTCACAAAAAGTTTCACCTTTTTTGGAAAGAATACTAGAGGTAACCTGAGGTGATTCTTTTGGTGTAGTCAAAATATTGAAATCAACAAGTATCTTTAGCAAATTGGCAAAGTTTTCAAAGATCCTTTGTGAAATAATCACTCAATATAAATTTTGACGAAACCTTGAGTTGAAACTTGGGAAGGAATATTTAGATTTTTGTTTTGACCGACCAGCTCGAAAGCAGGATTTTTTGGAAGTACCAGCTCGAAAGCAGGATTTTTGGAAGTACCAGCTCGAAAGCAGGATTTTGACCGACCAGCTCGAAAGCAGGATTTGTTTGCCCAACCAGCTCAAAAGCAGGATTTTTTTGGAAGTACCAGCTCGAAAGCAGGATTTTATTGCCCGACCAGCTCGAAAGCAGGATTTGTTTGCCCGACCAGCTCGAAAGCAGGATTTTTTGGAAGTACCAGCTCGAAAGCAGGATTTTATTGCTCGACCAGCTCGAAAGCAGGATTTGTTTGCCCAACCAGCTCGAAAGCAGGATTTTTTTGAAATGGTAAGAATGATTGATATTGATAGAGTTGTGACCCGAAGGTTTGAGAATGATGGATATTTGATGAGATTGTAACCAGAAGGCTTGAACTTTGATATACTTTGATGAATTTATAACCCGAAGGCTTGAAAAGGATAGATGTGAATGAGATTGTAACCCGAAGGTTTGAGATTTGATAGACATGAATGAGATTGTAACCCGAAGGCTTGAGATTTTTGAGAGATATAGATAAAATTGTGACCCGAAGGCTTGAAGATGATAGACATTGATAAAATGGTAACCCGAGGGCTTGATAATGAAAGACATTTGATGAATTGATAGACATTTTGGTGAGAATTTAGTATATAATAGACAATGATTCAGGTTTATCCCTTAACCTGAAAGGGAAGAGAGAGATTTTTGAGGATATACTTGAGACTTGAATTTAGAAGAGATATGACAAGATTTATGATTTATGATTTAGGATTTAGATGGACCAGCACATTTGGCTGTATGCGGTCCAATTTTCAGGATTAACCCCTTGTCCTGAACGGGAAAAAGAATAAAATTTTAAAGAGATTTAATGAAGGGAAATTGATATAAATCTAGAAAATCAATAAAGATTGATAAAACTTGTATTTACAAAAGAATCCTCATAGGTAGCGTTGTTGCTCCTACAAGGGGTCTCAGGATTATCCCTTATCCTGAATGGGAACACCTCGGACAACGAGGGTCAGGTTTATCCCTTAACCTGAGGGGGAAACACCTCAGACAACGAGGGTCAGGTTTATCCCTTAACCTGAGCGGGAAAAAAAAAAAAAAGAATAAAGGAAAATACCTCATGGGAAAGAGGCATCAGGTTTGTCCCTTAACCTGAAAGGGTAAAGAATAAAAGAATTTTGGGAAAAATTAAAAGAGAAATTGATAAAAATTTACAAAAATACAAAGAGATTGAAGAAAAATTGTTTTGCACAAAGAATTCTCACAGGTAGCAATATCGCTCCTATGAGGGGTTTCAGGATTATCCCTTATCCTGAATGGGAATACCTCGGACAACGAGGGTCAGGTTTATCCCTTAACCTGAAAGGGTAAAGAATAAAAGAATTTAATAAAATTGATAAAATTTGATGTAAAATTGATAAAAATATGAATAAAATAAATGGAACTGATAAAGATATCCAAATTAACTGAAAACTTATGAGATTTAAGAGAAAAGGAGTTTTCTGATCCTCCCTGCATATGGGATCTTGAAGAGAAAAATGTTTATTTAAAAGATAGGTGAAAAATCATTTTTTGAGAAGAAAAGTCCACTGTAAGGAGAATGATCAGTGTGAGATCTGATCCTTTTAAAAATCATCATGAGAGATCATCATGAGGGTTAATTTTGAAGATAATGGTTTAAAAACCCATTTTGTTAAAAGAAAAATCAATATGATAGTTTATTTTGAAGAAGATTAGATCAAAATATTGAACTTTTGGTGAACAAAGCGAAGATTTTGCAGAAATTCTCAAGATTTTTGTGATTTTGAAAATCCTCACAGGTAATATCATTTCTCTCATGATGATGTTTTGGGATTGTCCCTTATTTTGAAAAGAATAGGAAAAATATAAACTTTTTCAAAATAAATGCCCCATCGTGGCGAAGGATAGAAGTATTTGATATTAACAGATATGAAGAAAATTGACATTTCATTGATAAGAAATATTGATAACAACGACTAAAATATTTACAAGTTTGTTGACCAAGGGTCACAAAAGACTGGGACTGAGTTGCCCCTGTTAGGTGACTGAAAAAGAGAGAAAGCATAAAAATATTGACATGGTTCGGGAAGCTAGGCCAGGACGGGTAGCTACTCTTTTTCTTGATCTTCCACCAGCAGCTTTTTGTCAATGCAGTCTTGGACGATGTTTTTGAAAACAAAGCAGTGCTCGATGTCATGACCCATCGCCCGATGGAATTTGCAAAACTGATCTTTGAACCTTCCCATAGTCACAGGTGGATCTGCTACCTTGGGAAGTTTAACCATCTCTTTTGTTGTCATATACTCAAGAACTTCCTCAAGTGTTTGCTCCAAGGGTGTAAACTCACGTTCATATCCCCAACCATCGTGCTTTGGTTTCCCTTGAAGCTTTGATTCTAACTGGATGCTCGAGGGAGGGATGTTATTTTTCCTGCTGATTCCATTCTCTTGACTGGAGCAATCATCTCTACCTAATATGCTGGTGTGGTTCTTTCTGCCGCCTCTTTTGTTTTTGCCATTGTTGTTGTTCGAGGAATTGGTAGAGAAGGTGAAGTTGGTTTTCCTTTTCATGTCCTGACTGCCTCCTGCCAAGGTGATGCCATGGTAGGTTCCATTCTCTAATCCCATTTCGAGCCATTCGACTCGCTCTATTAATTTGATGAAAGATTTAGACGGAGAAGTGGAAATGAGACCCTTCAGAGGTTGAGAGAAATTGTTCAAAATTATTGAGAGTGCATGCCCCTCTGATATCGGATCTTTCATCCGGTTACAGGTGGATCTCCATCTATGAATGAAATCTTTTGCCCTCCCATTGTCATTTTGCTTCAGATTGAATAGGTGGTTGAGGGTAGGCGGAGCCTCAGTATTGAAGAGAAACCTTTCAATGAACAAGTTGATGACTTTGTCAAATTCTCGCAGTTCAATCGGGTTGATGTGGTCGGCATACCATCTTGCTGCAACTCTCTCCAGACTGCGTGGAAAGCATAGGAATAAAGCCCTATTGTTCTTCCTGAATCGGTTGCACTCGGCGAAAAATGTAGCCAGATGAGCCTTGGGGTTGCTGGTCCCATCAAACTTTATGAATTTACGAGGAAGATCTTCCCAGTTGTCATCTCCTTCTAGGCCGTCATAAAAATCTGCACCAGTGTAGATCTTTTTGCTTTTGCCCTGGGTTTGTAAGTCTTTGATTGCATGAGTCATTTCTCTCATTTTCTCCTGCATTGGATCTTCTGCTGGGATCTGAAACTTGGTTTTGCTTGCTGACTCATGCCCCTCATTGATTTTCTTGGGCCGATACAAGGGATTGTGAAAATATGCCGGTTGCTCTTCTTCTGAATCCTCCTCTGCTGACTCTGAAGTGTTGTCATACTGAACTTGCTTCTTGCTGACTTTTCCCTTGTTTTTGCTTTTAGAAGAGATTTTCTCAGGGTTTTCCCCAGCCTGTTCAGACATTATTTTGGCCATCACTTTCTGAAACAACTTGTATGTAGCTGAGTCAACATTGCTATCCTCTTCTTGGCCTTGCTGTTTGGATGACCTGATGGAGTTCCTTTCTTCTCCTTCACTGTCGCTTTGCTGGGGCACTGTTTCCTTTCCAGTCCTCGTCTGAACCATGATGAAATGTTGATGTCCTCTCTCTGAAGGTAAGAATGGGATATTTAGAAAAATTTTGGAGGAAATTATGATAAAGAAGGAAATCAAAGTCTGATAATGAAAATATCCCATTACGAGGGATTGGGTTGTCACCAAAAATTTGTGACAACCGCATTGTTTTTCTGAAAAAGGATAAACAAATACTTAATTTTGAAAGGGACATATCCTGACAAAAATTTATTTTATCACAAAAGAATTTGAAAGAGGATATTTAAAGAAAAATTTGAAGAATTGCAGGCAGGATCAAAGAATTTGAAGAAATCAGAAAAATAAAGAAAAAATACACCTGGGTTTTAAAACAAAAGGGAAAATTTTTGAACAATATATACCAAGGATTTTGGAAAATATAAGGAAGATATAAAATATTATACGATCACAGATATACAAGCAAAGATGTACAAACAGCACTCCCTAAAGCTGACTCTATATGCAATATTTGAAATGGCAAATAGGACCTTAATCCTAACTCTAAGATTTATATCATCTGATTCCAATCAAGGTACGCCGATATACTCAAGCCGAAGCTTGAAGTACGTGGCATATAAGATATCTCTTCGGTTCTAAGGTAAAAGGCTTCCCAACATCCTTGAGCACCTACCGATATACCTCGGACTATGGCCCTTAGGTACGTGGTAGGGGGGCGGGAACCCAAATAAGTGGTCCAGTTGTGAGGCTCTCTCCCGAACTATGGTTCAGTGAGACAGCCCAGCAACGTGAAGACCGGGACAATATAGGTAGGGATGTTTTCAAAATATGATCAACATGCAATAAAATTAGAATGTTCTAATGCAAGTCCTAAAGAGATAGAATTTAAATGAATAGAAGCATACACTTGCATACATTGTTTTGCATTCAATCCCTAGAATTCAGGAGAGTTGTATTTAAGACCTAAATCTCATGTGAACATGGATATAATCTCCTCAATATGGTCCTACCAAACTATACTTAGATCCTATATGCAATGATGTCAGCTTAGGACAGAGTCTAGGCTCCTAAGGTTTGCATGGAAATGAAGCTGACATAGAAGAATAAAGACTTAGAGAATATGAGAGCAAAGCAAAGGCATAATTCGACCGGACGGAGACGGGTCCCATCACGGTCGCCAAAACTGTGATCATCGCAAAATTTTTCCTCTCTTGTGATTTCTCTCTCTTCCTTCTTTTTTCCTTTTCTAACTTCTATTTTCCTCCTTTTTGAAGGGAGAAGAATAAAAGAAAGAAAAGAGAGAGAGAAGAGAAAAGAAAGAAAAAAAGAGAAGAGGAACTATTTTGCGCGGTCCCACTTGACCTTGATTTGAAAAATATTTAGAAATTTAACTCGCCTCCGTTTTGAAAATTTGCGGGAAAAAAATGGAGAGACGGGATTCGCTCGTCGGTACGAGGTTCGACCGTTCCTGGTGCCTTTACCAGGGGTAATCGAACCAAGGATCGAATCTATGCATTTTGCTTTGCCTAAATATTATCTAAGAATTTATCCTAAAGTTCTAAATGCACAAAGAATCATGCTTGTGCAATGCAAGGATGTATGCTCTTTTGAAAATTGATTTGGAAATTTCCAAGTATTCTGAGATGAACTTGGTAAAGGAGTGAAGAAATGATTGAATCTAACTTAGAACTTGAGATAGATCAGAGAAGTTCTAAGTTTTTGAAGTAAATCAGAGTTGGAAAAATAAATCTTGACTTCGAGAAAGAATGATTTAAAGCTTTGAAATGAAAGAAAATGAAGTTTCAAAGTCAGAAATGGACTTTGAATTTAATCATGGATTCAAGAGAAGAAGATGAAATTTTAAAGTGATGTTGACTTTGAATCTTAGAATGGATCTGAGAAAATGTATTTTAAAAATAGAAATGGATTTAGGGAGTTCAAATGAGATCTGGAAATGGACTTGGATTTGAAATCTAGATTTTGAAATGGAATTGGATCTTAAAATGGATTTAAGATCTGGGATCTGAGATTCGATGTAAAATTGGGTTCTGGATTCTAAGATGGTTTTGGATCTGAAGTCTGAGATCCAAGATGGAAGTTGAGTTCTGAATCCTAAAATGGAATTGGATCTGAAATCTGAGATCCAAAAGTGGAATTGGATTCTGGATCCTAAAATGGAATTGGATCTGAAGTATAAGATCCAAAGTGAAATTGGATTCTGGATCCTAAAGGGGGATTGGATCTGAAGTCTGAGATCCAATTTTAATGTTGAATCCTGGATCATAAAATGGATTTGGAGTTGTTAAATTCAGAAGATGAACTTCCAAGTTTGAATTGAGCTTTAAAAAAATGAAATTTAGAATTTGAATCTTGAATATACAAATGAATTTCAAAGTCAAATTAGACCTTGAATTTTGAAGTTTGAATTTGGAATTTAGAAGATGAATCAAGAATCTCAAAGTTAAATTGAACTTTGAGTTTGATTGGAGTTTTGAAAATGAATTGGAATTTCAAAGTCAAATTGAACTTTGAAATCTGATTTGAATTTGAATATAAAATGTATTTTGAAATCTCAAAGTTAAACTGAACTTTTGAGATTGAAAATGAAATAGAATTTGAAAAATGAAAGGATGAATTAGATTTTATAAGAATTGAGGATTGATTGAAGAAGATATTTACATTACTTGGAGTTTTTGGAAAAGGAATTTTGAAAACATGATGCAATTCTATCCTTAAATGATGAATGAATTTAAAGAATTTGAAATTGGATTTTGAAAAGCTATTCCATTCTTTAAATGAATTAAAACAAGATTGAAGATATAATACATCCTTGACTATGGTCATTGAATGTATTATATAATAATCTATATTTAAATTCAAGAGAAGAATAAAATACATTTGGTGCTTTTATAGAATTTAAAATGAAATTAACTCTCAATATACCCTGACTATGGCCATTGGTATATATTTTGAGTTGATTTTAAGTTAAATTCTGATAAAAGAAGAAAATATTTAAGGAAAATATAATGAATTTTGAAAATGGATCCAGTGTGGATCCAGTGTTATTTTATAAAAGATAAAAATCCTAAGACTTGTTTACATCCTGACTATGGCCATTGATGTAAATCGTCAACTTAGGATTAATTACCTTTTGCAAAAATGGTGCGCGTGCCATTCGTGTTCCCATTCATGAAGTTTTGCAATGAAAGGTAAAATGAGATGAAACAAACAATTTCTAAAATATACAAATGCTCATTCATTTTAATCTAATGCAAGAAACAGAGATTTGTTATTATCTAAGTATTGCAACTCGACAAATGGATTTAAATTTATAATTTCTAAGCTAAGAAAACAAAATGACATTTTCATATATTTTCCTGCAAAACACTAAGTTAGCACAAAATGACAGATGAACATAGAGAGAAATTGCAAGTATCATATTGAATTTAGAAATTGATGAAATGTACGTATACATGCCTTATGTTAATGTATACAGTGAAAACCTATACGAAGAAGGCATATATAATACTTTGAGGTAAATGCAGACCTACAAGGATTTGCCTAAGTGTGATGAAGACATATTATGAATTCTTCATTAAGCTGATGTGAAGGTTGTGCAGTGGGTGCTAAAAATGATATGCCAGTATTCAGATGTTGCTACAGGTAGGTGCTACTACTAAAGGCTAATGTTATGCACAGTGAACACCTAAGCTAAATACCAATACTACCCACGACAAATGCAAATGCTAACTATTAAGCATGTTGAGATTAATATTAATTCTATCAGGTATATCATGCTAAATGAGAAGCAATGATGAATATTATGATGTTGGATGCACAGGGAATGATGTCAACATGCAGATGGTTGAAAATGCACAGGTGGTGAAGGTGATGGGATGGAACATAATGGGCAATTTAGCATATGAAAGATAAAAAAAACTGTACACTAACCACAAAAGTACCTAGCACAATCTGCCTTCAACCTTAAGCTTGGCCCTTCTTGACTTTTCTTTAGGAAATATTATGAGCAGATGAGATCAGATTTTTTTCAAGCTTTTAACCGTAAACCACAAGATTTTGGCTTTAGTCAGGGCATTACGAGCATGAGCTTCATAACCAAATTCGCGGTGATGTTCATCAAAATGATGATGAACTGCATCAAACATGTCCCCGTACTTGCATCTAAAACCAATCAAACCGACCCTTTCATTGCAGGAATTGCAGTGACTGTGTAAAGCAAGATGAACTCTCCCATATGTACCACACCCAATAAACTATTCCCTTTTGCCCTGCCCTTGATGAGAGGTTTAGGACTGTAGTTATGAATCTTATAAGTTCAACAGGAGATTCTTGGCCCATTCGACGTAAATTGAAATGACTGATTTATAATAAAATCCAATATTGGCCTCCATGACAGACCAATATAGCATAGAACCACGCCAGAGCTACTAAGTATTAAAACCAGACATGGGTTTTCCTGATAAGTCAGATGTAAATTTGATGTTAAACCATCAGAACATGACATGAACGCAGGAAGCCATGAAATGCTAACATTCAATTTTTTTTAAATTGATTGAAACAGGGATGCCAAGATAAAAAAAAAAGGAAGCAAGACTTTATTGATGACTAACATTGCAGTAAATCAAAGCATGTGAATATTTGAGAAATGGTATGCAAGTATATGTATGATGTAGAACACAGCAACATGGAGCACAAATCAGGAGTTAGAGAGAAAGGTGAAATCAGATTATGAGCCTACAACAAAATCAAAAGACAATAAAACAGAAAACCGATGAAGGATCATCTGTAAGAATCGAATCTAACAGAAAATAAAATGGAAATCAAAACACTGACAAAAACCCAAGCCAAAAGCAAAATGGGAAAGCAATGATTAAGCAACAAATGTATGATCCATTACACAAAAAAAAAATTTAGAAGTAAGTCAAAAAAAGAAAGCCTCTCATGCGTGTTAAGATTTTGAATTGAAATGCTACAGTTTCTGTAATAACATCCTAGTTATTTTGCTACAGACGACTACCTGAATTTCTTGAATTGCCGATGACAATATCTTCA
Source organism: Nuphar pumila (assembly GCF_984573655.1). Lineage (NCBI taxonomy): Eukaryota > Viridiplantae > Streptophyta > Magnoliopsida > Nymphaeales > Nymphaeaceae > Nuphar > Nuphar pumila. The sequence continues at coordinate 100,408,528 of NC_143249.1, forward strand.
ACTTTTGTAAGATTTATTTACATACCTTGTTGGGGCATAATAGCTGAGACATCCGTATCCTTGTCAAATATTAATTATACAGCCAAAGCCTCCATTCAGGATGGATGCCTGAAGGCGATCTCCTTTGACAGATTCATTGGCGAGATACAAATTGGTCTCTACCAGATACGCAGAGCCAATTCTGTCAACCCACCATATGGGCCACCACGTTTGATCTTGATCTATCCACCCCAACAGAACCAAGGGATTTTGAAATTAGCTCAGATAAAACCCAGAAAAAAAAAGAACCTTTTATCATCGAGGTTGATTCACAATGAAATTCCCCTTTCATATTATGTTGGATGAGCACATTTGAACAAATTTAAGAGGCACTTGAGAGGGAGATACTGACCTGGAACAGAGCCTTGGCCGATTCAGTATTTTTGGTCAGAAACTATTGGCTTTCTGCAACCTAACCAGAGATTTGATCCTTGATCTCTATAATTTCTTACCTGCAGGTTATAGCTATCAGGTAGCTCCTGCCATCAGTTATGAGGCAACTCACTACCATCTTCCACAATGAAGCCAACTGCTACACCCCCGTCTACTGTTGGATTTTATGTACGCATAAAGCAAAGACTATGACAACCTCAGGATATTCATCTACAACACGATATCAACGTCTGCCACAGTAGCTAAAAAAAAAAACTAACATTCACCGTATCATTCTGAAACACATTCAACTGAAGCAGTTTGAGTTATGAAACTTATATGGAAGGGTGATTCATCAAAACACATATTCTGGATGACTTGAAAAGTTATTCATATGTTTTCTTCCTTACTGAAGGTTCCTGTGCTTCTTTCTTTGGACAAAATGACATAACTGCAGAAGGAGGATAAAATAATGCTAAAGATGAATGAGATGCATGGCATGCCTGAGAGGCAAGTGAATCCAAGTTCAAGATGCAAACCGTGACATGATTGTGGTCTATGCACGGTAGCTAGTGACTCAACCGAACACATAGTGATCCTGCAGAGGATCGGTGGTTTGGGCACATATCCAACATAAGAATCAGACAGAACCAAGCTAATGAATCAGATAAACAATTTGAGGGATTACCTGACTGGACCGACTAATCAACGGATGAACCCACGACGATCACAAGGAAATGAAATGGATGAATATGTAGTGATCAAATGCAGAAATTCCATTGCTACTAATATATAATTAAAATGAAGTTACGTAATGGAAATCAAAAGTGTATAAACCGACAAGGAAAGGATTATAATGCTATAAACAAAACGCAAAGAAACTAATTAAAGAACTGATGTCAACAATAGCTAATAGAAACTGAAAATACATTATAAATTTCAAAAATGATGAAGAACTACTGAATCTAACATACAACAGATGCTCAAAACAAGAAGAGTCTGGAGATAAAAAAAAAAATATCGGAACATGTATGTTCCATTGAATATAGCACGTATGTGGATTGCTTTTGCTATCAACAAAGCAATTACCACAAGGAGTGCTTTAACAAAATACCGAATGATGAAAACTAAGGAAATCAGAAAAGGCAGAGAGGAGAAGAGTAGCTCTTACTGGATTTCTGGAGGATTGATTGATCGTGGCTCTATAAAGATTCTAAAGCTTGGAGATAATTCGGGTGAGGCTTCGACTGCAAGCCTCTTGCGGGATTGCTGATGCTTTGGAAGATCATTCCTTTGTTTTTGCAGAGCTTTTGCCAGAGGATTGAGAGAGTTTGCTTCGGTCGAGAGGGGAAGCACCAGCGGGAGGGGCTAATGGGAGAAGAGGGGCGATTCCTCAGAGAGGAAGAGAGGAAGCCATCCAAGAAGAGGGGTGCGGTGGTGAAGAAGCGGTGCCTCTAGGGTTCTCTGTGTGTCTCATTTTAAAGGGGAAGAAGGAGGATGCGGTTGGGGGTTTGTTGCAGATGGACGGAGATCGGGAGATGGGAGGTTCGGTTGGTGATGGGCGGCTTGGGTGAGGCCTCTGGAGGGTTCGGTGGAGAGGAGCCATGGAGGAGTGCGGCTGAGGGTTTCGAGAGTGAAAGAGAGGGGCGTGAGAGAGGCGTTGTCTTCCTCATTTGAAAACCCTAAAAAGAGAATTTTGCCACACCTCCCGTTACTTTCAAGATTTTGCCGATAGGGGCTTCCCAACAAACTTTTAAAAAAAAAAAAAACAAAAGGGGGTTTTTCAAAAACTATTTTTTTTTGTGTTTTTTTTCCACTTATATTTTCCAATTTTTGTATTTTTTTGAAATAAAATCTTAAAGTTTTACGGGAAAACAAAGATTAAACACTAATTTTTTGTATTTTTCTGAGAAATATTTACAAAAGTATTTTTCTGAGAATTTCCGACCATTTCGGGGAAATTTCTTCAGAAGAATGGGTTTGGACGCGAGTTTTGAGAAAATGTTCGAGTCTTGGAACTTGAATCGAGAAATACAACGCAATAGATCCAAGCGGATGCCGGATGGACTGTCTGAGCTATTTAAAAACTATTTTTGGTATTTTCTGTAATTTTAATTTAAAATTTGGACGATGAGACTCGGATTTGGATCTGGACAATGGATCCAGATCCGAAATCAATTTAAACATATAAAATGAACTTAATTTCAGTAAAATTTGAGAAATGAACTGGAATTTAGATTTAAAAATGACTCATTTGCTCAAAAATGAATTTAGGGGCAAGAAGGGAATATTTAAAAGATTTTGAAAATTTTGGGGTGTTCACAAGTATATATTTTTTTTTCTTTATTGCACGGTTTATATGATCTTAGTAGGGTTATTAATATATTCCATAGTCCATTTGTATATTCCCAGTCAGATGTATTCCCAGGTATTGCCATAGCTTGCGTTTACATGTCACGGGTGAAAATTTGATCATAATGCATGTTCTCCATTACATGGATATATATATCTATCTATATACATGCCTTCATGTACATTTTTTTTTTTTGCATAAACATTTAGGGGTCCTTCCATGTATATTCGAATAGATGTATTTTTATATGTATATTTCATTTAATAGGAGTTTAAGCATTTAGGCATCCATTAGTATATTTCTCATTTAGCTTGGGCATGGAATCTAGGTATTTTCACATACATTTTATTCATACCTTAGATATCATATTTCATCAATAGGTGTCCTTTCAATGTAATTTAAGCATAAGTAGCTGGGTATTGGTGTTTATGTGAAATCTTCAATTCCTCTACTATATTTGGAATTTCTTGTGCCAACTCCCATTTGCAGGAAAATCTGGAGGATGCTGATTATTTTGACTTTGTATTTCTTTTATTCATGTTGCTTTATGTCAGAGATATAACAATTCAATTTGGAATAATATTTACTTTTACTGCTTAGATTAGGATGCATATCATGTAGTTTGATTTTGTAATATCCTGATCTTATGAATCATGCATTTTATTTCAAAATCACTTTGGATGAACACGAATGGCACATGCACCAACTCTTAGAGAGTTGATGAACTCGGTGGAGTCCATATTTACGGCCCTAGTCGGAATATGGACGAGACCCAGATCCATCATCTTTCTACTAGTCACACTGAGCCTACACTCTTAGGCTATCTTAAAATGCACATCATATTTCCAATTTTGCAAAACATTGTGAATTAAATCAAATAAACTCTGAACATATTCATGGCCACAGTCAGAATATGTGAAGGATTTATTTTGACTTAATACACATTTTTCCAATAAAATCTCTCAGAAAATCTCTTCAAAGTGCATTTATTCATTCGAATCACCTGCATCATGGCATCATCTGCTTTTCTCATGATTTTCTCAAGAAAACTTCATTCCATGGAAATCAGTTTCTCAAGAAACTTCTAAAATTTTTAAAATCGGATTTTCCAAGTCAAGTTTTCCCGTGATTTTCCCTGAAAAATGTTGTTTTCTTAAGATTCTTTTCAAAGGGAATTTCTCATCTTTCTCAAAAAATCAAAATCGATTTCCAAGTGTTTCAAGGTTAAGATTCTCAGGATTTCAATTTCCCGCGTTTCAATTTTCCTTCTCTAAAGAGTTTTCCAGTGAATTTTACTCATTTTCCTGATAAACTTTTCAAAGCCAGAATCTTCCTGATCAGCATTTTCTCTTCGAGTGTTCACATTTTTCTCAAGAATCACTTCTATTTTTTAGGATTTTCAACCATTCATGATTTTCCCAAATCTTCATAAATTCTCTTGAGATTTCAAATCCTTTTCATTAGAATTTCCTGAGAGACTGATTTCCACCTTTTCCTGAAAAAGACTTTTCCAACTCCAAAAGCATTTTCCAAGCATACATCATGTTTTCCAACTGGCATTTTTTATTTTTATTTTTCATAGCACATGCTTGAATTCTCTGTGCATTTAGGGTAGAACATGATTTTGATGATTTAACTAAGTCAAGCACACTTGGTCCTTGGTTCGATTACCCCTGTTAAAGGCGGCAGAAACGGTCGAACCTCGTACCGACAGGTCGAGCCCCATCCCATGGATTTTCCCGCTATTTTCAAAAACGGAGACGAGTATTTCAAAACAAATTTCCAGAATCCGGTCAAGTTTGAATCGCGAAAGCATTTTCCTCTCTCTTCCGCAGGGAAGGGAAGATGGGAAAAATTTTGCGACGATAACATAACAACAACAGTCGTATCCACCGAAGCCAGCGAACCAGAAAGTTATTGTCGGACGAGCTTATGCGGCAACGGTTGAGCAAGTGACCAAAGCAGAGTTGGTCCAATGTACGATCTCAGTAGCCGGACATGAAGCTTTTACTTTGTTTGATTGTGGTGCTACTCATTCGTTCATAGCTACAAGATTTGCTCGTACTTTACCGTTGACAGTCGAGTCTTTGAATTTTCCGTTGGAAGTTCGCACTCCGACTGGAGAGCAATCATTTTGTGGCTCGTATATTTCGAGCATCGTGGTGTCAGTGGCAGGGCAGAACCTGTCAGCTGACATTATTCTGCTAGACATGACAGAGTACGATGTCATTCTGGGCATGTATTGGCTTTTTTAGTGCCATGCTCGAGTCTTTTGTCGGGAAGGCAAGGTCATTCTTTTTCGGCCTGATCGTCCTATTCTGGAGATCAAGCTTCCTCGACCTCTGTGCGATAGTCGTATGATTTCTTCTTTCAAGGCTTAGAAGTATCTACGGAATGAGGGTACTGCATTCTTAGTCAGTATTGCCCTAGTTGAACCCGAGATGGTTTTGATCGACGACTTGGACGTGGTCTAAGAATTCACCGATGTGTTTCCGAAGGAACTACCTGGGTTACCTCCGAAGCGAGAGATCGAATTCGGTATCGAATTATTGCCTGAAACTACCTCGATTTCCAAGGCACCATACCGTATGGCTCCAGCAGAACTTGAAGAGTTGAAGCGACAATTGGAAGAACTTCTCGATTAGGGTTTTATTCGACCTAGTGCTTCACCGTGGGGAGCACCAGTGCTATTCGTGAGGAAGAAGGATGGATCCCTCAGGTTGTGCATCGACTATCGGATGCTCAACCAAGCGACAATCAAGAACAAGTATCCATTACCGAGGATCAAAGATCTCTTCGATCAGTTGCAGAAGGCGAAGGTTTTCTCAAAGATTGATCTTAGATCGGGTTACCATCAGCTTTGTATTCGAGAAGATGACATTGCGAAGACAGCTTTCCAGACTAGATATGGGTTGTACGAGTTCGTGGTGATGCCTTTTGGCCTCACGAATGCTCTAGCAACGTTCATGGATCTGATGAACTGGATCTTTCGTCCATTTGTGGACTCTTTTGTGATAGTGTTTATCGATGATATCTTGGTCTACTCGGAGAGTCCGGTGCAGCATCGAGAGCATCTGCGTATTGTTTTGAGTACTCTTTGTGAGCATCAGTTGTTCGCCAAGTTCTCTAAGTGTGAGTTTTGGCTCGAGCGTGTCATGTTTCTTGGGCATGTGATATCGAAGGACGGAGTGTCTGTCGATCCAGCGAAAGTTGAAGCAGTTCTGGGCTGGAAGCAGCCCCAGAATGTGTCTGAGATTCGTAGTTTCCTTGGATTGGCCAGTTATTATCGATGTTTTATCCAAGACTTTTCGAGGATCGCATTACCTTTGACGAAGCTTTTACGTAAAGGTATCAGGTTCGAGTGGAACAGTGCTTATGAAGATAGTTTCCAGATCCTGAAGTTGAAGCTCATGACCTCGCCTGTGTTAGCTTTACCATCTGGTAGAGGTGGGTTTGTGGTGTACACAGACGCCTCTGGTACCGGATTGGGTTGCGTGCTTATGCAGCATGACCGAGTGATTGCCTATGCCTCTAGACAGTTGAAGACTCATGAGCGAAATTATCCGACGCACGACTTGGAGTTAGCAACAGTCGTGTTTGCACTGAAATCGTGGCGGCATTATCTGTATGGGGAATCGTTCGAGGTCTTTTCAGACCACAAGAGCCTCAAGTATCTGTTCTCTCAAAAGGAGCTGAACATGAGGCAACGTCGATGGCTTGAGTTCATCAAGGACTACGACTTCACATTGTCTTATCATCCTGATAAGGCGAACGTTGTGGCAGTTGTGCTTAGCCGCAAATCGAGTGGTGTTCTGGCTAGTCTTGTGTGGAGCCAGAAGCTTATTGAGGATTTCGTAGCTTGGAAACCTTTTTCTGTTGGTAGTGGTTCGATCAGATTGTCTGGTCTGACCATTCGATCCGAGTTTTTGCCGAAGATCGTAGAGGCTCAGAATCTTGACAACCAGTATGGCAAGTTTCTAGCCTTGGCTGAGCAAGCAGATTCTTCTTTTAGAGTGTCTGAAGATGGCAGCATTTGTATGAGAGATCGCCTTTGGGTTTCGAGCAACCCTGAACTGAAGAAAGAGATTCTTGACGAAGTTCATATGTCGAAGTACACGATTCATCCTGGCGAAATGAAGATGTTCAAGGACTTACAGCAGAAGTATTGGTGGAATAGCATGAAGCGCGAGATAGCGGCTTACGTTGCGAGGTGTTTGACTTATCAGCAGGTCAAAGTGGAACACCAGCGTCCCGGTGGTACCTTGCAGAGGATTGAGATTCCTCAATGGAAGTGGGAGAATGTCACGATGGATTTTGTGGTAGGTTTGCCACTGACTAGGCATAAACACGATGCGATATGAGTAGTCGTGGACAAACTCACCAAGTCTGCCCATTTCTTGCCAATCAGGATCAGTCAGTCTCTTGAGAGTTTAGCTGACTTGTACGTCAGAGAGATTGTTCGACTTCATGGTTTGCCGAGATCTATCATTTCTGATCGTGATCCCCGGTTTACTTTGCGACTGTGGGGTCAGTTGCAATCTGCTTTGGGGACGAAGTTGAAGTTTAGTACGGCCTTTCATCTTCAGACAGATGGACAGTCCGAGCGAACGATTCAAACGTTGGAAGATATGTTGCAAGCCTGTATACTTGATTGGAAGGGTGAATGGGATTCACACCTGTGTTTGGTTGAGTTCGCGTATAACAATAGTTACCACGCTAGTATTGGGATGGCCTCGTACGAAGCATTGTATGGGAGACCTTGTTGGTCGCCATCTTATTGGGACGACATCAGCGATAGATCGAGCGAATTGTCGATTTTTCTTCAGCACTACACGCAGCAAGTGCAGAAGATTCGTGAGCGTTTGAAGGCAGCGCACGATAGACAGAATAGTTACGCCGATAAGAGACGTCGCGAGTTGTCTTTTGAAGTTGGTGACATGATTTTTGTCAGAGTTTCGCCGACGAAGAGCGTGTTTTGTTTCGGAAAGAAAGGAAAGTTGAGTCCGAGATACCTTGGACCGTTTGAGATCGTGGCGAGGATTGGTGAAGTGGCATATCTTGTCGAGTTGCCTCCACAATATGTCCACATTCACAATGTTTTTCACGTGTCGATGCTCAGGAAGTACATTCCCCACCCATCGCATGTCATTCGTTACGAAGATGTGGACGTGCAGGAAGATCTGATTTTGTCAGAAAGGCCTATTGAGATTGTTGATCGACGAGATCAAGTTTTGTGTACCAAGACTATTCCGCTAGTTAAGGTATGATGGCAGCACCATGGCATTGAAGAATGCACATGGGAACCAGAAGCGAGCATGAGAGAGAAGTATCTGGAACTTTTTGTAACCTCCTAAGGGTGATTTTGTGGACGAAATCCTTTTTAAGGAGGGGAGGATGTAAGATCCACGATTTTCATTTTTATATATATTGTGTAATTATATGGAAATCGATGAATTTTTATGTTTTGGCAATTTCTGAAGATTTGCTTATTTTGAGAATTGGGTTAAATTGCGTAATTTTATGTAAAAGAGCAATTTTGGGAAATCTAGAGAGAATTAACTTCTGAAACTTTTAGGGTAAGTTTGGATTAGGGTTGTGATGATTCACTCCGAATTTGAGATCCGAACGACGAAAAAACCTCGTCAGTGCATGTGAATTACGAGTTTTACTTCAAGTTTGGACCCAGATCTTAATACGCTTAATTCTAGCAAACGGGAGGTAACTTCTTCTAGAGGCTTTAAGCATTTCGTATTAATTAAGGTTATGAAGAGAACTAAATAATTTGTTGGAATTAAATTAGCATTTTAATATATTAAATAAGTATTCTTTTAAGTAGTACACTATATGCGATTTTGGATTTGGATCCGGAGCAACTAGGAGATCCAAACCCCTTGGATGACCACATGGTAAACATCCTTATCCATGGTTGACCAGCTGGTCAGAGGCTGACCAGCTGGATGGTATTTTTGAAATTTTCTTGCATGGATTTAAAAAGAAGGCCTTCATTGGCCACTCATCTTTTCAAGAAACCTCATGATGATGCCTAGGCTCCATCATGAGGGGCGTCTTTTCCAAAAGAAAGGCATGGGGCTGGCGTCCCATGGTAGTTGTGTAATATTTTCAAAAGATTTCCAATCCTTAAAACCGATAGGTGGAGTTGGGTGGCAGCCAAGGGCGCCCCCTTGTAATTGTTTAAAGTTTTAAAGGCTTTTAATAGTGGCATTTTTGAAAGTTTTCTAAAACTTTTTGAAAGCTCTACATGCATTGGTTGTTGGGGGGCGTGGAGCTCCCCAGCCCTCCATCTTGGAGGGATTAATCCCAACCGTCCAACCCTAAGCAAACTTCTATAAAACTCTAGAAAAAAAAATGGGCCCCTCTCTAGTGGGCGATTTTTTCCTATCTCCTTCACTCTCTCTTCTCTCTCCCAAAACTTCCCCTCTTCTCTCAAGCTTCCTCACTCCAGCCGTGGGTTTTCTCTTGGGCGTGAGTAGCTGCAGCACATCATCCCTCTTCCATCTTCTTCAAAATAGCAAAGGTGAAGACATCAACTCGGTTTGCTCTTAGATTCAACACTCATGAAGCCGACGGTGCCGTGCATCTATGAATGCAGGCCCAAACGGTGGATTTTAGTTATAGTAATTGTAGTTCTAATCTGGAATCATCATGGATTGCATTATCATCTTGCTGCATGCATTTGGAGTCTTTTCCTTTTTATTTTCTTTCAATTTCATTTCAGTTTTAATCATCCTCCTTGTTTATTTGCTGGTTACCTTATTAGTATAATGCTGTCATGTTTTGCTTTTCTTTTCTTTTCTGCAGAGTTCATGGCCATTGCAACATTTCTGGGTGTGCTGGACCGAGCTGAGCTCGTCCAGCCTACACCCAGGTCGTTTGGCAAGTCCCTTGTAATGCTGGAACACCAGTTGGTGCATTCCATCCATCAACACTCTTTCATGTCTTTTGTGCTTTCTCTTTTGATGTTTGGGCTCAACCTGAAAGTGCAGTAGGATCGAGGCAACGAGCATTAGAGGGGGGGTGAATAGTGCTTTTAAAAATTGTCTGCGGAATATTAACGTATTTTGCAATTTGAAAAGCAAACACACAAAGAACACAGAATTTATCCTGGTTCGGTCTTTCCCGACCTACATTCAGTCCCCAAGCAAAACCCACTTGAGATTTCCACTATCAACCTTGTGTAACTACAAGATCATACACATACCAAATCCGGTCCCACTTTCAGTAACACACCTACTGAAAGCAAACAACTCTTTTAAACCAAGGAGTCCTTCCTTTTACAGAAAATAAGTAACAACTTACAATACAACCTATGAGCCCTTCTTTTGAATGCAAATGAGATGCAATTGGCTTTTGAGGTTGTTGAAATAATCTACTCACGAATTCACTATCTCTCAAAGGAAATTGAGTGAAAAACTAAAGTGAAAATATCAAGTGAGTGAGAAAATGAATGAGTGAAAAGCAAAGAGTAAATGATTCAAATTGATTGAATTGAAGTTGTTTTGACTGTAAAATGCACTTATATTTATAGTTGAAAGTTTTCATACGTTGAGGGTATGAAAGGGTGTCAAAACAGTCCATTTTGAACGATCAAAACGTTTGAAAAATGAAAAGACATGCCTTTTTGAAGTTTTAGGAAAAATGGCAAAATTAGTCGACTGAAACAGTAGTTAGTCGACTAATAATTAGTTATTAGTAGACTGACAGTTATCGTCGCTCGACTGGTCTGTTTATCGAGCCGTTTGAAAATCTGAACTTTTGAAACTTAGTCGACTAGAGATAAAATTAGTCGACTGATAATATCATCAGTAGACTGAAAAACCTTTCAGTCGACTGCTGCTAAAATCTTCTGAAAAACATACATTCTATCCGGTCGACTGATAAAAGCATTAGTCGACTGCTGCTAAATTTTCAGAAAACACATGTTCTGTCCAGTCGACTGATAAAATCATTAGTCGACTGATTTGACAAAAATGACTTTTTAGAAAATATGGCGCGAAAGGATTAGTCGACTGGTGAGTCTATTGGTGGACTAATAAACAGGAAAATTTAAGAAAAGAGTTTTCTAAAAAGATTTTCATGAGGGGTTCTTTTAGAAAAGTTTTTCTAAAGACTTTTTAGGTGAAATGCATCCTAAATATGCATTCTAAGTAAGGCTCTTACAAGAATCTAAGACTTTTAATGAATTTAACATTTGCACACTAGTCTTCAAAGATTCTTCATCGAATTCTTCAATGTCTTCATTGCCTTAGCTGAAATGCAGTTAATTTCACTTGCTCATCATCAAAACCTTATACTTGAAGTATCATGTACGGCTTCATTGTCGTAACAATCTCCCCATTTTTTATGATGACAAACTTAATCAAAGATGAAGCATTTAGATGCATAGATAGAGATTTTACTCCCCCTATGAATATGTTGCAAAACATTAAAAGTTACTACATTCAAAGCACATATATCACATATTGATTGGTTTGTATTTTCATTCATCATGCAAGATCTCCTGCAATTTCGATTTTTATCTTTTTCTCCCCCTTTATCAGAATAAAAAAAGAGTAAGGGCAGAAATGTCATAAGCAAAATGGAGATACAAGTTTAAAATATTACAACCCATAAAGTATCAAAGTTTAGAAAAGACAGAACATAAAGATCAGAAAAGTGAGTTGAGCAAATCCTTGATTGAAGTAATCTCTTTCTGAATCGAAGATAGTTGTTGTGTCACATCTTCACAAAAAGTGCGTTGATGCAGCTCCAAAGCTTCCAGTCGCTGCAAAACTTCATCATTGTCTTGACTTGTAGAAAATTTATTTCTTTTTGCTTGAGATGAAGGTGTCACAGAAGATGGTAAGGGTTCATAAATTGATGGTTCAGGTTGATCAACATTTAAAGGAGGCAAATATTTGATTTTCATCCTTTTAAAAATAGTTTGATCAAAGAACTCCTTTTGCTCAATATATTTTTCATTAGTTAAGGGAACTTTGAAATGTCTTAAAATACGAGTTAGAAGACATCCATAAGGAAGAAATGGTTTTTGTTTCCACAAATTTGTAAAATACACATTGGCCCAATTTACAGAAATATTTTCAAATAAGACATAAAGAGCCGTAGAAAGATCTGTGGAATAGTAATCAAAAGAACCAGTTTTAGGTAGAACATTATGGGCAAGGATTCGTCCAACAATGTGTGCACGAGTTTAAAGATTAGTATTTTTGAAAGGAGGGCAGTGAGGTGCACCTGGAAGAAGAATTTGTTCAAAAATTCTCTCATCATTCAGTTCAACAGTATTGAAAAGAGTGTCTGACGATGGAATTTCTAGGATTTCTCCAAGTAGTTTAGAATCAAACTCGATTTCAACATCACAAACTAGAGAGGACAGAACTCTAGTTTCATGATCAAAATGTAAATTCATGTAAAACAAGTGAATCAGAAAAGGATAGTGAAGGGTGTCTGCACAGGCATCAAAAAGATGTGAAATTCCTAGAAATAATTCTCTTATTTTGTAACAAGAAAACAGGTGAAACAGTACATTTCGGCCTGGTAAAACAGGTAGTGCAGAAATCTATCCAAAAGTATCATATAAAGGAGGATTTCGAAGTAATCTGAGAGAAAATCCATGTCTTGAAGAAGGTGCAGGAGGAGGAGAACCTAAACCTTTTACAGATGCAGACTTCGAACGAGGCATGGTTAAAAACAGATTTACCAAAAAGAATGTCGGCTTCCAAACAACGTTCGGCACAAGGAAGATGTTGTCCGGCGTTGTGAAGGAGAACCAATGCAACAGAAACAGTGAATAGACGAGGAGGAGTCTGCAGTGGATGACAGTAGATGAGAGGAGGCTGCCACAAAGGGGATTCCGACGAGAACTGAAGATGTGCACCATCACGGCAAGAGGATTCTGGCAAGGATAGGTTCGAACGGCACTCCGAGGGTTTTTTGGAAGAGAGAGAGGAAAGAGAGAGAGAGAGAGGGTTTCGTTTTAAGGGTTTCATTCCTTTTTTTAAAAAAATGAAAAGGTACAAAAATGAAATGATGCCAAAAAAATGGGTGTTAAAAAAATCCAAGGGGTATCAGGTCCCTTCAGTTAAAAATTTAAAAAAAATTTAGTCGACTAAAATTTTATCGGTCGACTAAGAATCTGCGACTCATTCTAAAATTTTTTTTTAAAACATCTGTTGACTAGAAATTTTATCAATCGACTAGTAAAGTGCGATTCATTCTAAAAATTTTAAGGCATCAGTCGACTAAAATTTTATCGGTCGACTAATATAGTGTGATTTTGAGATTTTGTTCAAAAATCAATATTTTTATAAATCCAAAAATGAGCAAATGCATAGTTCTCTCCTAATTCTCATAAAATCTTCATTTTTAAGTGGTTTAGTGAAGATATTGGCATGTTGTTCTTTAGTGAAAATAAAATTTAATGAAATATCTCCTTTTAACACATGATCTCTTAAGAAATGATGTCTAACTTCAATATGCTTAGTTCTTGAGTGCTGAACAGGATTTTTCGAAAGATTTATAGCACTAGTGTTATCACAATAAATAGTTGTTGTGGAGTAATTCAAACCAACATCTTTTAAGGTCTGTTTCATCCATAGTACTTGTGAACACGCTAAACTAGCTGCTATATATTCTGCTTCAGTTGTTGAGAGTGACACTGAATTTTTTTTTTTACTAAACCAAGAGACTAAGGAATTTCCTAAGAAATGACATGTTCCGCTAGTACTCTTGCGATCAGATTTACTTCCTACAAAATTTGCATCACTATATGAAACTAAATCAAAGGAAGATGATTTTGGGTAAAACAAACTGAAATCTAAAGTATCTTTCAAATAACGAAGAATTTGTTTTACTGCAGTTAAATGAGATTCCTTTGGATTAGCTTGAAATCTTGCACACATACAAACACTAAACATTATATCAGGTCGACTAGCAGTTAAGTATAATAGAGATCCAATCATACCTCTGTAGAGCTTAGTATCTACACTTTTACCATTTTCATCTTTATCAAGAGAAGTAGTTGTACTCATAGGATTCCTTCTTGATTTCGATGAGTCCATCCCAAATCTCTTGAGAAGTTCTTTTGTATACTTAGCCTGATTGATGAAGATTCCTTCTTCAGTTTGCTTTATTTGAAGTCCAAGAAAGTAGTTTAATTCGCCCATCAAGCTCATTTCAAACTCTTCCTGCATAGCTTTAGCAAATTCTTTACAAAAAGAATCATTAGTAGAACCAAATATTATGTCATCAACATAAATTTGCACAATAAGAATATCTGAATTAAGATTTTTAATAAATAAAGTGGAGTCTACCCGATCAATGGAAAAACCAGATTGTTCTAGAAAATTTCGTAGTCTTTCATACCACGCTCTTGGTGCTTGTTTAAGTCCATACAAAGCTCTTTTTAATTTGTGGACTTTTTTCGGATATTTTTCATTTTCAAAGCCTGGAGGTTGCTCTACATAAACTTCTTCATTGATGTGTCCATTTAAAAATGCACTCTTAACATCAATTTGATATAACTTGAAGTTCATGTAACTAGCAAAAGCAAGCATCATTCAAACTGACTTCAATCGAGCCACTGGTGCATAGGTTTCATCAAAATCTATGCCTTCTTCTTGATTATAGCCTTGCTTTGTTACGAATGACTTCGCCATTTTTGTTCAGCTTATTTCTGAAGACCCATCTTGTTCCAATTACTGGATGATCCTTTGGTCTATCAACTAGATCCCAAACATCATTCCTAGTAAATTGGTTAAGTTCTTCAGACATGGCTAAAAGCTAAAATTCATCATCACAAGCCTCATTGATATTCTTTGGTTCTATTTTAGATATGAAAGAAACATTTGCAATATATTTTTCTAATTGCCTTCTAGTTTGGACACCACTCTTTATTTCTCCAATAACTTGTTCATGTGGATGATTGGGAACTTCTTTCCAAACTGGTTGAAGAGGAATATTTTCTTGAGAAGTATTCTCTATCAATGGTTTTTCTTGAGGTATTACTTCTTCTCCTTCGCTTAGAGGTATAACCTGCTCACAATTCTCATCAAATGCAACATGTAAAGATTCTTCAATGCAAGATGTTCTTTTATTAAAAATACGATAAGCTTTACTTCTAGAAGAATATCCAAGAAATATTGATTCATCTGATTTTGAATCAAACTTATCAAGATTATCTTTGGTATTTAACAAGAAGCATTTACTACCAAAAATTTTAAAATATTAGATCTTTGGAATACGAGCATAATACAATTCAAAACATGTTTTATGTAAAATTTGTCGAATAAGAACACAGTTTAAAACATAACATGCTGTATTTATTGCTTCAGCCCAAAAGTATTTTGGTAAATTTTTATTTTGAAGCATGGTTCTAGCACATTCTTTCAAAGTTCTATTCTTTCTTTCAACAACTCCATTTTGTGGAGCCTCTCTAGGAAAAGCAAAGTTGTGAGATATACCATGTAGATCACAAAACTTTAGAAAAGATTCGTTTTCAAATTCACCACCATGATCACTATGAATTTTAATTATAGATGTAGATTTTTCATTTGTAATTCTTCTACAAAGTTTAAAAAATTCAGAAAAAGCATCATTTTTGCTTTTTAGAAAAATTACCTATGTAAATCGAGAATAATCAACTACTATAACAAAAGCATACTTGCTATGATTCAAACTTTGAATTCTAGATGGTCCAAATAGATCTAAATGTAAAAGTTCAAGAGGACGTTTTGTTGAAACTATATCTTTTGCTTTAAAAGAACTCTTGATTTGTTTACGCCTTTGGCAAGCATCACATAAGTGATCTTTCTTATATGGTATTCTAGGTAGGCCTCTAACAAGATCATTCTTGGATAACTTGGAAATAATTTTAAAGTTAACATGTCCAAGTCTCTTGTGTCATAACCATTGAATTTCATTTGAAACAATAAGACATTTTTCATTAAAAGTGGGTAACTCGTCTAGATATAGTTCATACACATTGTTCCTTCTTTTACCTTTAAAAATGATCTTTTTAGATTGAAAATCAGAAATTAAGCATAAATCATTTTCAAAAGAATCATGAAAACCTTTATCACATAATTGACTAATAGATAATAAATTATGCATTAAATCATCTACTAAAAGAACATTTTCTATCAAGGGAAATTTTGGATTACCAATACCGATCACTTTTCCCTTGCTATTGTCACCAAAGGCGACGGTTCCTCCATCCTTACTTTGGAGGGTGGAAAATAACTCCGGCCTTCCAGTCATATGTTTGGAACAACCGCTGTCCAATATCCATTTGCTCTTTATTTTGTGTCCCTACAACAAAATTAGAAGACAAAGCATTTGACCCCTTTCTATTTTCGGGTCCATGAGAGTTAGTCTTAGGAACCCATATCCATTTGGATTTTGGTTTCCTTTGATAATAAATATTCTTTCTATAAAAAGATTTAGCATTTCTAGAATAATCATGTCTAGGCTTATAAGCATTATAAGTTTCATGATTAGATGCATTTCTATTAGAACTAAAAAATTTAGTTCTATGAATAAATGGTTGAGAATATTGTCTTTGATTTTTCACAACAAAGTTTGGTCTATTTTGAGTATCAAAGAAACTATATCTCAATCCGGTTTTATTAACCGAGCATCTTTGAGAACCAAAAAGTTTTTCTAGATTCTCTTGACCATTTGTGAATTTGGTCACTATAGAAAGAAGATCATTTGATTTTTCTTTTAGACTAGTTATTTCTTTTTGTAAGAGATTGGTTCTAATTCCAATTTATTTTATCTCAAATGCTTGGCAAGAATTTTTCTTCTTGAGATCTTCTATCTCTTGAAGTAACACTTTATTTTGAGAGTCAAGAGTTAAATTTTCAGTTTTTAACTCTTTGTTTTTAGAATTTAGACTCTTAAATTTAGCATATAAATCATTGAATGCTTCTAATAAATCATCATAGTCAAATTGACTTACCGAATCTTCTTGTGCTACAAAACACATGTTGGTGACTTCTTCATTTGATTCTTCATCGGAAGAGGAGTCACTATCATCCCAACATGCTTGAAATGCCTTTTTCTTCTTGAATTGGTCCTTGGGCTTGATTTTGAGAAGAGGACAATCTTTCTTGATATGTCCACCCTTTTTGCAATTAAAACACTTGACTTCATTGGGATTGGAAGAATCCGCTTTCTTTACATTTCTTTGAAATCTTCCCTTTTTTGATGAATCTTCTGAATTGCCTTGTGATGAGGGCAATATTTTCATCTTCATCTTCTTCTGAATTTTCAGAGTCAGGAGTAGCCTTAAAAGCAAGAGATTTCTTCTTGGGTTCTTCTTCTTGTCTGTCTTGAAGTTGAACTTCATATGTCATTAGGTTACCAACCAAATCTTCAAGAGTGAGAGTGTTTAAATCATTTGCCTCTTCAATAGCAGTGGTTTTTCTCTCTCATTCAGGAGTTAAACACCTTAGGATCTTTCTGACTAAATCCACTTGTGAATATTCTTTTCCAAGGGATTTTAGTGTGTTTGTTATATCGGTCATTCTTGTTACCATGTCCGCTATAGATTCATTTTGCTTCATTTTAAACAATTCAAATTTATGAACTAAAGAAGCAATTTTAGATTCATTTACCTTTGACGTACCTTCGTGAGTCACGAGAAGAGTATGCCAGATTTCATTTGTTGTAGAGCATTGAGAGATGCGATTGAACTCTACCTTGTCAACGACACAATACAATGCATTCATCGCCTTGGCATTAAGTGAAGCAGTCTTCTTTTCTTCATCAGTCCATCGGCTGAAATCAGTTGATGGAGTTTGGTATTTATCTGAAACAACTCTTTAAGTTCTTCTGATTACTCCTTCGGGTACACGAAGGAAACCTCGCATTCTGTGAGACATGCACCCGGTGTCTGTTATTTAAATTCTAATGTGGTAACCGGGGAAGCTACAGACCGAGTTGACCTCATGCCAACAGCACACAACTATGAGAAAATACTCGCATAGGCAAGGATTGCAATCTATACTACTGCAGTAGTGAGGTCCTAGAAAGGCACCTCGACCTCCCTGACTCTGAGTGACCGGAGGCCAAAGGATGCTACAGCTCCTGTCTGTAAACACCCCAAATTTTCACTCACCTTACTGACATCTCCACCAATTATCACATTTCAGTTCTCCGGAAGCAATGGAGGGCAAAATGGTCATTTTCTGAGATTAAACCTTGCAGAAAGTCTAAAATTTCATTCTTGAGCCTCAAAATTTCTATATTTAGGTTCAGAAACATCTTCAAACTGCAAATTTTCAAAATCTCATTCTTGGCAAAAAGCTAGAATTTCCAGGTCCTAATTCAGAATAATATCTTTTGAGGCATGTCTTTGCATATCATTGCATGAGCATTTCATATCACTGCACGACACAACATGTCATTTCGAGGTCCAGAACTCTTGATTTCAAAACCCTCAATCCAGATTCGAGTTTTAACTTTTTCAAAATTGATTTCAAACCTCCTGGGTCTTCAAAATTACCAATCCTTCCCATTTTACCCCCAGGACTCTGAATCTCAAAAAGACTTTCTCAGGAAAACAATCTGGATAGTTTTCAATTTGGATTTTCCAATTTTATCAACTGGATCAGCTCTGCCTGAAGAAGGGGACGAAGCTCCGAATTTAGCAAATTCTGTCCCGGATTTTACCCTTTTGTCAACAATTTCAAATATCATTCTTTTACAAAATCGCCCTACAGGGGCCACCTCTTTTCAAAATTTCCGTAATCAGGCTAAGTATTTCTTCTTTGCCAATTAGTCTAGATTTTTATGAAAATTCCCAAAAAGAGGTTTACTGTCTTGTCCTTATGTCAATAAAGAAGCAATGTGGGGCCCACCTTGAGGTGGTGTCACATAGGCTTTTCTTTTGAAAAACCTGAATTTTGAAAAAAACCCAAAAATATAGGAGCCTTGTCCCTGGATTGGCGCCACTGGATCATTTTCTCTCTCCTCCCGTTTGCCTGCCATGTGTTAGCGTGGGTTCACCTAGGGGTGGCGCCCCATGTCATTTTCTCTCTCCTTCCATCCTCAGACACGTGTCAGTGTGGGGCCACTTTAAGATGGCACCACATGTCATTTGACACCCCCTTTATTCCACGCCATGTGTCAAGTATCCACCAACTTCACCCTATGCCACCATGAGATGCCACATGTCATGTGCTGCCCTGTCCAGAAAAAAGTAGAGCTTGTCTCCCCTGAGGTGGTGCCATTTGAAGTATGTCTCCTGCAAGAGACACGTGTCAATCTCTCCCTTCTTCAGAAAAAGCAGACTGACACATGTCTCTCCTTACTTTTCTCAGAAAAGTAAGTGACACATGTCACCCTTAGCTTCCTTCAGAAAAAGTAGAGGACACGTGTCACTCTTGGCCTCCTGCAGAAAAAGCAACAATTCAAAAAAATTCAAACACAGGCTTTGGTGGCGCAAATGCTGATTTTCCTGCATAAATTCATCTTTATTTTATTTTATTTTATTTTTGAGTTGGCGCCACATGGTTCTTCTCCTTCTCTTCCCTTCCACCACGTGTCACTGTAGGATCTCCCAGAGGTGCTGCCACATGTCCACCCTCCATTCCTCCAGAGCCAGCTTCATTTAAATTTCAAATCCTACCCTGAGGTGGCGCCATCTGAGAAGACTTCTCCAGCTAGCTGACACTTGTCAGAAGTAGAGCCATCCTGAACTGCCACATGTCCAAATCCCCCTGCAGCAGAAAAAGTGGAAGCAGCCCTCCTCTGAGGTGGCGCATTTGGCTTCCTCTGCTCTTGTCCTTCTGCCACATGGCAATGTGAAGCCACCCTGAGGTGGCGCCACATGTCAGCCTCTGTCTCTTCCAGAAAAAGCAAAAATTCAAACCTTTAAATTCCTCAGAGGTGGCGCCATTTGAGTGCTGCTCTGTCCTTCTGACACGTGTCAGTGTGGAGCCACTCTGATGTGGCGCCACATGGCATGCCCCTACTTCTTCTAGATTCAAAACCTCAAACTCCTTTTTGATGTGGCGCCATTTCAAAGCTCCCACTTGGCTCCATTTTTTATTTTTTATTTTATTTAAAATAAAAGTAGCCCACCATGAGGTGGCACCATATGAGAAGCCTTAGAAAAGCATATTTCAAATTTCAAAACTCCCAAGCAACCCCCTCTGTGGTGGTGCCATTTGGGAGACTTCTGCAGAGAAAATCAAGCTACATTTTTGAAAATTTTCAAACTCCCCTGCTGAGGTGTCTCACCCACAAAATTCTCATTTTTATTTTCTCAAAATTCCACATGGCATGCTTTGAGATGGCGCCACATGGAGGGCTCAAATTAAGCCTGTTTGAAATTCAAAAATCTCAAAAATTGCTACAAATACAAGGGCCCACACCCAGCTGAAAGGGGGTCTCTTTTGGATTTGGCATTTCACTCAGAGTTTCCCTAATACACGATTTTGAAGTTCTGAATTCACGCCCCCCCTGGGCTCAGTGGAGAGGGTGCATTGAAGCACCAACCTTGCTCGCATCACTTCCAATTCGATCTAGGCGTGGATCGATTTTCGTGAACCTTCTGAAGCCCGGACCGAAGGACGAAAGAAGCCGTTGGTAGCCGTTCATTTTGGGAGTTCCAAAGATGCAGAAAAATGCAAGGTGCACTTCTATCCCTATTGATTTCATTATAGTAATATCCTTACTCGATTCGTATTGTCGTTTTGAAGAAAGAGCTCATCTGAGTGATGGATCGAGCTATTCTCATAAAATGGCACATATCAAAAGATTTTTTTTTTATGCATTCTTGATTAGATTTTCGCATTCCATTATGTTCATGCATTAAAATAAGTTAGATTTATGTTTTATTTCATTAAAATAGCATGTTCCATGAATTTATTTGATATTTCATGAATTCAGCTTTATTTATGTAAGTCCCTGTTTTTGTCAATCAGTCCACACGTCATTTCATGTATTTATTTTTTGTTAAAAATGCTAAAAAAATCATAGTATGCGCCCTTAAGTGTCCCTAACAATCTGCCAAAACGTCTTAATGATTTGAATTTGTTTACTGCATTAAAAGTTCAAAATGGTAGGTCGGGTTTTGTTACCCGGGATACATTTTGAAAGTTTATATCTGATTTGTAAAATCGAGATCTCTCTCATATGAGGTCCGATTGTCAATACAAAACATGTTATGAACTCGGGATGATGTCTAGTATTTACTCTGATTTTCTCAGTTTTTTCAAAATTTGTTTAATGTCTAAAAAAATCCGAGAGTTTGGGACACATGTCAGAGCCTGATCTGGGCCTCTGAGACTTTGGATCTACTTAAGTCGATGGGTTTTCTTTGAGTATTGCTCCAAATCCAAATCTGTAAAAAGTGAATGTCATATTCGGGATGTCCTTTGTTTGCATCTGAAAATTTATGATTTTTAGAACAGTCTTAATATCAGTTTCGGATTTTTCTTGTCAGTCTTCTGTTTTGTAATATTTGTCTGTTCTGTTGATTTAGGCTAGTAATGTCATATTTTATCTCTGTTCCTGTTGATCAAATGCTGAAATCATAAAAATGAAAGTTGTTCATGCATCTGTCAGTAGTTCTTTATTTAAATATCAGAAATTTCTATGGTTAGCGGCTATTTTGTATGCAATTTTACATCAGATCAGGTCGATTTTACCTCAGTCAGAGCCAAAATCCCGGTACCTAACTCACCGTAGTTCAAATCCCGAGGCTGTAAAAGCCAAAAGTGTTCAATTTTATGTCCTATAGCAGTCTTCAAAATGTCATATGTTTCTATGGTGGAGTTTTAGCATTATCATGTTAAGTGTTACATTTGGTTCGGGTTTGTAGGCGAAATTCACCCATTTTAGGACTTTCTGTAAATTTTCGCACCCAAACCATATCATTTCGTGAGTTTTAGCATTCTAGGCTATTTATAAGAGCAGAGGGATGTTTTATACCGAATTTGGTGTGAGTTGGAACTCGTTTGATGCTCGGTTTAGCCGTATCATCAAAATAGGGCCCCGCGGGACCTTGATCCAAGCGAAAAATAAGCGAAATTCGTTAATTTTGATGAATGGTAGCATGTATAATTATGATTTTACAGTCCTAATGTGTTTAGCAGCATGTCATCATGCCTCATACTGCATTTCATCATCATTTGGTTCAATTCGAATTTCAAAATCTCAATTTTACCAAGTTTTTCTTTCAAAAAACCCTGATTTTAAAGGTATAACCTTAATATTAGGGGTATTTTGGTCATTTTAACCACAATTTCGAATTTCAAACTATTTCTTACTGGATTTCTTGCATTTACATCATTTCAAATGTCAAGAAAGCATAAGAATAGGGTTTATATCCAACTAAGTCCAATAATTTGATAATATTATTGGAAAATCTTGGAAAAACCCACATATTTGAGCTAACCCCATTTCAAGTTTGATAGGGACATTCAAAAGAGGGAGTTGAAGTCTGCAATTTCTTTTATTTCATTTAATTAGTGATGTAATAATGTAAATTTTGGAATAAGAGATTTAATTTTCTGCTTAGATTAGGATGCATATCATATAGTTTGAATTCATGCAATATCCTGATTATGTGATTCATGCATTTTATTTCAAAGCACTATGGATGTACACGAATGACACGCACACCAACTCTTAGGGAGTTGATGAACTCGGTGGAGTCCATATTTACGGCCCTAGTCGGAATATGGACGAGACCCAGATCCATCATCTTTCTATTAGTCACACTGAGCCTACACACTTAGGCTATCTTCCAAAATTTCACTGCATATTTTCAATTCTACAAAATATTTTAGAATTGACTAAGTAAATTATAAACATATTCACGGCCATAGTCGAAATATGTGACAATTCTACTTAGTTTAATTCTAAAACAGCATATTTTCTGAAAAGAGGCTTTTGCAAAGTGACATTCATTCATATCATTTGCATCATGAAATCACTGGTTTTTCTCATGATTTTCTCAAGAAAATTTCATTCCATGGAAATCGATTTCTCTAGAAACTCTGAAAATTTTCAAAGTTGAATTTTCCGAATCAAGTCTCCCATGATTTTCCCTGGAAAATATTCCTTTCTTAAAATTCATTTTCAAAATGAATTTCTCATCTTTCTTAAGAATCAAAATCGATTTTCAAGTATTTCAAGGATAAGATTTCCAGGATCTCAGTTTCCCGAGTTTTGATTTTCCATCTCCAATGAATTTCAACCATATTCCAAAGAAAGCTTTCAAAACTTGAAGCTTTTCTTGACAAGCATTTTCCCTTCAAGAATTCTTTCCATTTTCTCAGGATTTTCATCCATTCATGATTTTCCCACACCTTTATGAATTTTCCCGTGACTTCAAAACCCTTTCATCTGAGTTTCCTAAGAGATTGACTTTCATCCTTTTCATGAGAAATGCTTTTCCAACTCCAAAGCCTTTTCTAAGCATACATCATGTCTTTCCAAGTTGCATTTTACAAAATCTCATAGCACATGCCTGAATTCTCTGTGCATTTAGGATAGAACACGATTTTGATGATTTAACTAAGTCAAGCACATTTTTGGTCCTTGGTTCGATTACCCCTGTTAAAGGTGGCAGGAACGGTCGAACCTCGTACCGACAGGTCAAGCCCCATCCCATGGATTTTCCTGCTATTTTCAAAAATGGAGGTGAGTATTTCAAAACAATTTAAAAAAAAAAATCCGGTCAAGTTTGACTCGCGAAAGCATTTTCCTCTTTCTCTCCCGCAAAGGAAGGGAAGAGGGGAAAATTTTTGCGACGACAACACTGTCAAAACAAGTGTCGTAGTAATGACAAGTCACTCAGGGTTGTACCATCCACCCTCTCCCAAGGTGAACCATTTTGTGAATGGGGCGAAGCAGGTTTATCTTTCTTAAGGCTCATGTTTCAATCATACCTCACTACGAGGAATTTGCCTCGTGGTCCCCGCAGAGTACGCAAAATGAGGACTTAGCCTGCCCATTCACGTGCTCAGCCTCACAGAGCCAACGGAGCACACCGCTCGTGAAAGCAGTCATAACACCATATTATTTATGTTTTGTTTAGGGTATGTCACACAAGAGTCCTTACACAACACAAGGGCCACTTCTCGAGGACTCCACTGAGCCCACCACAAGTCATTTCAATATTCATACCCTGTGGTGTTCAATTTCCTATCTTTTCATTTCATAAGGTAAGTGCACCTAATGCGCTTACCAATGCCTCAAGCAATGTACCTCCTCAGGGTACGCACTACTCAGTAACAGTGTCAGGATGTGCTAAGTGCAAAGTGAAGGAGTATCACATGTTTCTATCTTTTGCACAAGTATAAACAACAGAGGCATTTGCATAATATGCGATAATTAAAAAGCACTAACTGGCATACTTTAGTGTTAAGATTGCATTTAGCAACATTCTCATATGTATGGGAATTACATTCGCATTCTCAAGGGTCTAAATTGAATTCATCTAAAATTCCATCTTATGGGAATAACATTAGTTATTTCCACGGTGAACAGTCGCTCTTGCAGGGAAGATGCAATTGCGATAAAAATCTTACACACGTGGTTCAACACACTTACAAGTTTATGGTGAAAACTTGGGATATTCCCGTCTGATGGTGATTACATTGGCATTGACACGACTCGGGGTGCCGCACCCGCGGACCCGAAACAGACCGTTTGCCAAAACGAATGTAAGACAACACTGGGTAACTCAAACTTAGATCAGAGTGTGGAGTCATTCAAAGAAATTACTTGGACAGGACACCGGAGTATCGCAAGTCCATTCGGTTACACCGAAATGACCATCATGTGCTTTTAATATATATATATATATATATATATATATATATATATATATATACATATATATATATATATGTACATATTTACATGCATATCCATGTTTACAACATATTCGAGGTTCCACATTCATATACGTGTACACATTCATAACTAGATACATACATATATATCTATATATCTATATATATATATATATGTGTGTGTGTGTGTGTCGAAAACAAAGCAACCCAAGGCATGCACTCATGCCAAAACTTAACCGGGGTGCAAGGATGGTGTGGGGCACTACTAAGGTTAGCTCGAACCTAATAGGACCAACCTAAAGTAGGCTTGTTCTTGTTTAAACGGGGAAGAAGGTTCACAGCCACATAAGTGGCAATACCGGGGCTGCAAGTGTGCCAACATTTGGATTCCGCACACGTGCTGCCCAAAAACTCCAGCTAACATGGTGGTCTGGTCCCACGGACCAGACTGTCATGTCCACCAACCAGGTCTGGTCCCACTCATGGATCGGACCATACTGACTAAAGGGTTCGGTTGGGCTGGCTCCAGCCCTTAACAAGGGTTAAACGGCTAACGTAGTGATAGGGGGTGCCAAGGTGGGTCAAGGCATTTGGTCCTTAGGACCAGACAACAGCTAAGACAAGGTAGGGTCTGACCCTTTTTCAGTTCAGACCCGAGCCAAAAGTGGTTCAGCCGAACGAGAAACCCCGGGGGATGTGTCCCGCACAAATGGGCTGGCACCCGGCTCCAACTAAGTGGAGCCGCGGCTAGCACTCGGCTCACCCTAAGAAAGGCCAAGGCTGGCACCGGGTGCTAACCTTGCTGCCAAAGCTCGCACACACAGGTCTAAACCCTGGGTTCAGACCTACCTGCAACCGAAACCTCTTGGTACATAAAACAAAATATGTGCGAAGGCGTGCGCTGGGCACACGGACCATCTGCAAGGCACCCAACCCAGCCATGGCGCAAACCGGGTTGGCCAGAAGGTCTGGTCCACTGGACCAAGCAGTGCCATCATCCGCCAACATGAACCAGAGCCCAAGGGCTCAATTCGCAGGTACCAAGGGTTCAATGGGCGCCTGCACAAGGTCGGCCCAAACTGCTAGGTACCCAAAAAGGAAAACAAGAGGGTTAAGTGGGCTGGACTAGCGTCAAAGAGAGAAAAAAAAAGAAACCCAATGGGGACCTGGTCAAGCCGTGACCCAGGCCAGCACGAGCCACAGCACCCTTTCCCGAAAGGGTTGGGATTGGGTTGAACCCAACACACAAAAAGAAGAACATCAAACAGGGCGGTTGCAGCTACCAAAACGCTACAAGTAGGTGCTATCTAGAGTTGGGTGTAGGTTGGACGAGCTCAGCTCGGTCGAGCACACCCCAACGAGCCTACTAAGACCCTGCTCATGCTTTGAACCTCGTTATGAGGGTGAAGGCTCAGTGCCACGAAACTGCAAGGAAAAAAAAAGAAAACAAAAAGAGGTAAGCAACCAAAACAGAAAAACAAATGCTATTGAAAAACCGACTGCATATATGTAAAAATTTCTGCATGCAGCCATGAGACAAGGGGTTGAGCAATATGGTATAGAAAAAAAAACAAGATCATTTGCATGCTATAAGGATGGAAAATGACAATAACAAAGAACGTGGTATTGCATGTCTTGCTAATCCACCGAAAGATCGTGCACGCATAGGTGCATTAGCATCTTCGGTTTCATGAGTTAACGAACCACAAAGAAAATAGTCAGATCTTCACCTTAGCTATTTCAGGAAGAAGAAGGTAGGTTGCAGCTTCCTACTCCAAGAGACACCCACGGCTGGAAGTAGGGAACAAGAGAAATAGAAGATTTGGGAGAGAGAAGAGAGGAAAAATCGCCAAAAACAAGGGGGACCTGTTTTTTTTGTAAAGATTTTATAGGTGTGGGCTTAGGGATGGACGGCTGGGATTTAATCCCTCCAAGATGAAGGGTTGGGGAGCTCCACGCCCCGCAACAACCAATGCATGTCAAGCATTCCAAAAGGCTTTGCAGAATATTCAAAAATGTCATTCATTAAGAGCCTTAAAAGTTAGGATTTTTACAAGGAGGCGCCGTTGGCTGCCACCCATCGTGCCCAATGGATTTGAAGTATTTAAAATCTTTTGAAAATATTACAATCTTGCCATGGGGCACCAGCCCCATAGCCTTCTTTTGGAAAAGACGCCCCTCATGATGGAGTCTAGGCTTCATCATGAGGGTGTTAGAATGATGCATGGCCAATGAAGGCCTCTACTTAAAATCCATGCAAGAAATTTTTGAAATTACCATCCAGCTGGTCAAGCATTGACCAGCTGGTCAACCATGGCCATGGACGTCCACTATAGGGGTCGTTCATGGGTCTTGGATCCACTAGGTGCTCCGGATCCAAAACCAAAACCCGACGATTATGTATGTCATAAGAAAATGCTTATTTAATAAATTAAAATAATAATTTAATTCCAATAAATTATTTTATTCTCTTTATAACCTTAATTAACGTAGAATGGTTGATGCCTCTTGAGAAAATAGTCTCTCGTTCGTTAAAATTAAGCGTTCTAAGATTCGAGTCCAAAATTAAGTCAAGACTCGTAATTCACATGCACTGACAAGGTTTTTTCGTCGTTCGGGTCACAAATTCAGGGTGTATCACTAAAACCTTATTCCAAACTTACCCTAAAAATTTTGGAGGTTGATTCGCTCTAGATTTCTCAAAATTGCTCTATTTACATAAAATTACGCGATTTAACCCAATTCTCAAAATAAGCAAATCTTCAGAAATTGCCAAAACATAAAAATTCATCGATTTCCATATAATTACACAATATATATAAAAATGAAAATCGTGGATCTTACATCCTCCCCTTCTTAAAAAGGATTTCGTCCGCAAAATCACCCTTAGGAGGTTACAAAAAGTTTCGGATACTTCTCTCTCATGCTCGCTTGTGGTTCCCATGTGCATTCTTTAATGCCATGGTGCTGCCATCATACCTTAACTAGCGGAATAGTCTTGGTACGCAAAACTTGATCTCGTCGATCAACAATCTCAATAGGCCTTTCTGACAAAGTCAGATCTTCCTGCACGTCCACATCTTCGTAACGAATGACATGCGATGGGTGGGGAATGTACTTCCTGAGCATCGACACGTGAAAAACATTGTGAATGTGGGCATATTGTGGAGGCAACTCGACACGATATGCCACTTCACCAATCCTTGCCACGATCTTGAACGGTCCAACATACCTCGGACTCAACTTCCCTTTCTTCCCAAAACGAAATACGCTCTTCGTAGGCAAAACTCTGACAAAAACCATGTCTCCAACATCGAAAGACAATTCACGACGTCTCTTATCGGTGTAACTCTTATGCCTATCTTGCACTGCCTTCAAACGTTCACAAATCTTCTGCACTTTCTGCGTGTAGTGCTGAAGAACAATCGGCCCTTCGCTCGCTTTGTCGTTGATGTCGACCAATAAGATGGCGACCGACAAGGTCTACCATACAACGCTTCATACGGGGCAATCCCGATACTAGCATGATAACTGTTGTTATACGCGAACTCTACCAAACATACGCGTGAATCCCATTCACCCTTTCAATCAAGCAAACAAGCTCGCAACATATCTTCTAACGTTTGAATCGTCCGCTCGGATTGTCCATCCATCTGAGGATGAAAGGTTGTGCTAAACTTCAACTTCGTCCCCAAAGCAGATTGCAATTGACCCCACAGTCGCGAAGTGAATCAGGGATCATGATCTGAAATGATAGATCTCGGCACACCGTGCAATCGAACGATCTCTTTAATGTACAAGTCGGCTAAGCTCTCAAGCGATTGACTGATCCTGATCGGCAAGAAGTGGGCAGACTTGGAAAGTTTGTCCACGACTACCCAAATCGCATCGTGTTTACGCCTCGTCAGTGGTAACCCAACCACAAAATCCATCGTAACATCCTCCCATTTCCACTGAGGGATCTCAATCCTCTGCAAGGTGCCACCGGGACGCTGATCTTCTGCTTTGACTTGCTGATAAGTCAAACACCTTGCAACGTAAGCCGCTATCTCTCGCTTCATGCCATGCCACCAATACTTCCGCTGTAAGTCCTTGAACATCTTCGTTCCTCCTGGATGAATCGTGTACTTCGACATGTGAGCCTCATCAAGAATTTCTCTCTTCAGCTCAGGGTTACTTGGAACCCAAAGGTGATCTCTCATACGAACGCTGCCATCCTCAGACACCCTAAAAGAAGAATCTTCTTGCCCAGCCAAGGCCAGAAACTTGCCATACTGGTCGTCAAGCTTCTGAGCCTCTACGATCTTCGGCAAAAACTCGGATCGAATGGTTAGACCAGACAATCTGATCGAACCATCACCAACCGAAAAAGGTTTCTAGGCTACGAAATCTTCAATGAGCTTCTGGCTCCACACAAGACTAGCCAAAACACCGCTCGCTTTGTGGCTAAGTGCATCCGCCACAATGTTCGCCTTACCTGGGTGGTAAGACAACGTGAAATCGTAGTCCTTGATGAACTCAAGCCATCGTCGCTGCCTCATGTTCAGCTCCTTCTGGGAGAACAAATACTTGAGGCTCTTGTGGTCTGAAAAGACCTCAAACGATTCCCCATATAGGTAATGTCGCCATGATTTTAAAGCAAACACGACTGCTGCCAATTCTAAATCGTGCGTCGGATAATTCCGCTCATGAGTCTTTAATTGTCTGGAGGCATAGGCAGTCACTCGGCCATGCTGCATAAGCACGCAACCTAAACCGGTACCAGAGGCGTCTGTGTATACCACAAAACCACCTCTATCAGAAGGTAACGCTAACACCGGCGAGGTTGTCAACTTCGTCTTCAGGATCTGGAAATTGTCCTCATAGGCATTGTTCCACACGAACTTAACACCCTTACATAACAGCTTCGTCAAAGGTAAAGCGATCCCCGAAAAGTCTTGGATAAAACGTCGGTAGTAACCGGCCAATCCAAGAAAACTACGAATCTCGGACACATTCTGGGGCTGCTTTTAGCTCAAAACTGCTTCGACTTTCGTTGGATCGATGGATACTCCATCCTTCGATATCACATAGCCAAGAAACATGATGCGCTTGAGCCAAAACTCACACTTAGAGAACTTGGCGAACAACTGATGCTCACGAAGAGTACTTAAAACAATCCGTAGATGCTCTCGATGCTACTCCGGACTCTCCGAATAGACCAAGATGTCGTCGATAAATACTATCACGAACGAGTCCACAAATGGACAAAAGATCCAGTTCATCAAATCCATGAACGCTGCTGGAGCATTCGTGAGGCCAAAAGGCATCACCACAAACTCATATAACCCATATCTCGTTCGGAAAGTTGTCTTCGCAATATCATCCTCTCGGATGCGAAGCTGATGGTAGACCGATCTGAGATCAATCTTTGAGAAAACCTTTGCCTTCTGCAACTAATCGAAAAGGTCTTCGATCCTCGATAATGGATACTTGTTCTTAATCGTCGCTTGGTTGAGCATCCGATAATCGATGCACAACCTCAAGGATCCATCCTTCTTCCGAACGAACAACATTGGTGCTCCCCACGGTGAAGCACTAGGTCGAATAAAACCCTGATCGAAAAGTTCTTCCAATTGACGCTTCAACTCCTTAAGTTCTGTTGGGGTCATACGGTATGGTGCCTTGGAAATCGGTGTCGTTCGAGGCATCAACTCGATACCGAATTCGATCTCTCGCCTCGGAGGTAACCCAGGCAGTTCCTCCGGAAACACATCGGTGAAGTCTCGGACCACGTCTAAGTCATCGATCAACACCATCTCAGGTTCAACTAGGGCAATACTGACTAGGAAAGCAGTACCCCCATTCCGCAGATACTTCTGAGCCTTGAAAAAAGAAATCATGCGGCTATCGCGCAGAGGTCGAGGAAGTTTGATCTCCAAAATAGAACGATCAGGCCAAAAAAGAACGACCTTGCCTTCCCGACAAAAGACTTGAGCATGGTACTCAAAAAGCCAATCTATGCCCAAAATCACATCATACTCTGTCATATCTAACAGGATAACGTCAGCTGACAAGTTCTGCCCTGGCACTGACACCACAATGTTCAGAATATTCGAGTTACAAAAAGATTGTTCTCCAGTTGGAGTGCGAACCTCCAACAAAAAATTCAGAGGCTCGACTGCCAAAGGCAAAGTACGAGCAAATCTAGCTGCTATGAACGAATGAGTAGCACCATAATCAAACAAAGTAAATGCTTCATGTTCGGCTACTGAGATTGTACCTTGGACCAACTCTGCCTTGGTCACTTGCTTAACTGTTGCCGCGTATGCTCGACCGACAATGGCTTTCTAGTTCGTTGGCCTCAGTGGATATGACTGCGGTTGCTGCTGCTGCTGTCGCTGTTGTGCTGGCTGGGAGGTACTCAGCGTATTCTTGCGCTGGTCGTCTGCCTGTTTCTTCCTGCAATCCCGGATATAGTGACCCATCTTTCCGCAATATAAGCATCCGCCTGTGTCCCGTGGGCAAGGTCGCCCTGGATGATTTGTGGTACATTTTGGACAACTAGCCATGGTAAGTTGCTTCTGCTGCGGCTGCTGGCATTGCTGGTACTGAGGTCTACGGTTCTGATACTGAATCTGGCGGGTGTTGCTGCCGTTGTTGTTGTTGCGCTGCTTTTTTTATTGAGGATGAAACTTCCTTCCACCCTAGTTCTGGAAATGTCTCTTCCTTGGCCAACTCTTTTGGCCAGGATTCTGCTGCTGCTGACGTGGTGCGGGAGTCTTCTGTGATTCGGTCCATTCATACTCAAGCAAGGAGGCCGTCTCTAAAGCCTCATTGACCGTCATAGGTGCACGGGTGTACACCTTCGTCCATAAGACTGGCTTCAGCGCTCGCTCCTTCTCTGTCGTGTATAAGTGCAGACAAAACCTCTCCAGGCTACGAAAACGCGTGACATTCAGAGAGATAAGAACTACCCTGTTGGAGGTCGAAAAACTCCTGCATTTTCTGGCTCTTCTCATGAGCTGAAAATAGGCTGCGTAGAATGGTTCTACAAATTGCTCCCAATCAACTGGCTGGTTATTCAATTTGATCTCCCAGGTGGTTGCCCACCACCTCTCTGCATCTTTCTTGAGACGGTATGTCCCAAAATCTACTTTCCGATCATCACCAACTTGTAAGACATGAAATATACGCTCTATTTCTCTAATCCAATCTTTGGCTGCTTCTGGTGATGACTTCCCGTCAAACGAGGGAGGGTTCAAGCTCATAAACTGCTTGTATGGGACTGCTGCAGCAGGAACCTGGGCAGGTGCTCCCTGTCCCTGGGCGGCCTGCTGGAGGTGCTCACCCATGTTCTGCATAGTCTCTGCTTGTCGACCCACAACCTCGGTAAGGTTGTTCAGAGTCTCCATAAGGTCATCACACCTGGTGCACCATGCCATCTAAATACGCAAAAGTCTATACGTAAGCATCCAACAAATACACAGGGATAGGAAAATTCCATTTTATTAGTAAGAGACTGCAACATTACAGAAGTACCCTTCATCAAGATAGGGTTAAACAAGCACTGGCAACAACTTAAGCATAACAAAACCAAAAATGAAACACTGACTCAGTGTTTCTAACATCAAAACAACACATCACAAATTTATGATTTGCTGGTGTAGAAGTCTCTGTAGTCCTTCCGACTACCACAGCGCCTTGGTCTAACACGTGGAGGAGAAACATCATTCCTCAACGGCGTGTCAGAGATCTCCTGAACTTCCCTCAGAATCGGTGGCACGTACTCCGAAGAAACAACATAGGGGTAGGACTTGGGATAATATTGGGGAGAATCGATCGCTCCATGCCTTTCTCCGTCCTGGCTATCCACTTCCACCACCAATGGTCCAAAGACCGAAGAAACATCCTTGATGTCTTCCGCATTGCTCTTCCAGAGCTCATCCCTCTGCTTTGTCTGGCATTCCTCTTCGACATGCCCACGAAGACTACATTAGGGGCACTCAGCCAACTCACAAGGACAGATCTGCCCTACGTGATCTTCCAAACATCTGGCACATGGAGGTGCCAACATATGCACATTACGTGCCAAATGTCGCACAACTCCACTCAGGGCCTCTTTGCCTCGAGTCAGGTTTTGGAGAACCTCCAAAATCTTGTCGTAGGTAGGGTTTGTCGACATCTATCACATACACAGAACCACAAACACAGACTATCTAAAAGCAAGAAATAAAGGAAATAAAGAAGCTTAACTTATACTTACAGTGCAATGGATGATGCACGATGAAGCTCTGATCACACACTTAAACTCTGCTCTGATACCAAACACTGTGGCACCCCAAACCTCGACCTTGGAAAAACTTGGAATTTTCAGTGATTTTTTTTTTTGAAAGGGTTTAAGTAGAAAACCAGCGGAAATCAAGTGTGGGAAAAACAACAAAGCCGCAAGTCTGGGCGGCCACCACAGATAAGTGCAACAAATGGAAACAATGTAACCAACGGTGTGTACAAAAAGTGTAGCTGTAAAGTAAAAAGGAGAAACACCCCAACAGTTTTAAGAGTTTACAAATGTAAGTACTAATGGTACAAAACAGGGAATATATCCCAACAACAACCAAAACCCAAAAGAAAACCACCAGGTACAGGAACTGCAGGTCAAGTGTGTGTGGGTCCTCAGAGCCTCCACCGTGTATCACCGCATCAGCACTATACCTGTTCGTCACCTATATCCCCATAAAACGGGGTCAGTCCTCTTGCGAGGTGGTGAAGAAACAACCACAAGCAGGTATATATATCATGTTGTTATCATCGCAAAATTTTTAACTTTTTGCGAGTCAAACTGACCTTTGAAATAGTTTTTGAAAATAACTCGCCTCCGTTTTAAAATGCGGGAAAATTCCGTAGAATGGGACTCGCCTGTCGGTACGAGGTTCGACCGTTCCTGCCACCTTTAACAGGGGTAATCGAACCAAGGATCAATCTACTGCTTTGCTCTATTCAACTTGTCTAAATCATATTCTAATTTCTAAATGCACATAGAATCAGGCATGTGCTATGAATTTTCTGAAAATGCATATTTGAAAATATGATGTTTGCTTTGAATAACTGAAACACTTGGAAATAATATCACATGGAAAATCGTGAATTAGGATTTGAAAGCACTTCTGAGAGAAGTGAAAATCGATTTCTGAAGAAATATAAGGATTTTGTGAAAATCGATTCTGATAAATGTGAAATAACTTTGGAGAACTTGATTTCTTTGAATTCAAACTTTGAAATTGAAAATATAACTTAGAAAAATCGAATTTGGAACTTGGGAAATACTTGAAATATCATTGGCAAATCAATATTTTGAGAAAATCGATTTTTAAATAAGACTTAGGAAATTTTTGAGAAAAATAAACTTCTTTGAATTGAAATTTGAATTGGAATTGGAAAATGCATGAAATGAATGAATATGGATTTGAGGAATTGAGAAATACTTTTTGTATTTTTGAAAAATGCAGTGCATTTTTGAAGTTAGCCTAAGAGTGTAGGCTGAATGTGGCTAATGTGAAGATCATAAATCTGGGTATCATTCATATTCTGACTATGGCCATAAATACGAATTCCACCAAGTTTATAAACTTCATAAAAGCTAGTGTATGTGCTATTCGTGTAGACCATGGTGAGTTTGAATATGCATGAATCATCATCCATCACACATTAACATTATTAAAAAGAAAATAAACTATATGCAATGCAGCCTAAGCTAAGCAGGAAATGTAAGTTCTTATTCCAAAGTTAATTTAATTTACATCACTATTGAAATTTAAATACATGAAAAATAAAGTCTTCAATGTACCTGCAAAACTAGAAAGTTAGGTTAGTGAATATATGTGGGCTTTTCTAGATTTATCCAGCAATATCTGGAAATTGCTGGATTTTGCTAGATATAAGCCTTTTCCATGATTCCCTTAAATAAAAATGATGAAATATGAAATAAAATTGAATAAATAAGGAAGATAAGATATGAAATTTCGAAATTGGGGTCAAAATGACCAAAATACCCCTAATAACAAGACTATGGCCTTGAAATTAGGGTTTTCAGAAAGATATTTGGTAGAATGCAAGTTTTGAAGTTCAAATGAAAATAAATCAAACCAAATATGATATGACATGGTTAAAAATATGAAAATTAGGGTTAGGGATTTCGAAATTTAGGTCAAATGACCAAATTGCCCCTGATAGCAAGACTATGGCCTTGAAATCAGGGTTTTCTGAAATAAATTTTGGTAAAAACTTAGGTTTTATGCACTAAATGAAATCAAATGAGCATCAAATTTAACCTAAAGTATCCTAATATGATTATGAATATGATTAAACCCTAAAAATATATGCTTATGCACGAAAATCCAAGAATATCACAAAAACTATGATTTTGGCAGTGTTTTTGGATCTTTCAGGAACCCGGTTTTGCAATTTTATTAATTCAGCCATCAAATGGATTCCAAAATCCATAAAAATTGGTACTTGCACTTGTTATAACCCTAATGTCTAATTGGAATTATAAAAATAATTTTTTGACATTAAATTAATCCGAAAATTGCATTAAACCCTAAAATATGCTATTTTTGACCTAATTCACCAACCAGTCTCAGTCCAAGACCTGAACCAGGGGTCAAATCTCCATGGAAATCTATGAAAGTTTACAGAGAACAAATAGACAGGAAAACAAAACTTTTCCTGTTTACAGATCTGAAAAAGCTTTTAAAACCAGGGAGATCTCTATCTGACAATCCGGACTTGAATATATTGATTTTAACTTTGGTCCTAACTGATACTTTTAATTGAAAATTCCTGGATAAATAGACATACTCATTAAAAATATCCGATATTTTAATAGTGAACAGCTGACAAAAAAATAATAATACTCACTTTTTACAGATCATGAATCGGATCTGTAGTTTGGGATTTATAAGCAACACAAGTCTGATTAAGGTTTTGATAAACCCTAACGAGTTTTAAATTGAAAATCAGAGTTTCTGACATAAAAAAAATACTAAACAGTAATAAAAAATTCTGAAAATTTCCCAGTAGATAGATCTAATCAATGTGAATCCATGGCATTTTACAGATCCAAAATCGGATATAGGATGAGAAAAATATCATCACAGCAAGTTACCTTTCTGATTTTAACAACGATTTTAAAGTTTTAAAAACCCGACTTGATGTCTGATTTTTCTGACAGGGTTCCCGAGATCCAAAATCTCTGATTTTTTTACAGTAGTTCAATCACATATGCATGCATCACATATAAAAAAATCAGAAATTAACAACACATATTTCAATCCAAAACAGCATGCGCTTTTCTGTTCTAAACTAAAAACACACAGAAATCTAAGAAACTTGAGAAAATATGCATTAACTAATGAAAAACAATAAAATAAACACTAAAACAGTAAAATAAAATTGATTTCTATGCTGGAAAACGTTTAATAAACATGAATAAGCAAATAAAAAAATAAAATACAGGGAATCCATGGCTGGAATTTGCTTTCACCTTTGAAATCATGGATTTAACCCATTTAACGGGTAAATCTCACGTTTCGTCGGTTAAGAACATGAAAAACGTACCTCTCATCGATTCTAATGGATTAGAATCCTTGA
This sequence comes from Nuphar pumila, assembly GCF_984573655.1. Lineage (NCBI taxonomy): Eukaryota > Viridiplantae > Streptophyta > Magnoliopsida > Nymphaeales > Nymphaeaceae > Nuphar > Nuphar pumila. The sequence goes on from NC_143249.1 coordinate 100,444,753, forward strand.
AATCACCCTCAAACTGAGTTAGATCATCTTCTTGGGTCGATTTTGGGGTTCTTGGATGAAATCCATGGTTAAATCCATGAACACAAGAGTTTCCATGGTGAAATCTATTGAAAAATCATAAAAACTAATAAAATAATAATAAAATAATATTAAATAAACTCACCTTGGGGCTGCAGCTTCAATGGAGGAAGGTGGAGGTGCTGGAGAGGAGAGAGAGGCCACGAAAATTTTAGAGAAAAAGAGCTCCCCTTTTGGCCCCCTTTAGGTCCCCTTTTATAGTTTTTCAAAAAGTCACTTAATTAGGGTTAATTAAGAGGTTTTTTCATTTTTTCAGGACTCTTTCTAATAAATCCACTAAAGGCAACGATTTTTTGTGGTTTTCTAGGCTAGGTGGGACTCTAATTAATCCCTAATTAGCCCCTAACTAAACCTAGAAATCCCCCAAATGTGATGCCACTTGGCATCTTTCACATTTGGGTTTTTAAAACACCTTTAAAAACACTAGTTTTAAAAACTAATTTTCAAAATGAGTTTTCAAAATGGTTTTGACTCTTCTAAACTTCTAACACTAACCAAGACACTAACTAACCCTAGTCTAGCCCTGACTTACTCGAATATGGCGCCACCCCGAGTGGGCCCTACTTGAGTTTTTCAAAAAGCGATTTTAAAACTTGAAATTGAAGGAGTTTTCAAAAGATTTTCAAAAGTAAACTTAAAATTAGAATTTTTGAAATAGCATAGGGTTCTAACTGAGTCAGAACTCCTCTGGATATGGTGCCAACTGAGTGGGCCCACATCGAGTTTTGAAGAATTTTGAAATAAACACTGAAAATGGCTTTGAAAAGGGGTTAAAATCAGTATTTGAAATTCAAGATCTTTGAAAATAGGGTCTCAAGCGAACTGGAACTCCAAATTAGAGTCCTGAACTCTTAGGACTCTGTGATTTTGGATTTTAAAAACCAAGTGAAAGAATTTTTAAAAGAATTTATCAGGAAATGGTGAAAACTAGTCAGGGTCAGACTCCTAACTCAATCAGAACTCTGAAATAGAGTCCTGGATTAACTGGACTCTACAAAATGACCTATTTTTTGAAAACAAATGGAAATAAATAAAAAAAAACAGAGTAAAAACAAACTTCAAAACAGACTCCTGGCTGGACTAGGACTCTGGGATAGAGTCCTGATCGGACTGAAACTCTAGATTTTTTTTTGGTATTTTCTGAAAAACAAATGAAAGAACTTGTCAAAACAGTGAAAACAATAACGAATATTGAAATAAAACAGAGTTCTGATTCAACTGAGACTTTGAGGACAGAGTCTTGATTGAACTAGGACTTTCAGATTTTTGGATTTTCTGAGAAAACAAATGAGAGAATTTGGAAAAACACTTAAAAACAGGATGAAATCGAAGTTTCGGTTCAGAGTCCTTATCTGATTAGGACTCTGAGAAAGAGTCCTGATTTCGATCAGAACTCTAAGAATTTTGGTTTTTCTGGTAGGCAAATGATGAATTTCAAGCAAAGCTTTTGAAAACCAGTGAAAATGAAGTGAGAAAATCAATTTTGGATAGAGTCCTACTTCAATCAGGACTCTGGGTAGAGTCCTGATTTGATCAGGACTCTGAGATAAAATCTCAGAATTTTGAAATTCTTTGATAAAAGTGTAATTGTTTTGGTAGATCGAAAGATTTCTAAAAGATTCTCTCAAAATTGAAATCAGGATGAGAGTCCTGATCCAACTAGGACTCTCTGAACAGAGTCCTGTTTTGACTAAAACTCTGAGTTTCTGACTCTTTTTGAAAGATTTTGAAAGATTTGATTGAAATAGATAAAATGGCTGTAAAAGATTAGAGTCCCAATCCAATTGAAACTCTAAAGAAGAGTCCTGATCCGATTGGACTCTTGAAGAAGAGTCCTGATCCAACTAGGACTCTAACATTTTGGCCAAAACAGAAGATTTTAAAAGGTTTTCTTCGAAAACAGGTAAAAAGGTAGTGAAAAGTAGAGTTTTGATCCGACTAGGATTCTAGAAAAAGAGTCCTGATCCAACTAGGACTCTGAAATTTTTGAAGATTTTTGACAAGTAAAGGAATCCAGAAGTGACACCACCTAAATGGGTCTCATCTGAGAATTGAAATTGAGTTTGAAATGAATCCAGATTGTTTTCTGAAAAACTATTTCAAAATATAAAGTCCTGGGGTTGAAAAATGACAGAATGTTGAGTAAAAACCCAGGTTTTGAAATTGATTTTTGAAAGAAAAAGTTTTAAAACTCAAATCTGGATTAAATATTTTGAAAACAAGAGTACTGGATCTCGAAAATGAGATGTGATGCCATGCAATGCAATGAAATGACATTCAAATTGTGTTAGTGATATGCAATTACATATGAAATGGACAAACACTGGATGAGGGTGAAAATTTGGGGTGTTTACAAATGCCCCTCTTTGCTGCTAAGCCGGTTAGAAGCCGAGCTTAGTGGCAAAGAAAACATACCAAATTTGAACCATAAAAATGCCCCAGTTAGATGAATCTGACTGGGTATGAAGGAATTAATCCAAGTGATGATGATAGATATGAAATGGAAAATAAGAAGAAAATTTTACTTCAAAAAGAAGTGAGATTCAGGTTTTGCCCTTAACCTGGATGGGACGGGAAATACCTCGTGTGGAACGAAGCTCAGGCTTAACCCTTAACTTGACCGGGTTGAAAATGGAATACCTCATCAAAGGAGGCTCAGGTTTGTACCCTTGACCTGATTGGGTGGAAAATGGAATACCTCATCAAAGGAGGCTCAGGTTTATACCCTTAACCTGATCGGGTAGAAAATGGAATACCTCATCAAATGAGGCTCAGGTTTATACCCTTAACCTGATCGGGAGGAACATGGAATACCTCATCACATGAGGCCCAGGTTTATACCCTTAACCTGATTGGGTGGAAAATGAAATACCTCATCAAAGGAGGCTCAGGTTTGTACCCTTGTCCTGATTGGGTAGAAAATGGAATACCTCATCAAAGGAGGCCCAGGTTTGTACCCTTAACCTGATAGGGCAGAAAATGGAATACCTCATCAAAGGAGACCCAGGTTTATACCCTTAACCTGATTGGGCAGAAAATGGACGGAATCCTCGAAAGAAGAGATCGTGATGGAACCTTCGGATTTCCGCACAATGAATCCGATAGGGGTTTTGCAAAAGGAAGGAAATTGGGGTCCCTAAAGCTTGAAAAGGGTTTGATTTTGGGCGTCTCATTGCTAAGACTAAATAGCTTTTGAAATTGCCTTTTGCTTAAATTGGTGGCTTAACCTCAAGCCAAAATTGGACTGTCTATGGTGGGACAGTGGGGACACAGGGAAGTGTGCGAATCTGAGAACCCAGGCGCTCAGATTATACCGAAGAAGGGAAGGAATCTTGAAAACTCCCGTTATCAAGTCCTAAAAAGGGATGGTGTCAGGATGCGCCAAAGATGAACCTCAAGCTCTCGCTTCATGCCAGGATAACTAGAAAATATTGTCAGAATGTTGAAAATTGTTGTTGATTCAAAATAATTGAAAATGATGCACATTGTTTTGAAAGTATTCCCTCTTTTCTACCTGAAGTATTACCTCCGACTGAGCTTAACTCTGTAGAATCAAAATTCGAATTCAAATTGCTTGCGATTGACTTTCTTTCAAGGAAGCTATCAATTTCCTTGATATGAACGGGAAAGAAAGTATTCTTGATATTGCGAGAGCTATTAGTGAAAGAATATTGATAAAAGAATTTCACAAAATTAAAGAAGATTCTTGATAGATTTGGCAGTCTGATATCCTGGGATTCTTTTCTCATGATGATCTTTCTGCACTCTTTTTTTTAGCAGATTGGAGCTCTTTTGGATTTTTCGGGAATTACATCATCCTTTATTTTGGAGATGTCCTGACTTGTCTCTCTCTTTTTTTTTGGAAGGGTACGTCACAAACTCCTTCATCTCAGAGATGTTCCGATCCTTCTTTTCTCTCAGGGATTATCATGATGATTATTGGCTCTTTGGTAGGAAATTTCTTGATGATAGCTGGAATTAAATATCTTTTAGGGTTTGTCGGTAGGCTCATCACACTCGCCTTTATCTCGACGGTGATCTGAACTTTCCCTGGAAGGATCCGTCACAAACTCCGTCATCTTGGAGATGATCCAAATCTTCTTTGGCCCCGGGGGTCGACTCGCTTAATTCGCCTTCATCTTGACGACAATTGAGAGATCCTTTTTGCAGATATTTAATTGCAGCTTAGGTGTTTGAGAAGATACGGAGATTGAGTGGATTTTTCTGTATCACCTAGGATATTTCGACTGCTTTATTTTTCAAGAATGATCTTTAAAAATGTGCCATTGACTGCGATCAATATCAATCACTCATGGCTTTGCAACAGCATTGAATTCTCTTTGCTGGCCATATCGCGGATTTATTCTTCATCCTTTTGGTTGGCCAATAGAAAGATTTTGAATTTTGAATCCTTTTTCGCGAAAGCTTTGTCCTTTCGGAAGTAATACTGGGGGTATTCTGAAGTAATAATTTTGTGCAATAAAGATTTTTGAAATCAACAAATATTTAATGACAAATTGGCAAAATTTTCTTGAAATCCTTAGTGAAAGCGAGCATTCGAAGCACAACGCAACACATCTATGACAGGAATTCTCTTCTCCTTTCCCCAAAGAAGAAGATTTAGAAATTGGAATTAGAAATTACTCCTCTCTTCCCTGAAGAGGAGGTGTTTGCAAAATGAACTTTCGAAGAGAAATTAAGTTTTCGTCAAAACTTCCTAACATTAGGCTTCTCTTATGGAAAGGGGGCCGGAATTGGTGAGATTGGTAAATTGGTCATGAAGGAATGAGTTCATCACACTCTCCCTGAAAAGAGGGTCCTTCATGATGAAATGGCCTAGTCTGAAATTATGGGGCCACAAGGAAGGCAAGTCTCCGTCAAGTCTCTCCCTATAAAAAGGGTTCCATGTGTGAAATTTAGAATTTTGTTTTGCAAACGGTTCACAAAGACACGAGTCCCTTCAAAATCTCCCTGAAAAGGGGCTAAGTGAACGAATTGGATAGCATGCGAAAAGAGCGAGCTCCCTCGAACTCTCCCTATAAAAAGGGTCTCTCGCAAGAGAAAATGATTGAAATTGGGTATTGGGTGACTCAAAAGGGTCGAATTTTGGAAATTGGAATTTTGAAATTTGGGTTCTAAAATTTGGTATTTGAAATTGAAAGTTGGAAATCTGAAAATTGGGAATTTAAAAATTGGAAATTGGAAATTGATTGGCTAAAAAGGTCGAAATTGTGAATTGGTTTACTGAGAATGACATGGGTTCTATAGGGATTCAGCCTAAGAACGACATTGGTTCTGTTGAGAACGACATTGGTTCGATTGAGAACGACATTGGTTCAATTGAGAACGACATTGGTTCACTGGGAACGACATGGGTTCAATAGGGATTCAGCCTAAGAACGACATTGGTTCTATTGAGAACGGCATTGGTTCACTGGGAACGACATGGGTTCAATAGGGATTCAGCCTAAGAACGACATTGGTTCAATTGAGAACGACATTAGTTCAATAGGGATTTAGCCTAAGAACGACATTGGTTCAATTGAGAACGGCATTGGTTCACTGGGAACGACATGGGTTCAATAGGGATTCAGTCTAAGAACGACATTGGTTCAATTAAGAACGGCATTGGTTCACTAGGAACGACATGGGTTCGATAGGTATTCAGCCTACGAACGACATTGGTTCAATTGAGAACGGCATTGGTTCACTGAGAACAACATGGGTTCAATAGGGATTCAGCCTAAGAACGACATTGGTTCAATTGAGAACGACATTGGTTCACTGGGAACGACATGGGTTCAATAGGGATTCAGCCTAAGAACGTGGATCAGGAGGACTTCAACCTACAAATCATATATCTAAAAAATACCAATCCAAAAGGAGTTCGACCTAAGGACTGCAAAGAATATCGGATCAGGAGACTTCAACCTACAGATCGAAATTTTTGGCAAATGGGATTAGTTCTGAAGGAGTTCAACCTAAGAACCGGGGATTAGTAAGACTTTAACCTACAGATCGAAATTTTGAGAACGAGATTGGTTCGAAAGGGGTTCAACCTATGAGCCGTATTGGTTTGACAGGCGTTCAACCTACAAATCACATTGACTCTGCAGGGGTTCGACCTACGAACTACCAATTCCATAGGAATTTAACCTAAGGATCACATTGGTTCTACAGGGGTTCGACCTACGAACTATCAATTTCATAGGGATTTAACCTAAGGATCACAGTTTAAGAAGGAAGGGTTCCAACTTGTGAGCTTTGAATGGACCAGGTGCTAAACTGGGTTTTTGAGGGAAGATTCGAATCGGAATTCAACTCTTCAAGGAAAACTAGATGAATTGGATTTGAAAGAAAATTCGAGTCGGAACTCGGATCTTCTAGACCAATTTGCAGGATAGTTTGAGTAGAAGTTCAAACTTGTAAAGAAAAGCTAAGCGAATTGGATTTGAAAGAAAATTCAAGTCGGAACTTGGATTTTCTAGACCAACTCTGAAGGAAAAGAAAACTCGAGTCGGAACCCGAATCTTCGAAGGAAAACCAAGTCCATTAGGGAAGGAAAAGAAATCCGAGTCGGAACTCGAATCCTGAAGGAAAGGTAGATCAATTTGGAAGGAGAAGAAATTCGAGTCGGAACCCGAATCCCGAAGGAAACTAGATTAACTAGAAGGAAAGAAGATTCGAGTCGGAACTCGAATCCCAAAGGAAAACTAGATCGGTCAGAAGGAAAAGAAATTCGAGTCGGAACTCGAATTCCTGAAGGAAAACTGAATCAATTAGAAGGAAAGGAAATTCGAGTCGGAACTCGAATTTCAGAGGAAAACTAAACCGGTTAGAAGGAAAAGAAATTCGAGTCGGAACTTGAATTCTTGAAGAAAAACTGAATCAATTAGAAGGAAAGGAAATTCGAGTCGGAACTCGAACCTCAAAGGGAAACTAAACCGGTTAGAAGGAAAAGAAATTCGAGTCAGAACTCGAATTCCTGAAGGAAAACTGGATCAATTAGAAGGAAAGGAAATTCGAGTCGGAACTCGAACCTCAAAGGGAAACTAAACCGGTTAGAAGGAAAAGAAATTCGAGTCGGAACTCGAATTCCTGAAGAAAAACTAGATCAATTAGAAGGAAAGGAAATTCGAGTCGGAACTCGAATCCCAAAGGAAAACTAAACCGGTTGGAAGGAAAAGAAATTCGAGTCGGAACTCGAATTCCTGAGGAAAACTAGATCAATTAAAAAGAAAGGAAATTCGAGTCGGAACTTGAATCCCAAAGGAAAACTAAATTAGTGGGCACTGAATTTTAAAGTGTACCAGTGTAAACACCAGATTTTGAAAATGTACCAATGCAAGCATTATGTTTTGGAAAATTACTAGTACGAATACTGGGTTTTGGAAGATTACCAGTACGAGCACTGAATTTTGGAAGATTACCAGTACGAGCACTGGATTTTAAAAGATTACCAGTACGAGCACTGGATTTTGAAAATACACCAGTACGAGCACTGGGTTTTGAAAGATTACCAGTACGAGCGCTGGATTTTGGAAAATTACCAGTACGAGCACTGGATTTTGAAAGATTACCAGTACGAGCACTGGGTTTTAAATGGTTACCAGTACGAGCACTGGGTTTTGAAAGTTTACCAGCACGAACACTGGATTTTGAAAAATTACCAGCACGAACCCTAGATTCTAAAGAATTACTAATTGATTTTGATGGAAGATTTTCAGTCTTCATCCTTACGACAACTTGGACAACTGTCGGGGCCTCAGGATTTATCCCTTATCATGAATGGGGAGTTCGATGCAAATGCAAATCGATGCAGATGAATGCAAATGAATGCATGCAAATGCAAATGAATGTAAATGGGTGCACATGTGTGCAAAATGAGAGATTTGTTTGATCCTGCCTGCATACAGGATCTTTTGAAGACAATTTTCAAAATAATGCCCCAGTGTAACTGGGAAAGAAGAATTTGAACAAAAGGATAAATGATTGATGTTCGAAGAGCGCACTCTGAAGGTGACACGGCAACTGGCTTTTGATTGATTCGGAAGAGGTTATTCCTCATAAAAGAACATTTTGCCGAGGAGAATAAAAAAAAATGGCACCGAGCTTGCGAGAAAAATTGACAACTTTATTGATGTATTGAAGGAAAGGTAACAAATAAGGGAAAGACAGACGGGATTACATCATCCCTTTGAAATAATAAAAGCAAGATGAGAAATTGGGAAAGCGCTAGTGTTATCAAGTTTTTGAATGATTGGGGAGAAACATGATCAAGATGAATGGTCCTCCTTTTCATCTCCAACGAGGAGATTCTTGTCAATGCCGTCTTGAACAATATTTTTAAGGACAATACAATGCTCGGTATCGTGACCCATTGCCCGATGAAATTTGCAGAACTGATCTTTAAACCTTCCCATGGTCACAGGAGGATTTGCTATCTTGGGGAGTCTAACCTTCCCTTTGGCTATCATGTATCCCAGAACTTGCTCCAGTGGCTGTTCTAAAGGAGTAAAATTGCGATCGTATCCCCAACCATCATGCTTTTGTTTTCCTTGGAATTTTAATTCGAATTGGACACTTGAGGAAAACTTGTCATCTCGCTTGTCCATTTTATCCTTCCGACTCGCGAGGTCATTTCTCTCTGAGTTTGGATTTCTTGAGCCTCCAGTATGATTTTTTCTACCTCCTCTTTTGTTTTGTCCATTGCTACTTCTGGTGGAATTGGTAGAAAATGTGGAGTGAGCCTTCAGAGACCCGATTGTATCTTTTGTGTGCATGTATTCCAAGAAACTCTCGAGTATTTGATCTAACGGGGCCATCTTGTGGTCCTGGTTTGGATCATCACGCTGCATCTCTTGTCGAGTACTTGATTTTTGCTGAGACTTGGATAAGACAGTTGACCAGTACTCTTTCTCATTTTCAATGAAGAGATTCTTGTCGATATGATCTTGGACAATGTTTTTGAAGACGGAACAGTGGTCGGTGTCATGCCCTACTGCTCGATGGAATTTGCAGAACTGGCTTGTGAATCTTCCCATGACTGTGGGAGGATTTGAGACTCTTGGAAGCTTTACCAATTCCTTGGCCAACATATATTCAAGGATTTCATCAAGAGACTGCTCGAGAGGAGTAAACTGGCGATCGCAATCCCACCCGTCCCGCTTTATCTTTTCTTTGTGTTGACTCAATTTTCCACTCTGCTTTAAAGATTTCTCTTTCTGACTTGTATGATTGCCTTTGTTATCTTTGCACCCCTCGCGGTGGGCCTTGACAGAATTTGTCTTTTTTGAATCTTGATTATTCCTGACGGGAGTGATGCTCTTGTAGAAATCTTTGCTCGTGAAGACCTTCTTGCCCTTGTCGCGGGCTTGCAAATCTTTAATCTTCTTTGCCATTTCCTTCAGCTGTATTTGGACCGGATCGTCCATTGCTTGATTTTTCCATTTATAGGTTGTCCCTTGCCTATGAGGGGATCTTTGAAATGCTTGCCAGACTTCATACTCTTCATCAGTGCCACCTACTGATTCTGATTCATCAGATGTATCCTCGTGTTGGAAAACTTTCTTGGCTGACCGGCTTTTTGCCCTCTGCTTGACCTGGATCTTTTCTGTACTAGCTTCAGCTTGTTCTGTCGACATTTTGGTCATCATCTCTTTGAACATAGCATATATCTGGGGATCAACATCATCCTCTGCTTGCTGACCCTGACTTCTGATTGATCGAGGTGAGTCCATTTCCTCTTCTGAAGCGACTGAGTATGCAATGCCTTCAACTGATAGGATTTTCTTTCCAGACCTTTTATGAACCATCGAGTATCACGAGTATTCTTTTAGATGTTGCTGATGCTCTCTGCAAGGTAGAACTGATGGTTAGGCTTTTGAAGGAAATTTGGTTGGAGAAGAATATTTGTTGAGAATTTTGGTAGACAATTGAAATAATATCCCATTACTAGGGATTGAGTCGTCGCTGGAGTTTACGACAATTGCGCTGCTATTCTTTGCAAAATAAACAACTGAGAATATGCCTTGTTACCTAGGCAAGGTCGTCAAACCAAAGTGAAATGAAGATTAAAGGAACTTTATCGAAAATATGATTTTAATAATACACTTGACAGAGGGGAGGGGGACAGACAATTTTCCACCACTCCTGATAATCAGAGGACACTCGAGGACCAAGAAAAATAGTAAGAGTAATAAAGGAATCCCAGCCATGTCTGGCAGAATGGTATGCTCCGGACCACTGATCTGATGCGAGATCGAACTTTGGCAAGACCCCCGATAGTGGATGAATCTCTACACGTTTTTGTCTCTGAGAGAACTGCCTGACACACCGCTCTGGATGGTAGTATGCGCAGAAGAATGGACCAAGTAGCCTGAACCGCTTGCCGTATGCATAAGTGTATCTAGGAGGTGATTCCTGACGATCAAAGTAGTCCCATACGACCTCTTCCTCCTGAAGATTATCGATCAAGAACCGGTATCGAGTAACCGGAAGAAGCTTTTCACCATTATATCTGAATGAACTGGCTCGGGCGGGCACATGCCGGAGGAACCAAGATTGTAATGTGTAGGTGCACCCTTCGACTAGAATTGATTCTCCGAGTGTGAAACGGGTCAACCCTCGGTATAGAAAAGCGAGTGCGGCCATGGCTATGGAGAGGTGGCTGGTCTGTCGACTTTCCCATCCCCTTAGAAGCTGAATTATTCTGATATCTATATAATTCCGCCCATCAAGAAAGAAGGCTAATCCCACCGTGCACAGAACCATCGCGTGCTGGATTCTCTCTCGAGTTGTCCTGGACAATGAGTTGACCTCTGCAAATGTTCCATACTGTTTGTAGATTTCGAGCAGGTCCACATATTCATTTCCATCCTCCTCGATCAAGGGCCACGACTTACGTCCTGTCATGCGAGCTAAGGCATCCTTAGGGTCCGGACCCTTAACATTAATCAGAAACTGTTTCTCCAATGGGTCTCCAGGCTGACCGGCTGGTTCGGGTAATCCCATAATCTCTGAAAATTCATCTATCAGCACCGTCATCTCGCCCCACGGGAACCATAAGGTAGAAGTGCTCGGATTCCACCGCTCTGCTAGTGCATGAATCAAATTGCCGTTGACTGTCTGCTTTCCCACCGTGGACGCCAGTTCTAGCCCACAATTGTCCAAATGGTCCGGAAACATACGAGAGAAGTTCTTGAACCATGAGTAGTACCACCGGGGAAAGAAGGATCCGGTGCTGAGGACTCGATGTTCTGGAAGACCTTGTCGCACCTCGTAGGAGATGTGACCCTTGGGGAAGACTGAATCAAGCTGACTGGATGCCATCAGAATCAACTGGAAAACATGGAAAATTTGGAATAAGACTTTGGGAAAATAGAGAGACTTTTAAAAAAATGCAGGCAGGACAAAATGAAGTAGGAAATTTGAGATCCAGAAGAAAGGAAAGATGGAAAATTACCTGGAGTTTTGAAGAAAATGGAGGAATTTTATGAAAATCGTCCAGGGTTTTAATGGAATATAAGGAAGTACTTCATAAAATGAAGTATTTTGAAAATCGTCCAGAGTTTAAAACATGGACAGTACATGGACATAGATTGGGGAACTTTGAGAAATTGTCCAGTATTTTTAGAAAATTGGGAAAATATGGAAAATAAAAAGGAAATGACTATAACATATTCAATCACGTCCTGCATAAACAAGCATGCACATACAACATTCCCTAAAAGCTGACTCTAGATGCACAAATTTTGAAATAGCTGTAGGACATTAATCCTAACTCTAAGGTTCAGATCAACTGTGTCCAGTCATGCTATGCCTATATACTCAAGCCAAGGCTCGATGTACGTGGCATAAAATCAATTTCTCCGGTTCTAGGTTCAAGTTTTCCAACATCCTTGAGCACCTGCCGATATACGTTGGACTATGGCCCTTGGTACGTGGCAGGGGGGTGTTAACCCAAATAAGTGGCCCAGTTGTGAGGCTCTGTCCCGAACTATGGTTCTGGAAGAGAGCCCAGCAACGTGAAGACCGGGACAATATAGGTGGGGTGGTTTTTGAAAAATATGAGCACATGCAATCAAATCAGAAGGCTCTAAAACCTAAAGAGATAGAGATTTTGAAAAATTTAAAGAAGCAAACATTGTTTTCAATCAAACCTAGATTGAGGAGGGTTGTATTAGACCTTAGTCTATGTGAGCATGAATAATTCTCCTCAATATGGTCCTACCAAACCATACCTAGTCTATATGCATTCCATGTCAGCTGGGTTCAGGTCTAGGCTCCTAGGTTCACATGATATCATAAAGTAAAGCTGACATTCCATGGAAATCGATTTTGACAATTTGAACTAAGTAGAGCATTAGATTGATCAGGCGAAGACAGGTCCCATCTCGGTCGCCAAACCTGTTATCATCGCAAAATTTTTAACTTTTTGCGAGTCAAACTGACCTTTGAAATAGTTTTTGAAAATAACTCGCCTCCGTTTTAAAATGCGGGAAAATTCCGTAGAATGGGACTCGCCTGTCGGTACGAGGTTCGACCGTTCCTGCCACCTTTAACAGGGGTAATCGAACCAAGGATCAATCTACTGCTCTGCTCTATTCAACTTGTCTAAATCATATTCTAATTTCTAAATGCACATAGAATCAGGCATGTGCTATGAATTTTCTGAAAATGCATATTTGAAAACATGATGTTTGCTTTGAATAACTGAAACACTTGGAAATAATATCACATGGAAAATCGTGAATTAGGATTTGAAAGCACTTCTGAGAGAAGTGAAAATCGATTTCTGAAGAAATATAAGGATTTTGTGAAAATCGATTCTGATAAATGTGAAATAACTTTGGAGAACTTGATTTCTTTGAATTCAAACTTTGAAATTGAAAATATAACTTAGAAAAATCGAATTTGGAACTTGGGAAATACTTGAAATATCATTGGCAAATCAATATTTTGAGAAAATCGATTTTTAAATAAGACTTAGGAAATTTTTAAGAAAAATAAACTTCTTTGTAAGATCCATTGCATTTCTAAGGAAACTTAATATGAAGTATGCTTTAGTGTTGAAAATTTCGTGTTCAAGGCGAGAATCGCTCATAATATTTGGTGTATTTTGTTTTCGGAGGTTCTGAATCGCGTAAATTCGCTTTACGAGGCGATTCAGGGCTAACCAAGATGAATCTAGCCTTGATATTCCCAGAGTATATTTATATTATACTAAATTAGTTTCACCCCAAATTTGGGATCTAAACGAGAAATATATCTCGTTATTTCATAGAATTGACACAAAAAGGGTATATTGGTAAATATGGGTCGGATCGAGGCCCAAAATTATCAAAATTGGAAATTTAAATATATATTATTAGTATATTGGCCTTCATACATGAAAAATAAATTAGAAATAAAACTTTGGAATTAATTTAAATGTGTCCATTTAAATAATAAGTAATTAGGGTTTTTACATAAAGTAAATTATAAATTTCATAAAACCTAAAAGAGGTTTTTCGAAAAGTTTTGAAAAGAGGTTGGTTTTGGACATTTAGGAAAGGTAGTTAGCATGAGGCCCACGTGAGCATGAGCTCAGCCTTTGCTACTTTTCAAAAAAATAAAAATATAATACAAAAAAATGGTATTTAATAGGCATTTTTGAAAAGGAGGAAAATTTTCAAAAAAGGGGTTGGTTTTTGGAATTTAGGAAAGTGGGAGGCTTAGCCCCCATAGGCTGGACGCCCCTTAGGGGGTAGCTCCAGCCCATTAACTCAAAAAATAAATAAATAAATAAATAAAAAATTTTGAATTTCAAAAAAAGGGTTTGACCTTAGGGTCAAAAGGTGGTCTATGGGGAGACCTACTCTCCCTAATTTAGGGAGAGTAGTTGTGGGCTAGGCTCAAGGGTTGTACACCCTTGAGCTAGGCCCATCATGAAGGGGGTCAAATCCCCTTGGGCTAGCCTTATAGCACCTAAAGGAAGGGGGGGGGCGTGTGGGAGGAGAACCCTCCATCTCCTCCCCTCTCATCCCAGCCCTCCATCTCTTGGAGTGGCTATTTAAGGGAGGGAGGAGAGAGAAATTCATTTTTCTCTCTTCCTCCTCCTCAACCCTCTCCCTCCATCCTTCAATTTTCCCCTCCTCTCTCAAGTGTGAGAGTGAAGAGAGTGTAGAGAGTGAGGTGAGTGTGGCTGAGAGAGTGCAAGTGAGGGCACCACCACGCCGGAACCATCTTCGTCCCTACGCCGAAAAACCCCGAAGGTGAAGAGCTTCCACTTTGCATTCCACTTCTTTTGAAAAATGCATGTAAAAAATGTTATGGTTGGTTTGGGTTTTTCTTTTTTTTCTATACCATGAAACTTGTATGAGTGTGGGTGTGTTTTAGAGGGATCGACACATCGTTGTGGTAAACACGCACACACCGGACGTTCCACGCAATGGGACTGTCCTTAGGCGATTTCGGAGTTCTGGAGCTCCGGAGTCTCCTCTGCTCAAAAGACCGTATCTCACTCGATACTGGTCCGAATGGAGCGTTCTTGGACTTTTCGGAAAGGGGAGACGACGTTCTCCAACCTTTGTGTTTGCAGTTTTCACTGGTTCGGTCTGTAACCATCCCTAAAAAGCCTCGTTTTTAGCAGACGTTCAGAACTTCTGTCAGTGTACAGGAAGTCCTGAACATCGTCCGGTAATCCGGTGGTGTTTCTCAAACCGTTTGTTGAAATTTTTCATGTTATAACTTTTCGGAAAGGTAAAATGATTATCTACGACTTCGATGTTGGAAATTTTCCCTGATTCGTTTTGTAAACCCTTCAAAAAGTCAGGTTTTAGCAGACTGACAGGGTTTTGACAGTGGTCCAGAAAGTTCCAGACACTGTCTGGTAACACAGTGCCCTTTTCCAGAACGATGGTCGGATCAGAGTGATCTTGGTGTCTGTGCGAAGCTGAGACGCGGATCTACGAGTTCCGTGTTTGAAGTTTTTGCTATTTTTGTGCGGACGGACCCCAAATCTGGTCATTTTTCAGGCTATTTTTGGGCCATGTAAATAACTATATAACTATATATATGTATAAAAAAAAAAAAGAAGAAGAGAGAGATCGATCGGGACTCGCCGTGTCCCGCTGCAACCTCTGCAGCGTTCGGTATGGCAGGGTGGTCTGACCCACTTCGGGGTTCGGACCCACCTATTGGGACTTCCCCAATCATATGGGGAAGGGGCGCCACACGGGACGCCCACGGTTTTGGGTAACCGGGTGTGCTTTACACCCGGAGCACCCTTTTCGTTGGGACACGCCCCAGCAGCCAGCAGGCCGCAGCCTTGCTGCTGGCTGTCCCTTGGCCAAGGAGGTTCCCTCCTAGACCCGGCAGGGTCTGGTCCAACGTGGACCAGACCAGCTGGTCGCTGGCCGTCGCCTTCCAACCGCACCCTAGCTGCACCCCATGGTGCAGGCTGCTCGCGGCCCATTGCAGCTGCTGCCTTAGCAGCCTAGGGTCTGACACATAGGTCAGACCAAGGTAGGTCCGGGTCTGGTCCAGCAGACCAGGCTGCCCAAATGACCCCGGTGGGAGCCTTATGGTGGCGGCGGGTGCTAAGTGCGCCCGCAAAGCTTACCCAACCACTAGGTGGTTGCGTGACCTGCTGCACCCACCCAGTAGCCTCGTGTAGAGCTTAGTGAAGCTCGTGTTGGTGGCTGTCACAGCCCTATGAGTTTGGGACGACAGGCCTAGACTACCTATATATGCGATTTCCACTTGCCGCCATTTCAAAAAGCACGAAAATGCACGCATGAAGGCAAAACAGATAGAGAGTCACTAATAGACTCCTTGTAGCACGTGTATGATGTCCAAACAGTCGTTTTGTACACTTGGCACCAACGGTGCATGGTTTGGAACTGCCTATATGGCCTGGTGGGCTACGATTAGCCTTTTGGCATTTCGGCACACATTGTGCCATCATACCCTTGCCGTCACGTCAGTGGTCCAGAATGACTACCTTAGCCTTCGCTGCCACATCGTGGTGAGTTTGGAAAGGGGTATAGTGTGGCGAGCGGTACGCTGCCCATGTACCTTATTACATTTCCCAAGTATTGGGTCTTTCGACATTTTCAGCAGAAAACCGTCGTTTTGACTTTTTTTGAGTTTTGCTAGTGCGGTGGCACATCACGGATGTATTGACGTAATCCCCGTACACATGGGGTTACTTTAATAACCTTTCTCGACACTCATCAGTGTCTACACTACGGTCTTCCCTAAGCGAATGGTTTCGCTAAGTGTTGTAGCCGATGTAGGGCGGCGGAAATATGTGTATTTGGGAGACCCGTGCTTAAAACTTTGGACAATGGTTGTCGTACGAACGTGTTGATATATATATATATATATATATATATTTTGAGCCCGTTATCGCTCAGATTTGTGCCTCTATGAATATGTGTTCCAAATCGTGATAATGTGTGGTTTATGCACGTGGCACATCATGACACGTATGTCATCCGTTCAGGTCCGTCGAGTACTTCTTGTTTTGGCTCATATTCATATATCAATGGATATACGACGCACCAGAGGTGTGTTTTGTACTCGATGTGACATACTCCTGGAAAGAACTGAAAGCACTGTAGGGTATGACACTTTTGACCTGTTGAGGTTTGGGACTCGGTTGGAGTCTTCGGGCAGTGGCCCGGGTTTGTGAGAGTGTACTCACACCTTGTGTCACCCTAGGCATAAAAATGAAAATGTTATAATATCGTCTTCACAGGCGATGTGCTCGTGGTGGCCGTAAGAGGCTGAGCACGTGGATGGGCAGGCCAAGTCCTCGTTTGCGTACCCCGCGGGGACCACGAGGCACAACTACCTCGAAGGGAGGTACGACTTGAAGAATAAGCCTAAATAAGATAATCCTGCCGCGCCCCATTCACAAATTTGGTCACCCAGGGAGAGGGTGAATGGTACAGCCCCGAGTGACGTGTTGTTACTACGACCTGTTCTTTTGAGGAGCCGATGTGCCCTCTGACCTCCAGTCACTCGGAGTTAGGGAGGTCAAGGTTGCCCTCCACAGGGACCTTTGCTACTGCAGTAATACGGATTGCAATCCTTTGCCCCTGCGAAAGGTTTCTCCTGGCTGCGTGTCGCCCGCAGGTGGTTTTTCTCGTTCTGGAGCATCTCCGGTTACCACACTAGAAATTTAATAACAGACGCCGGGTGCATGTCTCACAGAACTCGAGGGTTTTTCCTTCGCGTACCCGAAGGAGGTTAAAAAGAAGAACATAAAGACTAACCAAACAGACTGACGTATAGTAGTTGGTTACTTGCTTACTTTAGCACTGCTTGCACTTCTATTAGACTGTTGTACCTTATTGGTTAGTTGCTGCTCTGTTTCAGTTGTTGCACTGCTACTTACTTGTAGTTTTACAGTCTTCTAGCACGAGCACTTACCTGACACTTGCACATATATCTGTCATTTTACCTGTTGCATGATATGTGCCTTTTCTTGATAAAATGGATATACAATGTTGTTGTTCTTCACCAACTCGCAAGAGTTATGACCCCGTTTTATGGGGATACAGGTGATGAGTAGGCGCAGTGGCGATGCGACGGTGTACGGTTTGGAGACTTGAGACCCACACTTAGCTGCAGATCTTGGTCCGTGTCTTGTTTTGGGGTTTGAGGGGAGTTTTCCCCTCATTTTGGGAGAGACTTGTTGTATGGATGTTTTCAGTCTCATTTTGTAAGACTCTGATATTATATGTAATAGGAATGGATATGTGGTTTGTATCTTTTACTGTGGCCCGCTCAGACTTGCGGCCTTTGCTTACCCCTTTGTACTTCCGCTATTCGTTTTAAATCCTTTCAAAAAAAAAAATTTTGCTCAAAAACCAAAGGTTTTTACAAGGTCGGGGTTTTGGGGCGTCACAGAGATTGGTATCAGAGCAGCTTTAAGTGTGGTCCAAGACTTCTGCGTGCATCGTTCATCGCACTGTAAGTATGTTTGGCTCGGTTAATTATGTTGATTATCGTTGTTTCTTGTGCTACTTAGTTTATACATATGCATGCTTCGAATGTGGTTTGATAGATGTCGTCAGACCCAAGGTACGAAATGATCCTAGAAGCAGTACGTGACCTAAGTCAGGGCGTAAGATCCCTAGATCATGCTGTGAAGCATTTGGCACGAGGTGTTCAGATGATGGCACCTCCGGCACCTCCGTGTGAGAGATGTAAAGTCTGCCATGAGGGGCAGATTTGCCCACGGGAATGGTGTCACTGCTTTCGTTGTGGCCTTAAAGGGCATATTGAGGCTGAGTGCCAGCGTAAATTGGAAGACCTGGCAGCTGACCCAGTGGAAGGGGTGCATACTCCATCAGGTTTACCCAAGTGCACACCTTCTTCAACTCCTTGTCCGAAGCGAAGATGGTGCGGAAACCGGAACAACTACCGCGACCTCTACACTAGTAGGAAGTGAGAGCGGTCGTACCGATATGAATGTTTTGTCAGGACACTGAGTCAGTGTCTGCGGTTGTTACGGAGGAATGTATCATGTAACCCTGTTATAGAGGGTAATTTTGGCTTGTACTACATATATGTATGCATCTTTGATCGTATAATGAAATCTTGTTTTGGTATCTACTCTTTGCTTATACGAGTCTCATTGTTGTCAAGATGGCTTGGCGTGAACGTTGCAACAACATCATGGACACCTTGAACAACCTGGCTGAGGTTGTAGGCAGGCAGGCCGAGGCCATGCGTGCCATGGGGGAGAACATGCAAGCCTCTCAGGGACGAGAGACTCCTGTTCCTATTCCTTCCCCGGTGTTAGTAGCGACAGCCGTACCCTACAAGCAGTTCATGGCTATGAACCCTCCGTCATTCGATGGGAAGTCTTCTCCTGAGGCAGCCGAGGACTGGATACGAGAGATCGAGAGAATCTTTCGTGTGCTGCAGGTCAGTGATGACCGAAAGGTGGATTTTGGCACGTATTGGCTCCGGAAGGATGCCAAAAGGTGGTGGGCGACCACCTGGGATGTCAGGTTTGCGGGCGGAGCCGTTTCGTGGGAGCAGTTCATGGAGGTTTTCTACGCGGCCTACTTCCCGACCCACGAGCGCAGTCGGAAGATGCAAGAGTTCCTCGACCTTCAGCAGGGGAACTCTACTTTGGGGGACTACATCACGAAGTTCAGAAGCCTAGAGTGCTTCTGTCCACATGTATACGTGACTGAGAAGGAACGAGCGATGAAGTTCGCTCGCGAGTGATCACGCGCGCGCCCTCGACTCTTGAGGAAGCCCTGGAGACGGCTACACTCCTGGAGCAGGAATGGATAGAATCCCAGAAGACTCCACAGTCCAGAGGGAAACCGCAACACATAGGCCAAAAGAGTTGGCCTAAGAAGAGATCCTATCAGCAGAACTCGGGTGGAAAGAAGTCTGCCCCGCCAGCAAAGAGGAACCATCAGAACCGCAACAACCGTCAGCAACAGAATCGTCAGCAGCAGCAGCAGAATCAGGTAGTGGCGACATCGGGATGCCCGAAGTGTCGTATGGATCACCCAGGCCGACCTTGTCCTCGTGACGTCGGAGGATGTATCTATTGTGGCAAGATGGGCCACTACATCAAGGATTGTCGGAAGAAGCAGTCTGATGATCTAAGGAGGAATACACCAGGAACGTCGCAGCCAACACCTCAGCGACCTCCTCAGCAGCTGCAGCAATCGTACCCGCCGCAGCAATCTTCTCAGCAGAAGACGGGTAACCAGAAGACAGTGGCAGGGCGTGCCTACGCAGCCACTATCGAGCAAGTGACCAAAGGAGAGTTGGTCCAAGGTACTATTCCAGTCGCTGGTCATGCAGCTTTTACTCTGTTCGACTGTGGCGCTTCGCATTCGTTTATAGCTTCTAGATTTGCTAGTTCCTTGCCTATGACTGCTGTGTTGCTGAAATGCCCATTAGAAGTGCGTACACCGACTGGTAATCAGTCCTTGTGTACTTTGTACATTCCGAGCATAGAGGTGTCAGTGGCAAGTCAGAGCTTGCCAGCTGACTTAATCCTGCTAGACATGACGGAGTTTGATGTCATTCTAGGCATGGATTGGTTATTTGAGTATCATGCTCAAGTTTTGTGCAGGGAGAGCAAAGTGGTTCTGTACCCTCCTGATCGTCCAGTTTTGGAGATCAGCCTTGCTCGACCTATTCGAGACAGTCGTATGATTTCGTCATTTAAAGTTCAGAAGTATTTGCGGAATGGGGGTACTGCTTTCTTGGTCAGTATCGCCCCAGTTGACTCGGTGTGAACCCCTATTGAGGATCTTGACGTAGTTCGGGAGTTCCCCGATGTGTTTCCTGAGGAACTGCCTGGACTACCTCCGAAGCGTGAGATCGAATTTTGTATTGAGTTGTTGCCTGGAACAACTCCGATCTCAAAGGCACCGTATCGTATGGCTCCAGCAGAACTCGAAGAACTGAAGTGTCAGTTGGGAGAGTTGATGGAGCAAGGATTTATCAGAAACAGTTCATCGCCGTGGGGTGCACCTGTGTTATTCGTGAAGAAGAAAGACGGATCCCTGAGGTTGTGCATTGATTACAGAATGCTCAACCAAGCAACGATTAAGAATAAGTATCCGTTGCCGAGAATAGAAGATCTCTTTGACCAGTTGCAGAGGGCGAAGATATTCGCGAAGATCGACCTCAGATCGGGTTATCATCAACTCCGGATCAGAGAAGAGGATGTCTCAAAGACAGCTTTTCGAACTAGGTACGGGTTGTACGAGTTCGTTGTGATGCCTTTTGGGCTCACGAATGCACCAGCAGCATTCATGGATCTGATGAATCGTATTTTCCGTCCATTCGTGGACACGTTCGTGATCGTTTTCATCGATGACATCTTGATCTACTCAGAGACCCCTGAGCAGCACCGAGAGCATCTGCGTATCGTGTTGGGAGTACTTCGGGAGCACAGATTGTTCGCCAAGTTCTCCAAGTGCGAGTTTTGGCTTCGACGAGTTATGTTTTTGGGTCATGTGATATCCAGTGATGGTGTGTCAGTTGATCCAGCAAAGGTCGAAGCGGTGTTGGACTGGAAGCAGCCGCAGTCTGTTACCGATATCCGTAGTTTTCTCGGGTTAGCTGGTTACTACCGACGTTTCATTCAGGACTTCTCCAGGATCGCGCTTCCTTTGACGAAGCTTTTGCGTAAAGGAATCAAGTTCGAGTGGACCGACTCTTGTGAAGAGAGTTTCCAGATCCTGAAGACGAAGCTGACTACCTCTCCGGTGTTAGCTTTACCTTCTGGTAGAGGCGGTTTTGTGGTGTACACAGACGCTTCAGGTACAGGCCTGGGATGCGTGCTCATGCAGCATGGTCGTGTTATTGCATATGCTTCGCGACAGCTGAAGATTCATGAAAGGAACTATCCGACTCATGACTTGGAGTTAGCAGCAGTGGTGTTCGCCTTGAAGTCATGGCGACATTATCTGTACGGAGATACGTTTGAGGTCTTTTCTGACCATAAGAGTCTCAAGTATTTATTTTCCCAGAAGGAGCTAAATATGAGACAACGTCGTTGGCTCGAGTTTATCAAGGATTATGAGTTTACATTGTCTTACCACCCTGGTAAGGCGAACGTTGTGGCAGATGCGCTTAGCCGCAAATCGAGCAGTGTTCTAGCTAGCCTTGTGTGGAGCCAGAAGTTGATCGAAGATTTTGTGGCTTGGAAGCCATTTGCAGTCGAAAGCGGAACGATTAGATTGTCGGGGTTGGCCATTCGGTCAGAGTTCTTGCCTAAAGTTATCGAGGCGCAGAAGCAGAACGCTCAGTATCAGAAGTTTGTTGACGGAGCTCGTGAAGACGGCTCAGTCTTTCGTATTGATGACAGCGGTTGTATCCGCATGAAGGATTGACTTTGGGTGCCAAATGCCCCTGAGTTGAGGAAGGAGATTCTTGATGAGGCACATCTGTCGAAGTACACCATCCATCCTGGTGGTACTAAGATGTTTAAGGATCTTCAACGACGGTATTGGTGGAACGGGATGAAGCGTGAAGTCGCAGCGTATGTTTCGAGGTGTTTGACTTGTCAGCAAATCAAGATCGAGCACCAACGTCCCGGTGGTTCCATGCAGAGGATTGAGATTCCTCAGTGGAAATGGGAGGATATCACGATGGATTTCGTGGTAGGTTTACCGCGAACCAGGAGAAAGCACGACGCGATATGGGTGATTGTGGACAGACTCACCAAGTCTGCTCACTTCTTACCTATCCGGATTAGTCAGCCGCTTGAGAGCTTAGCAGACTTGTATATCCGAGAGATTGTACGGTTACATGGCGTACCTACATCTATCATTTCGGATCGTGATCCCAGATTCACGTCGCGACTGTGGGGACAGTTGCAGTCAGCTTTGGGAACGAAATTAAAGTTCAGTACAGCCTTTCACCCTCAGACTGATGGCCAGTCAGAGAGGACGATTCAGACACTAGAAGATATGTTGCGGGCGTGTATGCTCCACTGGAAGGGTGAATGGGATTCACACTTGTGTTTGGTCGAGTTTGCCTACAACAATAGTTATCATGCTAGTATCGGTATGGCTCCGTACGAGGCTTTGTATGGGAGACCTTGCCGATCACCGTCATATTGGGACGATATCAGCGATCGATCCAGTGAATCGCCGATTGTTCTCCAGCACTACACTCAGCAAGTGCAGAAGATCCGAGAACGTCTGAAGGCAGCTCAGGACAGGCAGAAGAGCTACGCCGATAAGAGGCGGCGAGAGCTTCAGTTTGATGTGGACGACATGGTTTTCGTGAAAGTATCACCGACGAAGAGCGTCTTTCGTTTCGGAAAGAAGGGAAAGTTGAGTCCTAGATATGTTGGGCCGTTCAGGATCCTCGAGAGGATCGGTGGAGCAGCCTATCGTATTGAGCTACCGCAGCGGTATGCTCAAATTCATAATGTTTTTCACGTGTCGATGTTGAGGAAGTACATTCCGGACCCATCGCACGTCATCCGATACGAAGATGTCGAGGTACAAGAGGACTTAACTGTGGCCGAGAGGCCTGTTGAGATCATCGATCGTCGTGATCAGGTTCTGCGTACCAAGACCATTCCGTTGGTTAAGGTACGGTGGCAACACCATGGCATTGAAGAATGCACATGGGAGCCGGAGGCCAGCATGAGGGAGAAATACCCTGATCTTTTTGTAGCCTAGCGTTCGTGATTTCGCGGACGAAATCCCTTTTTAGGAGGGAAGGATGTAAGATCCATTGCATTTCTAAGGAAACTTAATATGAAGTATGCTTTAGTGTTGAAAATTTCGTGTTCAAGGCGAGAATCGCTCATAATATTTGGTGTATTTTGTTTTCGGAGGTTCTGAATCGCGTAAATTCGCTTTACGAGGCGATTCAGGGCTAACCAAGATGAATCTAGCCTTGATATTCCCAGAGTATATTTATATTATACTAAATTAGTTTCACCCCAAATTTGGGATCTAAACGAGAAATATATCTCGTTATTTCATAGAATTGACACAAAAAGGGTATATTGGTAAATATGGGTTAGATCGAGGCCCAAAATGATCAAAATTGGAAATTTAAATATATATTATTAGTATATTGGCCTTCATACATGAAAAATAAATTAGAAATAAAACTTTGGAATTAATTTAAATGTGTCCATTTAAATAATAAGTAATTAGGGTTTTTACATAAAGTAAATTATAAATTTCATAAAACCTAAAAGAGGTTTTTCGAAAAGTTTTGAAAAGAGGTTGGTTTTGGACATTTAGGAAAGGTAGTTAGCATGGGGCCCACGTGAGCATGAGCTCAGCCTTTGCTACTTTCCAAAAAAATAAAAATATAATACAAAAAAATGGCATTTAATAGGCATTTTTTAAAAGGAGGAAAATTTTCAAAAAAGGGGTTGGTTTTTGGAATTTAGGAAAGTGGGAGGCTTAGCCCCCATAGGCTGGACGCCCCTTAGGGGGAAGCTCCAGCCCATCAACTCAAAAAAATAAAAATAAAAAATAAAATAAAAAATTTGAATTTCAAAAAAAGGGTTTGACCTTAGGGTCAAAAGGTGGTCTATGGGGAGACCTACTCTCCCTAATTTAGGGAGAGTAGTTGTGGGCTAGGCTCAAGGGTTGTACACCCTTGAGCTAGGCCCATCATGAAGGGGGTCAAATCCCCTTGGGCTAGCCTTATAGCACCTAAAGGAAGGGGGGGGCGTGTGGGAGGAGAACCCTCCATCTCCTCCCCTCGCATCCCAGCCCTCCATCTCTTGGAGTGGCTATTTAAGGGAGGGAGGAGAGAGAAATTCATTTTTCTCTCTTCCTCCTCCTCAACCCTCTCCCTCCATCCTTCCATTTTCCCCTCCTCTCTCAAGTGTGAGAGTGAAGAGAGTGAGGTGAGTATGGCTGAGAGAGTGCAAGTGAGGGCACCAGCACCACCACGCCGGAACCATCTCCGTCCCTATGCCGGAAAACCCCGAAGGTGAAGAGCTTCCACTTTGCATTCCACTTCTTTTGAAAAATGCATGTAAAAATTGTTATGGTTGGTTTGGGTTTTTCTTTTTTTTCTATACCATGAAACTTGTATGAGTGTGGGTGTGTTTTAGAGGGATCGACACATCGTTGTGGTAAACACGCACACACCGGACATTCCACGCAATGGGACTGTCCTTAGGCGATTTCGGAGTTCTGGAGCTCCGGAGTCTCCTCTGCTCAAAAGACCGTATCTCACTCGATACTGGTCCGAATGAAGCGTTCTTGGACTTTTCGGAAAGGGGAGACGACGTTCTCCAACCTTTGTGTTTGCAGTTTTTACTGGTTCGGTCTGTAACCATCCCTAAAAAGCCTCGTTTTTAGCAGACGTTCAGAACTTCTGTCAGTGTACAGGAAGTCCTGAACATCGTCCGGTAATCCGGTGGTATTTCTCAAACCGTTTGTTGAAATTTTTCATGTTATAACTTTTCGGAAAGGTAAAATGATTATCTACGACTTCGATGTTGGAAATTTTCCCTGATTCGTTTTGTAAACCCTTCAAAAAGTCAGGTTTTAGCAGACTGACAGGGTTTTGACAGTGGTCCAGAAAGTTCCAGACACTGTCTGGTAACACAGTGCCCTTTTCCAGAACGATGGTCGGATCAGAGTGATCTTGGTGTCTGTGCGAAGCTGAGACGCGGATCTACGAGTTCCGTGTTTGAAGTTTTTGCTATTTTGGTGCGGACGGACCCCAAATCTGGTCATTTTTCAGGCTATTTTTGGGCCATGTAAATAACTATATAACTATATATATGTATAAAAAAAAAAAAGAAGAAGAGAGAGATCGATCGGGACTCGCCGTGTCCCGCTGCAACCTCTGCAGCGTTCGGTATCGCAGGGTGGTCTGACCCACTTCGGGGTTCGGACCCACCTATTGGGACTTCCCCAATCATATGGGGAAGGGGCGCCACACGGGACGCCCACGGTTTTGGGTAACCGGGTGTGCTTTACAACCGGAGCACCCTTTTCGTTGGGACACGCCCCAGCAGCCAGCAGGCCGCAGCCTTGCTGCTGGCTGTCCCTTGGCCAAGGAGGTTCCCTCCTAGACCCGGCAGGGTCTGGTCCAACGTGGACCAGACCAGCTGGTCGCTGGCCGTCGCCTTCCAACCGCACCCTAGCTGCACCCCATGGTGCAGGCTGCTCGCGGCCCATTGCAGCTGCTGCCTTAGCAGCCTAGGGTCTGACACATAGGTCAGACCAAGGTAGGTCCGGGTCTGGTCCAGCAGACCAGGCTGCCCAAATGACCCCGGTGGGAGCCTTATGGTGGCGGCGGGTGCTAAGTGCGCCCGCAAAGCTTACCCAACCACTAGGTGGTTGCGTGACCTGCTGCACCCACCCAGTAGCCTCGTGTAGAGCTTAGTGAAGCTCGTGTTGGTGGCTGTCACAGCCCTATGAGTTTGGGACGACAGGCCTAGACTACCTATATATGCGATTTCCACTTGCCGCCATTTCAAAAAGCACGAAAATGCACGCATGAAGGCAAAACCGATAGAGAGTCACTAATAGACTCCTTGTAGCACGTGTATGATGTCCAAACAGTCGTTTTGTACACTTGGCACCAACGGTGCATGGTTTGGAACTGCCTATATGGCCTGGTGGGCTACGATTAGCCTTTTGGCATTTCGGCACACATTGTGCCATCATACCCTTGCCGTCACGTCAGTGGTCCAGAATGACTACCTTAGCCTTCGCTGCCACATCGTGGTGAGTTTGGAAAGGGGTATAGTGTGGCGAGCGGTACGCTGCCCATGTACCTTATTACATTTCCCAAGTATTGGGTCTTTCGACATTTTCAGCAGAAAACCGTCGTTTTGACTTTTTTTGAGTTTTGCTAGTGCGGTGGCACATCACGGATGTATTGACGTAATCCCCGTACACATGGGGTTACTTTAATAACCTTTCTCGACACTCATCAGTGTCTACACTACGGTCTTCCCTAAGCGAATGGTTTCGCTAAGTGTTGTAGCCGATGTAGGGCGGCGGAAATATGTGTATTTGGGAGACCCGTGCTTAAAACTTTGGACAATGGTTGTCGTACGAACGTGTTGATATATATATATATATATATATATTTTGAGCCCGTTATCGCTCAGATTTGTGCCTCTATGAATATGTGTTCCAAATCGTGATAATGTGTGGTTTATGCACGTGGCACATCATGACACGTATGTCATCCGTTCAGGTCCGTCGAGTACTTCTTGTTTTGGCTCATATTCATATATCAATGGATATACGACGCACCAGAGGTGTGTTTTGTACTCGATGTGACATACTCCTGGAAAGAACTGAAAGCACTGTAGGGTATGACACTTTTGACCTGTTGAGGTTTGGGACTCGGTTGGAGTCTTCGGGCAGTGGCCCGGGTTTGTGAGAGTGTACTCACACCTTGTGTCACCCTAGGCATAAAAATGAAAATGTTATAATATCGTCTTCACAGGCGATGTGCTCGTGGTGGCCGTGAGAGGCTGAGCACGTGGATGGGTAGGCCAAGTCCTCGTTTGCGTACCCCGCGGGGACCACGAGGCACAACTACCTCGAAGGGAGGTACGACTTGAAGAATAAGCCTAAATAAGATAATCCTGCCGCGCCCCATTCACAAATTTGGTCACCCAGGGAGAGGGTGAATGGTACAGCCCCGAGTGACGTGTCGTTACTACGACCTGTTCTTTTGAGGAGCCGATGTGCCCTCTGACCTCCAGTCACTCGGAGTTAGGGAGGTCAAGGTTGCCCTCCACAGGGACCTTTGCTACTGCAGTAGTACGGATTGCAATCCTTTGCCCCTGCGAAAGGTTTCTCCTGGCTGCGTGTCGCCCGCAGGTGGTTTTTCTCGTTCTGGAGCATCTCCGGTTACCACACTAGAAATTTAATAACAGACGCCGGGTGCATGTCTCACAGAACTCGAGGGTTTTTCCTACGCGTACCCGAAGGAGGTTAAAAAGAAGAACATAAAGACTAACCAAACAGACTGACGTATAGTAGTTGGTTACTTGCTTACTTTAGCACTGCTTGCACTTCTATTAGACTGTTGTACCTTATTGGTTAGTTGTTGCTCTGTTTCAGTTGTTGCACTGCTACTTACTTGTAGTTTTACAGTCTTCTAGCACGAGCACTTACCTGATACTTGCACATATATTTGTCATTTTACCTGTTGCATGATATGTGCCTTTTCTTGATAAAATGGATATACAATGTTGTTGTTCTTCACCAACTCGCAAGAGTTATGACCCCGTTTTATGGGGATACAGGTGATGAGTAGGCGCAGTGGCGATGCGACGGTGTACGGTTTGGAGACTTGAGACCCACACTTAGCTGCAGATCTTGGTCCGTGTCTTGTTTTGGGGTTTGAGGGGAGTTTTCCCCTCATTTTGGGAGAGACTTGTTGTATGGATGTTTTCAGTCTCATTTTGTAAGACTCTGATATTATATGTAATAGGAATGGATATGTGGTTTGTATCTTTTACTGTGGCCCGCTCAGACTTGCGGCCTTTGCTTACCCCTTTGTACTTCCGCTATTCGTTTTAAATCCTTTCAAAAAAAAAAATTTTGCTAAAAAACCAAAGGTTTTTACAAGGTCGGGGTTTTGGGGCGTCACAGAGATTGGTATCAGAGCAGCTTTAAGTGTGGTCCAAGACTTCTGCGTGCATCGTTCATCGCACTGTAAGTATGTTTGGCTCGGTTAATTATGTTGATTATCGTTGTTTCTTGTGCTACTTAGTTTATACATATGCATGCTTCGAATGTGGTTTGATAGATGTCGTCAGACCCAAGGTACGAAATGATCCTAGAAGCAGTACGTGACCTAAGTCAGGGCGTAAGATCCCTAGATCATGCTGTGAAGCATTTGGCACGAGGTGTTCAGATGATGGCACCTCCGGCACCTCCGTGTGAGAGATGTAAAGTCTGCCATGAGGGGCAGATTTGCCCACGGGAATGGTGTCACTGCTTTCGTTGTGGCCTTAAAGGGCATATTGAGGCTGAGTGCCAGCGTAAATTGGAAGACCTGGCAGCTGACCCAGTGGAAGGGGTGCATACTCCATCAGGTTTACCAAAGTGCACACCTTCTTCAACTCCTTGTCCGAAGCGAAGACGGTGCGGAAACCGGAACAACTACCGCGACCTCTACACTAGTAGGAAGTGAGAGCGGTCGCACTGATATGAATGTTTTGTCAGGACACTGAGTCAGTGTCTGCGGTTGTTACGGAGGAATGTATCGTGTAACCCTGTTATAGAGGGTAATTTTGGCTTGTACTACATATATGTATGCATCTTTGATCGTATAATGAAATCTTGTTTTGGTATCTACTCTTTGCTTATACGAGTCTCATTGTTGTCAAGATGGCTTGGCGTGAACGTTGCAACAACATCATGGACACCTTGAACAACCTGGCTGAGGTTGTAGGCAGGCAGGCCGAGGCCATGCGTGCCATGGGGGAGAACATGCAAGCCTCTCAGGGACGAGAGACTCCTGTTCCTACTCCTTCCCCGGTGTTAGTAGCGACAGCCGTACCCTACAAGCAGTTCATGGCTATGAACCCTCCGTCATTCGATGGGAAGTCTTCTCCTGAGGCAGCCGAGGACTGGATACGAGAGATCGAGAGAATCTTTCGTGTGCTGCAGGTCAGTGATGACCGAAAGGTGGATTTTGGCACGTATTGGCTCCGGAAGGATGCCGAAAGGTGGTGGGCGACCACCTGGGATGTCAGGTTTGCGGGCGGAGCCGTTTCGTGGGAGCAGTTCGTGGAGGTTTTCTACGCGGCCTACTTCCCGACCCACGAGCGCAGTCGGAAGATGCAAGAGTTCCTCGACCTTCAGCAGGGGAACTCTACTTTGGGGGACTACATCACGAAGTTCAGAAGCCTAGAGTGCTTCTGTCCACATGTATACGTGACTGAGAAGGAACGAGCGATGAAGTTCGCTCACGAGTGATCACGCGCGCGCCCTCGACTCTTGAGGAAGCCCTGGAGACGGCTACACTCCTGGAGCAGGAATGGATAGAATCCCAGAAGACTCCACAGTCCAGAGGGAAACCGCAACACATAGGCCAAAAGAGTTGGCCTAAGAAGAGATCCTATCAGCAGAACTCGGGTGGAAAGAAGTCTGCCCCGCCAGCAAAGAGGAACCATCAGAACCGCAACAACCGTCAGCAACAGAATCGTCAGCAGCAGCAGCAGAATCAGGTAGTGCCGACATCGGGATGCCCGAAGTGTCGTATGGATCACCCAGGCCGACCTTGTCCTCGTGACGTCGGAGGATGTATCTATTGTGGCAAGATGGGCCACTACATCAAGGATTGTCGGAAGAAGCAGTCTGATGATCTAAGGAGGAATACACCAGGAACGTCGCAGCCAACACCTCAGCGACCTCCTCAGCAGCTGCAGCAATCGTACCCGCCGCAGCAATCTTCTCAGCAGAAGATGGGTAACCAGAAGACAGTGGCAGGGCGTGCCTACGCAGCCACTATCGAGCAAGTGACCAAAGGAGAGTTGGTCCAAGGTACTATTCCAGTCGCTGGTCATGCAGCTTTTACTCTGTTCGACTGTGGTGCTTCGCATTCGTTTATAGCTTCTAGATTTGCTAGTTCCTTGCCTATGACTGCTGTGTTGCTGAAATGCCCATTAGAAGTGCGTACATCGACTGGTAATCAGTCCTTGTGTACTTTGTACATTCCGAGCATAGAGGTGTCAGTGGCAAGTCAGAGCTTGCCAGCTGACTTAATCCTGCTAGACATGACGGAGTTTGATGTCATTCTAGGCATGGATTGGTTATTTGAGTATCATGCTCAAGTTTTGTGCAGGGAGAGCAAGGTGGTTCTGTACCCTCCTGATCGTCCAGTTTTGGAGATCAGCCTTGCTCGACCTATTCGAGACAGTCGTATGATTTCGTCATTTAAAGTTCAGAAGTATTTGCGGAATGGGGGTACTGCTTTCTTGGTCAGTATCGCCCCAGTTGACTCGGTGTTAACCCCTATTGAGGATCTTGACGTAGTTCGGGAGTTCCTCGATGTGTTTCCTGAGGAACTGCCTGGACTACCTCCGAAGCGTGAGATCGAATTTTGTATTGAGTTGTTGCCTGGAACAACTCCGATCTCAAAGGCACCGTATCGTATGGCTCCAGCAGAACTCGAAGAACTGAAGCGTCAGTTGGGAGAGTTGATGGAGCAAGGATTTATCAGAAACAGTGCATCGCCGTGGGGTGCACCTGTGTTATTCGTGAAGAAGAAAGACGGATCCCTGAGGTTGTGCATTGATTACAGAATGCTCAACCAAGCAACGATTAAGAATAAGTATCCGTTGCCGAGAATAGAAGATCTCTTTGACCAGTTGCAGAGGGCGAAGATATTCGCGAAGATCGACCTCAGATCGGGTTATCATCAACTCCGGATCAGAGAAGAAGATGTCTCAAAGACAGCTTTTCGAACTAGGTACGGGTTGTACGAGTTCGTTGTGATGCCTTTTGGGCTCACGGATGCACCAGCAGCATTCATGGATCTGATGAATCGTATTTTCCGTCCATTCGTGGACACGTTCGTGATCGTTTTCATCGATGACATCTTGATCTACTCAGAGACCCCTGAGCAGCACTGAGAGCATCTGCGTATCGTGTTGGGAGTACTTCGGGAGCACAGATTGTTCGCCAAGTTCTCCAAGTGCGAGTTTTGGCTTCGACGAGTTATGTTTTTGGGTCATGTGATATCCAGTGATGGTGTGTCAGTTGATCCAGCAAAGGTCGAAGCGGTGTTGGACTGGAAGCAGCCGCAGTCTGTTACCGATATCCGTAGTTTTCTCGGGTTAGCTGGTTACTACCGACGTTTCATTCAGGACTTCTCCAGGATCGCGCTTCCTTTGACGAAGCTTTTGCGTAAAGGAATCAAGTTCGAGTGGACCGACTCTTGTGAAGAGAGTTTCCAGATCCTGAAGACGAAGCTGACTACCTCTCCGGTGTTAGCTTTACCTTCTGGTAGAGGCGGTTTTGTGGTGTACACAGACGCTTCAGGTACAGGCCTGGGATGCGTGCTCATGCAGCATGGTCGTGTTATTGCATATGCTTCGCGACAGCTGAAGATTCACGAAAGGAACTATCCGACTCATGACTTGGAGTTAGCAGCAGTGGTGTTCGCCTTGAAGTCATGGCGACATTATCTGTACGGAGATACGTTTGAGGTCTTTTCTGACCATAAGAGTCTCAAGTATTTATTTTCCCAGAAGGAGCTAAATATGAGACAACGTCGTTGGCCCGAGTTTATCAAGGATTATGAGTTTACATTGTCTTACCACCCTGGTAAGGTGAACGTTGTGGCAGATGCGCTTAGCCGCAAATCGAGCAGTGTTCTAGCTAGCCTTGTGTGGAGCCAGAAGTTGATCGAAGATTTTGTGGCTTGGAAGCCATTTGCAGTCGAAAGCGGAACGATTAGATTGTCGGGGTTGGCCATTCGGTCAGAGTTCTTGCCTAAAGTTATCGAGGCGCAGAAGCAGAACGCTCAGTATCAGAAGTTTGTTGACGGAGCTCGTGAAGACGGCTCAGTCTTTCGTATTGATGACAGCGGTTGTATCCGCATGAAGGATTGACTTTGGGTGCCAAATGCCCCTGAGTTGAGGAAGGAGATTCTTGATGAGGCACATCTGTCGAAGTACACCATCCATCCTGGTGGTACTAAGATGTTTAAGGATCTTCAACGACGGTATTGGTGGAACGGGATGAAGCGTGAAGTCGCAGCGTATGTTTCGAGGTGTTTGACTTGTCAGCAAATCAAGATCGAGCACCAACGTCCCGGTGGTTCCATGCAGAGGATTGAGATTCCTCAGTGGAAATGGGAGGATATCACGATGGATTTCGTGGTAGGTTTACCGCGAACCAGGAGAAAGCACGACGCGATATGGGTGATTGTGGACAGACTCACCAAGTCTGCTCACTTCTTACCTATCCGGATTAGTCAGCCGCTTGAGAGCTTAGCAGACTTGTATATCCGAGAGATTGTACGGTTACATGGCGTACCTACATCTATCATTTCGGATCGTGATCCCAGATTCACGTCGCGACTGTGGGGACAGTTGCAGTCAGCTTTGGGAACGAAATTAAAGTTCAGTACAGCCTTTCACCCTCAGACTGATGGCCAGTCAGAGAGGACGATTCAGACACTAGAAGATATGTTGCGGGCGTGTATGCTCCACTGGAAGGGTGAATGGGATTCACATTTGTGTTTGGTCGAGTTTGCCTACAACAATAGTTATCATGCTAGTATCGGTATGGCTCCGTACGAGGCTTTGTATGGGAGACCTTGCCGATCACCGTCATATTGGGACGATATCAGCGATCGATCCAGTGAATTGCCGATTGTTCTCCAGCACTACACTCAGCAAGTGCAGAAGATCCGAGAACGTCTGAAGGCAGCTCAGGACAGGCAGAAGAGCTACGCCGATAAGAGGCGGCGAGAGCTTCAGTTTGATGTGGACGACATGGTTTTCGTGAAAGTATCACCGACGAAGAGCGTCTTTCGTTTCGGAAAGAAGGGAAAGTTGAGTCCTAGATATGTTGGGCCGTTCAGGATCCTCGAGAGGATCGGTGGAGCAGCCTATCGTATTGAGCTACCGCAGCGGTATGCTCAAATTCATAATGTTTTTCACGTGTCGATGTTGAGGAAGTACATTCCGGACCCATCGCACGTCATCCGATACGAAGATGTCGAGGTACAAGAGGACTTAACTGTGGCCGAGAGGCCTGTTGAGATCATCGATCGTCGTGATCAGGTTCTGCGTACCAAGACCATTCCGTTGGTTAAGGTACGGTGGCAACACCATGGCATTGAAGAATGCACATGGGAGCCGGAGGCCAGCATGAGGGAGAAATACCCTGATCTTTTTGTGGCCTAGCGTTCGTGATTTCGCGGACGAAATCCCTTTTTAGGAGGGAAGGATGTAAGATCCATTGCATTTCTAAGGAAACTTAATATGAAGTATGCTTTAGTGTTGAAAATTTCGTGTTCAAGGCGAGAATCGCTCATAATATTTGGTGTATTTTGTTTTCGGAGGTTCTGAATCGCGTAAATTCGCTTTACGAGGCGATTCAGGGCTAACCAAGATGAATCTAGCCTTGATATTCCCAGAGTATATTTATATTATACTAAATTAGTTTCACCCCAAATTTGGGATCTAAACGAGAAATATATCTCGTTATTTCATAGAATTGACACAAAAAGGGTATATTGGTAAATATAGGTCGGATCGAGGCCCAAAATTATCAAAATTGGAAATTTAAATATATATTATTAGTATATTGGCCTTCATACATGAAAAATAAATTAGAAATAAAACTTTGGAATTAATTTAAATGTGTCCATTTAAATAATAAGTAATTAGGGTTTTTACATAAAGTAAATTATAAATTTCATAAAACCTAAAAGAGGTTTTTCGAAAAGTTTTGAAAAGAGGTTGGTTTTGGACATTTAGGAAAGGTAGTTAGCATGGGGCCCACGTGAGCATGAGCTCAGCCTTTGCTACTTTCCAAAAAAATAAAAATATAATACAAAAAAATGGTATTTAATAGGCATTTTTTAAAAGGAGGAAAATTTTCAAAAAAGGGGTTGGTTTTTGGAATTTAGGAAAGTGGGAGGCTTAGCCCCCATAGGCTGGACGCCCCTTAGGGGGTAGCTCCAGCCCATCAACTCAAAAAAAAAATAAAAATAAAAATAAAAAAAAAAAATTGAATTTCAAAAAAAGGGTTTGACCTTAGGGTCAAAAGGTGGTCTATGGGGAGACCTACTCTCCCTAATTTAGGGAGAGTAGTTGTGGGCTAGGCTCAAGGGTTGTACACCCTTGAGCTAGGCCCATCATGAAGGGGGTCAAATCCCCTTGGGCTAGCCTTATAGCACCTAAAGGAAGGGGGGGGCGTGTGGGAGGAGAACCCTCCATCTCCTCCCCTCTCATCCCAGCCTTCCATCTCTTGGAGTGGCTATTTAAGGGAGGGAGGAGAGAGAAAAAGTCATTTTTCTCTCTTCCTCCTCCTCAACCCTCTCCCTCCATCCTTCCATTTTCCCCTCCTCTCTCAAGTGTGAGAGTGAATAGAGTGAGGTGAGTATGGCTGAGAGAGTGCAAGTGAGGGCACCAGCACCACCACGCCGGAACCATCTCCGTCCCTATGTCGGAAAACCCCGAAGGTGAAGAGCTTCCACTTTGCATTCCACTTCTTTTGAAAAATGCATGTAAAAATTGTTATGGTTGGTTTGGGTTTTTCTTTTTTTTCTATACCATGAAACTTGTATGAGTGTGGGTGTGTTTTAGAGGGATCGACACATCGTTGTGGTAAACACGCACACACCGGACGTTCCACGCAATGGGACTGTCCTTAGGCGATTTCGGAGTTCTGGAGCTCCGGAGTCTCCTCTGCTCAAAAGACCGTATCTCACTCGATACTGGTCCGAATGGAGCGTTCTTGGACTTTTCGGAAAGGGGAGACGACGTTCTACAACCTTTGTGTTTGCAGTTTCCACTGGTTCGGTCTGTAACCATCCCTAAAAAGCCTCGTTTTTAGCAGATGTTCAGAACTTCTGTCAGTGTACAGGAAGTCCTGAACATCGTCCGGTAATCCGGTGGTATTTCTCAAACCGTTTGTCAAAATTTTTCATGTTATAACTTTTCGGAAAGGTAAAATGATTATCTACGACTTCGATGTTGGAAATTTTCCCTGATTAGTTCTGTAAACCCTTCAAAAAGTCAGGTTTTAGCAGACTGACAGGGTTTTGACAGTGGTCCAGAAAGTTCCAGACATTGTCTGGTAACACAGTGCCCTTTTCCAGAATGATGGTCGGATCAGAGTGATCTTGGTGTCTGTGCGAAGCTGAGACGCGGATCTACGAGTTCCGTGTTTGAAGTTTTTGCTATTTTGGTGCGGACAGACCCCAAATCGGGTCATCTTTCAGGCTATTTTTGGGCCATGTAAATAACTATATAACTATATATATGTATAAAAAAAAAAAAAAAAGAGAGAGATCGATCGGGACTCGCCGTGTCCCGCTGCAACCTCTGCAGCGTTCGGTATGGCAGGGTGGTCTGACCCACTTCGGGGTTCGGACCCACCTATTGGGACTTCCCCAATCATATGGGGAAGGGGCGCCACACGGGACGCCCACGGTTTTGGGTAACCGGGTGTGCTTTACACCCGGAGCACCCTTTTCGTTGGGACACGCCCCAGCAGCCAGCAGGCCGCAGCCTTGCTGCTGGCTGTCCCTTGGCCAAGGAGGTTCCCTCCTAGACCCGGCAGGGTCTGGTCCAACGTGGACCAGACCAGCTGGTCGCTGGCCGTCGCCTTCCAACCGCACCCTAGCTGCACCCCATGGTGCAGGCTGCTCGCGGCCCATTGCAGCTGCTGCCTTAGCAGCCTAGGGTCTGACACATAGGTCAGACCAAGGTAGGTCCGGGTCTGGTCCAGCAGACCAGGCTGCCCAAATGACCCCGGTGGGAGCCTTATGGTGGCGGCGGGTGCTAAGTGCGCCCACAAAGCTTAGCCAACCACTAGGTGGTTGCGTGACCTGCTGCACCCACCCAGTAGCCTCGTGTAGAGCTTAGTGAAGCTCGTGTTGGTGGCTGTCACAGCCCTATGAGTATGGGACGACAGGCCTAGACTACCTATATATGCGATTTCCACTTGCCGCCATTTCAAAAAGCACGAAAATGCACGCATGAAGGCAAAACCGATAGAGAGTCACTAATAGACTCCTTGTAGCACGTGTATGATGTCCAAACAGCCGTTTTGTACACTTGGCACCAACGGTGCATGGTTCGGAACTGCCTATATGGCGTGGTGGGCTACGATTAGCCTTTTGGCATTTCGGCACACATTGTGCCATCATACCCTTGTCGTCACGTCAGTGGTCCAGAATGACCACCTTAGCCTTCGCTGCCACATCGTGGTGAGTTTGGAAAGGGGTATAGTGTGGCGAGCGGTACGCTGCCCATGTACCTTATTACATTTCCCAAGTATTGGGTCTTTCGACGTTTTCAGCAGAAAACCGTCGTTTTGACTTTTTTTGAGTTTTGCTAGTGCGGTAGCACATCACGGATGTATTGACGTAATCCCCGTACACATGGGGTTACTTTAATAACCTTTCTCGACACTCATCAGTGTCTACACTACGGTCTTCCCTAAGCGAATGGTTTCGCTAAGTGTTGTAGCCGACGTAGGGCGGCGGAAATATGTGTATTTGGGAGACCCGTGCTTAAAACTTTGGACAATGGTTGTCGTACGAACGTGTTGATATATATATATATATATATATATATATATATATATATATATATATATATATATATATTTTTTTTTTTTTTTTTTTTTTTTTGAGCCCGTTATCGCTCAGATTTGTGCCTCTATGAATATGTGTTCCAAATCATGATAATGTGTGGTTTATGCACGTGGCACATCATGACACGTATGTCACCCGTTCAGGTTCGTCGAGTACTTCTTGTTTTGGCTCATATTCGTATATCAATGGATATACGACGCACCAGAGGTGTGTTTCGTACTCGATGTGACATACTCCTGGAAAGAACTGAAAGCACTGTAGGGTATGACACTTTTGACCTGTTGAGGTTTGGGACTCGGTTGGAGTCTTCGGGCAGTGGCCCGGGTTTGTGAGAGTGTACTCACACCTTGTGTCACCCTAGGCATAAAAATGAAAATATTATAATATCGTCTTCACAGGCGATGTGCTCGTGGTGGCCGTGAGAGGCTGAGCACGTGGATGGGCAGGCCAAGTCCTCGTTTGCGTACCCCGCGGGGACCACGAGGCACAACTACCTCGAAGGGAGGTACGACTTGAAGAATAAGCCTAAATAAGATAATCCTGCCGCGCCCCATTCACAAATTTGGTCACCCAGGGAGAGGGTGAATGGTACAGCCCCGAGTGACGTGTCGTTACTACGACCTGTTCTTTTGAGGAGCCGATGTGCCCTCTGACCTCCAGTCACTCGGAGTTAGGGAGGTCAAGGTTGCCCTCCACAGGGACCTTTGCTACTGCAGTAGTACGGATTGCAATTCTTTGCCCCTGCGAAAGGTTTCTCCTGGCTGCGTGTCGCCCGCAGGTGGTTTTTCTCGTTCTGTAGCATCCCCGGTTACCACACTAGAAATTTAATAACAGACGCCGGGTGCATGTCTCACAGAACTCGAGGGTTTTTCCTTCGCGTACCCGAAGGAGGTTAAAAAGAAGAACATAAAGACTAACCAAACAGACTGACGTATAGTAGTTGGTTACTTGCTTACTTTAGCATTGCTTGCACTTCTATTAGACTGTTGTACCTTATTGGTTAGTTGCTGCTCCGTTTCAGTTGTTGCACTGCTACTTACTTGTAGTTTTACAGTCTTCTAGCACGAGCACTTACCTGACACTTGCACATATATCTGTCATTTTACCTGTTGCATGATATGTGCCTTTTCTTGATAAAATGGATATACAATGTTGTTGTTCTTCACCAACTCGCAAGAGTTCTGACCCCGTTTTATGGGGATACAGGTGATGAGTAGGCGCAGTGGCGATGCGACGGTGTACGGTTGGAGACTTGAGACCCACACTTAGCTGCAGATCTTGGTCCGTGTCTTGTTTTGGGGTTTGAGGGGAGTTTTCCCCTCATTTTGGGAGAGACTTGTTGTATGGATGTTTTCAGTCTCATTTTGTAAGACTCTGATATTATATGTAATAGGAATGGATATGTGGTTTGTATCTTTTACTGTGGCCCGCTAAGACTTGCGGCCTTTGCTTACCCCTTTGTACTTCCGCTATTCGTTTTAAATCCTTTCAAAAAAAAAAATTTGCTCAAAAACCAAAGGTTTTTACAAGGTCAGGGTTTTGGGGCGTCACATTCTTTGAATTGAAATTGGAAAATGCATGAAATGAATGAATATGGATTTGAGGAATTGAGAAATACTTTTTGTATTTTTGAAAAATGCAGTGCATTTTTGAAGTTAGCCTAAGAGTGTAGGCTGAATGTGGCTAATGTGAAGATCATAAATCTGGGTATCATTCATATTCTGACTATGGCCATAAATACGAATTCCACCAAGTTTATAAACTTCATAAAAGCTAGTGTATGTGCCATTCGTGTAGACCATGGTGAGTTTGAATATGCATGAATCATCATCCATCACACATTAACATTATTAAAAAGAAAATAAACTATATGCAATGCAGCCTAAGCTAAGCAGGAAATGTAAATTCTTATTCCAAAGTTAATTTAATTTACATCACTATTGAAATTTAAATACATGAAAAA
Source organism: Nuphar pumila (assembly GCF_984573655.1). Lineage (NCBI taxonomy): Eukaryota > Viridiplantae > Streptophyta > Magnoliopsida > Nymphaeales > Nymphaeaceae > Nuphar > Nuphar pumila. Next base: position 100,483,589 of record NC_143249.1, read on the forward strand.
TAAAGTCTTCAATGTACCTGCAAAACTAGAAAGTTAGGTTAGTGAATATATGTGGGCTTTTCTAGATTTATCCAGCAATATCTGGAAATTGTTGGATTTTGCTAGATATAAGCCTTTTCCATGATTCCCTTAAATAAAAATGATGAAATATGAAATAAAATTGAATAAATAAGGAAGATAAGATATGAAATTTCGAAATTGGGGTCAAAATGACCAAAATACCCCTAATAACAAGACTATGGCCTTGAAATTAGGGTTTTCAGAAAGATATTTGGTAGAATGCAAGTTTTGAAGTTCAAATGAAAATAAATCAAACCAAATATGATATGACATGGTTAAAAATGTGAAAATTAGGGTTAGGGATTTCTAAATTTAGGTCAAATGACCAAATTGCCCCTGATAGCAAGACTATGGCCTTGAAATCAGGGTTTTCTAAAATAAATTTTGGTAAAAACTTAGGTTTTATGCACTAAATGAAATCAAATGAGCATCAAATTTAACCTAAAGTATCCTAATATGATTATGAATATGATTAAACCCTAAAAATATATGCTTATGCACGAAAATCCAAGAATATCACAAAAACTATGATTTTGGCAGTGTTTTTGGATCTTTCAGGAACCCGGTTTTGCAATTTTATTAATTCAGCCATCAAATGGATTCCAAAATCCATAAAAATTGGTACCTGCACTTTTTATAACCCTAATGTCGAATTGGAATTATAAAAATTATTTTTTGATATTAAATTAATCCAAAAATTGCATTAAACCCTAAAATATGCTATTTTTGACCTAATTCACCAACCAGTCTCAGTCCAAGACCTGAACCAGGGGCCAATCTCCATGGAAATCTATGAAATTTTACAGAGAACAAATAGACAGGAAAACAGAATTTTTCCTTTTTATAGATCTGAAAAAGCCTTTAAAACCAGGGAGATCTTCATCTGACAATCCGGACTTGAATATATTGATTTTAACTTTGGTCCTAACTGATATTTTTAATTGAAAATTCCGGGATAAATATCAGTACTCATTAAAAATATCTGATATTTTAATAGTGACCAGTTGACAAAAAAATAACAATACTCACTTTTTACAGATCATGAATCAGATCTGTAGTTTGGGATTTATAAACAACACAAGTCTGATTAAGGTTTTGATAAACCCTAACGCGTTTTAAATTGAAAATCAGAGTTTCTGACAGAGGAAAAATATTAAACAGTAATAAAAAATTCTGAAAATTTCCCAGTAGACAGATCTAATCAATGTGAATCCATGGCACTTTACAGATCTAAAATCGGATATAGGATGAGAAAAATATCATCACAGCAAGTTACCTTCCTGATTTTAACAACGATTTTAAAGTTTTAAAAACTTGACTTGATGTCTGATTTTTCTGACAGGGTTCCCGAAGTCCAAAATCTCTGATTTTTTTACAGTAGTTCAATCACATATGCATGCATCACATATAAAAAAATAAAAAATTAACAACACATATTTCAATCCGAAACAGCAAGCTCTTTTCTGTTCTAAACTAAAAACACACAGAAATCTAAGAAACTTGAGAAAATATGCATTAACTAATGAAAAACAATAAAATAAACACTAAAACAGTAAAATAAAATTGATTTCTATGCTGGAAAACGTGTAATAAACATGAATAAGCAAATAAAAAAATAAAATACAGGGAATCCATGGCTGAAATTTGCTTTCACCTTTGAAATCATGGATTTAACCCATTTAACGGATAAATCTCACGTTTCGTCGGTTAAGAACATGAAAAACGTACCTCTCATCGATTCTAATGGATTAGAATCCTTGAAATCACCCTCAAACTGAGTTAGATCATCTTCTTGGGTCGATTTTGGGGTTCTTGGATGAAATCCATGGTTAAATCCATGAACACAAGAGTTTCCATGGTGAAATCTATTGAAAAATCATAAAAACTAATAAAATAATAATAAAATAATATTAAATAAACTCACCTTGGGGCTGCAGCTGCAATGGAGGAAGGTGGAGGTGCTGGAGAGGAGAGAGAGACCACGAAAATTTTAGAGAAAAAGAGCTCCCCTTTTGGCCCCCTTTAGGTCCCCTTTTATAGTTTTTCAAAAAGTCACTTAATTAGGGTTAATTAAGAGGTTTTTTCATTTTTTCAGGACTCTTTCTAATAAATCCACTAAAGGCAACGATTTTTTGTGGTTTTCTAGCCTAGGTGGGACTCTAATTAATCCCTAATTAGCCCCTAACTAAACCTAGAAATCCTCCAAATGTGATGCCACTTGGCATCTTTCACATTTGGGTTTTTAAAACACCTTTAAAAACACTAGTTTTAAAAACTAATTTTCAAAATGAGTTTTCAAAATGGTTTTGACTCTTCTAAACTTCTAACACTAACCAAGACACTAACTAACCCTAGTCTAGCCCTGACTTACTCGAATATGGCGCCACCCCGAGTGGGCCCTACTTGAGTTTTTCAAAAAGCGATTTTAAAACTTGAAATTGAAGGAGTTTTCAAAAGATTTTCAAAAGTAAACTTAAAATTAGAATTTTTGAAATGGCATAGGGTTCTAACCGAGTCAGAACTCCTCTGGATATGGTGCCAACTGAGTGGGCCCACATCGAGTTTTGAAGAATTTTGAAATAAACACTGAAAATGGCTTTGAAAAGCGGTTAAAATCAATATTTGAAATTCAAGATATTTGAAAATTGGGTCTCAAGCGAACTGGAACTCCAAATTAGAGTCCTGAACTCTTAGGACTCTGTGATTTTGGATTTTAAAAACCAAGTGAAAGAATTTTTAAAAGAATTTATCAGGAAATGGTGAAAACTAGTCAGGGTCAGACTCCTAACTTAATCAGAACTCTGAAATAGAGTCCTGGATTAACTAGACTCTACAAAATGACCTAATTTTTTAAAACAAATGGAAATAAATAAAAAAAAAACAGAGTAAAAATAAACATCAAAACAGACTCCTGGCTGGACTAGGACTCTGGGACAGAGTCCTGATCGGACTGAAACTCTAGATTTTTTTTTGGTATTTTCTGAAAAACAAATGAAAGAACTTGTCAAAACAGTGAAAACAATAACGAATATTGAAATAAAACAGAGTTCTGATTCAACTAAGACTCTGAGGACAGAGTCTTGATTGAACTAGGACTTTCAGATTTTTGGATTTTCTGAGAAAACAAATGAGAGAATTTTGAAAAACAGGATGAAATCGAAGTTTCGGTTCAGAGTCCTTATCTGATTAGGACTCTGAGAAAGAGTCCTGATTTCGATCAGAACTCTAAGAATTTTGGTTTTTCTGGTAGGCAAATGATGAATTTTAAGCAAAGCTTTTGAAAACCAGTAAAAATGAAGTGAGAAAATCAATTTTGGATAGAGTCCTACTTCGATCAGGACTCTGGGGTAGAGTCCTGATTTGATCAGGACTCTGAGATAAAATCTCAGAATTTTGAAATTCTTTGATAAAAGTGTAATTGTTTTGGTAGATCGAAAGATTTCTAAAAGATTCTCTCAAAATTGAAATCAGGATCAGAGTCCTGATCCAACTAGGACTCTCTGAACAGAGTCCTGTTTTGACTAAAACTCTGAGTTTCTGACTCTTTTTGAAAGATTTTGAAAGATTTGATTGAAATAGATAAAATGGCTGTAAAAGATTAGAGTCCCAATCCAATTGAAACTCTAAAGAAGAGTCCTGATCCGATTGGACTCTTGAAGAAGAGTCCTGATCCAACTAGGACTCTAACATTTTGGCCAAAACAGAAGATTTTAAAAGGTTTTCTTCAAAAACAGGTAAAAAGGTAGTGAAAAGTAGAGTTTTGATCCGACTAGGATTCTGGAAAAAGAGTCCTGATCCAACTAGGACTCTGAAATTTTTGAAGATTTTTGACAAGTAAAGGAATCCAGAAGTGACACCACCTAAATGGGTCTCATCTGAGAATTGAAATCAATTGAAATTGAGTTTGAAATGAATCCAGATTGTTTTCTGAGAAAGTATTTCAAAATATAAAGTCCTGGGGTTGGAAAATGACAGAATGTTGAGTAAAAACCCAGGTTTTGAAATTGATTTTTGAAAGAAAAAGTTTTAAAACTCAAATCTGGATTAAATATTTTGAAAACAAGAGTGCTGGATCTCGAAAATGAGATGTGATGCCATGCAATGCAATGAAATGACATGCAAAATGTGTTAGTGATATGCAATTACATATGAAATGGACAAACACTGGATGAGGGTGAAAATTTGGGGTGTTTACACATGTACACAGGAAAAGCTAACAAGTGTAAGTGCTTGTGTCAGGTAAGTGCAAAGTGACAAGTACTAGTCAACAAGCCGTAGTAACAGGTACAACAAGTAGCTAAAGCAACTAACTGAACCGTAAAGTGAACTGAGCAGCAAGTAACTAAAGAAGCAACAGTAACTGTAAAGCAAGTGCTCAAAGTAGTAATAACTACGACAAGAGCTGAACAGCAAAGTAACCAAGTAACAACTTGAGTGAAGTCCACAACCCAAGTAAGATAGCAACTACAGTAAGTCAACTGATTGGTTAGTCTTTAAGTTCTTCTGATTACTCCTTCGGGTACGCGAAGGAAACCTCGCATTCTGTGAGACATGCACCCGACGTCTGTTATTTAAATTCTAATGTGGTAACCGGGGAAGCTACAGACCGAGTTGACCTCATGCGAGCAGCACACGGCTAGGAGAACATACTCGCATAGGCAAGGCTTGCAATCCATACTACTGCAGTAGTGAGGTCCTAGAAAGGCACCTCGACCTCCCTGACTCTGAGTGACCGGAGGCCAAAGGACGCTACAACTCCTGTCAAAACATGTGTCGTAGTAACGACAAGTCACTCAGGGTTGTACCATCCACCCTCTCCCAAGGTGAACCATTTTGTGAATGGGGCGAAGCAGGTTTATCTTTCTTAAGGCTCATGTTTCAATCATACCTCACTACGAGGAATTTGCCTCGTGGTCCCCGCAGGGTACGCAAAACAAGCACTTAGCCTGCCCATTCACGTGCTCAGCCTCACGCGGCCAACAGAGCACACCACTCGTGAAAGCAGTCACAACACCATATTATTTATGTTCTGTTTAGGGTATGTCACACAAGAGTCCTTACACAACACAAGGGCCACTGCCCGAGGACTCCACTGAGCCCACCACAAGTCATTTCAATATTCATACCCTATGGTGTTCAATTTCCTATCTTTTCATTTCATAAGGTAAGTGCACCTAATGCGCTTACCAATTTCTCAAGCAATGTACCTCCTCAGGGTACGCACTACTCAGTAACAGTGTCAGGATGTGCTAAGTGCGAAGTGAAGGAGTATCACATGTTTCTATCTTTTGCACAAGTATAAACAACAGAGGCATTTGCATAATATGCAATAATTAAAAAGCACTAACTGGCATACTACAGTGTTAAGATTACATTGAACAACATTCTCATACGTATGAGAATTACATTCGCATTCTCAAGGGTTTAAATTGAATTCATCTAAAATTCCATCTTATGGGAATAACATTAGCTATTTCCACGATTAACAGTCGCTCTTGTAGGGAAGATGCAATTGCGATAAAAATCTTACACACGTGGTTCAACACACTTACAAGTTTATGGTGAAAACCTGGGATATTCTCATCTGATGAGGATTACATTGGCATTGCCACGGCTCGGGGTGCCGCACCCGCGGACCCGAAATAGACCGTTTGCCAAAACGAATGTAAGACAACACTGGGTAACTCAAACTTAGATCGGAGTGTGGAGTCATTCAAAGAAATTACTTGGACAGGACACCGAAATGTCGCAAGTCCATTCGGTTACACCGAAATGACCATCATGTGCTTTTAATATATATATATATATATATATATATATATATATATATATATATATATATATATATATATATATATATATATATATATATATATATATATATATATATATATATATATATATATATACATATTTACATGCATATCCATGTTTACAACATATTCGAGGTTCCACATTCATATACGTATATTCACATATATGTGTACACATTCATAACTAGATACATATATATATATATATATATATATATATATATATATATATATATATATATATATATATATATATATATATATGTGTGTGTGTGTGTGTGTGTGTGTGTGTGTGTATGTTGAAAACAAAGCAACCCAAGGCATGCACTCATGCCAAAACTTAACCGGGGTGCGAGGATGGTGCGGGGCACTACTAAGGTTAGCTCGAACCTAATAGGACCAACCTAAAGTAGGCTTGTTCTTGTTTAAACGGGGAAGAAGGTTGACAGCCACATAAGTGGCAATACCGGGGCTGCAAGTGTGCCAACATGAGGATTCCGCACACTTGCTGCCCAAAAACTCCAGCTAACATGGTGGTCTGGTCCCACGGACCAGACTGTCATGTCCACCAACCAGGTCTGGTCTGACTCATGGATCAGACCATACTGACTAAAGGGTTCGGTTGGGCTAACTCCTGCCCCTAACAAGGGTTAAACGGCTAACGTAGTGATAGGGGGTACCAAGATGGGTCAAGGCATCTGGTCCTTAGGACCAGACAACAGCTAAGACAAGGTTGGGTCTGACCCTTTTTCAGTTCAGACCCAAGCCAAAAGTGGTTCAGCCGAACGAGAAATCCCGGGGGATATGTCCAGCACAAATGGGCTGGCACCCGACTCCAACTAAGTGGAGCCGCGGCTAGCACTCGGCTCACCCTAAGAAAGGCCAAGGCTAGCACCGGGTGCCAACCTTGCTGCCAAAGCACGCACACACAGGTCTAAACCCTGGGTTCAGACCTACCTACAACCGAAACCTCTTGGTACATAAAACAAAATATGTGCGAAGGCGTGCACTGGGCACACGGACCCTTGGGCTCTGGTTCATGTTGGCGGATGATGGCACGGTTTGGTCCAGTGGACCAGACCTTCTATATATATATATATATATATATATATATATATATATGTGTGTGTGTGTGTGTCGAAAACAAAGCAACCCAAGGCATGCACTCATGCCAAAACTTAACCGGGGTGCGAGGATGGTGTGGGGCACTACTAAGGTTAGCTCGAACCTAATAGGACCAACCTAAAGTAGGCTTGTTTCTGTTTAAACGGGGAAGAAGGTTGACAGCCACATAAGTGGCAATACCGGGGCTGCAAGTGTGCCAACATGAGGATTCCGCACACGTGCTGCCCAAAACTCCAGCTAACATGGTGGTCTGGTCCCACGGACGAGACTGTCATGTCCACCAACCAGATCTGGTCCGACTCATGGATCGGACCATACTGACTAAAGGGTTCGGTTGGGCTGGCTCCAGCCCCTAACAAGGGTTAAACGACTAACGTAGTGATAGGGGGTGCCAAGGTGGGTCAAGGCATTTGGTCCTTAGGACCAGACAACAGCTAAGACAAGGTAGGGTCTGACCCTTTTTCAGTTCAGACCCAAGCCAAAAGTGGTTCAGCCGAACAAGAAGCCCCGGGGGATGTGTCCAGCACAAATGGGCTGGCACCCGGCTCCAACTAAGCGGAGTCGCGGCTAGCACTCGGCTCACCCTAAGAAAGGCCAAGGCTAGCACCGGGTGCTGACCTTGCTGCCAAAGCACGCACACACAGGTCTAAACCCTGGGTTCAGACCTACCTGCAACCGAAACATCTTGGTACATAAAACAAAATATGTGCGAAGGCGCGCGCTGGGCACACGGACCATCTGTAGGGCACCCAACCCAGCCATGGCGCAAACCGGGTTGGCCAGAAGGTCTGGTCCACTGAACCAAACCGTGCCATCATCCGCCAACATGAACCAGAGCCCAAGGGCTCAGTTCGTAGGTACCAAGGGTTCAATGGGCGCCTACACAAGGTCGGCCCAAACTGCTAGGTACCCAAAAAGGAAAACAAGAGGGTTAAGTGGGCTGGACCAGCGTCAAAGAGAGAAAAAAAAAGAAACCCAATGGGGACCTGGTCAAGCCGTGACCCAGGCCAGCACGAGCCACTGCACCCTTTCTCAAAAGGGTTGGGATTGGGTTGAACCCAACACACAAAAAGAAGAACATCAAACAGGGTGGTTGCGTAAACACCCCAAATTTTCACTCACCTTCCTGGTATATCTATCAATCATCACATTTCAGTTCTCCGGAATCAATGAAGGGCAAAATGGTCATTTTCCAAGATTGAACCTTGCAGAAAGTCCTAAATTCCATTCTCGAGTCTCAAAACTTCTCTATTTAGACTCAGAGACACCTTCAAACTGCAAATTTCCAAAATCTCATTTTTTTCAAAATTCAAACTCAGAGTGGCAGCTTTGTAGGATATGTCTTTGCATAACATCGCATGAGTATTCCATATCATTTCACTACACAGCATGTCATTTTGAGATCCGAAACTCCTGATTTTCAAAATTGTCAATCCAGATTTGATTTCTAAACTTTTCAAAATTGATTTTAAAACCCTGGGTTTTTAAAATTATCAATTCTTCCCATTTTACCCCCAGGACCCCGAATTACGAAAAAGTTTTCTCAAGAAAACAATCTGGATGGTTTTGACATTTCAAAATTTCGCCAGTTGGAAAGAGGGGGACACAATTTCAAAATTCATAAGATCTTATTTCAAACTTTTAAAAAAAGGCTCTGAATTTCCCTACTTCTTTCAAAATTTCACCCTGAAGAACCATTTCTCCTAAGTTTTGAAATCAAACCAAATTTTGCTTAGTGTTTTCCAAAACCAACCTACTTTTTTGAAATTTTCAAAAAAAAAAAATTCCATTTTGGCTCCTATTTTAAATAAAGGACGTGGGACCCGCCTCGAGGTAGTGTCACACTCAAATTTTCAAAATTTCCCCTTATTTCCAAATTAGTGCCCATTCGAAAGTGGCACCGATTTATAAAACCTTGTTTTAACTCAGTAAAATAATTAGTGGGCCCACGTAGGTGGCACCCCACTAAGACTCTTTGCCAAAAGAAAGAAATATATTTTTTTTTTTTGAGGTGGCACTACCAAAACAAAATCCGTCTTTTACTCATTTTTTTTTTTTTTACTTTATTACTTTTTTAGCCCCAAAATGGAGCCACCGTGAAACCCTACCAAAAACTTCACTTTACCTAAGAGAGCCGCCCCACCCTTTTCAAATGGCGACATTTTTGAAAACTTTCAAAAGTTAGTTTTTTTTTTAACTTATCAAAAATCTTTCATAAAGGGGGCCGAGCTTTTGGCTGAAAGGGCGAACGATTCTTTTAAAAAGGCAGGCTTAGGCCACCCGAGAGAGGAGAAGGACCTTTTGATTTTTTTTCCTAACGCTTCAGTGTAAACACCCCAAATTTTCACTCTTATCCAGTACCTATATTTCATGTGTCATTGCATATCATTGCATGCATTTGGCATACCATTTCATTGCATTGCATGGCATTGCATGACATTACATCTCATTTTTGAGATCCAGTACTCTTGTTTTCAAAATATCTAATCCAGATTCGAGTTTTAAAACTTTTCTTTCAAAATCAATTGTTAAAACCTGGGTTTTTAATCAGCATTCTGTCATTTGTCAACCCCCAGGACCATATATTTTCAAGTATTTTCTCAGAAAACAATCTGAATTCATTTCAAACTCAATTTCAATTGATTTCAATTCTCAGATGAGGCCCATTTAGGTGGTGTCGCTTCTGGATTCTTTCATTTATAAAAAATCTCAAAAATTTTAGAGTCCTAGTTGGATCAGGACTCTGTATTTTCATCAGTTTGAATCTTTTTGAACCCTTTTAAAATATCATTCAGATTTTGAACCAGTTATGGTCCTATCCCTTGTCCATTTCCTCCATTTTTGGCCAAAATTTTAGAGTCCTAGTTGGATCAGGACTCTTTTTCCAGAGTCCTAGTCGGATCAAAACTCTACTTTTCACCACCTTTTTACTTGTTTTTGAAGAAAACCTTTCAAAATCTTCTGTTTTGGCCAAAATTTCAGAGTCCTAGTTGGATCAGGACTCTTCTTTAAGAGTCCAGTCGGATCAGGACTCTTCTTCAGAGTTTCAATTGGATTGGGACTCTAATCTTTTACAGCTATTTTTATCCATTTTCAATCAAATCTTTCAAAATCTTTCAAAATGAGTCAGAAACTCAGAGTTTCAGTTAAAACAGGACTCTGTTCAGAGAGTCCTAGTTGGATCAGGACTCTGATCCTGATTTAAATTTTGAGAGAATCTTTCAGAAATCTTTCAATCTACCAAAACTATTACACTTTTATCAAAGAATTTCAAAATTCTGAGGTTTTATCTCAGAGTCCTGATCAAATCAGGACTCTACCCCAGAGTCCTGATCGAAGTGGGATTCTATCCAAAATTGGTTTTTATACTTCATTTTCACTGGTTTTCAATGGCTTTGCCCAAATTTCATCATTTGTTTATTAGAAAACCAAAATTCTTATAGTTCTGATCGAATCAAAAGTCTTTCTCAGAGTCCTAATCAGATCAGGACTCTGAACCGAAACTTCGATTTCATCCTATTTTTAACTGTTTTTCAAAATTCTCTCATTTGTTTTCTCAGAAAATCCAAAAATCTGAAAGTCCTAGTTCAATCAAGACTCTGTCCTCAGAGTCTCAGTTGAATCAGAACTTTGTTTTATTTCAATATTCCTTATTGTTTTCACTGTTTTGACAAGTTCTTTCATTTGTTTTTCAGAAAATACCAAAAAAAAATCTAGAGTTTCAGTCCGATCAGGACTCTGTCCCAGAGTCCTAGTCCAGTCAGGAGTCTGTTTTGAAGTTTGTTTTTACTCTGTTTTTTATTTATTTCCATTTGTTTTAAAAAATTAGGTCAGTTTGTAGAGTCCAGTTAATCCAGGACTCTATTTCAGAGTTCTGATTGAGTTAGGAGTCCGACCCTGACTAGTTTTCACCATTTCCTGATAAATTCTTTTAAAAATTCTTTCACTTGGTTTTTAAAATCCAAAATCACAGAGTCCTAAGAGTTCAGGACTCTAATTTGGAGTTTCAGTTCGCTTGAGACCCTATTTTCAAAGATCTTGAATTTCAAATACTGATTTTAACCCCTTTTCAAAGCCATTTTCAGTGTTTATTTCAAAATTCTTCAAAACTCGATGTGGGCCCACTCAGTTGGCACCATATCCAGAGGAGTTCTGACTCGGTTAGAACCCTATGCCATTTCAAAAATTCTAATTTTAAGTTTACTTTTGAAAATCTTTTGAAAACTCCTTCAATTTCAAGTTTTAAAATCGCTTTTTTGAAAAACTCAAGTAGGGCCCACTCGATATGGCGCCATATTCGAGTAAGTCAGGGCTAGACTAGGGTTAGTTAGTGTCTTGGTTAGTGTTAGAAGTTTAGAAGAGTCAAAACCATTTTGAAAACTCATTTTGAAAATTAGTTTTTAAAACTAGTGTTTTTAAAGGTGTTTTAAAAACCCAAATGTGAAAGATGCCAAGTGGCATCACATTTGGGGGATTTCTAGGTTTAGTTAGGGGCTAATTAGGGATTAATTAGAGTCCCACCTAGGCTAGAAAACTACAAAAAATCATTGCCTTTAGTGGATTTATTAGAAAGAGTCCTGAAAAAATGAAAAACCTCTTAATTAACCCTAATTAAGTGACTTTTTGAAAAACTATAAAAGGGGACCTAAAGGGGGCCAAAAGGGGGGCTCTTTTCTCTCAAATTTTCGTGGCCTCTCTCTCCTCTCCAGCACCTCCACCTTCCTCCATTGCAGCTGCAAGCACCAAGGTAATATTTTTAATATTTTTTAGTTTTATTTAATACTTTTTCATGTTTTAAATCAATTTTAGCCATTGGTGTCATCCCCTTCATGGATTAAACCATGGATTCAACCTCAAGAACCTCAAGAACCTCAAGAACCTCAAGAACGGTTCAAGAAAGTGATCTAATTCTATTTCATGGTGTTTACAGGCATTCTAATCCATTAGAATCAATTTTAACATGGGTCTTTACATTATTAACCAATAAAACATGTGATTTACCCTTTTAATGGGTTAAATCCATGCTTTTAAAGGTAACATCAAATTCCAGCCATTGATTCCCTAAGTTTTATTTATTTATCTATTTATTCATGTTTATTTTACGTTTTCCAGCATAGAAATAATTTTTATTTACTGTTTTATGGTTTATTTTATTGTTTTTCATTAGTTAATGCATGTTTTCTCAAGTTTCTTAGATTTCTGTGTGTCTTTAGTTTAGAACAGAAAAGAGCATGCTGTTTCGGATAAAAATATTCACCGTAAATTTCTGATTTTTTTATATGTGATTAATGCATATGTTATTGAACTACTGTAAAAAAACCAGAGATTTTGGACTTCAGGAACCCTGTTAAAAAAATCAGACATCAGGTCGGGTTTTTAAAACTTTAAAATCGGTGTTAAAATCAGAAGGGTGACTTGCTGTGATGATATTTTTCTCATCCGATATCCGATTTGAAATACGTAAAATGCCATAGATTCATATTGATTAGATCTATCTACTGTGAAATTTTGAGATTTTTTTATCTCTTTTGGTATTTTTCCTCTGACAGAAAGTCTGATATTCAATTTAAAACTCGTTAGGGTTTACCAAAACCCTAATCAGACTTGTGTTGTTTATAAATCTCAAACCACAGATCCGATTCATGATCTGTAAAAAGTGAGTATTATTATTTTTCTGTATACTGTTTACTGATAAAATATCAAATATTTTAGATCAATATTTATAATTATCCCGAAATTATCAATTGAAAGTATCTGTTTTGACCCCTGTTAGGTTTGTTAGATTTTAGTTCAGATTGCCGGAAGGGTTTCTTCCTAAATGGAGATGCTTTTTCCGATCTGTAAATTGGGAAATCTCTGTTTTTCTTCTTAGTTTGTCTCTGTAAAATTTTATAAATTTTCATGAAAGATTGACCCCTGATTCGGGTCTAACTCTGAAACTGGTTGGTGAACTAGGTCAAAAGTATCATATTTTTAGGGTTTGATGCAATTTTCGGATTAATTCAATGTCAAAAAAATATTTTTATAATTCTAATTTGATATTAGGGTTATAAAAAATGCAGGTACCAAATTTGATAAATTTTGGAATCCAATTGATGGCTGAATTAAGCAAATTGCAAAACAGGGTTCTTGAAAGATCCAAAAACACTGCCAAAATCACAGTTTTTGTGATATTCTTGGATTTTCGTGCATAAGCATATATTTTTAGGGTTTAATCATGTTCATAATCATATTAGGATGCTTTAGGTTTAATTTGAGGCTCATTTGATTTCATTTAGTGCATAAAACCTAAGTTTTTACCAAAATTTATTTCAGAAAACCCTGATTTCAAGGCCATAGTCTTGCGATCAGGGGCAATTTGGTCATTTGACCTAAATTTCGTAATCCCTAACCCTAATTCTCATATTTTAATCATGTCCTTTCATATTTAGATTAGTTTATTTTCATTTGAACTTCAAAACTTGCATTTTATCCAAATATTTTTCTAAAAAACCCTAATTTCAAGGCCATAGTCTTGTTATTAGGGGTATTTTGGTCATTTGGACCCCAATTTCGAAATTTCATATCTTATATTCATGTTTATTCAAGTTTAATTCATATTTTTATAATTTTGATTTAAGGGAATCAAGGAAAAGGCTTATATCTAGCAAAATCCAGCAATTTCCAGATATTGCTGGATAAATCTGGAAAAGCCCACATATATTCACTAACCTAACTTTCTAGTTTTGTAGGTACATTGAAGACTTTATTTTTCATGTATTTAAATTTCAATAGTGATGTAAATTAAATTAAATTTGGAATAAGAATTTACATTTCCTGCTTAGCTTAGGCTGCATTGCATATAGTTTATTTTCTTTTTAATAATGTTAATGTGTGATGGATGATGATTCATGCATATTCAAACTCACCATGGTCTACACAAATGGCACATACACTAGCTTTTATGAAGTTTATAAACATGGTGGAATTCGTATTTATGTCCATAGTCAGAATATGAAGGATATCTAGATTTATGATCTTCACATTAGCCACATTCAGCCTACACTCTTAGGCTAACTTCAAAATGCACTGCATTTCTCAAAAATACAAAAAGTATTTCCCAATTCCTCAAATCCATATTCATTCATTTCATGCATTTGCCAATTCCAATTCAAATCTCAATTCAAAGAAGTTCATTTTCTCAAAATTTTCTAAGTCATATGGAGAAATCGATTTTCTCAGAATATGAAAATCTCAAAGTATGTTTTAAGTGTTTCTCAAGTTCAAAATTCGAAATTTCAAGTTGTACATTCAATTCCAAGTTTGAATTCAAAGAAACCAAGTTTTCTCAGAATCAATTTTCATAAAATTCCAAGATTTCCCCAGAAATTGATTTTTACTTTTCTCAGAAATATTTTCCAAGTCCTGATTCATGATTTTCCAAGTGTTATCTTTTCCAAAATTTTCCAAGTATTTCAAATCTTTGAAGCAAACATCATGTTTTCAAATGTGCATTTTTAGAAATTCATAGCACATGCCTGATTCTTTGTGCATTTAGGAAATAGAATATTATTTAGACAAGTTGAACAAAGAAAAGCATTTGATTGATCCTTGGTTCAATTACCCCTGGTAAAGGCGCCAGGAACAGTTGAATCTCGTACCGATAGGCGAGTCCCATTCTTCGGAATAATCCCGCATTTTAAAAACGGAGGCGAGTTTTTTTCAAAGGTCAGTTTGATTTGCAAAAGTAAAAAAAAAAAATTTGCGATGATAACAGGTTTGGCGACCGTGATGGGACCTGTTTTCGTCTGATCAATCTAATGCTCTACTTAGTTCAAATTGTCAAAATCGATTTCCATGGAATGTCAGCTTTACTTTATGATATCATGTGAACCTAGGAGCCTAGACCTGAACCCAGCTGACATGGAATGCATATAGACTAGGTATGGTTTGGTAGGACCATATTGTGGAGAATTATTCATGCTCACATAGACTTAGGTCTAATACAACACTCCTCAATTTAGGAATTGTATGAAAACAATGTTTGCTTCTTCAAATATTTCAAAATTCTATCTCTTTAGGACTTAGAGCCTTCTATTTGATTGCATGTGCTCATGTTTTAAAAAACCACCCCCACCTATATTGTCCCGGTCTTCACGTTGCTGGGCTCTCTTCCAGAACCATAGTTCGGGACAGAGCCTCACAACTGGGCCACTTATTTGGGTGAAAACCCCCTTGCCACGTACCAAGGGCCATAGTCCAACGTATATCGGCAGGTGCTCAAGGATGTTGGAAAACTTGAACCTAGAACCGAAGAAATTGATATTATGCCACGTACATCGAGCCTTGGCTTGAGTATATAGGCATAGCATGATTGGACACAGTTGATCTGAACCTTAGAGTTAAGATTAAGGTCCTACAGCCATTTCAAAATTTGTGCATCTAGAGTCAGCTTTTAGGGAATGTTGTATGTGCATACTTGTTTGTGCAGAATGTGTTATAATCATGTCCTTTTTATTTTCCATATTTTCCCAATTTTCTAAAAAAAATACTAGATGATTTTTCCAAAAATCCCCAATCCATGTCCATGTACTGTCCATGTTTTAAACCCTAGACGATTTTCAAAATACTTCATTTTATGAAGTACTTCCTTATATTTCATTAAACTCTGGACAATTTTCATAAAATTCCTCCATTTTCCTCAAAACTCCAGGTGATTTCCCATCTTTCCTGTCTTCTGGATCTCGAATTTCCTGCTTTATTTTTATCCTGCCTGCATTTTCCTCAAATTTCTTGTATTTTCTTAAGTCTTATTCCAATTTTCCATGATTTCCAGTCTGATGGCATCCAGTCAGCTTGATTCAGTCTTCCCTGAGGGTCACATCTCCTACAAGGTGCGACAAGGTCTTCCAGAACATCGAACTCTCAGCACCGGATCCTTCTTTCCCCGGTGGTACTATTCATGGTTCAAGAACTTCTCTCGTATGTTTTCGGACCACTTGGACGATTGTGGGTTAGAACTGGCGTCCGCAGTGGGAAAGCAAACAGTTAACGGCAATTTGATCCACGCACTGGCGGAGCGGTGAAATCCGAGCACTTCTACTTTCTGGTTCCCATGAGGAGAAATGACGTTGCTGATAGATGAATTTTCAGAGATTATGGGATTGCCCGAGTCAGCCGGTCAGCCTGGAGATCCATTGGAGAAGCAGTTTTTGATTAATGTCAAGGGTCTGGACCTCCGAGACGTTTTAGCTCGCATGACAGGACGCAAGTCTTGGCCGCTGATCGAAGAAGATGGAAACGAATATGTGGACCTGCTCGAAATCTACAGACAGTATGGGGCATTTGTGGAAGTCAGTTCTTTATCTCAAACAGCCCGAGAAAGAATCCAACATGCGATGGTCTTATGTACTGTGGGATTAGCTCTCTTTCCAGATGGACGGAATTACATGGATATCAGGATAGTTCAACTTTTGCAAAGATGAGGAAGTCGACAGACTAGCCGCCTCTCCATGGCCGCACTTGCCTTTCTGTATCGAGGGTTGACCTGTTTCACGCTCGGAGAATCAATTCTAGTCGAAGGGTGCACTTATGCATTGCAATCTTGGTTCCTTCAGCATGTGCCAGCCCAAGCCAGTTCATTCAGATATAATGGTGAAAAGCTTCTACCAGTTGCGCGATACCGATTCTTGATCGATAACCTTCAGGAAGAAGAAGTCGTATAAGACTACTTTGATCGTCAGGAATCACCTCTCAGATATACTTACACATACGGCAAGCGGTTCAGGCTACTTGGCCCCTTCTTCTGCGCATACTATCATCTGGAGCGGTGTGTCAGGCAGTTCTCTCAGAGGCAGAAGCGCGTAAAAATTCATCTATTATAAGGGATTCTGCCAGAACTCGACCTCGCATCAGATCAGTGGTCCGGAGCATACCATTCTGCCAGACACGGCTGGGATTCCTTTGTCAATCTTACTATTTTTCCCGGCCCTCGTGTGTCTTCTGATTATCCGGAGTGGTGGAAAATTGTCTGTCCCCCTCCCCTCTGTCAAGTGTATCATTGATAAAATCATGTTTTTCCCTCAATAAAATTCCTTTATTATACATCTCATCTTGGTTTGACGACCTCGCCTAGGTAACAAGGCATATTTTCAGTTGTCTATTTTGCAAAGAATAAACAGCGCAATTGTCGTAAATCCAGCGATGACTCAGTCCCTAGTATTGGGATATTATTTCAATTGTCTACCAAAATTCTCAACAAATATCTTCCTCCAACCCAACTTATTCCAAAAGCTTAACCATCAGTTCTACCTTGTAGAGAGCATCAGTAACATTCAGGAGAGCATTTGTGATACTCGATGGTTCAAACAAGGTCCGAAAAGAAAACCTCATCAGTTGAAGGCGTTGCATACTCAGTCGCTTCAGAAGAGGAAATGGACTCACCTCGATCAGTCAGAAGTCAGGGTCAGCAAGCAGAGGATGATGTTGATCCCCAGATATATGCTATGTTCAAAGAGATGATGACCAAAATGTCGACAGAACAAGCTGAAGCTAGTACAGAAAAGATCCAGGTCAAGCAGAGGGCAAAAAGCCGGTCAGCCAAGAAAGTTTTCCCACACGAGGATACATCTGATGAATCAGAATCAGTAGGTGGCACTGATGAAGAGTATGAAGTCTGGCAAGCATTTCAAAGATCCCCTCATAGGCAAGGGACAACCTATAAATGGAAAAATCAAGTAATGGATGATCCGGTCCAAATACAGCTGAAGGAAATGGCAAAGAAGATTAAAGATTTACAAGCCCGCGACAAGGGCAAGAAGGTCTTCACGAGCAAAGATTTCTACAAGAGCATCACTCCCGTCAGGAATAATCAAGATTCAAAAAAGACAAATTCTGTCAAGGCCCACCGCGAGGGGTGCAAGGATAACAAAGGCAATCATACAAGTCAGAAAGAGAAATCTTTAAAGCAGAGTGGAAAATTGAGTCAACACAAAGAAAAGATAAAGCGAGACGGCTGGGATTGCGATCGCCAGTTTACTCCTCTCGAGCAGTCTCTTGATGAAATCCTTGAATATATGTTGGTCAAAAAATTGGTAAAGCTTCCAAGAGTCTCAAATCCTCCCACAGTCATGGGAAGATTCACAAGCCAGTTCTGCAAATTCCATCGAGCAGTAGGGCATGACACCGACCACTGTTTCGTCTTCAAAAACATTGTCCAAGATCATATCGACAAGAATCTCTTCATTGAAAATGAGAAAGAGTACTGGTCAACTGTCTTATCCAAGTCTCAGCAAAAATCAAGTACTCGACAAGAGATGCAGCGTGATGATCCAAACCAGAACCACAAGATGGCCCCGTTAGATCAAATACTCGAGAGTTTCTTGGAATACATGCACACAAAAGATACAATCGGGTCTCTGAAGGCTCACTCCACATTTTCTACCAATTCCACCAGAAGTAGCAATGGACAAAACAAAAGAGGAGGTAGAAAAAATCATACTGGAGGCTCAAGAAATCCAAACTCAGAGAGAAATGACCTCGCGAGTCGGAAGGATAAAATGGATAAGCGAGATGACAAGTTTTCCTCAAGTGTCCAATTCGAATTAAAATTCCAAGGAAAACAAAAGCATGATGGTTGGGGATACGATCGCAATTTTACTCCTTTAGAACAGCCACTGGAGCAAGTTCTGGGATACATGATAGCCAAAGGGAAGGTTAGACTCCCCAAGATAGCAAATCCTCCTGTGACCATGGGAAGGTTTAAAGATCAGTTCTGCAAATTTCATCGGGCAATGGGTCACGATACCGAGCATTGTTTTGTCCTTAAAAATATTGTTCAAGACGGCATTGACAAGAATCTCCTCGTTGGAGATGAAAAGGAGGACCATTCATCTTGATCATGTTTCTCCCCAATCATTCAAAAACTTGATAACACTAGCGCTTTCCCAATTTCTCATCTTGCTTTTATTATTTCAAAGGGATGATGTAATCTCGTTTGTCTCTCCTTTATTTGTTACCTTTCCTTCAATACCTCAATAAAGTTGTCAATTTTTCTCGCAAGACGTTCTTTTATGAGGAATGACCTCTTCCGAGTCTCTTCTGAATCAATCAAAAGCCAGTTGTCGTGTCACCTTCAGAGTGCGCTCTTCGAACATCAATCATTTATCCTTTTGTTCAAATTCTTCTTTCCCAGTTACACTGGGGCATTATTTTTAAAATTGTCTTCAAAACATCCTGTATGCAGGCAGGATCAAGCAAATCTCTCATTTTGCACACATGTGCACCCATTTACATTCATTTGCATTTGCATGCATTCATTTGCATTCATCTGCATTCATCTGCATCGATTTGCATTTGCATCGAATTACCCATTCAGGATAAGGGATAAATCCTGAGACCCCGACAGTTGTCCAAGTCGTCGTGAGGGTGAAGACTGAAAATTTTCCATCAAAATCAATTAGTAATTCTTCAGAATCCAGTGTTGTGCTGGTAATTTTTCAAAAATCCAGTGTCCATGCTGGCAAATTTCCAAAACCCAGTGCTCGTACTGGTAACCATTTAAAATCCAGCGCTCGTACTGGTAACCTTTTAAAATCCAGTGCTAGTACTGGTAATCTTCCAAAATCCAGCGCTCGTACTGGTAATCTTCCAAACCCCAGTATTCGTACTGGTAATTTTTCAAAATCCAATGCCTATATTGGTACATTTTCAAAATCCGGTGTTTACACTGGTTAATTTTAAAATTCAGTAGCGCCATTGATTTAGTTTTCCTCCGAGATTCGAGTTCCGACTTGAATTTCCTTTCCCTCTAACCAGTTTAAGTTTCCCTGCGGGATTCGAGTTCCGACTCGAATCCTCTTTCCTTTTGGTTAACCTAGTTTTCCTTCAGGAATTCGAGTTCCGACTCGAATTTCTTTTCCTTCCAACCGGTTTAGTTTTTCTTTGGGATTCGAGTTCCGACTCGAATTTCCTTTCCTTCTAATCGATCTAGTTTTCCTTCAGGAATTCGATTTCCGACTCGAATTTCTTTTCCTTCTAACCGGTTTAGTTTTCCTTTGGGATTCGAGTTCCGACTCGAATTTCCTTTCCTTCTAATTGATCCAGTTTTCCTTCAAGAATTCGAGTTCCGACTCGAATTTCTTTTCCTTCTAACAGGTTTAGTTTTCCTCTGAAATTCGAGTTCCGACTCGAATTTCCTTTCCTTCTAATTGATTCAGTTTTCCTTCAGGAATTCGAGTTCCGACTCGAATTTCTTTTCCTTCTGACCGGTCTAGTTTTCCTTTGGGATTCGAGTTTCGACTCGAATCTTCTTTCCTTCTAGTTAATCTAGTTTCCTTCGGGATTCGGGTTCCGACTCGAATTTCTTCTCCTTCCAAATTGATCTACCTTTCCTTCAGGATTCGAGTTCCGACTCGGATTTCTTTTCCTTCTATAATGGACCTGGTTTTCCTTCGAAGATTCGGGTTCCGACTCGAGTTTTCTTTTCCTTCAGAGTTGGTCTAGAAAATCCAAGTTCCGACTTGAATTTTCTTTCAAATCCAATTCGCTTAGCTTTTCTTTACAAGTTTGAACTTCTACTCAAACTACCCTGCAAATTGGTCTAGAAGATCCGAGTTCCGACTCGAATTTTCTTTCAGAATCCAATTCATCTAGTTTTCCTTGAAGAATTGAATTCCGATTCGAATCTTCCCTCAAAAACCCAGTTTAGCACCTGGTCCATTCAAAGCTCACAAGTTGGAATCATTCCTTCTTGAGCTATGATCCTTAGGTTGAATTCCTATGGAATTGATAGTTCGTAGGTCGAACCCCTACGCGACCAATGTCGTTCTCAATAGAACCAATGTCGTTCTTAGGCTGAATCCCTATAGAACCCATGTCATTCTCAGTAAATCAATTCACAATTTCGACCTTCGGGTCAATCAATTTCCAATTTCCAATTTCCAATTTCCAATTTCCAATTTCCAATTATCAATTTCCAAATTTCCAATTTCCAATTTCCAATTTCCAATTTTCAATTTTCAATTTCAAATATCAAATTTCAAAATTCCAATTTCCAAAATTTGACCCTTTTGGTCATCCAATACCCAATTCCAATAATTTTCTCTTGCGAGAGACCCTTTGTATAGGGAGAGTTCGAGGGAGCTCGTTCTTTTCGCATGCTATCCAATTCGTTCACTTAGCCCCTTTTCAGGGAGAGTTTGAAGGGACTCATGTCTTTGTGAACCGTTTGCAAAACAAAATTCCAAATTTCACACAAGGAACCCTTTTTATAGGGAGAGACTCGACGGAGACTTGCTTTCCTTGTGGCCCCATAATTTCAGACTAGGCCATTTCATCATGAAGGACCCTCTTTTCAGGGAGAGTGTGATGAACTCGTTCCTTCATGACCAATTTACCAACCTCACCAATTCCGGCCCCCTTTCCATAAAAGAAGCCTAATGTTAGGAAGTTTTGACGAAAGCTTAAATTTCTCTTCCAAAGTTCGTTTTGCAAACACCTCCTCTTCAGGGAAGAGATGAGTAATTCCCAATTCTAATTTCTGAATCTTCTCCTTTGGGGAAAGGAGAAGAGAATTTTGTCATGGATGTGTTGCGTTGTGCTTCAAATGCTCGCTTTCACAAAAGAATTTCAAGAAAGTTTTGCCAATTTGTCATCGAATATTTGTTGATTTCAAAAATCTTTATTGCACAAAATTATTACTTCAGAATACCCCCAGTATTACTTCTGAAAGGACAAAGCTTTCCCGAAAAAGGATTCAAAATTCAAAATCTTTCTATTGGCCAACCAAAAGGATGAAGAATAAATCCGCGATATGGCTAGCAAAGAGAATTCAATGTTGTTGCAAAGCCATGAGTGATTGATATTGATCGCAGTCAATGGCACATTTTTAAAGATCATTCTTGAAAAATAAAGCAGTCGAAATATCCTGGGTGATACAGAAAAATCCACTCAATCTCCGTATCTTCTCAAACACCTAAGCTGCAATTAAATATCTGCAAAAGGGATCTCTCAATTGTCGTCAAGATGAAGGCGAATTAAGCGAGTCGACCCCCGGGGCCAAAGAAGATTTGGATCATCTCCAAGATGACGGAGTTTGTGACGGATCCTTCCAGGGAAAGTTCAGATCACCGTCGAGATGAAGGCGAGTGTGATGAGCCTACCGACAAACCCTAAAAGATATTTAATTCCAGCTATCATCAAGAAATTTCCTACCAAAGAGCCAATAATCATCATGATAATCCCTGAGAGAAAAGAAGGATCGGAACATCTCTGAGATGAAGGAGTTTGTGACGTACCCTTCCAAAAAAAAAAGAGAGAGACAAGTCAGGACATCTCCAAAATGAAGGATGATGTAATTCCCGAAAAATCCAAAAGAGCTCCAATCTGCTAAAAAAAAGAGTGCAGAAAGATCATCATGAGAAAAGAATCCCAGGATATCAGACTGCCAAATCTATCAAGAATCTTCTTTAATTTTGTGAAATTCTTTTATCAATATTCTTTCACTAATAGCTCTCGCAATATCAAGAATACTTTCTTTCCCGTCCATATCAAGGAAATTGATAGCTTCCTTGAAAGAAAGTCAATCGCAAGGAATTTGAATTCGAATTTTGATTCTACAGAGTTAAGCCCAGTCGGAGGTAATACTTCAGGTAGAAAAGAGGGAATACTTTCAAAACAATGTGCATCATTTTCAATTATTTTGAATCAACAACAATTTTCAACATTCTGACAATATTTTCTAGTTATCCTGGCATGAAGCGAGAGCTTGAGGTTCATCTTTGCCGCATCCTGACACCATCCCTTTTTAGGACTTGATAACGGGAGTTTTCAAGATTCCTTCCCTTCTTCGGTATAATCTGAGCGCCTGGGTTCTCAGATTCGCACACTTCCCTGCGTCCTCACTGTCCCACCATAGACAGTCCAATTTTGGCTTGAGGTTAAGCCACCAATTTAAGCAAAAGGCAATTTCAAAAGTTATTTAGTCTCAGCAATGAGACGCCCAAAATCAAACCCTTTTCAAGCTTTAGGGACCCCAATTTCCTTCCTTTTGCAAAACCCCTGTCGGATTCATTGTGCGGAAATCCGAAGGTTTCATCACGGTCTCTTCTTTCGAGGATTCCGTTCATTTTCTGCCCAATCAGGTTAAGGGTATAAACCTGAGCCTCATTTGATGAGGTATTCCATTTTCTGCCCAATCAGGTTAAGGGTATAAACCTGGGCCTCCTTTGATGAGGTATTCCATTTTCTGCCCAATCAGGTTAAGGGTACAAACCTGGGCCTCCTTTGATGAGGTATTCCATTTTCTGCCCAATCAGGTTAAGGGTACAAACCTGGGCCTCCTTTGATGAGGTATTCCATTTTCCACCCAATCAGGACAAGGGTACAAACCTGAGCCTCCTTTGATGAGGTATTCCATTTTCCACCCAATCAGGTTAAGGGTATAAACCTGGGCCTCCTTTGATGAGGTATTCCATTTTCATTGCCCAATCAGGTTAAGGGTATAAACCTGGGCCTCCTTTGATGAGGTATTCCATTTTCCACCCAATCAGGTTAAGGGTATAAACCTGAGCCTCCTTTGATGAGGTATTCCATATTCCACCCAATCAGGACAAGGGTACAAACCTGAGCCTCCTTTGATGGGGAATTCCATTTTCAACCCGGTCAGGTTAAGGGTTAAGCCTGAGCTTCGTTCCATACGAGGTATTTCCCATCCCATCCAGGTTAAGGGCAAAACCTGAATCTCACTTCTTTTGAAATAAAATTCTTTATTTTATAACTACCATCATCATTTGAATTAATTCTTTCATACCCAGTCAGATTTATCTAACTGGGGCATTTTTATGGTTCAAATTTGGTATGTTTTCTTTGCCACTAAGCTCGGCTTTCAACCGGCTTAGCAGCAAAGAGGGGCATCTGTAAACACCCCAAATTTTCACTCTTATCCAGTACCTATATTTCATGTGTCATTGCATATCATTGCATGCATTTGGCATACCATTTCATTGCATTGCATGGCATTGCATGACATTACATCTCATTTTTGAGATCCAGTACTCTTGTTTTCAAAATATCTAATCCAGATTCGAGTTTTAAAACTTTTCTTTCAAAATCAATTGTTAAAACCTGGGTTTTTAATCAGCATTCTGTCATTTGTCAACCCCCAGGACCATATATTTTCAAGTATTTTCTCAGAAAACAATCTGGATTCATTTCAAACTCAATTTCAATTGATTTCAATTCTCAGATGAGGCCCATTTAGGTGGTGTCGCTTCTGGATTCTTTCATTTATAAAAAATCTCAAAAATTTTAGAGTCCTAGTTGGATCAGGACTCTGTATTTTCATCAGTTTGAATCTTTTTGAACCCTTTTAAAATATCATTCAGATTTTGAACCAGTTATGGTCCTATCCCTTGTCCATTTCCTCCATTTTTGGCCAAAATTTTAGAGTCCTAGTTGGATCAGGACTCTTTTTCCAGAGTCCTAGTCGGATCAAAACTCTACTTTTCACCACCTTTTTACTTGTTTTTGAAGAAAACCTTTCAAAATCTTCTGTTTTGGCCAAAATTTCAGAGTCCTAGTTGGATCAGGACTCTTCTTCAAGAGTCCAGTCGGATCAGGACTCTTCTTTAAGAGTCCAGTCGGATCAGGACTCTTCTTCAGAGTTTCAATTGGATTGGGACTCTAATCTTTTACAGCTATTTTTATCCATTTTCAATCAAATCTTTCAAAATCTTTCAAAATGAGTCAGAAACTCAGAGTTTCAGTCAAAACAGGACTCTGTTCAGAGAGTCCTAGTTGGATTAGGACTCTGATCCTGATTTAAATTTTGAGAGAATCTTTCAGAAATCTTTCAATCTACCAAAACTATTACACTTTTATCAAAGAATTTCAAAATTCTGAGGTTTTATCTCAGAGTCCTGATCAAATCAGGACTCTACCCCAGAGTCCTGATCGAAGTGGGATTCTATCCAAAATTGGTTTTTATACTTCATTTTCACTGGTTTTCAATGGCTTTGCCCAAATTTCATCATTTGTTTATTAGAAAACCAAAATTCTTATAGTTCTGATCGAATTAAAAGTCTTTCTCAGAGTCCTAATCAGATCAGGACTCTGAACCAAAACTTCGATCCAAAAAATCTAGAGTTTCAGTCCGATCAGGACTCTGTCCCAGAGTCCTAGTCCAGTCAGGAGTCTGTTTTGAAGTTTGTTTTTACTTTGTTTTTTTTTTATTTCCATTTGTTTTCAAAAATTAGGTCAGTTTGTAGAGTCCAGTTAATCCAGGACTCTATTTCAGAGTTTTGATTGAGTTAGGAGTCCGACCCTGACTAGTTTTCACCATTTCCTGATAAATTCTTTTAAAAATTCTTTCACTTGGTTTTTAAAATCCAAAATCACAGAGTCCTAAGAGTTCAGGACTCTAATTTGGAGTTCCAGTTCGCTTGAGACCCTATTTTCAAAGATCTTGAATTTCAAATACTAATTTTAACCCCTTTTCAAAGCCATTTTCAGTGTTTATTTCAAAATTCTTCAAAACTCGATGTGGGCCCACTCAGTTGGCACCATATCTGTAAACACCCCAAATTTTCACCCTATCCAGTACTTACATTTCATGTGTCATTGCATATCATTGCATGCATTCGGCATACCATTTCATTGCATGTCACCCCATCTCATTTTCGAGATCCAGCACTCTTGTTTTTAAAATATTCAATCCAGATTCGGGTTTTTAAAACTTTTCTTTCAAAAATAATTTTAAAACCTGGGTTTTTATTCAACATTCTGTCATTTTCCAACCCCCGGGACCTTATATTTTGAAATACTTTCTTAGAAAAACGATCTGGATTCATTTCAAACTCAATTTCAATTGATTTCAATTCTCAGATGAGGCCCATTTAGGTGGTGTCGCTTCTGGATTCCTTCATTTATCAAAAATCTTAGAGTCCTAGTTGGATCAGGACTCTTTTTCCAGAATCCTAGTCGGATCAAAACTCTAATTTTCACTACCTTTTTACTTGTTTTTGAAGAGAACCTTTTAAGATCTTCTGTTTTGGCCAAAATCTTAGAGTCCTAGTTGGATCAGGACTCTTCTTCAAGAGTCCAGTCGGATCAGGACTCTTCTTCAGAGTTTCAATTGGATTGGGACTCTAATCTTTTACAACTATTTTTATCCATTTTCAATCAAATCTTTCAAAATGAGTCAAAAATTCAGAGTTCTAGTTGAACCAGGACTCTGTTTGAAGAGTTCTAGTTGGATCAGGACTCTGATCCTGATTTCAATTTTGAGATAAATCTTTCAGAAATCTTTCAATCTACCAAAACTATTACACTTTTATCAAAGAATTTCAAAATTCTGAGATTTTATCTCAGAGTCCTGATCAAATCAGGACTCTACCCCAGAGTCCTGATCGAAGTAGGACTCTATCCAAAATTGATTTTCTCACTTCATTTTCACTGGTTTTCAAAACATTTGCCCAAATTTCATCATTTGCTTATCAGAAAGCCAAAATTCTTAGAGTTCTGATCGAATCAGGACTTTCTCAAGGTCCTAATTAGATCAGGACTCTGAACCAAAACTTCAATTTCATCCTGTTTTCACTTGTTTTTCAAAATCCTCTCATTTGATTTCTCAGAAAATCCAAAATTTGGAGAGTCCTAGTTCAATCAAGACTCTATCCTCAGAGTCTCAGTTGAATCAGAACTCTGTTTTATTTCAATATTCGTTATTGTTTTCACTGTTTTGACAAGTTCTTTCATTTGTTTTTCAGAAAATACCAAAAAATCTAGAGTTTCAGTCCGATCAGGATTCTGTCCTTGAGTCCTAGTCCAGTCAAGTGTCTGTTTTGAAGTTTGTTTTTACTCCGTTTTTTATTTATTTCCATTTTTTTTCAAAAATTAGGTCATTTTGTAGAGTCCAGTTAATCCAGGACTCTATTTTAGAGTTCTGATTGAGTTAGGAGTCTAACCCTAACAGTATTTTCTGACTTATTTCACCATTTTCTGATGAATTCTTTTAAAAATTCTTTCACATGGCTTTTAAAATCCAAAATCTCAGAGTCCTATAAATCTAGGACTCTAGCCCAGAGTTCTAGTTCGCTTAGAACTCTATTTTCAAAACTTTGAATTTCAACTGTTGATTTTAACCCCTTTTCAAAGGTATTTTCAGTGTTTATTTCAAAATTTGTAAAACTCGATGTAGGCCCACTCAGTTGGTACCATATCCAGAGGAGTCCTGACCCAGTTAGGACCCTATGCCATTTTAAAAATTTTAATTTCAAAGTTTACTTTTGAAAATCTTTAGAAAACTTTCTCAATTTCAAGTTTTAAAATCGCTTTTTGAAAAACTCAAGTAGGGCCCACTCGGGGTGGCGCCATATTCGAGTAAGTTAGGGCTAGACTAGGGTTAGTCAGTGTATTGGTTAGTGTTAGAGGTTTAGAGGAGTCAAAATCCATTTTATTTAAGTTTTAAACCATTGGTTTTTAAAGGTTTTAAATTCAGGTTTTAAAAACCAAATGTGGGTCCATACTAGGTGGTGCCACATTTGGACTTTCTAGGGTTTAATTAGGGGTTAATTAGGGATTAATTAGAGTCTCACCTAGGCTAGAAAACCACAAAAAATCGTTGCTTTTAGTGGATTTATTAGAAAGAGTCCTGAAAAAATGAAAAAACCTCTTAATTAACCCTAATTAAGTGACTTTTTGAAAAACTATAAAAGGGGACCTAAAGGGGGCCAAAAGGGGGGCTATTTTCTCTCAAATTTTCGTGGCCTCTCTCTCCTCTCCAGCACCTCCACCTTCCTCCATTGCAGCTGCAAGCACCAAGGTAATATTTTTAATATTTTTAATATTTTTTAGTTTTATTTAATACTTTTTCATGTTTTAAATCAATTTTAGCCATTGGTGTCATCCCCTTCATGGATTAAACCATGGATTCAACCTCAAGAACCATCAAGAATAAGCAAGAACGATCCAATAAGGTGATCTAACCCTGTTTTAGATGATTTACAGAGATTTTAATCCATTAGAATTAATTTTAATATGATTCTTTACATTATTAACCAATAAAATATATGATTTACCCTTTTTAATGGGTTAAGTCTATGTTTTAAAGGTGATATCAAATTCCAGCAATTGATTCCCTGTTTTTATTTTATTTTCATGGTTTATTTATGTTTGTTTTACGTTCTATAGCATAGAAATAATTTTTATTTACTGTTTTATGGTTTATTTTATTTA
Organism: Nuphar pumila; assembly: GCF_984573655.1. NCBI lineage: Eukaryota > Viridiplantae > Streptophyta > Magnoliopsida > Nymphaeales > Nymphaeaceae > Nuphar > Nuphar pumila. The sequence continues at coordinate 100,511,800 of NC_143249.1, forward strand.
TTTACATTAGTTAATGCATGGTTTGTCAAGTTTCTTAAATTTCTGTGTGTTTTAGGTTTAGAACAGTAAAGATAATGCTATTTTGGATTGAAGTTCTCATTGTTTATTTCTGATTTTTTTATATGTGGTGCATGCATGAGTTATTGAGTTACTGTAGAAAAATCCGAGGTTTTGGATCTTGAGAACCCTGTCAAAAAAATCAGACATCAAATCGGGTTTTTAAAGCTTTAAAATCGTGGTTAAAATCAAGAAGGTAACTTGCTGTGATGATATTTCTCTCATCTTATATTAGATTTTAGATCTGTAAAGTGATATGGATTCACATTGAATAGATATGTCTGCTGTGAAATTTTAGGATTTTTTTATCACTGTTTAATATTTTTCCCCTTTTATAGAATCTGTTTTTAAATTTAAAGCTCGTTAGGGTTTACCAAAACCCTAATCAGACTTGTGTTAGTCATAAATCCCAAACCACAGATCCGATTTTAAATCTGTAAAAAGTGAGTATTGTTGATTTTCTGTCTACTGTTCACCACTAAAATTTCAGAGATTTTTGTTTAGGTTTGCTATTTATGTTTGTATTTTCAATCTAGAATAGCCGTTTTAATCCCTGTTAAGAGTGATATATTTTAGCTCAGATTGCCGGAAGGGTTTCTCCCTAACCGGAGATGATTTTTCCGATCTGTAAATTGGGAAATCTCTGTTTTTTTTTTTAGTTAGTCTCTGTAAAATTTCATAAATTTCCATGGAGATTTGACCCCTGGTTCAGGTCTTGGATTGAAACTGGTTGGTGAATTAGGTCAAAAATAGCATATTTTTAGGGTTTAATGCAATTTTCGGATTAATTCAATGTCAAAAAATTATTTTTATAATTCCAATTCGACATTAGGATTATAACAAGTGCAGGTACCAATTTTTATGGATTTCGGAATCCATTTCATCTCTGAATTAAGCAAATTGCAAAACCGGGTTCCTAAAAGATCCAAAAACACTGCTAAAATCACAGTTTTTGTGATATTATTGAATTTTCGTGCATAAGCATATATTTTTAGGTTTTAATCATGTTCATAATCATATTAGGATGCTTTAGGTTTAATTTGATGCTCATTTGATTTCATTTAGTGCATAAAACCTAAGTTTTTACCAAAATCTATTTCAGAAAACCCTGATTTCAAGGCCATAGTCTTGCTATCGGGGGAAATTTGGTCATTTGACCTCAATTTCGAAATCCTTAACCCTAATTTCCATATTTTTAATCATGTCACATCATATTTAGCTTAGCTTATTCTATTCAAATTTCAAAACTTGCATTTTATCCAAATATCTTTATAAAACCCTAATTTCAAGGCCATAGTCTTGTTATTAGGGGTATTTTGGTCATTTTGACCACAATTTCGAAATTTCATATCTTATCTTTGTTATTTATTCCATTTTATTTCATACTTTATCATTTTTATTTAAGGGAATTAAGGAAAAGGCTTATATCTAGCAAAATCCAACAATTTCCAGATATTGCTGGATAAATCTAGAAAAGCCCACATATATTCACTAACCTAACTTTCTAGTTTTGCAGGTATATTGAAGACTTTATTTTTCATGTATTTAAATTTCAATAGTGATGTAATTTGTAATTAAACTTTGGAATAAGAATTTACATTTCCTGCTTAGCTTAGGCTGCATTGCATATAGTTTATTTTCTTTTTAATAATGTTAATGTGTGATGGATGATGATTCATGCATATTTTTACAAATTGACCATGGTCTACACGAATGGCACATACACTAGCTTCTATGAAGTTTATAAACTTGGTGGAATTTGTATTTATGGCCATAGTCAGAATACGAATGATACTCAGATTTATAATCTTCACATTAGCCACATTCAGCCTACACTCTTAGGCTAACTTCAAAATGCACTGCATTTCTTAAAATACAAAAAGTATTTCTCAATTCCTCAAATCCATATTCATTCATTTCATGCATTTGCCAATTCCAATTCAAATTTCAATTCAAAGAAGTTCATTTTTTCAAATTTTCCTAAGTCTTATTCAAAAATCGATTTTCTCAAAATATGGATTTGCCAATGATATTTCAAGTATTTCCCAAGTTCCAAATTTGATTTTTTAAGTTATATTTTCAATTTAAAAGTTTGAATTCAAAGAAATCAAGTTTTTCAAAGTTATTTCACATTTCTCAGAATCGATTTTCACAAAATCCTTATATTTCTTCAGAAATCGATTTTCACTTTCTCAAATACAGTATCTCAATCATGATTCATGATTTTCAAAGAGTTTATTTCCCAAATATTTTCCAATATTTGAAGTAAACATCATGTTTTCAAATATGCATTTTCAGAAAATTCATAGCACATGCCTGATTCTATGTGCATTTAGAAATTAGAATATGATTTAGACAAGTTGAATAGAGCAGAGCAGTAGATTGATCCTTGGTTCGATTACCCCTGTTAAAGGTGGCAGGAACGGTCGAACCTCGTACCGACAGGCGAGTCCCATTCTACGAAATTTTCCCGCATTTTAAAACGGAGGCGAGTTATTTTCAAAAACTTTTCAAAGGTCAGTTTGACTTGCAAAAAAAAAATTTTTTTGCGATGATAACAATATCTAGAGGAGTTCTGACTCGGTTAGAACCCTATGCCATTTCAAAAATTCTAATTTTAAGTTTACTTTTGAAAATCTTTTGAAAACTCCTTCAATTTCAAGTTTTAAAATCGCTTTTTTGAAAAACTCAAGTAGGGCCCAGTCGATATGGCGCCATATTCGAGTAAGTTAGGGCTAGACTAGGGTTACTTAGTGTCTTGGTTAGTGTTAGAAGTTTAGAAGAGTCAAAACCATTTTGAAAACTCATTTTGAAAATTAGTTTTTAAAACTAGTGTTTTTAAAGGTGTTTTAAAAACCCAAATGTGAAAGATGCCAAGTGGCATCACATTTGGGGGATTTCTAGGTTTAGTTAGGGGCTAATTAGGGATTAATTAGAGTCCCACCTAGGCTAGAAAACCACAAAAAATCGTTGCCTTTAGTGGATTTATTAGAAAGAGTCCTGAAAAAATGAAAAACCTCTTAATTAGCCCTAATTAAGTGACTTTTTGAAAAACTATAAAAGGGGGCCAAAAGGGGGGCTCTTTTCTCTCAAATTTTTGTGGCCTCTCTCTCCTCTCTAGCACCTCCACCTTCCTCCATTGCAGCTGCAAGCACCAAGGTAATATTTTTAATATTTTTTAGTTTTATTTAATACTTTTTCATGTTTTAAATCAATTTTAGCCACTGGTGTCATCCCCTTCATGGATTAAACCATGGATTCAACCTCAAGAACCTCAAGAACGGTTCAAGAAAGTGATCTAATTCTATTTCATGGTGTTTACAGGGATTCTAATCCATTAGAATCAATTTTAACATGGGTCTTTACATTATTAACCAATAAAACATGTGATTTACCCTTTTAATGGGTTAAATCCATGCTTTTAAAGGTAACATCAAATTCCAGCCATTGATTCCCTAAGTTTTATTTATTTATCTGTTTATTCATGTTTATTTTACGTTTTCCAGTATAGAAATAATTTTTATTTACTGTTTTATGGTTTATTTTATTGTTTTTCATTAGTTAATGCATGTTTTCTCAAGTTTCTTAGATTTCTGTGTGTCTTTAGTTTAGAACAGAAAAGAGCATGCTGTTTCGGATGAAAATATTCACTTTAAATTTCTGATTTGTTTATATGTGATGAATGCATATGTTATTGAACTACTGTAAAAAAATCAGAGATTTTGGACTTCGGGAACTCTGTCAAAAAAATCAGACATCAGGTCGGGTTTTTAAAACTTTAAAATCGGTGTTAAAATCAGGAGGGTGACTTGCTGTGATGATATTTTTCTCATCCGATATCCGATTTGAAATACGTAACGTGCCATAGATTCATATTGATTAGATCTATCTACTGTGAAATTTTGAAATTTTTTTATCTCTTTTTGGTATTTTTCCTCTGACAGAAAGTCTGATATTCAATTTAAAACTCGTTAGGGTTTACCAAAACCCTAATCAGACTTGTGTTGTTTATAAATCTCAAACCACAGATCCGATTCATGATCTGTAAAAAGTGAGTATTATTATTTTTCTGTATAATGTTTACTGATAAAATATCGAATATTTTAGATCAATATTTATAATTATCCCGAAATTATCAATTGAAAGTATCTGTTTTGACCCCTGTTAGGTTTGTTAGATTTTAGTTCAGATTGCCGGAAGGGTTTCTCCCTAACTGGAGATGCTTTTTCCGATCTGTAAATTGGGAAATCTCTGTTTTTCTTTTTAGTTTGTCTCTGTAAAATTTTATAAATTTTCATGAAAGATTGACCCCTAATTCGGGTCTAACTCTGAAACTGGTTGGTGAACTAGGTTAAAAATATCATATTTTTAGGGTTTAATGCAATTTTCGGATTAATTCAATGTCAAAAAAATATTTTTATAATTCTAATTTGATATTAGGGTTATAAAAAGTGCAGGTACCAAATTTGATAAATTTTGGAATCCAATTGATGGCTGAATTAAGCAAATTGCAAAGCAGGGTTCTTGAAAGATCCAAAAACACTGCCAAAATCACAGTTTTTGTGATATTCTTGGATTTTCATGCATAAGCATATATTTTTAGGGTTTAATCATGTTCATAATCATATTAGTATGCTTTAGGTTTAATTTGAGGCTCATTTGATTTCATTTAGTGCATAAAACCTAAGTTTTTACCAAAATTTATTTCAGAAAACCCTGATTTGAAGGCCATAGTCTTGCTATCAGGGGCAATTTGGTCATTTGACCTAAATTTCGAAATCCCTAACCCTAATTCTCATATTTTAATCATGTCCTTTCATATTTAGATTAGTTTATTTTCATTTGAACTTCAAAACTTGCATTTTATCCAAATATCTTTCTAAAAAACCCTAATTTCAAGGCCATAGTCTTGTTATTAGGGGTATTTTGGTCATTTGGACCCCAATTTCGAAATTTCATATCTTATATTCATGTTTATTCAAGTTTAATTCATATTTTTATAATTTTGATTTAAGGGAATCAAGGAAAAGGCTTATATCTAGCAAAATCCAGCAATTTCCAGATATTGCTGGATAAATCTAGAAAAGCCCACATATATTCTCTAACCTAACTTTCTAGTTTTGCAGGTACATTGAAGACTTTATTTTTCATGTATTTAAATTTCAATAGTGATGTAAATTAAATTAAATTTGGAATAAGAATTTACATTTCCTGCTTAGCTTAGGCTGCATTGCATATAGTTTATTTTCTTTTTAATAATGTTAATGTGTGATGGATGATGATTCATGCATATTCAAACTCACCATGGTCTACACAAATGGCACATACACTAGCTTTTATGAAGTTTATAAACTTGGTGGAATTCGTATTTATGGCCATAGTCAGAATATGAAGGATATCTAGATTTATGATCTTCACATTAGCCACATTCAGCCTACACTCTTAGGCTAACTTCAAAATGCACTGCATTTCTCAAAAATACAAAAAGTATTTCCCAATTCCTCAAATCCATATTCATTCATTTCATGCATTTGCCAATTCCAATTCAAATCTCAATTCAAAGAAGTTCATTTTCTCAAAATTTTCTAAGTCATATGGAGAAATCGATTTTCTCAGAATATGAAAATCTCAAAGTATGTTTTAAGTGTTTCTCAAGTTCAAAATTTGAAATTTCAAGTTGTACATTCAATTCCAAGTTTGAATTCAAAGAAACCAAGTTTTCTCAGAATCAATTTTCATAAAATTCCAAGATTTCCCCAAAAATCGATTTTTACTTTTCTCAGAAATATTTTCCAAGTCCTGATTCATGATTTTTCAAGTGTTATCTTTTCCAAAATTTTCCAAGTATTTCAAATCTTTGAAGCAAACATCATGTTTTCAAATATGCATTTTTAGAAATTCATAGCACATGCCTGATTCTTTGTGCATTTAGGAAATAGAATATTATTTAGACAAGTTGAACAAAGCAAAGCATTTGATTGATCCTTGGTTCAATTACCCCTGGTAAAGGCGCCAGGAATGGTTGAATCTCGTACCGACAGGCGAGTCCCATTCTTCGGAATAATCCCGCATTTTAAAAACGGAGGCGAGTTATTTTCAAAATCTTTTTCAAAGGTCAGTTTGATTTGCAAAAGTAAAAAAAAAAAATTTGCGATGATAACATTCAGCGCCCCTTTCCTCACGGCTCCCCCCCCCCTACCAGTTACAGCCCTCCTTTCAGCCGAGGGTCAAAGAAACTCCAGCAAAAGAACCTGCAAGGCTTCAAGAGGTGAGCATCCTCCTTTGATCAAATCCCCCAGGTAGACCGATCGGACTTAAGAGGAGGTAAGGAAACACGCCATCTACCTTGAATATCCATCTTCTCGTATGCAAGCTTGGTACTTCCAAGAATAAACATCCGGGTGCATCCAGTTCGAATAAGCAGGTGAGAAGTCGTTTTATATTGATGGTTTCTGTAAGTTAGGTCTCATTATTGCTATATTTGCATTGTAAACCCATTATACTCGTTAATGGGATTTACTTTCAAGGGTGGTCATGTATAGAGGATCGAGGTTGCCTCTCAATGGTACCATCGATCCTTGAAAAGATGTGTTCTGGCTGCATTCGAACCTGATTTGTTTCCAGTATTATGAACCTTTTGAAACTATGTTTGCTGCTTTTATATTTGCCAAAAGTTTTCAGAACCCTATCCATGCCTTCCCCATTTGGCATCGTTGGTCCCATCCAAGTACTTGAAGTTCATTTTTTTTTTACAGGAGGTGATGATTTCACTTAAAACCAATTATAGTTTTTGTGCCCTAAACAAAACCTGGTAGGATTTTTTTTTTTTCGGGAATGATATCCCTTCCATCAACAGTTATTACTTTTTTTTTTTTTGCCATTTCCTCTGTTTACTCACAGGTTTTATATTCAACAATGACATTACCCAATCCTCTTGTGTCTCGTTGATTTAGCCATACCCATACAGTTTTGAGAGGGGCGCTTGCACATCAGTGTCTCAAAGCGATATCCTTAGGGATTTGTCGTACAGAAAGTGGCGCCATAAACTTGAGCGCAACATTTAAATTCATCATAACCTCCAGTTCATATCACTCGGTAGATCCCATTTCCCTTTTTTTTTTTTTTTCTTTTTTCTGTGCACAGTCATTTACTTGGCATCATACAAACCTGTTCTTTTTGTTTCTTCTGATCATCAAGCACATGTGACTCCAGATATGGCATGTTGTTGATTACATCTCTGTTAATATCATTTTTGCCATACCATTTTCTTTTTGTTTAGCATCCTTAGTTACGTATTTTTTTTTTTGTATATATACTGATTATTAGATTGATCCTGTTTAATGTTCATTATCTGTTGCACATGGTTGTATCATATACAGGTCTGAATCAACCTAATGACTCGTGTTCATCAATATGGTCATCGGCCCTCTGGTGTTAACCTTCTGAGTCCCCCTTCATTTTTTTTTTATTATCGATCTTGTCCTATCATCGTTTTTTTCTGTCTTAATATTAGTTGCTGATAGTGTCACCTGTGAGTCATTCCATGCCAAGACTTAGTCACACCCCCCTTTTTTTCCTTTGTGCACCTCACTTAAAAACTGCTAATATCACATCTGCACACATCGACATGCCTTCAGCTGTAGGTCCCTTTGTATTTTCCTGTGCAAACCCCTTTTCTTTTATTTATCGTTTCCCTTTAACCTTTCTACGTCCATGTGTTCTGTTTTTATCCAGCATTGCATACGTGAAGCTACCATTCATATTCGCAAACAGTATCATCTAGGCTTTCTTTTTCTTTTCTTTTTTTTCTTTTTTTTCTCTCCATAATGTTCACTATGAATGTGTCTCTGCTGAAGTTAATTACTGCTAACCCCCTTTGTAAGATTGATTTGTTTGATCTCGTGTATAAAATAGCTCCAGCAATGTATTGTTCCCCACTTCATTTATTATATCATTAGTATATACCTAGCTTAATGACATGCTTCAGTCAATGGTGCTCATCTGCGTAAAGAATTTGGAGGAACAACCATCAGTCACCAGCATCACCCATATTCACTTTCTAGTTTCTTGTATATCCACATACATATCCTGCTAGCTGTTTGCATTTTCTTACCAACCCTTGTGACTGATATTTTTTTTTTATCCTGTGTACTTTGCTTTCCGTACAAATTCACATTGTGTAGTTATCACCATGTTGGGATTTCAGCTAAATAGTTTCTTTCACGGGTATATCTTACATGTATTACATCCGGCACACATTACATGAAAAACTTTTATTTAAAAATCTTATCATAGATTTGGAGAGTTGGCAGCACACATTTTCTTTAGCCAGTTATTGCATATTCCCCCACGGTTTATGTTATCTTAGTAGGGTTATTAGTGTCTCCCATAGTCCATTTATATGATCTCCGTTAGACGTATTCCAGGATATTGCCATAACTAGCATTTACATATCAGGGTTGAAGATTTGATCATAATGTACATTCTCCACTATGTGGATATATAGATCTATCTATATAAACATCCTCATGTAGAATTTTTTTTTTTACATTTAGAGGTCCTTCCACGTATATTCAAATAAATTGTATTTCTATATGTACATTTCATCCAATAGGAGTTTCAACATTTAGGCATCCATTAATACAGTTTCTCATTTAGCTTGGACATGGCATCTAGGTAGTCTCATATGCACTTTGTTCATATTTTAAACATTAGATTTCATCAATAGGTGTCCTTTCAATATAATTTAAGCCTAAGTAGTTGAGCATTAGTGTTAATATGAAATCTTCTGTTCCTCTGCTGTATTTGGTATTTCGTGTACTAACTCATCCTCGCAGGAAAACTTGGAAGACGTCAAGTCTTTTAAAATTTTTATTTTATTTTCTGCCATTTCACTTTATGTCAGAAATGTAATAATAAAATTTGGAATAATATTTACTTTACTGCTTAGATTAGGATGCATATCATATAGTTTGAATTCCTGCAATATCCTGTTTATATGATTCATGCATATTATTTCCAAAAGCGCTATGGATATACACGAATGGCACATGCACCAACTCTTAGGGAGATGATGAACTCGGTGGAATCCATATTTACGGCCCTAGTCGGAATATGGACGAGACCCAGATCCATCATCTTTCTACTAGTCACATTGAGCCTACACTCTTAGGCTATCTTAAAATGCACATCATATTTCCAATGTTTTCAAAGCATTGTGCATTAAATCAATTAAACTCTGAACATATTCATGGCCACAGTCAGAATATGTGAAGGATTTATTTTGACTTGATACACATTTTTCCAACAAATTTCTTAGAAAATCTTTCAAAGTGCATTCATACACTCATGTCATTTGCATCATGAAATCATTGGTTTTCTCGTGATTTTCTTAAGAAAATTTCATTCTCAAAGAAATCGATTTCTCAAGAAACTCTGAGTATTTTCCAAAATCGGTTTTCCCAAGTCAAGTTTTCACAGTTTTCCATGGAAACCAGTCTCTCAAGAAACTTCTAAGTTGGATTTCCAAGATCAAAGTTTCGCTCGATTTTCCTTGGGAAATGTTATTTTCTTAAGATTTTCAAAAAGAGTTTTCCAATCTTTCTCAAAGATCAAAATCGCTTTCCAAGTATTTCAAGGGTAAGATTCCCAGGATTTCAATTTCCCAAGTTTCAGTTTTCTTCTCCAATGAGTCTTCCTATAAATTTTCCATCATTTTCCTAAGAAAATTCTCAAAGTCTGAGTTTTCCTGAGAAGTGTTTCCCTTTTCAAATGTTCACCTTTTCTCAAGAATCACTTCTATTTTCCCAGGATTTTCAACCATTCATGATTTTCCCAAATCTTCATAAACTTTCTCGTGATTTCAAAATCCTTTTTCATCTGAGTTTCCTGAGAAATTGACCTTTTTCCTGAGAAATGTTTTTCAACTCCAAAGTTTTCCAAGCATACATCATAGTTTTCCAACTTATATTTTACAAAGTCTCATAGCACATGCCTGAATTCTCTGTGCATTTAGGATAGAACATGATTTTGATGATTTAACTAAGTCAAGCACAATTTTGGTCCTTGGTTCGATTACCCCTGTTAAAGGCGGCAGGAACGGTCGAACCTCGTACCGACAGGTCGAGCCCCAACCCATGGATTTTCCCGCAATTTTCAAAACGGAGGCGAGTATTTCAAAACATTTTCCAAAATCCGGTCAAGTTTGAAGCGCGAAAGCGTTTCCCTCTCTCTTCCGCAAGGAAGGGAAGACGGGAAAAATTTTGCGACGATAACAGGTTTGGCGACCGTGATGGGACCTATCCTTGTCTGACTAAGATTGTGCTTGACTTAGTTCCATTATCGAAATTATGTTCACAAAATGTCAGCTCTTTATTTTGATATCATGCGAACCTAGGAGCCTAGATTCTGACCTAGCTGACATTGACTGCATATAGCCTAGGCATGGTTTGGTAGGACCAGATTGAGGAGAAATTTTCATGCTCACATAGACTTAGGTCTAAACACAACTCTCCTCAATTTAGGATCTGAATGCAAACAATGTATGCTTCTTCAAAAGTTTTCAAAATCTATCTCTCTAGGTTTAGAGCCATCTATTTCTTGCATGTGATCATTTTTTCAAACCTCAATTACCTATCATTACCCGGTCTTCACGTTGCTGGGCTCTCTTCCAGAACCCTAGTTCGGGACAGAGCCTCACAACTGGGCCAATTATTTGGGTTAATACCCCCTACCACGTACCGCGGGCCACAGTCCGAAGTATATCGGTAGGCGCTCAAGGATGTTGGAAAACCTTACCTTAGAACCGGAGTTGAGATTATATGCCACGTACCTCGGATTTTGATTCGGGTATATCGGCATAACTGGATTGGACAAAGATGATCTGAACCTAGAGTTAGGGTTAGGGTCCTACAGCTGTTTTCAAAGTGATGCATCTAGAGTCATCCTTTTAGGGAATGCTGAATGTGCATAAATGTTTGTGTAGGATGTGATTGTATGTGTATTATTTCCTCAATTCTTTATATTTCCCAATGTTTTCCAACTCATTAGGCCTTTTTCAAAAATATCCTTATTTTCCACAAGTCTTTTTCTCAAACCCTGGATGATTTTCTCAAATATCCAATTTCTTTAAAAACTCCAGGCGATTTTCCATTCTACTTTTCTACTGGATCTCGAATTTCCAGCTGCATTTTTATCCTGCCTGCAAAATTTTTCAAAATTTCTCACATTTTCCTAAGTCTCATTCTGGGTCTTTCTCTGTTTTCAGTTCGATGGCATCCAGTCAAGTCGATCCTATCTTTCCTGAAGGTCACATCTCCTACGAGGTGCGACGAGGTTGTCCTGAACATCGAGCCCTCAGCACCGGAACTTTCATTCCCCGGTGGTACTATTCCTGGCTAAAAAGCTTTTCCCGAATGTTCCCAGACCATTTAAGCGAGTGTGGATTAGAGTTGGCGTCAACAGTCGGAAAGCAGACCATCAACAGCAACCTGATCCATGCAATGGCGGAGCGATGGAATCCATAGACGTGTACCTTCTGGTTCCCATGGGGAGAAATGACCGTGTTAATGGATGAATTTTCAGAAATCATGGGGTTGCCAAAACCAGCCGGTCAACCAGGCGATCCATTAGAACATCAATTCCTTATCAATGTCAAGGGTTTGGACCCCAGAGATTCATTAGCTCGTATGACAGGCCGCCGATCCTGGCCCCTGATCCAGTTGGAGGGAAATGAATATGTTGACCTACTCGAGTTGTACCGCTAGTACGGGACCTTCGTTGAAGTCAGCTCGCTATCAAGAACAGCCAAAGAAAGGATTCAGAATGCAATGGTTCTGTGCACTGTAGGATTATACCTCTTCCCAGATGAACAAAACTACATGGACATCAGAATAATTCAGCTTATGAGAAGATGGGGAAGTCGGCAGACTAATCGCCTCTCCATAGCCATGGCAGCACTCACCTTCCTATATCGAGGTCTGACTCGATTCTCACTTGGAGAATCCATTTTAGTTGAAGGTTGCATCTACACACTTCAATCCTGGTTCTTCCAACATGTTCCATCCCGAGCAAGCTCTTTTAGATACAATGGTCAAGAACTCCTTCCAGTGGCACAGTACCGATCCATGATCGACGGCATTCAAGAAGATGACATTGTCTGGGACTATTTTGATCGGCAATTATCCCCTCCCAGATATACGTACGCTTATGGCAAGCGGTTCAAGTTGTTGGGACCTTTCTTCTGCACTTACTACCAACCGGAGTGATGTGTTTGGCAATTCTCCCAGAGACAACAGTACGTCGAAGCCCGACTGTTATCAGGAGCTATGGCAGAATTCGATCTCACTTCCGCACAATGGTCCGGGGCATATCATTCTGCCCGCTACGGCTAGGATTCCTTTGTTTCTCTTAAAATCTTTCCTGGTCCTAGAGTGTCTGCCAACTATCGTGAATGGTGGCAAATTGTCTGTCCTCCACCTCTTTGTCAAGATCAATAAAATCATATTTTTCTCATTTCAATAAAATTCTCTCTCTTTCTATTGTGGTTTGACGACCTCGCCTAGGTAACAAGGCATATTTCCGTTGTTTATTTCTCTTGCAAAAAGAATGACAACATAATTGTCGTGATTCCCGCGACGACTCAGTGCCTAGTAATGGGATATCTTTTTCAAATTGTCTACCATATTTTCAGCAAATATTTCTTCCAAAAGCCAATTCCTTCAGAATCTAATCAGGTCTTTGCCCTGCAGAGAGCATCCATAACATTTGATGGTTCGAACAAGATCAGGCAAAAGAACAACGGCATCTCAGTACTCGTCAGCCTCAGAAGAAGAGATGGGTTCCCCCCGGTCCGAGAGGAGTCAAGAGCAGCAGCAAGAAGACGATGGCATAGACCCTCAAATGTATGCCATGTTCCGGAAGATGATGAATAAAATGATGAATGAACAGCCCGGGACCAGCTCAGAAAGGAATCCCTTCAGAGAAAAATTCCATGGTCACAGGGATAGGAAGGCTTCTAAAAAGCAAGTTCAGCCAGAAGAGATCTCAGACGGAACCGATTCAATTGAAGATACAGATGAAGAATATGAAGTGCCTCCGGTATTTTAGAAGTGGGGCCAAGAACAAAGAAAAGGCCGCAAACCAAAGAGTCAAGATGCAGAAAAACCCCTTCAAGCACAATTCAAGGAAATGGCCCGAGTTGTCAAGGATCTGCAAGCCCGCGACAAGGGCAAGAAAGTCTTCACTAGTGAGGACTTCTATGACGGCCTAAAGGGGGATGATGATCTGGAGAATCTTCCTCGAAAATTCATCAAATTCGATGGTTCTGGCGACCCAAAAGCTCATCTCGCCACATTTTTCGCAGAATGCTCTCGGTTCAAAAGGGACAACAGAGCACTATTTCTATGCTTCCCCCGCAGCTTGGAAGGAGTTGCAGCCAAGTGGTATGCTGAGCATATCAACCCAATCGAGCTCAAGTAGTTCGACAAAGTTGTGAATCTGTTTATTGAACGCTTCTTGTTCAACACAGAAGCGCTGCCTACATTAAGTCATCTCTGCAATCTCAGGCAAAATGAAAATGAAAAAGCGCGGGACTTCATTCACATATGGAGATCAGCCTGCAACAAAATGAGAGATCCCATCTCGGAAAGGCATGCATTGTCCCTAATCCTCAAGAACTTTTCGCAGCCTTTAAGAGGATTGATCTCCACAGCACCATCCAAGACTTTCATTGAGTTGACTGAACGAGCCGAATGGCTCGAACTGAGTGTGGAAAATGGAGTCTATGAAGGCTTCACCTTTTCCAAGAACAACTCCCAAGGTGAGCAGAAGAAGAAAGCTCACTTCACCTATTCTGCCAACAACAACAACAACAACAGTCGGAATCAGTACAAAGGACAGAAGAAAGATTACTGCTACGGCTCAGACAGTTCAAACAACAAAGGAGATCAGAAATGTAAGACCCACAATTTTTCAAGAAATATCTGAATAAAATTCATGAGGCATTTACCGGTAGAAATAGCATTTTTCTCAGAATGCGAAATGAATCAATTCCTGCGAGCCAATTATACGTAAGATATTCATCGAATTGCGAATATATGCTCAAACACTCTGAAAGCCATAACTTCCTATCTGAACGAAATCAAAGGATTCCTGCGAGCCAACTTTCTTAGTTACGTCAATACGAAGATAATGGCCTACTCAGAATTTTTCGGAAAAAAATGCCGAAAACTCAACTTTTTTGCGGGACCCGCGAAAATATTGGTGGGACCCACAGAAATATTTCTCAGAAAATATTCTAGAATATTCCAGGACCTTCCAGCACCTTCCATGGAATATTCCTTCTGGATAAGATCAAACAGTCAGATGGATAAGGTCAAGCTGGATTTCTGAAAAAGCCCAAGGGCATTTGGGTAATTGGGGTTGCTTAGCCCCTAAGCAACCTCCCCTATAAATAGAGGACCCCCCCTCCTTTAGAAAATCGCCAACCCCTCTCTCTCTCCTCCTTTTTCGAAACCTCCCCTACCTAGCCCACTTAGTCTGAGCCTGCCTGACCTGGTCTGAGCCTGCCTGACTTAGCCTGAGCCTGCCTGACCTGGACCTAACCCACCTGACCTAGGTCTGAACCTACCTGACCTAAGTCCAAACCCAGTTGACTTGACTTGAACCTGGTTTGGTTCAAAGTCAAAGTCCACGTCCTTTTTCGTCCGAAGTTCGAAGTTGATCCTTTTCGAAGTCGAGCCTCGTTCGAAGCATTAAAGCATTTCGGAGTCGTTTCTTCCGCAAATTGAAGTAAGTTCGCTTCATTAAACTATCTCTCTCAAGTATCTGATTGTTTGTATATAGCATATACTTTCTGAAGTAGTATCTTGCTTTAGTTCTTGGTTGAGCCCTCTAGGACGCTTCGGTGTTCACGCGCTCGCCTCGTAACTATCGTCGGATATATATGTTCGAATACGCAGTATATGCGTTCTTCAAAATAGTATCTCACCCTAGTTCTTGGTTGAGCCCTCTAGGACACTTCGGTGTTCACGCGCTCGCCTCGCAACTATCGTTGGATACAGATCTAGGTGTATATCTGCTGATAGTGCCGACGCGTCTTATATCGCACAGGCCATGTAATTTACCTTTGCCGTCGCGTCGTATGATGCCAAGGCTCCCTGCTTTCTGCAATTTCCAATTATGCATTTACTTACGCCATCGCGTCGAACGATGCCAAGGCTCCTACTTTCTGTAATGTATTTACTTACGCCGTCGCGTCGAACGATGCCAAGGCTCCTGTTTTGTTATATATGTAGAATATTTCGTTCAGTTACACACCCTAAACAATAGTATATGCATTTCCTTTACGCCGCCGCTGTATAAAGCACAGGCTTTTGCTTATACTACATATATGGCGCGTAAATGAGCGTTTAAATGGAGATCAACTCCAAATCGCCAATGCGATTCCCTTACCGCTCCTCGTTCAAGATTCTGCTTGACGAATGAAGCCCCTATTGGAAAGGCTTCGGTTTTTGGCAAAATGCTCTTTACGTAAAAACTAAATCAATTACGTATGGTCTGGCTATGGCCCAAGGTTCCTGCAACCTTGATGGATGCAAAGTACGCACAACGGTGCACATTCATTTCCCGAGTTAAGCGTAGTGATTTCCCGCCAAAGAGGGGAGATGCCGCTGAAATGGATAAAAGAAACGCACGCTTTCTCCGTAAAAGAGAGGAAGTGCTGCTGAAAATTCTGAAGAAGCTAAGAATAACTCAGAAAGAACGTAGCAGGATACTCTGACATATAGCAGAGTGCTACCCAGTTCGTAGAATGCCTTCCACAACGTAGAAGGGTTCGTCACACCACTACCAGTAGAGCAAAGAAGGTGTTGACAAAATGGTTGGCAGAAGAGATGCCAGAACCAGTTAAGTGGTACAACGATGCCGTTTGTTGGAACGACGTCAGAATGACTCGTCTCCCTGACACCTGCAAGGGCACCATACTTGTAAGAGCCGTTGCGCCAAGGTAGTGGTAGCGCCTTGACAAGGTCCTGAGCTCGTTGCGTAAAAATACGCCGAGTAGCCGATCCGTAGAGATCGAGTCATGTGCATGCTCATTGAGAATTATCAGACAACTAGCCTCGTAAGGGCCGCTGAGCCGGAGTGTGTTGTTTCCACCGAAAGAGGTGAAGTGCTCGTCAAGGCCGAAGTGCCGAGAGCAGAGTTAAGCATGCATATGAATAAAACCTTTGTTCCACGGTGAAAACTGTGTGGTTGATTGGGGTCGGGTACATACTTCTCAAAGGCTGCCCTATAGGCATGCAATGTTCGTCAAGTAATTGTAAGACCGGCAGGCCCCTTTCAGGATTTCTCACCGAGGAAGACGGTGATGGCGTAGCCTTGAGTGACATATATTTCACCCGAACCTGATAGAGTTCATTGATGGCCTTCGTCACTCAGAGGTATGGAGGTCGTGGTTATCCTTAAATATCTAAGGATTGAACCCAACTACTGCAGTAGCAGAATGCATTCAGATACCTAGTAAGGATCTCTTCTGGTATGCTGTACCGTCCTACTAGGGGGATAGGGTCAACAGGCTTCTGGGGTATCTAAAATACATAGAATAATCAACCCCCAGATCGTCGCGTTGTCGCCCAGATATGAGTCCCCTAAGCACAAGGGGAGGTGCAATTATCGAAACAAAGCATTAACTTAGGTACAACGCTACTTTGAATGTATGAGTGGATGACGTTGTTGAGTCAGTCCTGCATAACCTTTGTGAAGGTGTCATGGTCGGTATACTACTGGACCGATTGGGAAAGAACCCCATTGATATTCGTACGACTAAGCGAAGCTCGGAGAGCTGTCCTTAGATTCGTAGGATACGGATGTGCCAAGCATAAAGGCTTGAGCTAGACATCCATTTGTGACTCTGAAGAAGTCAAGGCTAAGTCGTAGAGACTTAAACAGTTATTCTAACTCACAGCCCTGAAGAGGCTTATGCGAAGTCATGAAGACTTGCGTGGATGTTCAACTCACGACTCCCGAGGATACTGCTATCGTTGCGGGATCATGCACGATGAGTGGGTATGCCCATATGAAGTCCAAGACTGCCAGTATTGTGGCGAAGAAGGGCATTCCGCCAACGAATGCCAAATGAAACATACCGCCGATATGGGTCGGCGGGGATCGCTTGGTCTTAGGGATGAGACCTCGCGTGTTAGTGGGCCACATTACTCCAGTAGAGGGAGTAGCCGTACTCCAGCAACTTCTGATGAACTATCGTCTTTGGTAGGATTTGATTTGAACTTCCTTGAGGGATTTTGTCAATCGCAAGGCTATCAACAGGCATCATGTACGCCTAGCTTGCACAGTTGGGAGGAGGGATGCAACAACTCCTTGTATAATCCCATTATGATTTCAGATTCCTCGAATCATAGTACTATTATATGGGGGAACAGAGCGGCTTCACCAACGCTGAGCCTGAATGGCCAAGGAGAGGGATACAACCTATATCATCCCGTTATGGTCTCGAATTCCTCGAGCCATGATGCCACTGAATGGGCAAGTGAACCGGCATCACTGATCTATCCACAAGAGTCGCTTGAAAGTGCGGAAGTGTCGCCCAAGTCAAAACTAGTAGTGCCTGCACCAAGGCAATGTGGAAGTAAACGATACTTCGGGTTCTTTGGGTCAAGAAAGAAATCCAGTTCCTAGAAGAGACTGGTAGTGTTTTGGAGTCAATAGACTCATGTACATAGTTTTTCAATGCCTAAAAGTCTGCCAGTGCGGCATGACGTTTTGTTTAAGGCGATGCTTGTATAAATGTGATGTATATTAAGTAAATAAAACTTTGCTTCAAAATATATACATTGAGAAACTAAAAACAAGTGCTTGTATGTGATAGATTAATGGCTCATACGACGAGGAGGACCATGCCGAGCGAGGAGTCTCATACTCAAGGATTCCTGCTAGAAATGCTCAATAATCTGGTTACTGCCATTCGTGAAACAAGGCCAGAACCAGTCGCACCACGAAACGAGCATCTGGGAGGAGTGACTTATGAGAAGTTCCTCAAACTTGACCCGCCCGTTTTCATTGGCAGAGCCGATCCTGAACTGGCAGAAAGTTGGGTCGAAGAGACCGAACGTGCCTTCCTGGTACTGGGAGTACCAGAAGAGAAAAAGACCAACTTTGGCACGTATCGGTTGAAAGACAATGCACGGAAGTGGTGGGATACCACTAAGATTATCTAGTTCTCGGAAGTTGAAGTCATTCCTTGGACTGACTTCCGAAGAGCTTTCATGGATAATTATTTTCCATTACACTCCAGAAACAAGAATAAGATGGAGTTTCTGGAATTGGAGCAGGGTGGCATGAGTCTGATCGACTATACCACCAAATTTCAAAATCTCGAGCGGTACTGCTCCCGGTTATTTGAGACTGACCAAGAAAGGGCCGACAAGTACATCAATGGACTACGAGAAGGGCTAAGGTCATGGGTTATCACCAGCATGCCCCAAACTTTTCAAACTGCTGTGGCAGCAGCTTCGAAAATACAAGGTCATTGGGAGCGATCAAAGGTGATTGTAGCAAGAAGGCCCATAGTTGATGGTGGAAACCGAAAAAGAACGTTCCCAAGTGGCCAGGGTTCACGACAACCCTTTCAAAAGAAAAGGTTCCAAGGTGGGAATGTTACTCAACAGGTCGTGAGGCCAAGGCAGAACATGGCTCCAAACAATTTGCAGTCCAACCCAAACTGCCAAAAATGCCATGTAAATCACGCAAGAGGACCATGTCCACGTGACACAGGTGGTTGCTTCTACTGTGGCAAAGTAGGCCACATTGCAAGGCAATGCAGGAAGAAGCTTGCTGATGAGCAAAGGAGGAATGCCGGATCTGTCGGACCCTCTCAACAAATACCACAACGAACACAAGTCCAACGACCCCCACCTAGAGTAGAACAAAGGCCTGCTGCAGGTCGTGTATACGCTGTAACGACTGAACAAGTCGAAACCGGTGACCTCATTGAAGGCACTGTTCCTGTTATGGACATGCAGCTTACATCTTGTTTGATTGTGGTGCTACTCATACCTTTACCTCCGATGATTTTACCGAACAACTCCACGCCTTGGTAAAACCGGTGGATAAAATGATCGAAGTATACAAACTGTTGGGTTCACGCACCAAATGTATCCATTGCATCAAGAATTTGGATATAGAGATAGCTGGGCAACACTTGCCTACCGATGCCATTCTAATCGATATGGTACAGTACGATGTCATTCTGGGAATGAATTGGTTAGCCCAGAACCATGCCAGGATCTTATGCCGAGAGGGCAGGGTGATTCTAGCACGACCAGGAATGCCTAAAATAGAATACCGGATATCCAAGCCAGTTCCACAAAAGCGGCTTATATCAGCTCTTAAGGTTCAGAAATACCTTAGGAAGGGTTGTGTAGCCTTCCTACTTAGCCTTTCCGCTGATGGCTCAAATATCCAATCCCTTGAGAGTTTGGAAGTGGTTCGGGAGTTTCCCGAAGTGTTTCTTGAGGAATTGCCAGGACTTCCACCACTTCGTGAGGTTGAATTTGGAATTCAATCCTTACCTGGAACTGCACCAATATCCAAAGCCCCTTATCGTATGGCACCAGCTGAACTCAGTGAGTTGAAGTGTCAGTTGGAGGAACTGATGGAACAAGGGTTCATCCGACCAAGTATGTCACCTTGGGGAGTCCCGGTACTGTTTGTAAAGAAGAAGGATGGATCCCTTCGGTTATGCATCGATTATCGGATGCTTAACCAGGCAACTGTTAAAAATAAGTACCCGTTGCCTCAGATTGAGGACCTATTTGATCAGCTCAGAACAGCGAGAGTGTTCTCCAAGATCGACCTTAGGTCTGGGTACCATCAGCTCAGAGTTAAGGAAGAGGATATACCTAAGACTGCCTTCAGAACGAGATATGGCCATTATGAGTTCGTAGTAATGCCCTTCGGACTTACTAATGCGCCTGCTGTCTTTATGGACCTGATGAACCGAGTGTTCAAGCCATACTTAGACACTTTCGTCATCGTCTTCATTGATGACATTCTCGTGTATTCAGAGAATGAGGAACAACACAAGGAGCACTTAAGAATCGTCTTGAAAACCCTTCAAGATAATCAGCTATATGCCAAGTTTTCAAAATGTGAATTCTGGCTAGACAAAGTGATGTTCCTCGGCCATATGATCTCAAAAGATGGAATCGCAGTAGATCCTGCGAAGGTCGAAGCTGTGATAGACTGGAAGCAGCCAGAAAATATCACTGAGGTCCGCAGCTTTCTTGGACTTGCCGGATATTATCGGAAGTTCATACAGGACTTCTCTCGAATTGCCGTACCGATGACAAAATTGTTGAAAAAGGGAGTCAAGTTCGAATGGACTGACCAGTGTAAGGAGTGTTTTGAGGTTCTCAAACAAAGGCTTACCACTGCCCCTGTCCTTACCTTACCTGTTGGTTAGGGAGGCTTCGTTGCTTATACCGATGCGTCGGGAACAGGTCTGGGTTGCGTATTGATGCAGCATGGAAAAGTAATCGCCTATGCATCCCGTCAGTTAAGAATTCATGAGAAAAACTATCCAACCCACGGTCTTGAGCTTGCCGCGGTAGTGTTTGCGCTTAAAATCTGGCGACACTACCTATATGAAGAGAAATTCAAGGTCATGTCGGACCATAAAAGCCTAAAATACCTCTTTTCTCAAAAAGAACTCAATATGCGGCAACGACGATGGCTGGAATTCCTCAAAGACTATGAATTCACGCTTTCCTATCACCCTGGAAAGGCGAATGTTGTAGCAGATGCCCTTAGTCGCAAGACTGTTGGCACTCTGGCCAGCCTAACCGGACAATGGAAGTTGATGGAGGATTTCGTCAACTGGAAGCCATTTTTGGCTGATTCTGGCAGAATCCAAATGTCATGTTTGACGATCCACATTGAGCTTCTCGATCGCATCGTAGCCGAACAATTCAAGGATCCCCAATACTTGGAATTGAAAGCTCGTACTGAAAAAGATGACACTTTCTTCCATTTGAAAGAGATGGAGGAATATGGATGGAAGAAAGGATTTGGGTTCCAAATAACCCTGAGCTAAGACGGGAAGTACTCCAGGAGGCCCATAGTAGCAAATATACTATCCACCCTGGGGGTACGAACATGTTCCGAGATTTACAGAGGAAGTACTCGTGGAGGGGTATGAAACGTGATGTGACTACGTTTGTCTCTAAATGTTTGATCTGCCAACAAGTAAAGATCGAGCATCAGCGCCCTGGCGAAAAAATGCAACGGATCGAGATTCCGGAATGGAAATGGAAAGGCATTACGATGGATTTCATCGTTGGATTGCCTCGATCCAAGAGACAACATGACTCGATATGGGTGATCGTGGACAGACTCACCAAGTCTGCTCACTTCCTGCCGATCAACACTCGCTACTCAACTGAACGATTGGCGGAAATCTACATTCGGGAAATTGTTAGACTCCATGGAGTGCCATTTTCGATCATATCTGATCGTGACCCGAATTTCACCTCTCACTTTTGGGAGCAGCTTCAGAGAGCCCTGGGGACGAAACTGAAGTTCAGTACAGCATTCCATCCCCAAACAGATGGGCAATCAGAACGAACCATACAGACTCTTGAAGATATGCTAAGAGCCTGTATGCTGGAATGGAAAGGTGATTGGGTTTCCCACCTAGCGTTGGCTGAATTTGCTTATAATAATAGCCACCACGCTAGCATTGGGATGGCACCGTATGAAGCCTTGTACGGGCGACCCTGTCGATCACCAATCCATTGGGGTGAAGTGGGTGAGCGAACCTTGGACTCGCCCATAGTGTTGCAACATTATACTGAGCAAGTCCACATGATCAGAAAGAAGCTACTGACCGCTCAGAGTCGACAGAAGAGCTACGCCGATCAGCGGCGTAGGGAACTCACTTTTGCGATTGGAGATAAGGTTTTTATCAAGGTCTCCCCAACCAAGAGTGTGTTTCGTTTCAGAAAGAAGGGTTCAGCCCCAGATTCGTTGGTCCCTTCGAGGTTTTGAGCCGGATAGGAGAGACCGCCTACAGAGTAGCATTGCCACCGCAATATACTCAGATACACAATGTATTTCACGTGTCAATGCTTAGAAAATACGTTCACGACCCTTCCCACGTCATCCAACATGAAGATATTGACATCCAGGAGGATATGACTGTGGAAGAAAGACCTGTTGAGATCGTGGACCGTCGGGAATAAGTGCTTAGGTCAAAGGTCATTCCACTTGTTAAAGTGAGATGGCAACATCACGGAGTCGATGATTGCACTTGGGAGACCGAATCGGATATGCGGGATAAATATCCTGAACTCTTCACCTTGTACTCTTAACTGAATTTCGCGGACGAAATTCCTTTAAAGGGGTAATGATGTAAGACCCGCAATTTTTCAGGAAATATCTGAATAAAATTCATGAGGCATTTACCGGTAGAAATAGCATTTTTCTCAGAATGCGAAACGAATCAATTCCTGCGAGCCAATTATACGTAAGATATTCATCGAATTGCGAATATATGCTCAAACACTCTACAAGCCATAACTTCCTATCTGAACGAAATCAAAGGATTCCTGCGAGCCAACTTTCTTAGTTACGTCAATACGAAGACAATGGCCTACTCAGAATTTTTCGAAAAAAAATGCCGAAAACTCAACTTTTTTGCGGGACCCACGAAAATATTGGTGGGACCCACAGAAATATTTCTCAGAAAATATTCTAGAATATTCCAGGACCTTCCAGCACCTTCCAGGGAATATTCCATGGAATATTCCTTCTGGATAAGATCAAACAGTCAGATGGATAAGGTCAAGCTGGATTTCTGAAAAAGCCCAAGGGCATTTGGGTAATTGGGGTTGCTTAGTCCCTAAGCAACCTCCCCTATAAATAGAGGACCTCCCCTCCTTTAGAAAATCGCCAACCCCTCTCTCTCTCCTCCTTTTTCCAAACCTCCCCTACCTAGCCCACTTGGTCTGAGCCTGCCTGACCTGGTCTGAGCCTGCCTGACTTAGCCTGAGCCTGCCTGACCTGGACCTAACCCACCTGACCTAGGTCTGAACCTACCTGACCTAAGTCCAAACCCAGTTGACTTGACTTGAACCTGGTTTGGTTCAAAGTCAAAGTCCAAGTCCTTTTTCGTCTGAAGTTCGAAGTTGATCCTTTTCGGAGTCGAGCCTCGTTCGAAGCATCAAAGCATTTCGGAGTCATTTCTTCCGCAAATTGAAGTAAGTTCGCTTCATTAAACCATCTCTCTCAAGTATCTGATTGTGTGTATATAGCATATACTTTCTGAAGTAGTATCTTGCTTTAGTTCTTGGTTGAGCCCTCTAGGATGCTTCGGTGTTCACGCGCTCGCCTCGTAACTATCGTCGGATATATATGTTCGAATACGTAGTATATGCGTTCTTCAAAATAGTATCTCACCTTAGTTCTTGGTTGAGCCCTCTAGGACACTTCGGTGTTCACGCGCTCGCCTCGCAACTATCGTTGGATACAGATCTAGGTGTATATCTGCTGATACTGCCGACGCGTCTTATATCGCACAGGCCATGTAATTTACCTTTGCCATCGCGTCGTATGATGCCAAGGCTCCCTGCTTTCCGCAATTTCCAATTATCCATTTACTTACGCTGTCGCGTCGAACGATGCCAAGGCTCGTGCTTTCTGCAATGTATTTACTTACGCCGTCGCGTCGAACGATGTCAAGGCTCATGTTTTGTTATATATGTAGAATATTTCGTTCAGTTACACACACTGAACAATAGTATATGCATTTCCTTTACGCCGCCGCTGTATAAAGCACAGGCTTCTGCTTATACTACATATATGGCGCGTAAATGAGCGTTCAAATGGAGATCAACTCCAAATCGCCAATGTGATTCCCTTACCGCTCCTCGTTCAAGATTCTGCTTGACGAATGAAGCCTCTATTGGAAAGGCTTCGGTTTTTGGCAAAATGCTTTTTACGTAAAAACTAAATCAATTACGTATGGCCTGGCTATGGCCCAAGGTTCCTGCAACCTTGATGGATGCAAAGTACGCACAACGGTGCACATTCATTTCCTGAGTTAAGCGTAGCGATTTCCCGCCAAAGAGGGGAGATGCCGCTGAAATGGATAAAAGAAACGCACGCTTTCTCCGTAAAAGAGAGGAAGTGCTGCTGAAAATTCTGAAGAAGCTAAGAATAACTCAGAAAGAACGTAGCAGGATACTCTGACATATAGCAGAGTGCTACCCAGTTCGTAGAATGCCTTCCATAACGTAGAAGGGTTCGTCACACCACTACCGGTAGAGCAGAGAAGGTGTTGACAGAATGGTTGGCAGAAGAGATAACAGAACCAGTTAAGTGGCACAACGATGCCGTTTGTTGGAACGACGTCAGAATGACTCGTCTCCCTGACACCTGCAAGGGCACCATACTTGTAAGAGCCGTTGCGCCAAGGTAGTGGTAGCGCCTTGACAAGGTCCTGAGCTCATTGCGTAAAAATACGCCGAGTAGACGATCCGTAGAGATCGAGTCATGTGCATGCTCATTGAGAATTATCAGACAACCAGCCTCGTAAGGGTCGCTGAGCCAGAGTGTGTTGTTTCCACCGAAAGAGGTGAAGTGCTCGTCAAGGCCGAAGTGCCGAGAGCAGAGTTAAGCATGCATATGAATAAAACCTTTGTTCCACGGTGAAAACCGTGTGGTTGATTGGGGTCGGGTACATACTTCTCAAAGGCTGCCCTATAGGCATGCAATGTTCGTCAAGTAATTGTAAGACCGGCAGGCCCCTTTCAGGATTTCTCACCGAGGAAGACGGTGATGGCGCAGCCTTGAGTGACATATATTTCACCCGAACCTGATAGAGTTCATTGATGGCCTTCGTCACTCAGATGTATGGAGGTCGTGGTTATCCTTAAATATCTAAGGATTGAACCCAACTACTGCAGTAGCAGAATGCATTCGGATACCTAGTAAGGATCTCTTCTGGTATGTTGTACCGTCCTACTAGGGGGATAGGGTCAACAGGCCTCTGGGGTATCTAAAATACATAGAATAATCAACCCCCAGATCGTCGCGTTGTCGCCCAGATATGAGTCCCCTAAGCCCAGGGGGAGGTGCAATTATCGAAACAAAGCATTAGCTTAGGTACAACGCTACTTTGAATGTATGAGTGGATGACGTTGTTGAGTCAGTCTTGTATAACCTTTGTGAAGGTGTCATGGTCGGTATACTACTGGACCGATTGGGAAAGAACCCCATTGATATTCGTACGACTAAGCGAAGCTCGGAGAGCTGTCCTTAGATTCGTAGGATACGGATGTGCCAAGCATAAAGGCTTGAGCTAGACATCCATTTGTGACTCTGAAGAAGTCAAGGCTAAGTCGTAGAGACTTAAACAATTATTCTAACTCACAGCCCTGAAGAGGCTTATGCGAAGTCATGAAGACTTGCGTGGATGTTCAACTCATAGCCCTGAGGAGGCTTTTGCGATATACGCTAAGTCATGGAGGCTTGAGCGTCGTATTACGAACTGCGACCCTGAGTGGTCTATGCATTTACTTGAGTTGAATAGATAGGTGTTTGCCTACTTACCAGACCATCATCGGTTCTGACCCCGTTTAATGGGGATTTCAGGTGTTGAACCTGCGTGGCGATATGCGGAGCAAGGCGACATCGAGTTCCAGGGTTTCTCTAGACAAAGTTGTACTGCTTCGTTTTATTGAACCTATAATGCTTTTCAAAGCAGTGATGTTGTAATAAACATGTGGTTTTCTATAAAATAGAACACTTTGGTGGTCAATGAGTTGCTTGGCCACATACCTGCAACGTGCTCGGAGTTTTCTAAAACCGACGACTCATTATCGTCTTATTCCGCTGCTAAAAGCTTTTCTAAGTTCCGCTGCAAAGAAAAAAAAGAAGAAATTCATGAAAATTTTAACTTAGCTTTGTTTTGGAAATTCGGGGCGTTACAGAATTGGTATCAGAGCAAGAGTCTGAGAAACCTGGTTCGAGATCCGTCTTGTCCACCATATCGCACTGTAAGTATATTTAATACTTCTTGTGTTCTGATCTGGGTGCATCTTTGTATAGATGGCAACTCACGACTCCCGAGGATACTGCTATCGTTGCGGGATCATGCACGATGAGTGGGTATGCCCATATGAAGTCCAAGACTGCCAGTATTGTGGCGAAGAAGGGCATTCCGCCAACGAATGCCAAATGAAACATACCGCCGATATGGGTCGGCGGGGATCGCTTGGTCTTAGGGATGAGACCTCGCGTGTTAGTGGGCCACATTACTCCAGTAGAGGGAGTAGCCGTACTCCAACAACTTCTGATGAACTACCGTCTCTGGTAGGATTTGATTTGAACTTCCTTGAGGGATTTGGTCAATCGCAAGGCTATCAACAGGCATCATGTACGCCTAGCTTGCACAGTTGGGAGGAGGGATGCAACAACTCCTTGTATAATCCCATTATGATTTCAGATTCCTCGAATCATAGTACTATTATATGGGGGAACAGAGCGGCTTCACCAACGCCGAGCCTGAATGGCCAAGGAGAGGGATACAACCTATATCATCCCGTTATGGTCTCGGATTCCCCGAGCCATGATGCCACTGAATGGGCAAGTGGACCAGCATCACTGATCTATCCACAAGAGTCGCTTGAAAGTGCAGAAGTGCCGCCCAAGTCAAAACTAGTAGTGCCTGCACTAAGGCAATGTGGAAGTAAACGATACTTCGGGTTCTTTGGGTCAAGAAAGAAATCCAGTTCCTAAAAGAGACTGGTAGTGTTTTGGAGTCAATAGACTCATGTACATAGTTTTTCCACGCCTAAAAGTCTGCCAGTGCGGCATGACGTTTTGTTTAAGGCGATGCTTGTATAAATCTGATGTATATTAAGTAAATAAAACTTTGCTTCGAAATATATACATTGAGAAACTAAAAACAAGTGCTTGTATGTGATAGATTAATGGCTCCTACGACGAGGAGGACCATGCCGAGCGAGGAGTCCCATACTCAAGGATTCCTGCTAGAAATGCTCAACAACCTGGTTACTGCCATTCGTGAAACAAGGCCAGAACCAGTCGCACCACGAAACGAGCATCTGGGAGGAGTGACTTATGAGAAGTTCCTCAAACTTGACCCGCCCGTTTTCATTGGCAGAGCCGATCCTGAACTGGCAGAAAGTTGGGTCGAAGAGACCGAACGTGCCTTCCTGGTACTGGGAGTACCAGAAGAGAAAAAGACCAACTTTGGCACGTATCGGTTGAAAGACAATGCACGGAAGTGGTGGGATACCACTAAGATTATCCAGTTCTCGGAAGTTGAAGTCATTCCTTGGACTGACTTCCGGAGAGCTTTCATGGATAATTATTTTCCATTACACTCCAGAAACAAGAAGAAGATGGAGTTTCTGGAATTGGAGCAGGGTGGCATGAGTCTGATTGACTATACCACCAAATTTCAAAATCTCGAGCGGTACTGCTCCCGGTTATTTGAGACTGACCAAGAAAGGGCTGACAAGTACATCAACGGACTACGAGAAGGGCTAAGGTCACGGGTTATCACCAGCATGCCCCAAACTTTTCAAACTGCTGTGGCAGCAGCTTCGAAAATAAAAGTGGATTGGGAGCGATCAAAGGTGATTGTAGCAAGAAGGCCCGTAGTTGATGGTGGGAACCGAAAAAGAACGTTCCCAAGTGGCCAGGGTTCACGACAACCCTTTCAAAAGAAAAGATTCCAAGGTGGGAATGTTACTCAACAGGTCGTGAGGCCAAGGCAGAACATGGCTCCAAACAATCTGCAATCCAACCCAAACATCCAAAATGCCATGTAAATCATGCAAGAGGGCCATGTCCACGTGACACAGGTGGTTGCTTCTACTGTGGCAAAGTGGGCCACATTGCAAGGCAATGCAGGAAGAAGCTTGCTGATGAGCAAAGGAGGAATGCCGGATCTGCCGGACCCTCTCAACAAATACCACAGCGAACACAAGTCCAACGACCCCCACCTAGAGTAGAACAAAGGCCTGCTGCAGGTCGTGTATACGCTGTAACGGCTGAACAAGTCGAAATCGGTGACCTCATTGAAGGCACCGTTCCTGTTAATGGACATGCAGCTTACGTCTTGTTTGATTGTGGTGCTACTCATACCTTTATCTCCGATGATTTTACCGAACAACTCTACGCCTCGGTACAACCGGTGGATAAAATGATCGAAGTATACAACCTGTTGGGTTCACGCACCAAATGTATCCATTGCATCAAGAATTTGGATATAGAGATAGCTGGGCAACACTTGCCTACCGATGCCATTCTAATCGATATGGTACAGTACGATGTCATTCTGGGAATGAATTGGTTAGCCAAGAACCATGCCAGGATCTTATGCCGAGAGGGCAGGGTGATTCTAGCACGACCAGGAATGCCTAAGATAGAATACCGGATATCCAAGCCAGTTCCACAAAAGCGGCTTATATCAGCTCTTAAGGTTCAGAAATACCTTAGGAAGGGTTGTGTAGCCTTCCTACTTAGCCTTTCCGCTGATGGCTCAAATATCCAATCCCTTGAGAGTTTGGAAGTGGTTCGGGAGTTTCCCGAAGTGTTTCTTGAGGAATTGCCAGGACTTCCACCACTTCGTGAGGTTGAATTTGGAATTCAATCCTTACCTAGAACTGCACCAATATCCAAAGCCCCTTATCGTATGGCGCCAGCTGAACTCAGTGAGTTGAAGTGTCAGTTGGAGGAACTGATGGAACAAGGGTTCATTCGACCAAGTATGTCACCTTGGGGAGCCCCGGTACTGTTTGTAAAGAAGAAGGATGGATCCCTTCGGTTATGCATCGATTATCGGATGCTTAACCAGGCAACTGTTAAAAATAAGTACCCGTTGCCTCGGATTGAGGACCTATTTGATCAGCTCAGAACAACGAGAGTGTTCTCCAAGATCGACCTTAGGTTTGGGTACCATCAGCTCAGAGTTAAGGAAGAGGATATACCTAAGACTGCCTTCAGAACGAGATATGACCATTATGAGTTCATAGTAATGCCCTTCGGACTTACTAATGCGCCTGCTGTCTTTATGGACCTGATGAACCGAGTGTTCAAGCCATACTTAGACACTTTCGTCATCGTCTTCATTGATGACATTCTCGTGTATTCAGAGAATGAGGAACAACACAAGGAGCACTTAAGAATCGTCTTGAAAACCCTTCAAGATAATCAGCTATATGCCAAGTTTTCAAAATGTGAATTCTGGCTAGACAAAGTGATGTTCCTCGGCCATATGATCTCAAAAGATGGAATCGGAGTAGATCCTGCGAATGTCGAAGCTGTGATAGACTGGAAGCAGCCAGAAAATATCACTGAGGTCCGCAGCTTCCTTGGACTTGCCGGATATTATCGGAAGTTCATACAGGACTTCTCCCGAATTGTCGTACCGATGACAAAACTGTTGAAAAAGGGAGTCAAATTCAAACGGACTGACCAGTGTAAGGAGTGTTTTGAGGTTCTCAAACAAAGGCTTACCACTGCCCCTGTCCTTACCTTACCTGTTGGTTAGGGAGGCTTCGTTGCTTATACCGATGCGTCGGAAATAGGTCTGGGTTGCGTATTGATGTAGCATGGCAAAGTAATCGCCTATGCATCCCGTCAGTTAAGAATTCATGAGAAAAACTATCCAACCCACGGTCTTGAGCTTGCCGCGGTAGTGTTCGCGCTTAAAATCTGGCGACACTACCTATATGGAGAGAAATTCGAGGTCAAGTCGGACCATAAAAGCCTAAAATACCTCTTTTCTAAAAAAGAACTCAATATGCGGCAACGGCGATGGCTGGAATTCCTCAAAGACTATGAATTCACGCTTTCCTATCACCCTGGAAAGGCGAATGTTGTAGCAGATGCCCTTAGTCGCAAGACTGTTGGCACTCTGGCCAGCCTAACCGGACAATGGAAGTTGATGGAGGATTTCGTCAACTGGAAGCCATTTTTGGCTGATTCTGGCAGAATCCAAATGTCATGTTTGACGATCCACATTGAGCTTCTCGATCGCATCGTAGCCGAACAATTCAAGGATCCCCAGTACTTGGAATTGAAAGCTTGTACTGAAAAAGATGACACTTTCTTCCATTTGAAAGAAGATGGAGGAATATGGATGGAAGAAAGGATTTGTGTACCAAATAACCCTGAGCTAAGACGGGAAGTACTCCAGGAGGCCCATAGTAGCAAATATACTATCCACCCTGGGGGTATGAAGATGTTCCGAGATTTACAGAGGAAGTACTGGTGGAGGGGTATGAAACGTGATGTGGCTACGTTTGTCTCTAAATGTTTGATCTGCCAGCAAGTAAAGATCGAGCATCAGCGCCCTGGCGGAAAAATGCAACGAATCGAGATTCCGGAATGGAAATGGGAAGGCATTACGATGGATTTCATCGTTGGATTGCCTCGATCCAAGAGACAACATGACTCGATATGGGTGATCGTGGACAGACTCACCAAGTCTGCTCACTTCCTGCCGATCAACACTCGCTACTCAACTGAACGATTGGCGGAAATCTACATTCGGGAAATTGTTAGACTCCATGGAGTGCCAATTTCGATCATATCTGATCGTGACCCGAAGTTCACCTCTCACTTTTGGGAGAAACTTCAGAGAGCCCTGGGGACGAAACTCAAGTTCAGTACAGCATTCCATCCCCAAACAAATGGGCAATCAGAACGAACCATACAGACTCTTGAAGATATGCTAAGAGCCTGTATGCTGGAATAAAAAGGTGATTGGGTTTCCCACCTAGCGTTGGCTGAATTTGCTTATAATAATAGCCACCACGCTAGCATTGGGATGGCACCGTATGAAGCCTTGTACGGGCGACCCTGTCGATCACCAATCCATTGGGGTGAAGTGGGTGAGCGAACCTTGGACTCGCCCATAGTGTTGCAACATTATACTGAGCAGATCCACATGATCAGAAAGAAGCTATTGACCGCTCAGAGTCGACAGAAGAGCTACGTCGATCAGTGGCGTAGGGAACTCACTTTTGCGGTTGGAGATAAGGTTTTTATCAAGGTCTCCCCAACCAAGAGTGTGTTTCGTTTCGGAAAGAAGGGGAAACTCAGCCCCAGATTCGTTGGTCCCTTCGAGGTTTTGAGCCGGATATGAGAGACCGCCTACAGAGTAGCATTGCCACCGCAGTATACTCAGATACACAATGTATTTCACATGTCAATGCTTAGAAAATACGTTCACGACCCTTCCCACGTCATCCAACATGAAGATGTTGACATCCAGGAGGATATGACTGTGGAAGAAAGACCTGTTAAGATCGTGGACCGTCGGGAACAAGTGCTTAGGTCAAAGGTCATTCCACTTGTTAAAGTGAGATGGCAACATCACGGAGTCGATGATTGCACTTGGGAGCCCGAATCGGATATGCGGGATAAATATCCTGAACTCTTCACCTTGTACTCTTAACTGAATTTCGCGGACGAAATTCCTTTAAGGGGGTAATGATGTAAGACTCGCAATTTTTCAGGAAATATCTGAATAAAATTCATGAGGCATTTACCGGTAGAAATAACATTTTTCTCAGAATGCGAAACGAATCAATTCCTGCGAGCCAATTATACGTAAGATATTCATCGAATTGCGAATATATGCTCAAACACTCTGGAAGCCATAACTTCCTATCTGAACGAAATCAAAGGATTCCTGCGAGTCAACTTTCTTAGTTACGTCAATACGAAGATAATGGCCTACTGAGAATTTTTCAGAAAAAAAATGCTGAAAACTCAACTTTTTTGCGGGACCCTCGAAAATATTGGTGGGACCCACAGAAATATTTCTCAGAAAATATTCTAGAATATTCCAGGACCTTCCAGCACCTTCCAGGGAATATTCCATGGAATATTCCTTCTGGATAAGATCAAACAGTCAGATGGATAAGATCAAGCTGGATTTCTGAAAAAGCCCAAGGGCATTTGGGTAATTGGGGTTGCTTAGCCCCTAAGCAACCTCCCCTATAAATAGAGGACCCCCCCTCCTTTAGAAAATCGCCAACCCCTTTCTCTCTCCTTCTTTTTCCAAACCTCCCCAACCTAGCCCACTTGGTCTGAGCCTGCCTGACCTGGTCTGAGCCTGCCTGACTTAGCCTAAGCCTGCCTGACCTGGACCTAACCCACCTGACCTAGGTCTGAGCCTACCTGACCTAAGTCCAAACCCAATTGACTTGATTTGAACCTGGTTTGGTTCAAAGTCAAAGTCCAAGTCCTTTTTCGTCTGAAGTTCGAAGTTGATCCTTTTCGGAGTCCAGCCTCGTTCGAAGCATCAAAGCATTTCGGAGTCGTTTCTTCCGCAAATTCAAGTAAGTTCGCTTCATTAAACCATCTCTCTCAAGTATCTGATTGTTTGTATATAGCATATACTTTCTGAAGTAGTATCTTGCTTTAGTTCTTGGTTGAGCCCTCTAGGATGCTTCGGTGTTCACGCGCTCGCCTCGTAACTATCGTCGGATATATATGTTCGAATACGCAGTATATGCGTTCTTCAAAATAGTATCTCACCCTAGTTCTTGGTTGAGCCCTCTAGGACACTTCGGTGTTCACGCGCTCGCCTCGCAACTATCGTTGGATACAGACCTAGGTGTATATCTGCTGATACTGCCGACGCGTCTTATATCGCACAGGCCATATAATTTACCTTTGCCGTCACGTCGTATGATGCCAAGGCTCCCTGCTTTCTGCAATTTCCAATTATGCATTTACTTACGCCATCGCGTCGAACGATGCCAAGGCTCCTACTTTCTGCAATGTATTTACTTACGCCGTCGCGTCGAACGATGCCAAGGCTCCTGTTTTGTTATATATATAGAATATTTCGTTCAGTTACACACCCTAAACAATAGTATATGCATTTCCTTTACGCCGCCGCTGTATAAAGCACAGGCTTCTGCTTATACTACATATATGGCGCGTAAATGAGCGTTCAAATGGAGATCAACTCCAAATCGCCAATGCGATTCCCTTACCGCTCCTCGTTCAAGATTCTGCTTGACGAATGAAGCCCCTATTGGAAAGGCTTCGGTTTTTGGCAAAATGCTCTTTACGTAAAAACTAAATCAATTACGTATGGCCTGGCTATGGCCCAAGGTTCCTGCAACCTTGATGGATGCAAAGTACGCACAACGGTGCACATTCATTTCCCGAGTTAAGCGTAGTGATTTCCCGCCAAAGAGGGGAGATGCCGCTGAAATGGATAAAAGAAACACACGCTTTCTCCGTAAAAGAGAGGAAGTGCTGCTGAAAATTCTGAAGAAGCTAAGAATAACTCAGAAAGAACGTAGCAGGATACTCTGACATATAGCAGAGTGCTACCCAGTTCGTAGAATGCCTTCCACAACGTAGAAGGGTTCGTCACACCACTACCAGTAGAGCAAAGAAGGTGTTGACAAAATGGTTGGCAGAAGAGATGCCAGAACCAGTTAAGTGGTACAACGATGCCGTTTGTTGGAACGACGTCAGAATGACTCGTCTCCCTGACACCTGCAAGGGCACCATACTTGTAAGAGCCGTTGCGCCAAGGTAGTGGTAGCGCCTTGACAAGGTCCTGAGCTCGTTGCGTAAAAATACGCCGAGTAGCCGATCCGTAGAGATCGAGTCATGTGCATGCTCATTGAGAATTATCAGACAACCAGCCGCGTAAGGGCCGCTGAGCCGGAGTGTGTTGTTTCCACCGAAAGAGGTGAAGTGCTCGTCAAGGCCGAAGTGCCGAGAGCAGAGTTAAGCATGCATATGAATAAAACCTTTGTTCCACGGTGAAAACCGTGTGGTTGATTGGGGTCGGGTACATACTTCTCAAAGGCTGCCCTATAGGCATGCAATGTTCGTCAAGTAATTGTAAGACCGGCAGGCCCCTTTCAGGATTTCTCACCGAGGAAGACGTTGATGGCGCAGCCTTGAGTGACATATATTTCACCCGAACCTGACAGAGTTCATTGATGGCCTTCGTCACTCAGAGGTATGGAGGTCGTGGTTATCCTTAAATATCTAAGGATTGAACCCAACTACTGCAGTAGCAGAATGCATTCAGATACCTAGTAAGGATCTCTTCTGGTATGCTGTACCGTCCTACTAGGGGGATAGGGTCAACAGGCCTCTGGGGTATCTAAAATACATAGAATAATCAACCCCCAGATCGTCGCGTTGTCGCCCAGATATGAGTCCCCTAAGCACAGGGGGAGGTGCAATTATCGAAACAAAGCATTAGCTTAGGTACAACGCTACTTTGAATGTATGAGTGGATGACGTTGTTGAGTCAGTCCTGCATAACCTTTGTGAAGGTGTCATGGTCGGTATACTACTGGACCGATTGGGAAAGAACCCCATTGATATTCCTACGACTAAGCGAAGCTCGGAGAGTTGTCCTTAGATTCGTAGGATACAGATGTGCCAAGCATAAAGGCTTGAGCTAGACATCCATTTGTGACTCTGAAGAAGTCAAGGCTAAGTCGTAGAGACTTAAACAGTTATTCTAACTCACAGCCCTGAAGAGGCTTATGCGAAGTCATGAAGACTTGCGTGGATGTTCAACTCATAGCCCTGAGGAGGCTTTTGCGATATACGTTAAGTTATGGAGGCTTGAGCGTCGTATTACGAACTGCGACCTTGAGTGGTCTATGCATTTACTTGAGTTGAATAGATAGGTGTTTGCCTACTTACCAGACCATCAGTGGTTCTAACCCCGTTTAATGGGGATTTCAGGTGTTGAACCTGCGTGGCGATATGCGGAGCAAGGCGGCATCGAGTTCCAGGGTTTCTCTAGACAGAGTTGTACTGCTTCATTTTATTGAACCTATACTGCTTTTCAAAGCAGTGATGTTGTAATAAACATGTGGTTTTCGATAAAATGGAACACTTTGGTGGTCAATGAGTTGCTTGGCCACATACCTGCAACGTGCTCGGAGTTTTCTAAAACCGACGACTCATTATCGTCTTATTCCGCTGCTAAAAGCTTTTCTAAGTTCTGCTGCAAAGAAAAAAAAAAAAGAAATTCATGAAAATTTTAACTTAGCTTTGTTTTGGAAATTCGGGGCGTTACAAGAAAGGAAAGCCTGCTCCTCAATACAGCAAGCCTCCTCAGCAGGATCAAGGACTGAAACTGCGTGAGAAGACCAAACATGAAGGATGGAGTTACGATAGAAAATTTACTCCTTTAGACCAAACACTCGAGGATGTGCTCGAGTATATGCTGTCAAAAGAGATGGTCAAGTTGCCTAGATTGGTCGATCCCCCTGTGCCCATGGGGAAGTGGAAAGATCAGTTTTGCAAGTTCCACAGGACAGTGGGACATAACACTGAGAACTGCTTTGTTCTCAAAAACATTGTACAAGATCTCATTGAAAAAAATCTTTTAGTGGAAGGAGAAGAAGAAGAGAAGATGGATATTCTCAATCAGCCCTTTCCTCCACACACCACAGCAGTAGTGTCTGCACAGCCATCCCTACCGCATGAGCACATCAAGCCGTGTTCTGCACAAGATCTCCAGGTTCAGCATCAGGTGTCAGTGTTACGACAGGCAGCTCCAGCTTCTAAGAAGATGGACCTAATTTCAGCATTCGGCAAGATGAAAGTTTCGGAAGCACCTGTAAAATCAGCCCCCAAGTCAAAGGGAACTCCTGACTTCCTCAAGCAAATCATCAAACCTAGGCCAGAAAGTTCAAGTCAGAAGCCTCTGACCGCTCTATCTAATGTTTTCATCTTTGACTTGGCCAAGAATTCTAGCAAGCACCAACGAGTCCTGGATGATTTGCTCAGAAAGATCAAAGTCAAGCCCAGTACCACTCCTGAAGACATGGCACAAATAGTGAACTCTGCCATGACAAATGCGCCAATCACTTTCTCGGATGAGGACCTCCCAAAGCCTCATTCCTTTCATAATAATGCTTTGTACATTGTCGTTCGAGTCAGGGGAATGACAGTACCACACGTGCTAGTTGATGGAGGCAGTAGCCTCAATATTTGTCCCGAGATGACCGCAAAAGCATTAGGGATCAAGGATGAAGAATATATTCCAGATCCCATCACTATTTACGGATTTGACAACCATGGTCAAACGGCCAAGGGCAAGATATTTCTGGAGGTGTTCATCAACTATCCAGTGCATTCAGTGCTTTTTCACGTGGTTAATGTACCACCTACCTACAATCTGCTGCTTGGAAGGACGTTGATTCATAACGCAAATGCAGTGCCTTCCACCCTGCATCAATGTGTAAAATGGTCCAAAGGTGGAATGATTACCACAATACTGGGAGAAGACCCAGAAGAAAGGCTCCCACAGCCAATGATTCCTCGGCCCTCATTCAATGCGGATATTCCCAGCATCAGGGAAAGTGAAGAGATCAGTCACGGAGAAAATCGAGAAATACTCCAGGCATCATCAGAACTTTCTCCGCACACTATAGCCATAACCCAAGGGAGAGGCCCTCAATTCTTCAAGGTTGGAGGCCGAATCAACTACAATACCATTAAGGATCACCCATTGTTTCCATAATTCATGAAGGCAAGAAAGGGATTCGATTTACTTCTGAAGCATGGTTATCAACCCTTCAAGGGACTGGGTAAGAATAAAGATGGCCGCATCGAGCCAGTGATCCAGAAGCATCGTCCCCATAGAGCAGGACTAGGGTTCTCCGGAGGAAGCTCGTCAAAGAAGACTATTTTTGTCAAAGGGGCACATTGAAGACCATTTGTTATTATTTTCTATTCTTTCAAAATAAATGTCTCATTTTATCAATGTCTTTGATCAATCAATAAAATTCCAAATTTCTTTGTCTATTCGGATGCCATCCATCTCCTTTCCGTCTATCTCTTCATTTTGTAAATTTTAATGCCATTTTATGCATAGTTCTCTTCAAATGATTGCTTGTCTTACGATAGGCAATTTTATCTGAACCAAATTTCTTATCCAAAATTTCAGAATGACTTCTCGGACAATCAAGAAGCTCGTTCTCAATCCCAAGGCTTTTCAGAAGTCGACAGCAATTCACAGAGTCAAAGCAAGTACCAAAGATGGCAAGAGTGTAAAGCAGTCCGATGATTGTGCAGAATATGATCAGTCTCTTCAAGAATTACCAGAGTTCGCCGCATTTCAGAAGCAGGATGAACCATCTCCTCTGGTACAAGATCCGACTGAAGAGGTCAATATCGGTTCAGAGGAAAATCCCAAAATTCTCCAGATCGGAACCAGTCTGAGTCCAGAAGAGAAGGAAAGACTTACAAATTTTCTCAAGCGACATGAGGAAGTGTTCGCATGGACATATGAAGATATGCCAGTCTTAGACCCAAAATTAGTCGAACACCGTCTTGTCTTGAAGCCAGATGCTAAGCCAGTCAAGCAGAAGCTGAGAAAAATGGATCCTAGAATAGAACAACAAGTCAAAGAAGGACTTGAAGATTTGCTCAAAGCAGGGTTTATTCGAGCTATTGACTACCCAGATTGGTTAGCCAATATCGTCGTTGTCCAAAAGAAAAGTGGTAAAGTAAGGATCTGCATAGACTTCAGAGACCTCAATAAGGCAACTCCGAAGGATGACTATCCACTTCCAAGCATCGATCTTCTAGTCGACAGCACGGCAGGACATGCCATGTTCTCTTTCATGGATGGGTATTCCGGCTACAATCAGATTAAGTTGGCCGCCCGCGACCAATCCAAAACTTCCTTCACTACACCTTGGGGCACTTTCTGCTACACAGTCATGCCTTTTGGGCTCAAGAATGCTGGAGCAACATATCAACGAGCAATGGCCGTTATCTTTCACGATCAGATGCGCAAAATCATGGATGCGTATGTTGACGATATCCTCGTGAAATCTAAAGAGGGAGAAGATCACCTCGAAGCGCTTGATCAAGTCTTTAAGCGACTCATCCTTTATAAGTTAAGGCTTAACCCGCAAAAGTGTGTTTTTGGAGTCGAATCAGGCAAATTGTTGGGTTTTCTGGTCAGCAAAAAGGGAATTGAAGTCGACCCAGCCAAAGCAAAGGCTATCATTGATATGCCACCCCCGAAAAATCTCAAAGAATTGCATAGCCTTCAGAGACGCATGCAGTCAATTCGGCGATTTATTTCCAATTTGGCAATGAGATGCGAACCTCTCAACCACTTGCTCAGAAAAGGAGTTAAGTTCGAATGGGGACCAGAATGTCAGCAATCGTTCGATCGAATCAAGAAATATCTTCTCAATCCTCCCATCTTGAAGCCGCCAGAATTGGGAAAACCTCTTTTATTATACATCTCAGTCAATCAAGTCGCATGCGACGGATTCTTGGCGCAATACAAAGAAGGCAGCTTGATAGAACATGCTATTTATTATGTGAGTAAGACTTTCATAGATTATGAAAAGAGATACTCTCAAATAGAGAAGACCTGCCTAGGTCTAGTGTGGATGTGTCATAAGCTAAGACACTACCTGCTAGCATCAGAAGTCAAAATCTTGTCTAAACTCAATCCTCTCAAATACATCTTGGAGCAACCTTTCCTAAGCGGATGGGTCGCAAAATGGCAAGTCTTATTGATGCAATATGATTTAGAATACGTCTCGCAGCAGTCAATCAAAGGCCAAACAATTGCAGATCAATTGGCAGATTTTCCTTTGGCAGAAGAGGTGAAAGCCGAAGATGATTTCCTAGATGAGCAAATATGCAACATCCAGCGATATCTGATCTGGAATTTATTTTTCGATGGTTCCAAGAATATGGCCGGAATAGGCATTGGAATCCTATTAATCACTCCTGAGAAAGAAATGATTCCATTTTCTCTCAAGTTAGACTTTCAATGCACTCACAACATGGCTGAATATGAAGCCCTGATTCAAGGTCTAAAGATTCTATTAGACTTCAATGTTAAGAGAGTGCATGCCTATGGAGACTCATTACTTGTTGTCAATCAAGTCCGAGCCGAATGGCAGGTCAAAGATCAGAAGTTATTTCCTTATCAAAAAGTTGTTTCAGCTCTTGTCAGCAAGTTTGAAGAATTTCAATTATTCCATATCAAGAGAGATTTTAATCAAGTGGCCGACAGCCTAGCCAGTTTAGGCTCCATTATGGCATTCAAAAATGGGGAATCCTGTCATTCTTTTGAAATTGGCAGACTTGACCAACCTGCTTTCCTTCCAATAGAACAAGTAAGCCAGGCTGAGCAAAGGAAGAAGCCTTGGTATTACAATATCAAAACTTTCGTAGAAACCGGTGAATTTCCTCCAGAACTATCAAAGAAAGAACAGCGAGCAATCCAGCGTATGTCTACCCGATATTTCATTTTGGCCAATGTCCTCTATCGTCGTGGATTCAGTTC
Organism: Nuphar pumila; assembly: GCF_984573655.1. Classification (NCBI taxonomy): domain Eukaryota; kingdom Viridiplantae; phylum Streptophyta; class Magnoliopsida; order Nymphaeales; family Nymphaeaceae; genus Nuphar; species Nuphar pumila. The sequence goes on from NC_143249.1 coordinate 100,551,242, forward strand.
AGAGTATTCCAGATGTTTAGATGAAGAAGAAGCCAAAGAAGTCGTGCAAAAAGCACACAAAGGCATCTGTGGTGGCCATGTCGGCTACCAAACCCTTGTCAAGCAGATCATCAGAGCAGGTTATTATTGGAAGACTATGCAACAAGATTGTTATCATTATGTGAAGAAGTGTGTGCAATGCCAGATACACGCACCTTCTATTCATGCTCCGGCAGCATATCTGCAATCTGTTGTCTCTCCATGGCCATTTTCTATGTGGGCCTTCGATGTCGTAGGTCCCATCACTCCCTCTGCTTCAAATGGCCACAAATACTTTCTTGCCGCAACAGAATATTTCACCAAGTGGGAGAAGCTATCACTCTTCGCACAGTAGAAGGACGACACGTAGTCTCTTTCCTTCACAAGAACATCCTTTGCCGTTTCGGCATCCCGCATGACATTGTGTTAGACAATGGCAGTCATTTCAAGAATGAAAGAATGAAGACATTCTGCTCAAAATTCAAAATCTATCATCATTTCTCCGCTCCCTACTATCCTTAAGGGAATGGTCAGGCAGAGGCCACCAATAAAATTTTAATTCGTATCTTGGAGTGAACTGTGGAAACAGGCCGTGACTGGCATGAGAAGATCCACGATGCACTATGGGCCTACCGGACCACCATTCGTACACCAACGAATGCTACTCCATCAGAATTGGTCTATGGAACAGAAGTAGTATTGCCGCTACATGTTCAGAAGCCCGCTTTGAAATTTGCTTCACTTCTGCAATTACCCCTTGATCAATACCAGCAGCAACGACTAGTGCAGCTAGACTTGCTCGACGAGAGAAGGCTAAAAGCAGCAGAGCATGCTCAATCCTATCGCCAGAGAGTGGCCAGGCAATATGCGAAGTCTATCATCGAAAGAAGATTCAAAATCAATGATTTAGTACTTCGCTCCACAGCTTATCTCAAGCATCGTCCCGGCGGCAAATGGTCGCCAAATTGGGAAGGTCCCTATGTTGTCAAAGAAGCATTACCCCGCAACTCATATCGGCTCATCAATGCTGATGGGGTAGAATTACCAGATCCCATTAATGCTCGACACTTGAAAAAGTTTTATACTTGAAACATTTATTCTCCTCTTGTAATCCTTCCTATTTTCTTTCAAATAATGATCCAACTTTCTTTCCCAGTTACATTGGGGCATTTTTAAAATTTTGCTCTGTATGCAGGCAGGATAAACAAATTCCTCATTTCACGCACTTGTGCATTCATGTGCATCAATTCATATTCATTTGCATTCAACTGCATTGACAACAATCCGGTCAGTATTGGGATTTCAACAAACAGTCCCATCACAATTCCTAATGATTCAAAATTGAAAGGTCATCACCAATACTGAACCAAAACCCAGCACTTGAACTGGTATTATTTCAAAATCCAGTATTCAAACTGGTACATTTTCAAAATCCCAACTTTTTGGAAAACCGAGTTCCGACAAGGGTTTTTATGCAAATCATTTTCTTTTGATGATCCGGGTTTCGACTCGTGATCTCTTTACCTTACTCGAGCCCTGACTCGAGCTCTTTATTTTCATTTGTTGATCCGGGTTCCGACTCGTGATCTCTTTACCTTATTCGAGCTCAGATTCGAGCTCTTCATTTCCTTTTGTTGATCCGGGTTCCGACTCGAGATCTCTTCATTCGAGCTCAGATTCGAGCTCTTCACTTCCTTTTGTTGATCCGGGTTCCAACTCGAGATCTCTTCATTCGAGCTCAGATTCGAGCTTGTCATGTTCTTTTGTTGATCCGGGTTCCGACTCGAGATCGCTTTATCTGATTCGAGCTCTTCATTTTCCTTTGTTGATCCGGGTTCCGACTCGAGATCTCTCTACTTCACTCGAGCTCAGATGCGAGCTCTTCATTTTATTTTGTTGATCCGGGTTCCGACTCGTGATTGCATTATCTTACTCGAGCCCTGACTCGAGCTCTTCATTTTCTTTTGTTGATCCGGGTTCCGACTCGTGATCTCATTATCTTACTCGAGCCCTGACTCGAGCTCTTCATTTTCTTGTGTTGATCCGGGTTCCAACTCGTGATCTCTCTACATCACTCGAGCTCTGATTCGAGCTCTTCATTTTTCTTTTGTTGATCCGGGTTTCGACTCGTGATTTCTCTACATCATTCGAGCTCAGAGGCGAGCTCTTCATTTTCTTTTGTTGATCCGGGTTCCGACTCGAGATCTCTTTATTCATTCGAGCTCTTCATTTTCTTTTGTTGATCCGAGTTTCGACTCGTGATCTCTGTATTTTATTCGAGCTCTGACTCGAACTCATCATTCTCCTTTGTTGATCCAAGTCATTTCGATCCTCAGGGTCTGTTAATTGCTCAAATTTGATATTTCGCCCACCAATTTTCAATTCAAATCTTTGGATCAGTCAATTCCCAATTTTGACCCCAGGGTCACCCAATTTTCAATTTCAAATCCCAATTCTCAATTCCAATTACCAAATTCTCAATTTTGACTCCAGATCATTCAATTTCCAATTTTCGACCTTCGGGTCACTCAAATTCCCATTTTGCGACCTTCGGGTCACTCAATTCTCAATTTCGACCCTTTGGTCAACCAATTCTCAATTTCGATCGTCAGGTCATCCAATTTCGACCTTCGGGTCATTCAATTTCTAGCAACCAATTTTCCAATTTCCAATTTCGACCTTTGGGTCAATCAATCTCAATATCCAATTACAATCATTTTCTCTTGCAAGAGACCCTTTTTAGGGAGAGTTCGAGGGAGCTCGTTCTTTTCGCATGCTATCCAATTTGTTCACTTAGCCCCTTTTCAAGGAGAGTTTGAAGGGACTCGCGTCTTTGTGAACCGTTTGCAAAATAATTTCCAATTTCACACAAGGAACCCTTTTAAAGGGAGAGGCTCGACGAAGACTCGCTTTTCTTGTGACCCCCCAATTTCATAATAGGCCATTTTCGTCATGAAGAACCCTCTTTGCAGGGAGAGTGTGATGGACTCGTTTCTTTCATGACCCAATTTTCAGACCTCACCATTATCGGCCCCCTTTCCGTAAGAGAAGCCTAATATTAGGGAGCTTTGACGAAAGCTTAATTTCTCTTCAAAAGTTCGTTTTGCAAACACCTTCTCTTCAGGGAAGAGAGGAGTATTTCCCATTTCCCATTCAGGTAAGGGCTAAGCCTGAGTCTCTCTTTTTGGGAAAAAAGAGAGGAGAATTTTCGTCACGGATGTGTTGAGCCGGACCCCAAGTGCTCTCCTTCACCAAGGATTTCGAGAAAATTTTGTCAGTCTGTTAATCAAATTACTTGTTGATTTCAGAATCTTTATTGCACTAATCTCTATCTCAATTTACCTTTAGCATTACTTCCAAAAGAGTGAAGCTTTTGCGAAAAGAGATTCAAAATCAAAATTCTTTCTATTGGCCAACCAAGGGGATGAAGGATAAATCCTCGATGTGGCCAGAAAAGAAAATTCAATGTTATTGCAAATCCATAAATGATCGATATTGGTCGCAGTCAATGACACATCTTTAAAGACTATTCTTGTAAAGACGAGGCAGTGGAAATATCCTGAGCGCTAGAAAAGAGAGCATTCATCAAAACCCTGTTTCCTCAAAATCACCTAAGCTGCAATTAAATATCCGCAAAAGGGATCTCTCACTTGTCGTCAAGATGAAGGCGAATTAAGTGAGTAGACCCCCTGGGCCAAAGAAGATTTGAAACATCTTCAAGATGACGGAGTTTGTGACGGATCCTTCCAAGGAAAGTCCAAAGCACTGTCGAGATGAAGGCAGATGCGATGAACCTCCCGACAATCCCCAAAAGATATTTAATTTCAGCTATCATCCAAAGATCTCCCAGCACATGAGCCAATATCGTCAAAGAAGGATCAAAACATCTCCAAGTTGAAGGAGTTTGTGACGTACCCTTCCCAAAAGAGAGCAAGAGAGGAAAAAGAGAGAGAGAAAAAGTCAGAACATCTCCAAAATGAAGGAGAATGTAGCAAAAACCCAAGAGAGCCAAAAGAGTGCAGCAAGATTATCATGAAAGAAGCTCCCAGGATATCAAACTGCCAAATCTATCAAGAATCTTCTTTAAACTTGTGAAATTCTATTATCAATATTCTTTCATCAATTACTTTCATAATATCAAATTCTCTTTTTTGTTCATATCAAGGAAATTGATAGCTTCTTTGAAGAAGGTCAATTGCAAGCAATTTGGATTTCGAATCTCGATTCTACGAAGTCAATCTCATTTGGAGGTCATACTTTAGGTAGAAAAGAAAGAATATCTTTGCAACAATGTGCAACATTTTCAAAAAACTTTGCATCAACAACAGAATTCTCAACATTTTGACAATATTTTCTAGCTATCCTGACATGAAGTGAGAGCTTGATGTTCGTTTTCGACACATCCTGACACCAATTTTAAATCCCTCTTAAGGACTTGATTCCTTCCCTTCTTTGAGAGCATGAGCTCTCAGATTCGCACACTTCCCTGTGTCCCCACTGTCCCACCATAGACAGTCCCATTTCGGTTCGAGGTCGAACCACCAATCATTTTTCCGCAAAAGGCAATTTCAAAAGCTATTCAGTCTCAGCAATGAGACGCCCAAATTCAATCCCTTTTCAAGCTTTAGGGACCCCATTTTTCTTCTTTTTGCAAAACCCCTGTCGGATTTACTGTGCAAAATCCGAAGGTTCCATCATACCATTCATTCATCTTCCACTCGATCAGGATAAGGGTACAAACCTGAGCCTCATTTGATGAGGTATTCCATTTTCCACCCGATCAGGATAAGGGTACAAACCTAAGCCTCATTTGATGAGGTATTCCATTTTCCGCCCGATCAGGATAAGGGTACAAACCTGAGCCTCATTTGATGAGGTATTCCATTTTCCGCCCGATCAGGATAAGGGTACAAACCTGAGCCCCATTTGATGAGGTATTCCATTTTCCGCCCGATCAGGATAAGGGTACAAACCTGAGTCTCATTTCTATGAGATATTTCATTCCCCAATCAGGTTAAGGGTCAAACCTGAGCTTCGTTCCATACGAAGCATTTTTTGTCCCATCCAGGTTAAGGGCATAAAACCTGAATTTCACTCTCACAGAGTGAGTCTTTCTCTTCATTCTTCGCTTCATATCTACCATCTTCCTCGGGCTAATTTTCTTCATACCCAGTCAAATCCTTCTAACTAGGGCATTTTTTTTTCATATATATAGCCCAAATTTGGAGTGTTTTTCTTTGCCACTAAGCTCGGCAACAAGCCGGCTTAGTAGCAAAGAGGGGCATCTGTAAACACCCCAAATTTTCACTCACCTTCCTGGTATATCCATCAATCATCACATTTCAGTTCTCCGGAATCAATAAAGGGCAAAATGGTCATTTTCTAAGATTGAACCTTGCAGAAAGTCCTAAATTCCATTCTCGAGTCTCAAAACTTCTCTATTTAGACTCAGAGACACCTTCAAACTGCAAATTTCCAAAATCTCATTTTTTTCAAAATTCAAACTCAGAGTGGCAGCTTTGTAGGACATGTCTTTGCATAACATCGCATGAGCATTCCATATCATTTCACTGCACAGCATGTCATTTTGAGATCCGGAACTCCTGATTTTCAAAATTGTCAATCCAGATTTGATTTCTAAAGTTTTCAAAATTGATTTTAAAACCCTGGGTTTTTAAAATTATCAATTCTTCCCATTTTACCTCCAGGACCCCGAATTACGAAAAAGTTTTCTCAAGAAAACAATCTGGATGGTTTTGACATTTCAAAATTTCGCTAGTTGGAAAGAGGGGGACACAATTTCAAAATTCATAAGATCTTATTTCAAACTTTTACAAAAAGGCTCCGAATTTCCCTACTTCTTTCAAAATTTCGCCCTGAAGAACCATTTCTCCTAAGTTTTGAAATCAAACCAAATTTTGCTTAGTGTTTTCCAAAACCAACCTACTTTTTTGAAAATTTCAAAAAAAAAATTCCATTTTGGCTCCTATTTCAAATAAAGGACGTGGGACCCGCCTCGAGGTAGTGTCACACTCAAATTCTCAAAATTTCCCCTTATTTCCAAATTAGTGCCCATTCGAAAGTGGCACCGATTTATAAAACCTTGTTTTAACTCAGTAAAATAATTAGTGGGCCCACGTAGGTGGAACCCCACTAAGACTCTTTGCCAAAAGAAAGATTTTTTTTTTTTTTGAGGTGGCACTACCAAAACAAAATTCATCTTTTACTCATTTTTTTTTTGTTTACTTTATTACTTTTTTAGCCCCAAAATGGAGCCACCGTGAAACCCTACCAAAAACTTCACTTTACCTAAGAGAGACGCCCCACCCTTTTCAAATGGCGACATTTTTGAAAACTTTCAAAAGTTAGTTTTTTTTTTTAACTTATCAAAAATCTTTCACAAAAGGGCCCGAGCTTTTGGCTGAAAGGGTGAACGATTCTTTTAAAAAGGCAGGCTTAGGCCACCCGAGAGAAGAGAAGGACCTTTTGATTTTTTTTCCTAACGCTTCAGCGCCCCTTTCCTCACGGCTCCCCCCCCCTACCAGTTATAGCCCTCCTTTCAGCCGAGGGTCAAAGAAACTCCAGCAAAAGAACCTGCAAGGCTTCAAGAGGTGAGCATCCTCCTTTGATCAAATCCCCCAGGTAGACCGATCGGACTTAAGAGGAGGTAAGGAAACACGCCATCTACCTTGAATATCCATCTTCTCGTATGCAAGCTTGGTACTTCCAAGAATCAATATCCGGGTGCATCCAGTTCGAATAAGCAGGTGAGAAGTCGTTTTATATTGATGGTTTCTGTAAGTTAGGTCTCATTATTGCTATATTTGCATTGTAAACCCATTATACTCGTTAATGGGATTTACTTTCAAGGGTGGTCATGTATAGAGGATCGAAGTTGCCTCTTAATGGTACCATCGATCCTTCAAAAGATGTGTTCTGGCTGCATTCGAACCTGATTTGTTTCCAGTATTATGAACCTTTTGAAACTATGTTTGCTGCTTTTATATTTGCCAAAAGTTTTCAAAACCCTATCCATGCCTTCCCCATTTGGCGTCGTTGGTCCCATCCAAGTACTTGAAGTTCATTTTTTTTTTACAGGAGGTGATGATTTCACTTAAAACCAATTGTAGTTTTTGTGCCCTAAACAAAACCTGGTAGGATTTTTTTTTTTTCGGGAATGATATCCCTTCAATCAACAGTTATTACTTTTTTTTTTTTTTGCCGTTTCCTCTATTTACTCACAGGTTTTGTATTCAACAATGACATTACCCAATTGTAAGACCCGCAATTTTTCAGAAAATATCTGAATAAAATTCATGAGGCATTTACTGGTAAAAATAGCATTTTCTCTCAAAATGCGAAACGAATCAATTCCTACGAGCCAGTTATACTTAGGATATTCGTCGATTCGCGAATATATGCTCAAACACTCTGGAAGCCATAACTTCCTATCTGAACGAAATCAAAGGATTCCTGCGAGCCAACTTTCTTAGTTACGTCAATACGAAGGGAATGGCGTACTCAAAATTTTTCGGAAAAAAATCACCGAAAACCCGAAATTCTTGCGGGACCCACGGAAATATTGGTGGGACCCACAGAAATATTTCTCAGAAAATGTTCTAGAATATTCTAGCACCTTCCAGCATCTTCCAGGACCTTCTAGCTCCTTCCAGCATCTTCCATGGAAGGGATTCTCAGAAAAGCCCAAGGGTAAAGAGGGGATTCTGAAACTTGGGGCCCAAGTTTCAGAACCTATAAATAGAGGATCCCTCTCTTTAAAAATCGCCAACCCCTCTCTCTCTCCTCCTTTTCCAAACCTCCCCTACCTAGCCTAGCCCACCTGAGCCCACCTGACCTGGTCTGAGCCTGCCTGACTTAGCCTGAGCCTGCTTGACCTGGTCTGAGCCTGCCTGACCTGGTCCTAACCCACCTGACCTAGGTCTGAACCTACCTGACCTAAGTCTGAACCCAGTTGACTTGACTTGAACCTGGTTTGGTTCAAAGTCAAAGTCCAAGTCCTTTTTCGTCCGAAGTTTGAAGTTGATCCTTTTTTGAAGTCGAGCCTCGTTCGAAGCGTTTGAAGCAATCAGAGTCGTTTCTTCCTCAAATTGAAGTAAGTTCGCTTCATTAAACCATCTCTCTCAAGTATTTGATTGTTTGTATATAGCATATACTTTCTGAAGTAGTATCTTGCTTTAGTTCTTGGTTGAGCCCTCTAGGATGCTTCGGTGTTCACGCGTTCGCCTCGTAACTGTCGTCGGATATATATGTTCGAATGCGCAGTATATGCGTTCTTCAAAAATAGTATCTCGCCCTAGTTCTTGGTTGAGCCCTCTAGGACACTTCGGTGTTCACTCGCTCGCCTCGTAACTATCGTTGGATACAGATCTAGGTGTATATCTGCTGATTCTGCCGACGCGTCTTATATCGCACAGGCTATGTAATTTACCTTTGTCGTCGCGTCGTATGATGCCAAGGCTCCCTGTTTTCTGCATTTCCGATTATTGCACTTCCGATTATGCAATGTATTTACTTACACCGTCGTGTCGAACGATGCCAAGGCTTCTGTTTTGTTATATATGTAGAATATTTCGTTCAGTTACATACCCTGAACAATAGTATATGCATTTCTTTACGCCGCCGCTGTATAAAGCACAGGCTTCTGCTTATACTACATATATAGCGCATAAATGAGCGTTCAAATGGAGATCAAACTCCAAATCGCCAATGCGATTCCCTGACCGCTCCTCGTTCAAGATTCTGCTTGACGAATGAAGCCCCTATTGGAAAGGCTTCAGTTTTTTGGCAAAATGCTCTTTACGTAAAGACTAAGTCGATTACGTATGGCCTGGCTATGGCCCAGGGTTCCTGCAACCTTGATGGATGCAAAGTACGCACAACGGTGCACATCCATTTCCCCGAATTAAGTGTGGCGATTTCCTACCAAAGAGGGGAGATGCCGCTGAAATGGATAAAAGAAACGCACCCTTTCTCTGTAAAAGAGAGGAAGTGCTGGAGAAATTTTTGAAGAAGCTAAGAATAGCTCAGAAAGAACGTAGCAGGATACTCTGACATATAGCAGAGTGCTACCCAGTTCATGGATTGCCTTCTATAAACGTAGAAGGGTTTGTCGCACCACTGCCGGTAGAGCAGGGGAGGTGCTGACAAAATGGTTGGCAGAAGAGCTGCCGGAACCAATGGAACGGCATAATGATGTCCGTTGATGGAACGATGCCAGATCGGCTCGTATCCTTGTACCTGCAAGGGCACCTTGCTCGTAAGGGCCGCTGAGCCGGAGTAGAAGTTGCGCCTTGTCTAGGTTTGGACTCGTTGCGTAAAAATACGCCGAGTAACCGATCTATTTAGATCGAGTCATATGCATGCTCATTGAGAACGGTTACGCAACCAGACTCGTAAGGGCCGAAGAGCCAGAGTGTGTTGTTTCCACCCAGAGAGGTGTGATGCTCGTGGTGGCCGAAGTGCCAAAGAGCGTTGTTCTGCATGCATATGAATAAGACTTAAGGTCGCACATACCCCGCGGTTGAAAATCGTGTTAGGGGTATCCCCTCAGTAATGACTGTGTTGGGGCGGACTGAATGGGGTCGGGTACATACTCCCGTAGTGCTAAAAGCACGGGCTGCCTAAATGGCATGCAGATTCTGTCCAAGTAATTGTAAGACTGGCAGACCCCTTCAAGAATTATGCTCACTGTGGAATGACAGTGATGGTACAGCCTTGAGTGACACGTATTTTACTTTGGACCTGATAGAGTCCACGATGGCCTCAGTCACTCATGGGTTTTGGGGTCGTGGTTATCCTTAAGATCTAAGGATTGAACCCAACTACTGCAAGTAGAGGATGCATCCGAATATGGGCCTAGTAGGGTTCTCCCAGTTGAAACACACTGCCCTACTATGAATAGGGTCAACAGGCCTCTGGGGTATCTAAAATACATAGAATAATCAACCCCCAGAACGTCGCGTTGATGCCCGGACAATAGCTCTACCTGCGTACCAAAGGCGGGAGCGGTTAATTATCGAAACAATGCATTAGCTTAGGTTCAGCGATGCTTGAATGTATGCGTGGATGGCCGTTGTTGAGTGAGTCCTGCATAACCTTTGTGAACGTGTCATGTTCGGTATACTACTGGACCGACTGGGCAAAGACCCGTGTTGTATCCGCACGACTATGCGAAGCTCGAGGAGTTGTCCTTAGATGCGTGGGATACGGATGTGCCAAGTATGAAGACTTGAGCTAGACATCACTTTGAGACCCGGAAGAGGTCATGGCTAAGTCGTGAAGACTTAAGCGGTTATTCAAATCACAGCCCGGAAAAGGTTTGCTCTAAGTCATGAGGACTCGAGCGGATGCTCAACTCATAGCCCTGCGGAGGCTCTTGCGATATACGCTAAGTCTTGGAGGCTTGAGCGTCGTTATTGCGCATTGCGACCCTGAGTGGTCATTATTGTACTTGAGTTGAACGGATATATGACTGCTTGCTTACCAGACCATCAGTGGTTCTGACCCCGTTTAATGGGGATTTCAGGTGTTGGACCTGTGTGGCGATATGCGGAGCAAGGCGGCATCGAGTTCCAGGGTTTCTCTAGACAGAGTTGTACTGCTTCCTTTTATTGAACCTATACTGCTTTTCAAAGCAGTGATGTTGTAATAAACATGTGGTTTTCGATAAAATGGAACACTTTGGTGGTCAATGAGTTGCTTGGCCACATACCTGCAACGTGCTCGGAGTTTTCTAAAACCGACGACTCATTATCGTCTTATTTCGCTGCTAAAAGCTTTTCTAAGTTTCGCTGCAAAGAAAAAAAAAAAGAAATTCATGAAAATTTTAACTTAGCTTTGTTTTGGAAATCCGGGGCGTTACAGAATTGGTATCAGAGCATCTGTCTGAGAAACCTGGTTCAAGATCCGTCATGTCACGATATCGCACTGTAAGTATATGTTTTTATACTTTTTGTTCTGATCTGGGTGCATCTTTGTATAGATGGCAACTCATGACTCTCGTGGATACTGCTATCGTTGCAAGGTCATGCACGATGAGTGGGTATGCCCATATGAAGTCCAAGACTGCCAGTATTGTGGCGAGGAAGGGCATTCCGCCAACGAATGCCAAATGAAACATACCGCCGATATGGGTTGGCGGGGATCGCTTGGTCTTAGGGATGAGACTTCGTGTGTTAGTGGGCCACATTACTCCAGTAGAGGGAGTAGCCGTACCCCAGCAACTTCTGATGAACTACCGTCTCTGGTAGGATTTGACTTGAACTTCCTTGAGGGATTTGGTCAATCGCAAGGCTATCAACACGCATCATGTACGCCTAGCTTGCACAGTTGGGAGGAGGGATGCAACAACTCCTTCTATAATCCCATTATGATTTCAAATTCCTCGAATCAAAGTACTATTATATGGGGGAACAGAGCGGCTTCACCAACGCCGAGTCTGAATGGCCAGGAAGAGGGATACAACCCCTATCATCCCGTTATGGTATCGGATTCCCCGAGCCATGATGCCACTGAATGGGCAAGTGGACCGGCATCACTGATCTACCCACAAGATTCGCTTGAGAGCGCGGAAGTACCGCCCAAGCCAAAACTAGTAGTGCCTGCACCAAGGCAATGTGGAAGTAAACGATACTTCGGGTTGTTTGAGTCAAGAAAGAAATCCAGTTCCTAGAAGAGACTGGTAGTGTGTTGGAGTCAATAGACTCATGTATATAGTTTCTCCACGCCTAAAAGTCTGCCAGTGCGGCATGACGTTTTGTTTAAGGCGATGCTTATGTAAATGTGATGTATATTAAGTAAATAACGCTTTACTTCGATATATACATTGAGAAACTAAAAACACGCTGCTTGTATATGATAGATAAATGACTCCTACGACGAGGAGGACCATGCCGAGCGAGGAGTCCCATACTCAAGGATTCCTGCTAGAAACGCTCAACAACCTGGTTACAGTCATCCGTGAAACGAGGCCAGAACCAGTCGCACCACGAAATGAGCACCTAGGAGGAGTGACTTATGAGAAGTTCCTCAAGCTTGATCCGCCAGTTTTCATTGGTAGAGCCGATCCGGAGCTCGCGGAGAGTTGGATCGAAGAGACGGAACGTGCCTTCTCAGTACTGGGAGTACCAGAAGAGAAGAAGACCAACTTGGCACGTACCGGTTGAAAGACAATGCACGGAAGTGGTGGGATACCACTAAACTTATCCAGTTCTCACAAGTCGAGGTCATTCCTTGGACTGACTTTCGGAGGACTTTCATGGATAACTACTTCCCACTGCATTCCAGAAACAAGAAAAAGATGGAGTTTCTGGAATTGGAACAGGGCGGTATGAGTCTGATGGACTATACCACCAAATTTCAGAATCTAGAGCGCTACTGCTCTCGATTGTTTGAAACAAACCAAGAAAAGGCTGACAAATATGTGAATGGTCTGCGCGAAGGGCTGCGATCTCGAGTAGTAACAAGCATGCCTTCAACTTTTCAGGCTGCAGTAGCAGCAGCTTCAAAGATCCAAGAGGATTGGGCACGATCTAAAGTGATCGTAGCAAAGAAGCCCATAGTGAATGGTGGGAATCGTAAAAGGACGTTCCCAAGTGGCCAGGGTTCACGACAACCCTTTCAAAAGAAGAAGTTCCAAGGAGGGAACAACACTCAACAAGTCGTGAGGCCAAGACAGAACACAACTCCGAATGGTCAGCAGTCCAACTTCAGCTGCCCAAGGTGTCGTGTGAACCACCCCGGAAAGCCATGTCCTCGTGACATGGGTGGTTGCTTGTATTGTGGCAAGATGGGCCACTTTATAAGGGATTGCGCCAAGAAGGCTGCAGATGAACAGAGGAGTAATGCCGGATCTGCCGGACCCTCTCGACCAACACCACAGCGTTCGCAGTTCCAACGACCGCCCCCTAGGATCAAACAAAGGCCTGCTGCAGGTCGTGTATATGTTGTAACGACTGAACAAGTCGAAAATGGTAACCTGATTGAAGGCACCGTACCTGTTAATGGACATGCAGCTTACGTCTTGTTTGATTGTGGTGCTACTCATACGTTTATCTCCGACGATTTCACCGAACAACTCCACGCCTCGGTGCAACCGGTTGATAAAAAGATCGAAGTGTATAACCCGTTGGGTTCACGCACCAAATGTATCCGGTGTGTGAAGAACTTGGATATTGAGATAGTTGGGCAACACTTGCCTACTGACGCCATCCTGATCGATATGATACAGTACGATGTCATTCTGGGAATGAATTGGTTGGCTCAGAATAATGCCAAGATTTTGTGCCGTGAGGGCAAAGTGATTTTATCTCGACCCGGATTGCATAAGATGGAATACCGGTTATCCAAACCAGTTCCACAGAAAAGGCTCATATCAGCACTTAAGGTACAAAAATACCTTAGGAAGGGTTGTGTGGCCTTCCTGTTGAGTCTCTCGGTAGAAAAATCCAACGACCAACCCCTTGAGAGTTTGGAAGTGGTGCGGGAGTTTCCCGATGTGTTTCCTGAGGAATTGCCAGGACTTCCGCCACTTCGTGAGGTTGAATTTGGAATTCAATCCTTACCTGGAACAACGCCGATATCCAAGGCCCCGTATCGAATGGCGCCAGCTGAACTCAGTGAGTTGAAGTGTCAGTTGAAAGAACTGATGGAACAAGGGTTCATCCGTCCAAGTGTATCACCGTGGGGAGCCCCGGTGTTATTTGTAAAGAAGAAGGATGGATCCCTTCGGTTATGCATCGATTATCGGATGCTTAACCAGGCAACTATTAAAAATAAGTACCCGTTGCCTCGAATTGAGGACTTATTCGATCAGCTCAGAACAGCGAGAGTATTCTCCAAGATCGACCTCAGGTCTGGGTATCATCAGCTCAGAGTTAAGGAAGAAGATATACCTAAGACTGCCTTCAGAACGAGATATGGCCATTATGAGTTCGTAGTAATGCCCTTCGGACTCACTAATGCGCCTGCTGCCTTTATGGATCTAATGAACCTCAGACCATATTTGGATAGTTTTGTCATCGTCTTTATTGATGACATTCTCGTATATTCTGAGAACAAGGAACAGCACGTGGAGCACTTGAAAATCGTCTTGAAAACCCTTCAAGATAACCAACTCTATGCTAAGTTTTCAAAATGTGAATTCTTCTAGACAAAGTGATGTTCCTTGGTCATGTGATCTCAAAAGATGGAATCGCAGTGGATCCTGCGAAGGTGGAAGCTGTGATGGACTGGAAGCAGCCAGAATATATTACTGAGGTCCGTAGCTTCCTTGGACTTGCCGGATATTATCGAAAGTTCATACAAGACTTCTCCCGAATCGCCGTACCGATGACGAAACTGTTGAAAAAGGGAGTCAAGTTTGAATGGACTGACCAGTGTAAGGAGTGCTTTGAGGTTCTCAAACAGAGGCTTACCACTGCCCCTGTCCTTACCTTACCTTCTGGTCAGGGAGGCTTCGTAGCTTATACCGATGCCTCGGGAACAGGTCTGGGTTGTGTGTTGATGCAGCATGGCAAAGTAATCGCCTATGTGTCACGACAGTTGAGAGTCCATGAGAAAAACTATCCAACCCACGACTTGGAGCTTGCCGCGGTAGTATTCGCGCTTAAAATCTGGCGACACTACCTGTATGGAGAGAAATTTGAGGTCATGTCGGACCATAAAAGCCTAAAATACCTCTTTTCTCAAAAAGAACTCAATATGCGGCAACGACGATGGCTGGAATTCCTCAAAGACTATGAATTCACGCTTTCCAATCACCCTGGAAAGGCGAATGTTGTAGCAGATGCCCTTAGTCGCAAGACTGTTGGCACTCTGGCCAGCCTAACCGGACAATGGAAGCTGATGAAGGATTTCGTCAGTTGGAAGCCATTCCTGGCTGATCCAGGAAAGATTCGATTGTCATGCCTGACGATCCATATCGAGATCCTCGATCGCATCGTAGCCGAACAATTCAAGGATCCCTAGTACTTGGAATTGAAAACTCGTGCTGAAAGAGATGACACTTTCTTCCATTTAAAAGAAGATGGAGGAATATGGATGAAAGAAAGGATTTGGGTTCCAAATAACCCTGAGCTAAGACAGGAAGTACTCCAGGAGGCCCATAGTAGCAAGTATACTATCCATCCTGGGGGTACTAAAATGTTTCGGGACTTACAGAGAAAGTACTGGTGGAGGGGTATGAAGCGTGATGTGGCTACGTTTGTCTCAAAGTGTTTGATCTGCCAGCAAGTAAAGATCGAACATCAACGACCAGGTGGAAAAATGCAACGGATCGAGATTCCGGAATAGAAATGGGAAGGCATTACGATGGATTTCATCGTTGGATTGCCTCGATCCAAGAGACAACACAATTCAATATGGGTGATCGTGGACAGACTCACCAAGTCTGCTCACTTCCTGCCAATCAACACTCGGTATTAACAGAACGATTGGCAGAGATCTACATTCAGGAAATCGTTAGACTCCATGGAGTGCCGATTTCGATCATATTTGATCGTGACTCGAAGTTCACCTCTCACTTTTGGGAGCAGCTTCAGAGAGCCCTGGGGACGAAACTCAAGTTCAGTACAGCATTCCATCCCCAAACAGATGGGCAATCGGAACGAACCATACAGACGCTTGAAGATATGCTAAGAGCCTGTATGCTGGAATGGAAAGGTGATTGGGATTCCCACCTAGCGTTGGCTGAATTTGCTTATAATAATAGCCACCACGCTAGTATTGGGATGGCACCGTATGAAGCCTTGTATGGGCGACCCTGTCGATCACCAATCCATTGGGGTGAAGTGGGTGAGCGAACTTTGGACTCGCCCATTGTGTTGCAGCATTACACTGAGCAGGTCCATATGATCAGAAAGAAGCTACTGACTGCTCAAAGTCGACAGAAGAGCTACGCCGATCAGCGGCGTAGGGAACTCACTTTTGCGGTTGGAGATAAGGTTTTTATCAAGGTCTCTCCAACCAAGAGTGTGTTTCGTTTTGGAAAGAAGGGGAAGCTCAGCCCCAGATTCGTTGGTCCCTTCGAAGTTTTGAGCTGAATCGGAGAGACTGCCTACCGTGTAGCATTGCCATCGCAATACGCGCAAATACATGATGTATTTCACGTATCAATGCTTAGGAAGTACGTTCATGATCCTTCTCACGTCATTCAACATGAAGATATTGACATTCGAGAAGATATGACGGTAGAAGAATGGCCAGTGGAGATCATGGACCGACGGGAGCAAGTGCTAAGAACGAAGGTCATTCCACTTGTTAAAGTGAGGTGGCAGCATCATGGAATAGAGGATTGCACTTGAGAACCTGAATCGGATATGCGAGATAAATATCCTCAACTCTTCACTTTCTACTCTTAGCTGAATTTCGCGAACGAAATTCCTTTAAGGGGGTAATGATGTAAGACCCGCAAATTTTTCAGAAAATATCTGAATAAAATTCATGAGGCATTTACTGGTAAAAATAGCATTTTCTCTCAAAATGCGAAACGAATCAATTCCTGCGAGCCAGTTATACTTAGGATATTCGTCGATTCGCGAATATATGCTCAAACACTCTGGAAGCCATAACTTCCTATCTGAACGAAATCAAAGGATTCCTGCGAGCCAACTTTCTTAGTTACGTCAATACGAAGGGAATGGCGTACTCAGAATTTTTCAAAAAAAAATCACCGAAAACCCGAAATTCTTGCGGGACCCACAGAAATATTTCTCAGAAAATGTTCTAGAATATTTTAGAATATTCTAGCACCTTCCAGCATCTTCCAGGACCTTCCAGCTCGTTCCAGCATCTTCCATGGAAGGGATTCTCAGAAAAGCCCAAGGGTAAAGAGGGGATTCTGAAACTTGGGGCCCAAGTTTCAGAACCTATAAATAGAGGAGCCCCCCTCTCTTTAAAAATCGCCAACCCCTCTCTCTCTCCTCCTTTTCCAAACCTCCCCTACCTAGCCTAGCCCACCTGACCTGGTCTGAGCCTGCCTGACTTAGCCTGAGCCTGCTTGACTTGGTGTGAGCCTGCCTGACGTGGTCCTAACCCACCTGACCTAGGTCTGAACCTACCTGACCTAAGTCTGAACCCAGTTGACTTGACTTGAACCTGGTTTGGTTCAAAGTCAAAGTCCAAGTCCTTTTTCGTCCGAAGTTCGAAGTTGATCCTTTTTCGAAGTCGAGCCTCGTTCAAAGCGTTTGAAGCAATCGGAGTCATTTCTTCCTCAAATTGAAGTAAGTTCGCTTCATTAAATCATCTCTCTCAAGTATTTGATTGTTTGTATATAGCATATACTTTCTGAAGTAGTATCTTGCTTTAGTTCTTGGTTGTGCCCTCTAGGACGCTTCGGTGTTCACGCGCTCGCCTCGTAACTATCGTCGGATATATATGTTCAAATGCGCAGTATATGCGTTCTTCAAAAATAGTATCTCGCCCTAGTTCTTGGTTGAGCCCTCTAGGACACTTCGGTGTTCACTCGCTCGCCTCGTAACTATCGTTGGATACAGATCTAGGTATATATCTGCTGATTCTGCCGATGCGTCTTATATCGCACAGGCTATGTAATTTACCTTTGCCGTCGCGTCGTATGATACCAAGGCTCCCTGTTTTCTGCATTTCCGATTATTGCACTTCCAATTATGCAATGTATTTACTTACGCCGTCGCGTCGAACGATGCCAAGGCTTCTGTTTTGTTATATATGTAGAATATTTTGTTCAGTTACACACCCTAAACAATAGTATATGCATTTCTTTACGCCACCGCTGTATAAAGCACAGGCTTCTGCTTATACTACATATATAGCGCATAAATGATCGTTCAAATGGAGATCAAACTCCAAATCGCCAATGTGATTCCCTGACCGCTCCTCGTTCAAGATTCTGCTTGACGAATGAAGCCCCTATTGGAAAGGCTTCAGCTTTTTGCCAAAATGCTCTTTACGTAAAGACTAAGTCGATTACGTATGGCCTGGCTATGGCCCAGGGTTCCTGCAACCTTGATGGATGCAAAGTACGCACAACGGTGCGCATCCATTTCCCCGAATTAAGTGTGGCAATTTCCTACCAAAGAGGGGAGATGCCGCTGAAATGGATAAAAGAAACGCACGCTTTCTCCGTAAAAGAGAGGAAGTGCTGCAGAAATTTCTGAAGAAGCTAAGAATAGCTCAGAAAGAACGTAGCAGGATACTCTGACATATAGCAGAGTGCTACCCAGTTCATGGATTGCCTTTTACAAACGTAGAAGGGTTCGTCGCACCACTGCCGGTAGAGCAGGGGAGGTGCTGACGAAATGGTTGGCAGAGAAGCTGCCGGAACCAATGGAACGGCATAATGATGTCCGTTGATGGAACGATGCCAGATCGGCTCGTATCCTTGTACCTGCAAGGGCACCTTGCTCGTAAGGGCCGCTGAGCCGGAGTAGAAGTTGCACCTTGTCTAGGTTTGGACTTGTTGCGTAAAAATACGCCGAGTAACCGATCTATTTAGATCGAGTCATATGCATGCTCATTGAGAACGGTTACGCAACCAGACTCGTAAGGGCCGAAGAGCCAGAGTGTGTTGTTTCCACCCAAAGAGGTGTGATGCTCGTGGTGGCCGAAATGCCAAAGAGCGGTGTTCTGCATGCATATGAATAAGACTTAAGGTCGCACATACCCCGCGGTTGAAAATCGTGTTAGGGGTACCCCCTCAGTAATGACTGTGTTGGGGCGGACTGAATGGGGTCGGGTACATACTCCCGTAGTGCTAAAAGCACGGGCTGCCTAAATGGCATGCAAATTCTGTCCAAGTAATTGTAAGACTGGCAGACCCCTTCAGGAATTATGCTCACTGTGGAATGACAGTGATGGTACAGCCTTGAGTGACACGTATTTTACTTTGGACCTGATAGAGTCCACGATGGCCTCAGTCACTCATGGGTTTTGGGGTCGTGGTTATCCTTAAGATTTAAGGATTGAACCCAACTACTGCAAGTAGAGGATGCATCCGAATATGGGCCTAGTAGGGTTCTCCCAGTTGAAACACACTGCCCTACTATGGATAGGGTCAACAGGCCTCTGGGGTATCTAAAATACATAGAATAATCAACCCCCAGAACGTCGCGTTGATGCCCGGACAATTATCGAAACAATGCATTAGCTTAGGTTCAGCGATGCTTTAATGTATGCGTGGATGGCCGTTGTTGAGTCAGTCCTGCATAACCTTTATGAAGGTGTCATGTTCGGTATACTACTGGACCGACTGGGCAAAGACCCGTGTTGTATCCGCACGACTAAGCGAAGCTCGAGGAGTTGTCCTTAGATGCTTGGGATACGGATGTGCCAAGTATGAAGACTTGAGCTAGACATCACTTTGAGACCCGGAAGAGGTCATGGCTAAGTCGTGAAGACTTAAGCGGTTATTCAAATCACAGCCCTAAAAAGGCTTGCTCTAAGTCATGAGGACTCGAGCGGATGCTTAACTCAAAGCCCTGCGGAGGCTCTTGCGATATACGTTAAGTCTTGGAGGCTTGAGCGTCGTTATTGCGCATTGCGACCCTGAGTGGTCATTATTGTACTTGAGTTGAACGGATATATGACTGCATGCTTACCAGACCATCAGTGGTTCTGACCCCGTTTAATGGGGATTTCAGGTGTTGGATCTGTGTGGCGATATGCGGAGCAAGGCGGCATTGAGTTCCAGGGTTTCTCTAGACAGAGTTGTACTGCTTCCTTTTATTGAACCTATACTGCTTTTCAAAGCAGTGATGTTGTAATAAACATGTGGTTTTCGATAAAATGGAACACTTTGGTGGTCAATGAGTTGCTTGGCCACATACCTGCAACGTGCTCGGAGTTTTCTAAAACTGACGACTCATTATCGTCTTATTCCGCTGCTAAAAGCTTTTCTAAGTTCCGCTGCAAAGAAAAAAAAAAGAAATTCATGAAAATTTTAACTTAGCTTTGTTTTGGAAATCCGGGGCGTTACACCAATCCTCTTGTGTCTCGTTGATTTAGCCATACCCATACAGTTTTGAGAGGGGCGCTTACACATCAGTGTCTCAAAGCGATATCCTTAGGGATTTGTCGTACAGAAAGTGGCACCATTAACTTGAGCGCAACATTTAAATTCATCATAACCTCCAGTTCATATCACTCGGTAGATCCCATTTCCCTTTTTTTTTTTTTTTTTCTTTTTTCTGTGCACAGTCATTTACTTGGCATCATACAAACCTGTTCTTTTTGTTTGTTCTGATCATCAAGCACATGTGACTCCAGATATGGCATGTTGTTGATTACATCTCTGTTAATATCGTTTTTGCCATACCATTTTCTTTTTGTTTAGCATCCTTAGTTACGTATTTTTTTTTTTTGTATATATACCGATTATTAGATTGATCCTGTTTAATGTTCATTATCTGTTGCACATGGTTGTATCATATACAGGTCTGAATCAACCTAATGACTCCTGTTCATCAATATGGTCATCGGCCCTCTGGTGTTAACCTTCTGAGTCCCCCTTCATTTTTTTTTTTTTTTATTATCGATCTTGTCCTATCATCGTTTTGTTCTGTCTTAATATTAGTTGCTGATAGTGTCACCTGTGAGTCATTCCATGCCAAGACTTAGTCATACCCCCCTTTTTTTCCTTTGTGCACCTCACTTGCAAAACTGCTAATATCACATCTGCACACATCGACATGCCTTCAGTTGTAGGTCCCTTTGTATTTTCCTGTGCAAACCCCTTTTCTTTTATTTATCGTTTCCCTTTAACCTTTCTACATCAATGTGTTCTGTTTTTATCCAGCATTGCATACGTGAAGCTACCATTCATATTCGCAAACAATATCATCTAGGCTTTCTTTTTTTTTCTCTTTTTTTTTTCTCTCCATAATGTTCACTATGAATGTGTCTCTGCTGAAGTTAATTACTGCTAACCCCCTTTGTAAGATTGATTTGTCTGATCTCCTGTATAAAATAGCTCCAGCAATGTATTGTTCCCCACTTCATTTATTATATCATTAGTATATACCTAGCTTAATGACATGCTTCGATCAATGGTGCTCATCTGCGTAAAGAATTTGGAGGAACAGCCATCAGTCACCAGCATCACCCATATTCACTTTCTAGTTTCTTGTATATCCACATACATATCCTGCTAGCTGTTTGCATTTTCTTACCAACCCTTGTGACTTATATTTTTTTTTTATCCTGTGTACTTTGCTTTCCGTACAAATTCACATTGTGTAGTTATCACCATGTTGGGATTTCAGCTAAATAGTTTCTTTCACGGGTATATCTTACATGTATTACATCCGGCACACATTACATGAAAAGCTTTTATTTAAAAATCTGATCATAGATTTGGAGAGTTGGCAGCACACATTTTCTTTAGCCAGTTATTGCATATTTCCCCATGGTTTATGTTATCTTAGTAGGGTTATTAGTGTCTCCCATAGTCCATTTATATGATCTCCGTTAGACGTATTCCAGGATATTGCCATAACTAGCATTTACATATCAGGGGTGAAGATTTGATCATAATGTACATTCTCCACTATGTGGATATATAGATCTATCTATATAAACATCCTCATGTAAATTTTTTTTTTTACATTTAGATGTCCTTCCACGTATATTCAAATAAATTGTATTTCTATATGTACATTTCATCCAATAGGAGTTTCAACATTTAGGCATCCATTAATACAGTTTCTCATTTAGCTTGGACATGGCATCTAGGTAGTCTCATATGCACTTTGTTCATATTTTAAACATTAGATTTCATCAATAGGTGTCCTTTCAATATAATTTAAGCCTAAGTAGTTGAGCATTAGTGTTAATATGAAATCTTCTGTTCCTCTGCTGTATTTGGTATTTCTTGTACTAACTCATCCTCGCAGGAAAACTTGGAAGACGTCAAGTCTTTTAAAATTTTTATTTTATTTTTTTCCATTTTACTTTATGTCAGAAATGTAATAATCAAATTTGGAATAATATTTACTTTACTGCTTAGATTAGGATGCATATCATATAGTTTGAATTCCTGCAATATCCTGTTTATATGATTCATGCATATTATTTCCAAAAGCGCTATGGATATACACGAATGGCACATGCACCAACTCTTAGGGAGATGATGAACTCGGTGGAATCCATATTTACGGCCCTAGTCGGAATATGGACGAGACCCAGATCCATCATCTTTCTACTAGTCACATTGAGCCTACACTCTTAGGCTATCTTAAAATGCACATCATATTTCCAATGTTTTCAAAGCATTGTGCATTAAATCAATTAAACTCTGAACATATTCATGGCCACAGTCAGAATATGTGAAGGATTTATTTTGACTTGATACACATTTTTCCAACAAATTTCTTAGAAAATCTTTCAAAGTGCATTCATACACTCATGTCATTTGCATCATGAAATCATTGGTTTTCTCGTGATTTTCTTAAGAAAATTTCATTCTCAAAGAAATCGATTTCTCAAGAAACTCTGAGTATTTTCCAAAATCGGTTTTCCCAAGTCAAGTTTTCACAGTTTTCCATGGAAACCAGTCTCTCAAGAAACTTCTAAGTTGGATTTCCAAGATCAAAGTTTCCCTCGATTTTCCTTGGGAAATGTTATTTTCTTAAGATTTTCAAAAAGAGTTTTCCAATCTTTCTCAAAGATCAAAATCGCTTTCCAAGTATTTCAAGGGTAAGATTCCCAGGATTTCAATTTTCCAAGTTTCAGTTTTCTTCTCCAATGAGTCTTCCTATAAATTTTCCATCATTTTCCTAAGAAAATTCTCAAAGTCTGAGTTTTCCTGAGAAGTGTTTCCCTTTTCAAATGTTCACCTTTTCTCAAGAATCACTTCTATTTTCCCAGGATTTTCAACCATTCATGATTTTCCCAAATCTTCATAAACTTTCTCGTGATTTCAAAATCCTTTTTCATCTGAGTTTCCTGAGAAATTGACCTTTTTCCTGAGAAATGTTTTTCAACTCCAAAGTTTTCCAAGCATACATCATAGTTTTCCAACTTATATTTTACAAAGTCTCATAGCACATGCCTGAATTCTCTGTGCATTTAGGATAGAACATGATTTTGATGATTTAACTAAGTCAAGCACAATTTTGGTCCTTGGTTCGATTACCCCTATTAAAGGCGGCAGGAACGGTCGAACCTCGTACCGACAGGTCGAGCCCCATCCCATGGATTTTCTCGCAATTTTCAAAACGGAGGCGAGTATTTCAAAACATTTTCCAAAATCCGGTCAAGTTTGAAGCGCGAAAGTGTTTCCCTCTCTCTTCTGCAAGGAAGGGAAGACGGGAAAAATTTTGCGATGATAACAGGTTGCAGATACCAAAACGCTACAAGTAGGTGCTATCTAGAGCTGGGTGTAGGTTGGACGAGCTCAGCTCGGTCCAGCACACCCCAACGAGCCTACTAAGACCCTGCTCATGCTTTGAACCTCGTTATGAGGGTGAAGGCTCAGTGCCACGAAACTGCAAGGAAAAAAAAAGAAAACAAAAAGAGGAAAGCAACCAAAACAGAAAAACAAATGCTATTGAAAAACCGACTGCATATATGTAAAAATTTTTGCATGCAGCCATGAGACAAGGGGTTGAGCAATAAGGTATAGAAAGGAAAACAAGATCATTTGCATGCTATAAGGATGGGAAATGACAATAACAAAGAATGTGGTATTGCATGTCTTGCTAATCCACCGAAAGATCGTGCACGCATAGGTGCATTAGCATCTTCAGTTTCATGAGTTAACGAACCACAAAGAAAATAGTCGGATCTTCACCTTAGCTATTTGAGGAAGAAGAAGGTAGGTTGCAGCTTCCTACTCCAAGAGACACCCACGACTGGAAGTAGGGAACAAGAGAAAGAGAAGATTTTGTAGAGAGAAGAGAGGAAAAATCGCCCAAAACAAGGGGGACCCATCTTTTTGTAAAGATTTTATAGATGTGGGCTTACGGATGGACAGCTGGTATTTAATCCCTCCAAGATGAAGGGTTGGGGAGCTCCACGCCCCGCAACAACCAATGCATGTCAAGCCTTCCAAAAGGCTTTGCAGAAATTTCAAAAACGCCATTCATTAAGAGCCTTAAAAGTTACGATTTTTACAAGGGGGCGCCCTTGGCTGCCACCCATCATGCCCAATGGATTTGAAGTATTTAAAATCTTTTGAAAATATTATAATCTTGCCATGGGGCACCAGCCCCATAGCCTTCTTTTGGAAAAGACGCCCCTCATGATGGAGCCTAGGCTTCATCATGAGGGTGTTGGAATGATGCATGGCCAATGAAGGTCTCTACTTAAAATCCATGCAAGAAATTTTTGAAATTGCCATCCAGCTGGTCAAGCATTGACCATCTGGTCAACCATGGCCATGGACGTCCACTATAGGGGTCGTCCATGGGTCTTGGATCCACTAGGTGCTCCAGATCCAAAACCAAAACCCGTCGATTATGTATGTCATAAGAAAATGCTTATTTAATGAATTAAAATAATAATTTAATTCCAACAAATTATTTTATTCTCTTTATAACTTTAATTAACGTAGAATGGTTGATGCCTCTTGAGAAAATAGTCTCTCGTTCGTTAAAATTAAGCGTTCTAAGATTCGGGTCAAAAATTAAGTTAAGACTCGTAATTCACATGCACTGACGAGGTTTTTTCGTCGTTTGGGTCACAAATTCGAGGTGTATCACTACAACCTTATTCCAAACTTACGCTAAAAAATTTGGAAGTTGATTTGCTCTAGATTTCCCGAAATCGCTTTATTTACATAAAATTACGCGATTTAACCCAATTCTCAAAATAAGCAAATCTTCAGAAATTGTCAAAACATAAAAATTCATCAATTTCCATATAATTACACAATATACATAAAAATGAAAATCATGGATCTTACATCTATCATTCAGTCATATCATTTTCGAGGATTTCATCTCCCCCAAGCCATTCAGGATAAGGTATTAAGCCTGAAACCATGTATTTCAAATAAATTCTTCCACACCCAGTTCAGATCTGTTGACTGGGGCATTTTCAAAATTTGGAGTGTTATCTTTGCCACTAAGCTCGGCTTTCAACCGGCTTAGTAGCAAAGAGGGGCATCTGTAAACACCCCAAATTTTTCAAAATCTTTTAAATACCCCCTTTTTTGCCCCTGATTTCATTTTTCTGAGCAATTGAGTCACTTTTAAATCTAAATTCTAGTTCATTTCTCAATTTTTACTGAAATTAAATTCATTTTATATATCTGACTTGATTTCGGATCCAGATCCATTGTCAAGATCGAAATCTGAGTCTCGTTGTCCAACTTTTAAATTAAAATTACAAAAAATACCAAAAATAGTTTTTAAATAGCTCGGACAGTCCATCTGACATCTGTTTGGATCTATCACATTATATTCCTCAATTCGAGGTTCAAAACTCAAATATTTTCTCAAAACTTGTGTCCAAACCCATTTTCTGAAGAAATTTCTCCAAGATAACCATGATTTTTTTAGAAAAACCCTTCTTCTGTAAATATTTTGAAATTTTTAGAGTTTTGTTTTCAAAAATACAAATATATATGTAAAATTTCAAGAAAAGAACAAAAAAAATAAAAAACTCGAAAAAGAAAAACAATAAAAAATCCAAAATTTCAAGAAATATGACTCTTTTTTAAACTTGTTTTGTTAAAAACCCTCTCTTAAAACCCCTTTTTGAAAATCAAAGACCACTTTTTAGAAAAACCCTTGAAGGAAGCCCCTCTTTGGAATTTGAGGAAAATGGCAACGGCCATCGCCTTCTCTCCCCCTGGGATCTCCCTCCACCCTTGATCTTCAACCGAATTCCCCTCTCTCGAATTCTCCTCTTCCTCTTTAAAAGGGGAGCATGCAAGGGAATCCATTATCAATCCATTCCATCCCACTCACCTCCCTATCCATTTTCCACCCTCTCTTTCTTTCTGATCTTTCTCTTCTTCCCCCTTTCTCTTTTTTATTTCTCCCGATCTTCCTTTCTCTCTATTCCCTCTCCTCTTTTCTGAAGGAGTGTGAACCGCCATTAAGGAGAATCCTCCTCCCCTCTCAAATCAGAATCAACTTCGTCTACGGTAAGTCTTTTTTTTCCTTTCCTTTTCTTCTGTCGAATTTGCATCTACAATATATCTTTAGCATCAGTTATTTCCTTCTTCTTTTTTTAGCATCATTCGTAGTGTTGATCTGCATCAAGCAGTATCAACCTACGTATTGCAGTATTGAGCGGAATGCTTGCATTCCTATTTTTTTTTTTTTTAGTTTTTCTTTTCATTATCCATCTCTGATTTTCATATTTATGTTTTCTCTTTCTTTTGATTGCCTGTTTTTTTTTTTACATCCGATTTCCCATTTTGATAGCACCAGATGGCATTCTGTTCATTTTTTTTTCTTTTCTTTTGCTGTATTTCGCTCATTTCAATTATGTTGAACTTCAATATATGCAATTATCTACCATATTTTCATCTTCGTCTCACGGTCTATCGTTTATCTTGACACCTCATTCTGAATTACCTCCAACCTTCTTTTTTTTTTTGAGTTTCTTTATCTAATTTTCGGTCCCACTTTGATAATTGGTCTGTGTTTTGATCTTCATCTGACTTTTGGGTTTCTGTTTTCATCTTTTCTTTTGTATTTGTCTGTTGATCTTGACTTCTTGTGCTATTTTGTTGCATCATACCAGTAGATTGCTCACTTTGATTTAGCATTTCCCTTCTGAATTTTGATTTCCGATGATCTCCCTTCATGATGATTTGATTCTCTTCTTTGCTTGATTGTTTTTTTTATTTCAAACATTTGTTCGTGCTTTTTTTGAATTCCACTTCGCAACTGAGAGCCCAATAATAAAAATACGCCCAACACTGGTTGGTTATGTGATCCGACCCAAGCAAAAGATATCCAGGAATAAAGAATGAATGATGAGATAGAGGAGGATCGTTACAAATTCCTTGCCAACGAACAGCTCCGGATAACATTCTAAGCATTCGACTATTGTAGCAAATTTTGATGATGTCAGTGCTACACAAAACAACTACCTCCTTCGTGGGTCTACCATACCGACTTGAGCTAAGCACTAGCTCTCCATAAATCATTCCTGAAGAATAACGTATTTGGTCTCTCAGGAAGTGACTCCATTACCATTAGAGGTGAAAGATTTCACAATTTTTGGTCTTTGATTAGTCTGGATAAAGAGTAGAATGTACATTTTTTTTTAGACAAAACCCCCCCTCTACAGTTGCAAGTGCAACATGAGAGTCAATACAACAATACCAACATCCACTGGCATCCTTGATATATCCATAACAGTGCCCAGATTCTGGTAAGTATCCTGAAGGCACAATGCTACCAAAAAGATCACATTCTGATCGTGGGTCTTGGCTTGTTTCACATATATGAGCAGAAAGAATCAACTTTTCATTGAAAGCAATGGCATCAATCTATCTTCATGCCATTTGTACTTATTACTTCCATCCAGAACCTCTTGTTAGGAAAATTGTTGTAAGGCTTCTTTCAAAGAACTGCTCTGGAGTAAATCCATACTGATGTCCATTATGTCATCTATCTTATTTGACTCGCAATTGCAAGAAAGGCATTTGATTCGGATCCACAACAATCACACTACCACCATTGAATCTGCTATGGTACGCTTCTTCACAACCTGTGCCCACAACACCATAGCATCTCACATTTGTTGTAACCACCCTCACCACTTATCTGCCACAATCATAGCACCCCCATATATAGTAATATCATCACCCCTGCTAATGCTTGCTATGTTTGTACATGGTACATCACATCTTCGCCATCATCTGCTGCTATTTGCAGCACTCTAATACATAGCATTATACTCTTTCACATTTATCCCATACACCTCTACATGCATCAGTCACCTGTGCTTCACAACAACACCTATATCCCCCTCATCACTTACATTCAGCATATCCCCCTTTTCTGCTGCAATTACAGCAGCAGTTACACTGATCCCCAGCCACACCTTACATCTTCATATGTCACAGTATTGTGGCACTCTTGTTGCAGTCACACTTGCACAGCCGTACCTACATCATGTCTACACCCCCTTGCTGTGGTAACTTCTATTACAACATTTTAACATGTTCCTCATCATCTCCTGCATGATCCTATAACTCCATTCTAACCCATTGTAAGCCCTTTGTTTTCTATATTAACATTGCATCTATCCGTTGCTCAAACAGCTTCATACCTTCACTCATATACAGATTACTACTGGCATTGCTGCATTATGCAGCGCATCAACTCCCTGCACCCCCCATTCACCACTAGCTACCCCTTTACAGCAACCAATACCCCTTGCTGCCTCTTTACCACCTACTGTATATATAGCACCCTACTGTTGCCCATTCACAAACACTGTAAAACACCACAGTGCTAATTTTTTTTTTTTAAAGGTAGTTCATCAAAAGAGCTGCCATGAAACTGTGATTTCTCACAATGGTTCACCAAGAGGATTGCTATTTATCTTTCATTCCTACAATGGTTAATTACAAGCTGCTATGCCCATTACTTCACAACAGTTCGTCTTGGACCATCCTGGCCCTGACCTTCATTCATTTAACTATGGCATTGTCTATATATATATATATATATACCTATATCTATGTACATTTTCTAATCAATGCAGGGTATGCCATATGCCTTTCTTATTCAAAATGAGTAAAGCATCTTGTGTGTAAGATTTGGAATAGTTATTTATAATCACATTCTTAAATTTCCCGTTTATGCTAATCCTATCTTGCAGGAATGTGTGGAAAGTTTGGATTAGAAATTTTTGATGTTTTCAATTCCAGTGTTGTAATAAGCTAGATATTTAATGAAAACTCTACATTTCCAGTCTTAGATTAGAATGGATGAGCATGTGAATGATAATTGTTTCATTATTTTCCTTTGTTTCTAAAAAAATTCACAAATGGGAACACGAATGGCACGTGCACCATTCTAATAGGAGGTGACTAATCTTAAGTTGATGATTTGCATCGATGGCCATAGTCAGGATGTAAACAAGACTTAGGATTTTCATTTTTTATGGAATAGCATCGGATCCACACTGGATCCCCCTTCAAAAATCATCATATTTTCAAATATTTTCTTCTTTTATTATAGTTTAAATTAAAATTAACTAAAAAATATATCAATGGTCATAGTCAGGATATATTGAGGGTTAATCTCATTTTAAACTCTATAAAGGCACCAAAATGTATTTTATTCTTCCCTTGAATTTAAATATGATTATTATATAATACATTCAATGACCATAGTCAGGGATGTATTATATCTTCAATCTTATTTTAATTTATTTAAAGAATAAAATATGCTTTTCAAATCCAATTTCAAATTCTTTGAATTCATTCATCATTTAGGATAGAATTGCATCATATTTTCAAAATTCTTTTTTAAAAACCCAAGTGATTTTGAATATATTTCTTCAAGTTTCTATTTCAAATTCAATTCTATCTCATTTTAAGATTCAAAAATTCAATTTCAAAAGTCCAATTTGACTTTGAAATTTCAAAAATCATTTCGTATTCAAAACTTCAAATTTCGAAGTTCAATTCAAAATTCAAAGTTCAATTTAACTTTGAAGTTTCTGATTCATCTTCTGATTCAAAATCAAGTTTTATCTTCAAATTCAAAATCAAAGTTTGAGATTGATTCTGAATCTCAAAACTTGACTCTTCCTAATTTTAAATTCAATCTGGGTTTCCAAAACCCAGATCCATCTTCAAAAAGTCCCATTTGGACTTTCCAAAATCCAAATCCAAATTTAGATCCAAATTACATCCTGGATGTCAAATCTCAGATCCAGTTCCATTTAGGATCCAGAATCCAACTCCATCTTGGATCTCAGACTTCAGATCCAAAATTCCATTTAGGATCCAAAATCCAACTCCACTTTTGGATCTCAGACTTTAGATCCAAAACCATTTTAGGATCCAGAATCCAACTTTATCTTGGATCTCAGATTTCAGATCCAAAATCTATTTTAGGATCCAGAATCAAGTTCCACTTTGGATGTCAGATTTCAGATCCAATCCCTATTTAGGATCCTAGATCCAGAATTCAACTTTCTCTTGGATCTCAGACTTCGGATCCAAATTCCATTTAGGATTCAGACTTTGGATTCAAATTCCATCTCGAATCCCAAATATCAAATCCAATTTCATTCCCAATTCCAGATTTCAAAACCGAATCTATCTTAATTTCCAGATTTCAAATCCAATTCCATTTTCAGATCTCATCTGGACTTTTTAAATCCATTTCTATTTCTAAATACCATTTGGATTGCTCAAGTCCAAATTCCATCCTGATTTCCAAACTTAAATCTAGAATTCAATTCCACTTTAAATATTCATTTCCGCTCCTAAATCCAAGTTTAAAATTCAAATTCAAAGTCCATTCCTGACTTTGAAATTTCATTTCCTTTTCACTTATCTTCCAATCATTTTTTTCAAATTCAAAGATTTATTTTCCCAACTCTGATCATTTCAAAGACTTAGAACTTCAAAATATCCTTCCTAATCTATCTCAAGTTCTAAGTTAGATTCAACCATTCAGAAATCATTTCTTCACTCCATTATCAAGTTCATCTCAGAAAACTTGGAAATTTTCAAAAGAGCATACATCCTTGCATTACACAAGCATGATTCTTTGTGTATTTAGACTTAGGATAAATTCTTAGATAATATTTAGGCAAAGCAAAAAGGCATAAATTCGATCCTTGGTTTGATTACCCCTGGTAAAGGCGCCAGGAATGGTCGAACCTCGTACCGACGAGCGAATCCCGTCTCTCCATTTTCACGCAAAATATTTCAAAACGGAGGCGAGTCATTTTCTAATTATTTTTCAAATTAAGGTCAAGTGAGACCCCGTAAAAGAGTTCCTCTCTCTCTCTCTTCTTTCTTTTCTTTTCTTTTCTCTCTTCTTTTCTGTCTTTTATTTTCTCCCTTCAAAAAGGAGGAAATAGGGATTAGAAAGGAAAAGAGAAAGGAAGAGAGAGAAACCACAAGAGGAAAAATTTTGCGATGATCACACCACTCCAATGACCTTCATTAGAGAATCACCACTCTAATGGCATCGTTAGCGAATCACCACGCTAATGGCATCGCTGAAGCGTCACCACTCCAACGATATCACTGGAGAATCACCACTCCAATGACCTTCATTAGAGAATCACCACTCTAATGGAATCACTAGAGAATCACCATCCTAGCTGCATTACTGAAGAATCACCACTCCAGTAGCGTTATTAGGAAATCACCATCCTAATGGCATCATCAGAGAATCACCACGCTGATGGCATCGTTAACGAATCAACACGCTAACGGCATCATTGGAGAGTTACTCCATCTAGCGGCACGGTTGGCGCTACCAGGAATCACCTCCTGAGCCAACGCACCACAATCCTCCAGACAGTGGTGGGGGAAGCAAAAATTCCTGCAACGCTCTCTCACGAGCAAGAACACCCAGATGATCGGTGTTAACTATCCCCAGAACACGACCCTCTCAGGAGTCAAATGCCCTCACCAGCAACACAAACGCGACATGCTAAGCGCGTAACAACAGATATGTTCTCATCATCAAGAAGGACTGAGGAATCAACAGTATCTGCCAACGGGATACGCAGAGGCTCAACTGGCACAGAGAAGGCTGCGACCTTCTGTCCAAAAGGATCACATCCAACAAGATACCCTTCGTCAAAGACAGGGTTACGAACAATTCCAACGAAGTTGGAAAAGAGGGAAAACATCCACTCAGAGCCTCACACGACGATTCTTATCAAAGCCATCTCATCTTCAACACGATAAGGCTAAAAGCTCGATAGGCGCTATGATATATCAATTGTCTCCACCACATGATGTGGAACAAGAAGGGTGAACTACGCAAGTAGTCCCCTAAGTCTTAGTTGAAAATCTCCAACTCTCACAGGGGTCGACTCGAATCAGCTTGGGAAACTAGATCCACAAGCGTGAACGAACCCTTAGGTTCCGACAATCGATGTCTTAAGCCCGATATATGAGGCTTAAACATGAAACTATGTCTCGCATCGGAAGACACCCGAAAAAAATACACAAAGTCATCAAATCAAGCAGAACAAGTGAGTAAATGACAGAAATACAATTCTACT
Source organism: Nuphar pumila (assembly GCF_984573655.1). Classification (NCBI taxonomy): domain Eukaryota; kingdom Viridiplantae; phylum Streptophyta; class Magnoliopsida; order Nymphaeales; family Nymphaeaceae; genus Nuphar; species Nuphar pumila. The sequence continues at coordinate 100,583,429 of NC_143249.1, forward strand.
AAATTAAGAATACTTACAGTGCGATGGTCGATGCTTGCAGAGACTTGAACCACACTTCTGTATCACTTTTAAAACACTGCTCTGATACCAATTGCGACGCCCCCAGAAATCCCGACTTGTAAAATCCTTTGGATTTAGGGTAAACTTTTTTTTTTAAAACAAGTGCGCAAGTGCGGAAGTACTGAAAAGGAAAAACAAGCGGCAAACTCTAGGGCGGGTCGCAGGAGTGAAACAACAGTTAATTGAAACAACTTTTATTAATTCATTTACAAATAATACAACAATCTCTCTTTTACAAAACAGCAACTGCCAAGATTTCAAAGTTTTCAGAAGTGTGGGTTCAGAGTCTGCTGCCGCACATCGAGCTCCATCGCACGCCTAACAAACACCTGTATCCCCATAAAACGAGGTCAATACTCTTTCGAGCTGGTGAGACAAACCAAACACAGTATACCAATGTGTGGAAGTCGAGAGCAGGCTTATCATGAAACACAAGCATGCTAAATTACAATAATTGAGCAGTTACAACATGAGCAAGTGTACAAAGCTACACATGGATCTATAAGAGAATGTAACTAGCATGAATCAATGTAATTAGCCAAAACATGAGCGTTTAACTACGACTATTCATTTCACAATTCATATCAATTTATAAAGTATGCATCAAGGAACATAAATCTCTAACACAGTTTGTAACATGGTATGCATCACAGAACGTAAATCACTATTGTATCAATACAAAAGACTGGGACATGCGAACAGATGTGACATCGTGAACTGTGCACAGATACAAGTGGTCAAGTATGTGCATCGTGCCATAAGTGCGAGAACTTGTCAAGTGACATTACAAAGCATTGTACATTTTGATGAGACAGTTAGAAACATTTTGCCACGGTAAAGCGTGACTCACAAGCTGTGCCACAGTTCATAAACCATGTATTACAACCATAAGCGAGCTCATCTCGCCAAGTAGGTCCATCGCCCACAAACAACTTGCCAAGGAGTTCCAAATGTCGCATAAGTCTCACAAGACTGCGATATCCATAAGTGTGCCTCAAACTCCCTTCATACCTAGGAAAATTACATGTAATTTGCCAATGTAATTGTACATTCAAATATCATCAATGTGAGCATACGATTGCATTCATTAGTGCAAAGCTTACGTGCTAAAGGGTGTGTGGTCGTGTACATACCGTTCAAACACCTTCAAAATGCCACGCCATGAACACATGTTAATACTCTTAAATAAATATATATATAATTTGTGGCGTGCCTTGTAGGACGAGGGAAGTGTCATATACCTCTTAACTTCGTAAAAACCTTATTTTTACAAAATGACATTAAATGAGGTATCGTTGCGAATATAATTTGTTCAACATGCGCACAAGAATAGGCATCCACAATACTCGTATTGATGGGTTCATCATTCATCATGCATATATAACCATCTTAACGTAGGTTTGCATAGGACAAAGCGCCCTTGTCGTATAATTCATAACGAGTCATAATTAACCGTGAAGTTATTGGGATAAATGAAACCGGTGTCATAAGCACGCTTGCAGCCCCATAGGCTGCAGCTCGGAGGTTGCTAACCCGTCTACAATGTGCGGCAAAACGAAAGGAAAACTAGCTGCGGGCTGGAGTTGTCAAAGACGGACCCACTCCAAACCATCACTTGGTGCCATGGGGCACTGCGCACTCACTGTGTTCATAGGGATATTGGATCCAGTGTAGTATGCTTACACGCAGCCCCAAAGGTTGCAGTTCGGGGACTTGCTAAACAGCCCACAACGCGCGGCAAAGTGGAAGGAAAACCAGCTGTTGTGACCACCGGCCATCCGATGCCATGTGGCACCGTGCGCACGCACTCTGGTTGCAGCCATGAGAGGAACCCAAGTCTGGACCGACTGGTCCAGACCTCACATGGGGCTCGACCAATACCAAAACGCAGGGGGTGCAAGCTTTGTAGCTTGCACCCGAAGGTGACCCACCTGCTGCAACTTGGTTGCAGCAGGCTCACCAAACACGATCCAGGTCTGGACCGACTGGTCCAGACCCAAGTTGGCATCAGCCAACAGCCAAAGAAGGGGTGCAGGCCCTGTAGCCTGCACCTGGTTGCAGCCCAAACGCTGCAACCGCCACAGCAGGTCCAAGCCCAAGCTGGAGGGCGCGATGGGCTGACGCCCAAACTGAACGACCTTGGCGCAGGCCTTTGACAGGTCTGGACCGCATTCGGTCCAGACCATGTCAGGCCAGAGGCAAGCCTGACCCACGCCAGCTCAAGCTGGTGGGCTCGGCTAAGGGTCACGCCAACCGAAAATAAGGAAAAAAAGAAGGGCGCCCAGGCTGATCCGCTTGTGGTCGGCCTGGGGGTCACCCGAAATGCTGCATAGCGTCCAGAAAATTCTGGACGCCCAACAGAAAGATGAAAAGGGCCAAACAAGGATGGGGCTCAGCCTGACCTACCCGGGCCAGCATCGCCCGAACTCCAAAGGGGTCGACCCAACTGGGTATGGCTGCTGAGCATGGGGGTCGGCCTAAAGCCTCCTCGCCAAAGTAGGAAAATGCCTTGGCAGCACGGTTTCACTGCCATAACAGGGCAGAACCGTGCTGCCATGAATCAAACCCATGAATAATGATCAATGCATAGTTGTGAAAAGGGAAAACCAAGGCAAACAAAATCTGGAATAATTTCATAGTGCGTATTACTTTATTGCACAACAAAACACATGCAAGCATGCAAAATCGAAAATGTAGTCATGAAAGCACACCCGTTAAAATCCACAAAACTGCGTTAAACCATGTAGTGGTGGCTCACGAATCATGCAAAAACACCAATACATTGCTCAATCGAAGAACCAACTTCAATGCATGCAAGCTTGCTTAAAGAAATCATCAACGTGGAACCAAAAATCAAAGTGCTCTGAAATGAAAACCCACCTTAAGGTATGTAAAAAGGGAGACTTTCGAAAATGCAAGAACATGTAGGACATGTTCAAATCGAAATCCACAAAACGGTATATGAAAGGAGAACTCACCTTCGAGGCTTTGCCAATGGAGGAGGAGGTGGTGGAGTAGACACTAGGGTTGAAGTTGCTCCACACCACTCACACTCTCAACCTCTCTCACACTCACTCACGGTTGGAGAAGAAGGGAAAGAGGAGAGAGGAGCTCCACCAAAAAAATCGCTCAAATGAAATGAGCTCTTTTTCTCTCTAAAAAACTTAAATAGTTAGGGCTAAAAGCAATGGATGGCTGGGATTAACCCAACTTGGATGGAGGGCTGGGGTGCTTCATGCCCCCCCCCTAGATGTCCACGCCCAATGCATGTTCTCCTTTTGAACTTTTTAATTTTTCTTTAAAAAATGCCATTGAAGAAAGCCTTTAATGTTTCTAAAATTTACAATGAGGTGCCCTTAGGTGCCGCCCCTTATGCTCAACCGATTTAGATTATTTAAAAACTTTCAAATTGTTTGCAAAAATGCCATGGGGCACCAGCCCCATGCCTCTTCTTTGGAAAACTCGCCCCTCATGATGAAACTTTATGCTTCATCATGAGTCTTTGAAAAGAACAATGGTCAATCGTGGCCTTCTTTTCAAAAACCATGCAAATTCTTTCAAATATGCCACCCAGCTGGTCTACCTTTGACCAGTTGGTCAACCAAGCTCAAAATCATCCTCTAGAGGGGTGCCCAAATGAGTTGGGCCTCCTCTAGCTGATCCAGATCCAAATCCAAAATCGCCTATGCATAATGTTTCAAAACAATGCTTAATTAATGCATTAAAATAAAAAATTAATTCCAATAAATCATTTAGTTCTTTTCAACACCTCAATTAACATGAAATGCTCAAAGCCTCTTTAGAAAATTCTCATTCGTTTGCAAGAATTAAGCGTATTACGATTCGTGTCCAATCATCGAGCAAAACTCGTAATTCACATGCACTGACGTGGTTTTTACGTCGTATGGGTCCCAAATTCGAGGACAAACTATACAAACATATAATAAATTAACCCTTAAAGTTTCAGAAGCTAATTCATCCGGAATTAGGCTCTTCTTACTTACACAGTGAACTTACGCGATTTTCGGGTCGCCCGCACAAAGCAGAAATACAAAGCACAATCACTTTACATCAAATTACATGCTATAATCTCACAAACACACGAAAGCATACATATTGGTTGAATTTTTATGAATGTTTTTTTTAAAAGATAATTTTTCAATAAAATCTTTGGAAAATCATCAACCAAAAGTAAATAACCGACTTTCCACAAAAGTGGTAAGCACGGGTCGAATCCACAGGGAACGAGAATTACTCAATTATTTCTAAGAAATTTAATTTATTAATCAATAAATACCAGTCAACAAATACAATACTAATAACAATTACAAATTAACACTAAAATAACTAGAAGAGCACTTCAATCTTCTGTTGCACGCCAAGCATATTTTTGTCTTTTCGCCACTTCTCGTTTTTCACACTTGGACAAGAATCTCCTGAAATTTTTAATATGATTTTCAACCTAATAACATAGGAAAATGCAAAGTCAGTAAATCATTCAATGAAATTAACTAAAACTTAAAATAAACCTAATTCTAGAGAATTTAACACAAGCACAACCTAATTAATACTAAAATAACAAATAAAATATCAAAATAATTTTAAAATTAACTAATCTAAGTCTAACTATACTGGATGATGCAGATGCAGCAATTAAAATGCAGAAAATAATGAAAATAGACCAAAAATGACTAAACTAGTGAAATTATGATCTTACCCCTAAATAGTGTAAAAATGACTTCTGATAGCTTTTTGTAAACTGACTGTTTTATAGGGCAAACTAAGTCCAAATTTTCCAAAATTTATGCTATTCTGTAACTAACAGATTCAAAAAACTGACAGTTTTTACAGAATTAAAAAATGATATTTGGAACTCCAGATATAAGCGTTTCAAAACCAGGAAAAATCTGGATATCGCAGGTCCCGAAATTTTAAAATCCAAAAAAGTTGTTTTCATAAAACGCTTAAAAATCAGACCAAATCAACTCAGAATTAGTTGAAAGTTGGTCTGCAGACAGTTAACACGCAGATAAAGAGAATAGAAAAAGAATTTTTAGAAAATTCGAAAATTTTGCACATAAAATAACGAGTGTGCGACAGGGCAAAAATCGAGTTTCAAATTCAATTCACTATTCACTTTAGAAGTATATCTTTAACACTATGAATGCAATTCACACACTAACACAAACCTAAATGCAGTTAAATGACTATTAAAACACAGCAAATGAATGCAATTAACTCGCTACACGAAAGATTAACTTAGCTATGCAATGCACGATTAAATCTAACATAAACAACAAATTCAATGTAACTATTCTAAATATGCAATCCTAAACACATTATCTAAATGAGTAAGCTACTATACTCTAACACACTAACTTAAGTTAAGTGCTACACGAAAATATAAAAGACTAATAAGGACTAAATAAACAGGCACTCATCTAATATTACTTAAAACTAAAGTCAAATAAACACCTAAAAACTAATGGGGTGCGGGTATAGGGTTGACTTAGAAGAGGTTCATGCCCCCACCTAGATGAGTCAACTAGATTGACTCAATTAGATAATGACTAAATTAGAAACCAAAAAAATTAAAATCTAATTAATTAAAAATGACAAGGACAATTAACACTAATGACTCTATACACCTAACACGCCTAATGTATTAAACCCTAATTAAGACCTACCTACTTAATGACCTAATGACTAACCTAAGGTTAATACACAATTAACTAAATTAATTAATCCTAATGTTAATGCAGACTTACTAAAAAGAATTAATACTAATTCTTATCTAAGGTAATAAGGCAAATTAGACAAGGAGGTTACTAATTGATAACACCCGAAGTTGGCAAATTTATCCTCTCCAAATTCGTCCAACTCATAAGAGGTTACTCTTATTAAAAATCTTCAAAACCCAACTTGGAAACTTTGAAGAATTTAAATTGTCCAGTTAAGTGGGGTCTACACGAATTGGCCTTGACTTAAAAGCAACCAAACAATCTCAAAAGTCTCTCCCAAATCTTTGGAAACGTTTTTAGAAAGGGTTTTGAATTTCAAGATTGGTTTCCAAACACGTATAGATAATAGAAGGTTCTCTCCTTAATTGACTTGAAAATCACTTTACGAAATTATAGAAAGAGAAACCGTCCAACACACATAGGGGTCCACACGATTTCTTTGATTTCTAAAAGAAAATTTGTCTAGCAATTAAATCCTTTCCAAAATTTGTGTGGGACAATTTTAGCAAAAGATTTTTTTGAAATCCAATTTTATTTCCAACTTTGAAAAAAACTTGATCCTTGTTCACTTGGCTGGAAAACAAAACTTCCAAAATTTCCTTTGGTTGAGTCAAGAATGTCAAGACTTGCCTTACACGAATTTGACTCAATCACACTTGCCAAATAATTCAAAAATGTCTAAATATTCAATTCCTAATGCAATGAATCTAGACAAACTAAATTGACTTACCTAACTAAAAAAAACTTACCAAAACATCTAAAACTCAAGCTGAACTCTAATGGTCGACACCCCTACCTGGAGAAGATGATTCCCTATACCTAAGACTCGATTTTACATAAACCAATGAAAGCACAATTTTTGTTCTTGTTTTTCAATAGGACAACTAATACCAACAAAAACTAAATTAATTATTCCACAAGTTAAATATTGAAATTGCTGAGCATGACATACTGGGAATTTGGCAAAAATACCACAGAAAAACAATCTAAACCAAGATAAAGAAACCAACAAATGAAACACGATGCGCCTATCTAATCTACTAAAAATGATAAACCTAATTTGTAACTAACGACCCAATTAAAAGAAATAACACTTCTTTTTCAAGAAATGACTTGAAAACAATCAAATTGGATGCATAACACTACTGCACGAATTACTATAATTTGAATTGAAAGAGACAATATAATCGGCTAGATTAGATCTAGTCGATAGAACCTTGATATAACGAATTCACAAAAACAAATCACACGACATATCTAACTCTAACCCTACACACAATTTCTAATGAAATCTTACTGAAAATGACTGGAACAAACTCTGATTAAAACAATTCACCTGCAGAAAAAAATTGCAATACCCACACACGATTCAACACCAAGATCGATTAGGATGAGTCTAGTCGATGCTTGGGTTTTAACTCAAACGAGACCCCAAAACACATCCAACAACAACCTGGACATAAAATAGATTTTGAAATATGTTTTATCTGCTAAATTAATATCGAAAACCAGAAATAATAAAAAACAAAAATCGGCTAGAAAGGGTCTAGCCGATTTGGTCTATGCACGAAGTCTACACTAAGGTTGGAACAATAAAACACAGCACACAAACAGAAAGAAAACAAGAAAGAAGTATCACACACGATTTGAGTTTTAACTAGAAGAAAGGGAAGAAGAAGACCTACCTCCAGGGCGATCCGACGATCGTGGGGAAAAGAGAGAGCGGAAGTTGACTTTGGATTGGTGTCCCGGATTGTTCAATGATGCTGGAATGTCACCTTGAGCATGGGTTTTGCAGCTACACCACGTTGGAAATCCACTAAGGATGGGAAAGGAGCCGATTCGCGATCGGAGGGCTTAGAAAACCAGATGGAGGTAGGGCCGGTTCATCTTGTTGTAGTGTCTCGCACTTCCACGCAAGATAGATGTTTTCCACCTCTGCTACACCTGCAAAAACACAGCAAAACAATGGTTAGATCCAGCAAGGAAGACAAAGCAATGGAAGGAATGGTGAAGGGAGATAAAGAATGCTTGATTTTCAAGCAAAACTTGATCCTCAATGCAAATGGCGTGGAATAGGAGGTTGGAAGAGGGCTGGAGCAAGATTCACAATGGAGGGGCATCAGTTCCAAAGCCAAAAAAGTCTAGGGCTGGAGCAAAAAATATATTTATACTTTTGGCAATTTTCAGAAACAGTGTTATAAAAAATTATTTCACTCTGCGCAACTTTCTGAGGGGGGTTTCTGAAAATATTTTCTAAATGGGTATGGATATGCGTGTGGGTTGGATTTGGGCTTTCTAAATGTTGATCCAAGGTCCAAACAGCCTAATTTTGTCGGATATGGATCGGATCCACCTCGAAATTCGTGCCTGAATACTAAAATAGCCATAACTCTCTTATTTTAACTCTGATTTTTCTGAAATTCGAACCACAACCCCTTGATATCAAAATACATCTAAACATGGGTTTTAAACCTTAAACTCACTACAATATGCATGAATAAATAGTTAACATGATGTGCATTTCATGCATCATCAAATAACTCCATGCTTGAATGTTTGTTAGTCCCTTAACAAACACTAACTAGGTTATGCAACAGAAACAAGAAATGCTAGACATGTATGCATAAAACTAACTCACTTTCGTAGGAATCACGGTTGCATTTAGCTTATGCAACAAGCTCTTTAAACCCCTGGGTTACCCCAGTGGACGAGTAAGGTCTCGTGAGGGTTTGCAGAGATGCTACCCTCAAACATCAATGAAATGCAGGAATGATTTTCCAAAAATATCAGGCAATTAAGAAATCAGTTAAAGCAAATATTTCATGTAATGGACACTCTCAAAACAAATTCAGAAATTTCATGCCACCACAATAAAAATCTTTTTCCTTCACTTTTCTAAACTTGTAGTTCTCTATGTTTTTTCTTAGAAAATCAAGTATTCTCATATATTACTCATTTATCCTCACTTGTATATTTTTTGCACAGTAATTCACAAATATTCCTAAGCAATGAAATTTTTCTCATTCTGTTCATTCTTTTTCTTTCTTTGGATTTTCAATTTTTCACCATTTTTCCATTCTCTCACTTGAGCATTCTTTTCGCTTGATCACTATTTTGAATATCCAGTTTCGTGACCCGTGTAGCGAGCTTTGGGTCAGTGACTCCCAGGCCAGACGACCTTAGGGCACTAGATACAGAGTATCCCTCAGACTTAATTGCTCGAGTCACTAGACCTTCTATTCTAATAATTCACGTATAGTCTTCCTCTCGTCTTGTGCAATGTCTCTATCTCTTAGGCTTTCTATGCAGTTCATGTAACAAGCTTTTGAACCGGTGGCTCCCAGACCAGATAGCTTTAGGGCACCAGGTGTAAAACAACCTTTAGATTCTACTTGCTCGAACTACAAAGGCCACAGATATCGACTAGATAAGAGGATGATCTCCTTCGTTATCCTTTTCGTCAAGAGACTCAAACACTTCATCTTGTGCCTGAGTTCCACTACTAGGACTCACGAAGTCATCAACAACTAAACGTAGCTCTATTCTTTTAAGCTCATTTTTCAAAAATATCTTTCCATTGCTTATTCTTTCCCACAAAACATATTGTGCATACTTATACTAAAGTGATTCAAAACTTTCTAACAATCAAATACTATCTTTTCTTTGAATTTTTCATAAATAACTACTCTATTTGAATCAGTTCAGAGAATTTTTTTTTACATGGGGCTTAAAAATTTCTAAATTATTAGATTATGCCAAAAACAATCATATATGCTAAAACTGATTCTCAAAAGCCTACTTTAGCTACCAGACATAAAAAAAAAATTTATTGTGCATCTAAACCACCCCCCCATGCTTGAATGACACTGTCCCTAGTGGCATACAAAATATGTAAAATGTAATGCAAATGCACACTAAAAGACAAGAAAATGAATATGGGAGAAAGGATAGATACAACCTGATTTGTGTCGGACTTCTGAAATTGATTGACTTGACTTTGCAGCATCCTATGCATATCTGATTGCATAATTTTCTGCTCATCTGATCAATGTATTCTAAGAAAGCTCTGCCCTGTACCTGGTAACTAATTCTCATACACTCAATGTTAGATTCAACCTGCATAAACCAAAAACAAATGTCAGCACATATGAAATGAAATACTGAAATGAAAAACAAAACTACTCTACTATGTATATATGATACATCCCTCTGGTTGAATCCTTCTGCCTTTGTGAGATGCACTATCTCACACTCACCATTCTGCAAGGAATCTGAAATGTAGGGCTTCAGTCTTTGCCCATTAACCTTGAATGTACCTTGGGTCTTAGGATCAAATAATGTCACTGCTTCATGTGGAAACACTTCTTTCACAATATACGGTCCCTCCCATCTCGATCTCAATTTCCTTGGGAATAAATGCAAACGAGAATTGTATAACCAAACTTTCTGCTCCGGCTCAAACACTTTTCTGACAATGTGCTTATCATGAAATGCTTTAGTGCGAGCTTTGTATAACTTGGCATTCTCATATGCATCATTCCTGAGTTCCTATAATTCTGAGAGCTGCAATGCTCTCGCTTTGCCAGCCTGGGTGACATCAAAATTCAATTTCTTGATGGCCCAATACGCTCTATGCTCCAGCTCGACAAGAAAATGGCATGCTTTTCCGAATACAAGGCGATACGGGGACATGCCAATGAGAGTCTTAAATGCAGTCCTATATGCCCAAAGTGCATCATCTACGCGCTGGGACCAATCCTTGCGGTCTGGGCGAACTGTCTTCTCTAGAATCCGCTTTATCTTCCTATTTGAGACCTCTACCTGTCCACTGGTCTGCGGATGATACGAAGTGGTGAATCTATGATTGACAGAATACCTTCTCAGCAGAGAAGCTATCTGTACATTCCTAAAATGCTTGCCACCATCACTGATCATCGCACGTGGCACCCCAAAACGACTGAAAATGTTGTGCTTAATGAACTTAAGCACCACTCTATGATCATTGGTCTTGGTTGCCACAGCCTCGACCCACTTGGATACATAATCAACCGCCACTAAAATGTATAAATTTCCGAATGATGGCGGAAATGGTCCCATAAAATCTATGCCTTAAACATCAAAAATCTCGACTATCAAAATCGGGAGCAAGGGCATCATGTCCCTCTTGGACATATTCCCAATCTGCTGACATCTAATACATCTCCTGCATAACTCATGCGCATCTCTGTGGAGTGTGGGCCAATAAAATCCAGACTGCAAAACCTTTGCAGCTGTCTTCCTACTGCTAAAATGCCCTCCACAGGCTAAAGAATGGGAAAAACTCAAAATGGACTCGTACTCCTCCTCCAGAACACATCTCCTGATGATCTGGTCTGCGCAATATTTAAACAATTCTGGTTTATCCCAATAATAATGCCTCACCTGAGTTAGGAATCTCTTGCGCTTATTCTTATTCCAATGCTCAGGGATCTGTCTCGAAACCAGATAGTTCACAATATTAGCAAACCAAAGTAACTGTGATGTCCTGACTGACATGATTTGCTTATCGGGGAAAGAATCACTGATCGGCCTCTGATCCTGCGTGGTCTCCATGATCAGTCTCGAAAGATGGTCTGCTACTACGTTCTCGCTTCCCTTCTTATCTCGAATCTCGAGATCAAACTTCTGTAGTAGCAGAACCCAATGAATGAGTCTCGATTTGGTGTCTTTCTTCTTTAACATATACTTCAATGCAGCATGATCAGAATAGACAACCACCTTCGAACCGAGAAGATAGGACCTAAACTTGTCGAATGCGAATACTACAACAAGTAGCTCCTTCTCTGTCGTAGTATAATTCATCTAGGCATCAGACAGAGTTCTACTTGCGTAGTAAATCACATAGGGCTTTCTGTCAATCCGTTGTCCTAAAATGGCCCCCATAGCATAGTCAGATGCATCACATATAATCTCAAATGGGAGCGTCCAATCCGGAGGTCTCAAAATGGGCGCAGTAATCAAGGCCTCTTTGAGAATCTCAAAGGCCTTCATGCAATCCTCGCTAAAATCAAAGGGCTGATCCTTCTCCAATAAAGTACAAAGCGGTCGAGAGATTTTGCTGAAATCCTTTATGAACCGCCTATAAAATCCAGCATGCCCTAAAAATGACCTAATCTGCCTCACAGTGGTAGGTGGAGTCAAACGAGAAATGGATTCCACCTTCACTCTGTCAACCTCAATCTTTCTCTTGGACACAATGTATCCAAGCACAATCCCCTCCTAGACCATAAAGTGGCTCTTTTCCCAACTCAGAACAAGATTTGTCTCCGCACACCTACTCAGTACTCAAGTAAGTTTTTGGAAGCAATCTTCAAATGAAGAGCCATACACAGAAAAATCGTCCATGAACACCTCCATGACATCATCTATCATATCAGAGAAGATAGCTAACATGCACCTCTGAAAAGTTGTTGGGGCATTGCAGAGCCCGAACGACATACGTCTGAATGCGAAGGTGCCATAAGGACATGTAAATGTCATCTTCTCCTGGTTGTCAGGATGGACAACTACTTGATTATACCCTGAGTATCCATCTAAAAAATAATAGTAGCTCTGTCCTACGAGTCTCTCTAAGATCTGATCAATGAACGGCAACGGAAAATGATCTTTCCGAGTTGCCACATTCAGCTTCCTATAGTCAATGCAGACTCGCCACCTTGTGGTGGTCCTCATCGGAATTCTTTCCCCCTTCTTGTTCTCCACAACAGTGAGTCCTGACTTCTTCGGCACAACCTGAATCGGGCTGACTCACTGGCTATCAGAAATTGGGTAAATAATCCCGGCATCCAACCACTTCACCACCTCATTCTTCACCATTTCCTTCATGTTGGGATTTAACCTTCTCTGCATATCCCGCACTGGCTTGACTTCTTCATCGCAATGAATTATATGCATGCAGAATGAAGGATCAATCCCCTTCAAATCAGCCACTCCCCAGCCAATCGCTGCCTTGTGCTCTCGTAGAATAGTCAGCAATCTCTACTTCTGCTCCTCAGTGAGCACTGACGAGATGATCACAGGCAGAGTCTCATTGCCTTCGAGATAAGCATACTTAAGTGAATCCGGTAAGGGTTTCAACAAAAGTTTCAGAGGAGACTCGATCGAAGATTTGGCAGAGGACTCCGCAAGTGGTGGGAAAGGCTCAATGCCAGCTCTCCAAGGTGGTAACTCTGACGACACTCTAGACACATCTACACTAACTATACAACTATTCTTCTCTATATGGTACAAATCTAATGAATCCTCAGTAATATACAAATCGGGTTGCTCCTCCACTAAATCTTGTGTAATATCTACATGGAAACAGTCCATATCTTCCGCTGGACCCATCGCGGCATTGAAAATGTTCAGCTTGACCTTCCTGTTGCCGAATGATAGATCCATGGCTCTGGTCCTATAGTTAATACATGCATTGGCAGTCGCTAAGAATGGTCTGCCCAAAATAATCGGAGTCTAGTATTGGCTATCCATTCCTTCCATATCGAGAATGATGAAATCGACTAGGAAATAGAAATCATCCACCTTAACTAGCACGTCTTCCAAGACACCTCTCGGTACCTTGACAGAACGATCTGCCAGCTGAAGTGTAATAGGAGTCGATCTCATCTCTCCTAGACCGAAAGAATCATAGAAATATTCAGGCAGAATGTTCACGCTTGCTCCAAGATCGAGCAAAGCGCGTTCTATCCGAATGTTCCCTATAGTACAAGCAATGATAGGGGCTCCAGGATCCTTGAGCTTTGGTGGTGTCTGATGCTGAATAACTGAACTCACCTGCTCAGTCAGATGGACCCTGTTAGGAACTTTCACTCTGGATTTCCTCTTCTGCGTACATAGTTCCTTCAGGAATTTGGCATATGCCGGCACCTGCTGAATGGCATCGAGCAAAGGCAGGTTGATCTCCACATGCTTGAAGATGTCAAGCATGTCCTGGATATTTGTGCCCTGCTTCCCTCTAAATCCAGGAGACTCTAATGCTTTGGGATAGGGTGGTGGGGAAATATACATCGGGGGCTCCTCCTCTTTGTGAGAAGGCTCACTCCTATCCTTCTGATGAACTGAGGAGGGAGATGATGATGATGGTGAAGGTGATGAGGATGGTGAAGGTGATGAGGATGGTGATGATGATGGTAATGGTTGAGCCAAAGAAGATGGAATACTGACCTGTGGCTCATCAATACTCTCTCTACTCTCTCTGCTCTCGATGTGGTACTCACGTCCGCTCCTCAGGGCCATAACAGATTTGGCCTGCTGCTGTGACTCGGTATGATATAGGCCTTCGGATATCTGGTCCTTGCCCTTGGGGTTCATGACAGCCTGGCTCGGCAAAGTACCCTCAGGTCTCCTGCTGATAGCCTCTGCTAACTGTCCCATTTGCGACTCTAGCTTCACAATGGACTGCGTATGTGAGCTTAATATCTGGCTACACTTCTCGAAAGCATTCTGGTTAGAGGTTTTCACCTCTTGGAATGCTTAGAGAAGTCTCTCCTCAAAAGATGTCTTTGGGGCAGACTCTTGCGGAATCGAAGGAGGAAATAAGGATGAAGTCTGAGGATAGCTCGGCCTCTGGAATGTCTGAGTAAATGCTGGCGGTCGAGCTGGCTGAGAGGATGTAGGCATCTGGATGGAAGACTATGGATTATTCCATGAGAAATTGGGATGGTTACGCTAACCCAGATTATATGTAGATGAAAATGGGTTGTTCTGCGGTCTGGCGTAACCCTGAGCTGCCTGAACTTGTTCTTGAACAAATTCAGGGTACTGAGCTGCCGAAGGGCACTCAGTAATCTCATGTGCCAGACTGACACAAAAGGTGCACACCTGCTGAGTAGTGGATGGTCTTGAGAGAAGCTGGTCCAACTTCTGAGCAATCATGTCTACCTTGCACTGTAGTGCAGTAGATGGACCAAACTCAAGGACACCCCCTTTCTTCTGAATGCTGAGTGTGGCCCTATCCGAATGAGAGCTCGAAGCATGGTGGAGGGAATTCTCTGCCAATGTATCAAACAACCTCCATGCTTCATCCTCACTCTTTAATATGAAGGTCCCTCCACATGAAGAGTCGATCATCTGACGATTTCTGTTAGACAATCCATCGTAAAAGCTCTACACCAGCTGTCATCTTGGCACCTGATGATGGGGACACTTCCTAAGGAGATCCTTCATTCTCTCCCAGGTCTCATGAAACTGTTCACCATCTAGCTCTGAGAAGCTAGTGATGGCTCGCCGGTACTGGTTCATCCTACCAATGGGAAAGCACTTTCTCATGAACTCCTACTGTAGTTGATCCCATGACCCTATCTCTACTGAATCTAAGGACTTTAGCCAATACTTGGCCTTGGCCTTCAATGAAAATGGGAATAAGGTCAATCTCAAAGCATCATCATCGAAGTTCTGTATCTTGACAGTAGAACAGATCTCGAGGAATTCGTCTAAGTGCCTGTAGGGATCCTCGTGACTAATGCCATAAAAAGATGGAAGCATCTGAATAATGCTGGCCTTAATCTCATAATGGGACGCTCCTACATCGGGTCTCTGAATGCAGGATGCCTGAACATAATCTGTGGGAATGAAGTATTCCCTCAGAGTGCGTGGAGGAACTGGAGGTGGAGCTGGAGGATCCATATCGCCCATTGTTGTCGAACTTCAAGGAGAACGTAAAATTCTCTCTAGGTTGTCAACAAATGGATGTAATGGGGTTCCTAAAGCTCTTCGCCCCTGCATACACTGGTACTAAGACCAGATGCAAGCACACGACCTAAATCTAAGTCTAAACCTAAACTAACACAGATACTAAAATGCAAATAACACAAATAAAAGCAACTAATAAAAATATTCTAAATTATCTATCTCAGAACTAACTAACTGAATAATTACAATAACAAAATAAATTCTTCTAATTTACTGAAAAAGAAAAATACAGGAAATCACAAACTAAGTTTTCTAAAACCCACTTGTCTAATCGCTCCTTGCAGAATGAATATAGAGTGAATCCTAGAAAAAAATAGTATGTGAAACCTATATGTACTAACTATGTTAAACCTATATTCACTTACTAATCCTACTAACTAGAAAATAAAAACAACTAATTAACTACTAGCTAACACAGATTAATAAATCAAACTCTAAGAAATAAAAGAATGGATTCGCCGTTCCCCGACAACGACGCCAAATTTGGTTGAATTTTTATGAATGCTCTTTTTAAAAGATAATTTTTCAATAAAATCTTTGGAAAATCGTCAACCAAAAGTAAATAACCGACTTTCCACAAAAGTGGTAAGCACGGGTCGAATCCACAGGGAACGAGAATTACTCAATTATTTCTAAGAAATTTAATTTATTAATCAATAAATACCAGTCAACAAATACAATACTAATAACAATTACAAATTAACACTAAAATAACTATAAGAGCACTTCAATCTTCTGTTGCATGTCAAGGGTATTTCTGTCTTTTCGCCACTTCTCGTTTTTCACACTTGGACAAGAATCTCCTGGAATTTTTAATATGATTTTCAACCTAATAACATAGGAAAATGCAAAGTCAGTAAATCATTCAATGAAATTAACTAAAACTTAAAATAAACCTAATTCTGGAGAATTTAACACAAGCACAACCTAATTAATACTAAAATAACAAATAAAATATCAAACTAATTCTAAAATTAACTAATCTAAGTCTAACTATACTGAATGATGCAGATGCAGCAATTAAAATGAAGAAAATAATGAAAATAGACCAAAAATGACTAAACTAGTGAAATTACGATCTTACCCCTAAATAGTGTAAAAATGACTTCTAACAGCTTTTCGTAAACTGAGTGTCTGACAGGGAAAACAAAGTTCAAATTTCCCGAACTTTGTTCTATTCTGTAACTAACAGATTCAAGAATTTGACAGTTTTTACAGAATTAAAAAATGATATCTGGAACTCCAGATATAAGCGTTTCAAAACCAGGGAAAATCTGGATATCGCAGGTCCCGAAATTTTAAAATCCGAAAACGCTGTTTTCATAAAACACTTAAAAATCAGACCAAATCAACTTGGAATGAGTTGAAATTTGGTCTGCAGATAGTTAACACGCAGATAAAGAGAATAGAAAAAAAAAATTAGAAAATTCAAAAAATTGGCACATAAAATAACGAGTGTGCGACAGGGCAAAAATCGAGTTTTAAATTCAATTCACTATTCACTTTAGAAGTATATCTTTAACACTATGAATGCAATTCACACACTAACACAAACCTAAATGCAGTTAAATGACTATTAAAACACAGCAAATGAATGCAATTAACTCGCTACACGAAAGATTAACTTAGCTATGCAATGCACGATTAAATCTAACATAAACAACAAATTCAACGTAACTATTCTAAATATGCAATCCTAAACACATTATCTAAATGAGTAAGCTACTATACTCTAACACACTAACTTAAGTTAAGTGCTACACGAAAATATAAAAGACTAATAAGGACTAAATAAACATGCACTCATCTAATATTACTTAAAACTAAAGTCAAATAAACACCTAAAAACTAATGGGGTGCGGGTATAGGGTTGACTTGAAAGAGGTTCACGCCCCACCTAGATGAGTCACCTAGATTGACTCAATTAGATAATGACTAAATTAGAAACCGAAAAAATTAAAATCTAATTAATTAAAAATGACAAGGACAATTAACACTAATGACTCTATACACCTAACATGCCTAATGTATTAAACCCTAATTAAGACCTACCTACTTAATGACCTAATGACTAACCTAAGGTTAATACACAATTAACTAAATTAATTAATCCTAATGTTAATGCAGACTTACTAAAAAGAATTAATACTAATTCTTATCTAAGGTAATAAGGCAAATTAGACAAGGAGGTTACTAATTGATAACACCCGAAGTTGGCAAATTTATCCTCTCCAAATTCGTCCAACTCATAAGAGGTTACTCTTATTAAAAATCTTCAAAACCCAACTTGGAAACTTTGAAGAATTTAAATTGTCCAGTTAAGTGGGGTCTACACGAATTGGCCTTGACTTAAAAGCAACCAAACAATCTCAAAAGTCTCTCCCAAATCTTTGGAAACGTTTTTAGAAAGGGTTTTGAATTTCAAGATTGGTTTCCAAACACGTATAGATAAGAGAAGGTTCTCTCCTTAATTGACTTGAAAATCACTTTAGGGAATTATAGAAAGATAAACCGTCCAACACACATAGGGGTCCACACGATTTCTTTGATTTCTAAAAGAAAATTTGTCTAGCAATTAAATCCTTTCCAAAATTTGTGTGGGACATGGTTGATCTTTTGGAATGCTCTTTTTTTAAAACAATTATTTGCAATAAACTTTGGAAAATCATCAACCAAAAATATAAAACCGACTTTCCACCGAAGTGGCGAGTACGGGTCGAATCCACAGGGAACGGGATATTTCTGAAATAATTCTAAAATAACATTTTATTAACATAAAAAGTTTACAATCTATGTCAATGAGTACAAGTTATATTGAATAACATTCTAACTATGAAAATAAACTACAATAGGCGGCTAAGTCTTCAGCAGGTCTCCAGGGGCATTTCTGTCTTTTCACATCAAGTGCAGTCACACATCATAATTGAATTGCATCTGTTAACCTGTTCTAACTTAACAACCTACATAATAAAAACAAAAAGTCAGTAACTAAATCAAGAAATCATCTAAATTACATCTAATACTAATTCTAAACTATTTCTACATTAAACTACAGTTAATTTAAATATCTAAAATTAAAATTATACTAACTAAGTAAACTAACTAAACTAAATAACTCTAATTACTCTAAATACTGTTAATATACTAACTACACTGTTAGAAAACAGCAAAACTACACGAAATTAGATAAATAGTTAAAAGACTGTTTTGTCCCTAAAGAAGGCAAAAATGGATTCTGACAACTTTTCGCAAAACGACTGTTTGAGGGGTCAAAAGAATTCCAAAATTAGTCAAATCACTTCTATTCTGTAAAAAACAGATCCAAGAAGCTGACACATTTTACAGAAGTGAAAAATACGTTCTGTATCTCTAGAACGAAGCGTTTCAAAATCAGGATAATTTGGGAAATCGCAGGACCCGAAATTTCAAAATCCGAAAAAGCTGTTTTCATAATACGCTTAAAAACCAGACCAAATCAACTCGGATCGAGCTGAAATTTGATCTGCAGACAGTTAACATACCAATGTACAGAATAGAAAAATAATATCCAGAAAATCACGAAATATCCACATGAAATAACTAGTGCACGATCGGGTAAAAATTAGGGTTTTGGTTCAGTGCACTATTCATCCCTTTGAATCCACAATTGACATTTGGACATTGAACCACATATAAAAACAGTCCTAACTGAACCTAACCTACTGTTAAACTACAGCAAACAATAACAATTAAACTAAGTTATAAAATTTAAGAAATAACCTAACCTAAACTCACTAATACTCTACATAAGATATCTAAATGAATATAAATTCTAATTAGACCTAATCTATAACATCTAATATTACTAACTAAATTAACTATCTATTCTAATATTAATTCTAACTTAATAAAACAACTACTAACTTACTAACTAACTTAATTAACTATCTAACCTAAATGACAAATCTAACTAAATCTACATACTCTAGCTAACATGATTACCTAATGAACTAATTAATTTAATGTTAATTCTAACCTAATAACGCAATTACTAATCTACGGTTAAACTAACTAGGGTTAGATTCTAACTAGGATTAGGGGTTTAATAGGGTTAGTAATTAACTACGATTTATGTTAGCTAGGGTTTAACTATGGTGGACAAGGGTCGGATGGGATAAGGTAGGGTTAACTAACTATGGGTAGGTACCTAGGGTTAGTTAGTATTAACTAGAGTTAGATTAATTAAAGGGAATTAGGATGGCGATTTGACTAGGGTTGACTAAGGGTATGGTTAGTCTAACTAACTATGGTTAGATTAGGGTTTAGCTATGGTTAGTAGGGTCGATTAGTTGTAATTAACTAAGGGTACTTACTAACTAAGGTTAACTAAATCTAAGGTTAGTCTAACTAGCTAGGGTTTACTAATGATAGTGTTAGTAGGGGTCGGCTGAGACAAGGTAATTAAGGGGTCGGTTAGGGTAAGGTTTAACTAGAGTTTAGGGGTTAACTAACTAAGATGGCGAAGGTCCAACTAGGGGTCGCCTAGGTTTGGGTAAGGGTTAACTATGGTTAACTATGGTTCGGTTAAGGGGTCGGTGGTTAATTAACTAACTATGATTAACTACCTAAGGTTAGGAATTAATTGACTATCTAGGTTAGTTGACTAGGTTAGTTTCTAACTAAAGTTAGCTAGTTACCTAACTGGACCTACACGACCTCTACAAACTAAAGCTAATAATAATAAATACTAATTACTCTAATTTATCCTAGTTAATGAAAACTACTAAATACTATCTAGACTAAAATTAAGACAATCTAATATAGTTAATGAACCTAGACTACACGATTTTAGAAAAGCTAGTTTATTTCAAACTTACTAAGTTAACCCATATCTAATTAATACTAAATCAACTTAGGCAAGTAGTCAAGAGAGCAATAAATAGGAGAAACACGACTTTTGATAGGATCCAACTTCTCCTCTTCTAGCCTTAATTGCACATTGGGAAAGGTTTGATTTCAAAAACCGTCCAGTCCCTTGGTTCACACGTTTTTCCATATTGGCATTAAAAGCAAGTCATTTATTTTGAAATCCTTTCCAAAATCACATTCCACGAATTTTTGGGGTTGAATACAATAAATAGCATTCTTAATTAACCTTCCCAATTCGTGTGAACTATTTTAGAAAACCTTTTGAAATTCCAAGCATTAAATCTTCTTTTTGAAAACATTCCCAAAGCATCCCACACGATTTTTGGGGTTGGCTTTAAATGAGTATTTATAGGTTCAAAACTTCCCAAAATTCGTGTGGGATGCTTTTGGAAGGACCTTTGGAATTCCAAAGGGTTTCCAACTTTGAAAATGAGGAGTCATTTATGACTTGGCTGGGGAATAGGGTTTTCATTAAAAGCAATTAACGAAATTAGAGGAGGTGCCTTAATACCAAATTCGTATTTCAAACAAGGACCTCAATGCCCCTTGACTAAAAGCTAATCGAATTTATATACCTAGACTAAACTAAAATTAATCTAACTAAATTAATATATATACAAATCGAATAAAGGGCATAAAGGGAACGCTACCAAAAATCAAACCTATCTCTATTAACTACTACACAAAAATTAAAAATCACTAAGTTAATGCTACATTAAAACCGATATTAGCAATTCTATCTAAGTTAATTCCTACACACAATTCGACTTTACTCAATTAATGCTAAATTAGCTAAAACGAAATACATTGCACCTAGACATTTTAATTCTAATTTCCTAAAACCTAATGACCTAATAACTGAAACATGCAACATTGCTGGCCCTTAAATGGCCGCCCTACCTATGGAGAAGACGACTACATTTACACACAAGACTAAAATGAAAATGTAAACTAATGAAACACAAATAATAAATTCTAATTAACCTATGACTAAATCTAATACTAACTACATCAAAGATTAGACTAACAACCTATTACATCATTTGAATTGAACGACATTAGAAATCAACAAGATACTACACGAATTGACAAAATTACATAGACTGAAAATGCATTGCACTATACTATGACGATAATTGAATTCCTAATACACACGGCACTATCACACGTCAAAACGGGAATTGAAAACTAAGAACTTGAAAACTAAAATGCTAATATTCTGTACATGAACTGAAATCAGAAAAACGCTACAGCAACTAGAAGAAAACTACTCAATTAATCTCACTACAAAATCGCTATGAACTAAAATCAATCAAATGACTAGAATAATAAAAAACGACACTAACTACAACTAGATCTACATAACCTCCTACTATTAAAACGAATCCAGCCTAACTAATGCAGGGAAAATATGATGAAAACGCAGGCACACAGATCCTAAACTCAAAGCATAAGCACACACCCAAAGGATACGAACGTTGGATTAAAACTATTATTTAAATAACACCAAAACCTAAACATTCTACGTGCTGGCTTTTGCACGAACAAAAGCTATACTAAGGCTGACAAAAATACAGAAAAATACAGCACATTACACACTCACATGATAGGTTTTAACTAGAAGCAATGGGTGAGAAGACCTACCTTTTGGGCGATCCGAAGAATGGGGGGGATGAAGAAGAGCGGACTTTGCTTGGCTTTGCACCGTTCGGTACCTCGTTGATGCTGGAAATACGCCATGGTACCATGTCCTACAACTGCAACACGTTGGAAATCCACCGAAGATGAAATGTGAATCGATTCTCGATCGGGGGGCGTAGAAGACCGGATGGAGGTAGAGCCGACCCTTCTCGTTGGAGTGTTTCACACTTCCACACGAGAATAGATGCTTCCCACCTCTGCTGCACCTGCAAAACACAGCAACAATGGAGATTAAACAACATGGAAGATAAAGAAATGAAAAGAGTTGAAAGGGAGACAAGGTAGAATGCTTGGTTCTCAAGCTTTTCTCCATGTCTTCAATGGAGATGGAAGGAGATGGAAGATGAGAAGGGGCTGGAGCTAAAATCGTGCCCCTAGGGCACGAAAATCAAGACAAAGACTCGGTGGAATGGGCGCCCCCTCTCCATTTTGACGATTTGGCTTCTTTTGGCTATTTTACAAAAACAGGATTAAAATAAAAATATTTGCTGGGTGCCTCTTTCTGCAGGAGGTTTTTAGAAAATGTTTTTACAAAACTTAAGTGGGCTGGAGCTGGGTTAAATCCATGTAATTTGGTCCAGATCCAAAGTCCAAATGGGCGTCTGGATCCAAATCTCTCAAATCGGATCTGATATTTGACCCGTTACACTGTAAATGCCATAATTCCTTCAAATTAACTCCGATTTTGATGAAATTCGAACCAGAGCTCCCTAACATCATTATGCACCTAAGTGTATGCTTTAAACCTATAGATGATGCATTTAGGCAGTGAAAATGTATTAATAAAACGTGATATTTATGCATCATCAGGACAATTTTAGCAACAGATTTTTTTGAAATCCAATTTTATTTCCAACTTTGAAAAAAACTTGATCCTTGCTCACTTGGCTGGAAAACAAAACTTCCAAAATTTCCTTTGGTTGAGTCAAGAATGTCAAGACTTGCCTTACACGAATTTGAGTCAATCACACTTGCCAAATAATTCAAAAACGTCTAAATATTCAATTCCTAATGCAATGAATCTAGACAGACTAAATTGACTTACCTAACTAAAAAAAAACTTACCAAAACATCTAAAACTCAAGCTGAACTCTAATGGTCGACACCCCTACCTGGAGAAGATGATTCCCTATACCTAAGACTCGATTTTACATAAACCAATGAAAGCACAATTTTTGTTCTTGTTTTTCAATAGGTCAACTAATACCAACAAAAACTAAATTAATTATTCCACAAGTTAAATATTGAAATTGCTGAGCATGACATACTGGGAATTTGGCAAAAATACCACAGAAAAACAATCTAAACCAAGATGAAGAAACCAACAAATGAAACACGATGCGCCTATCTAATCTACTAAAAATGATAAACCTAATTTGTAACTAACGACCCAATTAAAAGAAATAACACTTATTTATCAGGAAATGACTTTAAAACAATCAAATTGGACGCATAACACTACTGCACAAATTACTATAATCTGAATTGAAAGAGACAATATAATCGGCTAGATTACATCTAGCTGATAGAACCTTGATATAAAGAATTCACAAAAACAAATCACACGACATATCTAACACTAACCCTACACACAATTTCTAATCAAATCTTACTGAAAATGACTGGAACAAACTCTGATTAAAACAATTCACCTGCAGAAAAAAATTGCAATACCCACACACGATTCAACACCAAGATCGATTAGGATGAGTCTAGTCGATTCTTGGGTTTTAACTCAAACGAGACCCCAAAACACATCCAACAACAACCTGGACATAAAATAGATTTTGAAATATGTTTTATCTGCTAAATTAATACCGAAAACCAAAAATAATAAAAAACAAAAATCGGCTAGAAAGGGTCTAGCCGATTTTCACGTTTTTGTTGAAAAACGATATGAAAATAAGATAAAATACCCACAAACAACCGAGCAACTTAAATCTAACGTGCTGGTCCATGCACGAAGTCTACACTAAGGTTAGAACAATAAAACACAGCACACAAACAGAAAGAAAACAAGAAAGAAGTATCACACACGATTTGGGTTTTAACTAGAAGAAAGGGAAGAAGAAGACCTACCTCCAGGGCGATCCGACGATCGTGGGGAAAGAGAGAGCGGAAGTTGACTTTGGATTGGTGTCCCGGATTGTTCAATGATGCTGGAACGTCACCTTGAGCATGGGTTTTGCAGCTGCACCATGTTGGAAATCCACCGAGGATTGGAAAGGAGCCGATTTGCGATCAGAGGGCTTAGAAAACCGGATGGAGGTAAGGCCGGTTCATCTTGTTGGAGTGTCTCGCACTTCCACACAAGATACATGTTTTCCACCTCTGCTACACCTGCAAAATCATAGCAAAACAATGGTTAGATCCAGCAAGGAAGACAAAGCAATGGAAGGAATGGTGAAGGGAGATAAAGAATGCTTGATTTTCAAGCAAAACTTGATCCTCAATGCAAATGGCGTGGAATGGAAGGTTGGAAGAGGGCTGGAGCAAGATTCACAATGGGGGGGTGTCAGTTCCAAAGCCAAAAACGTCTAGGGCTGGAGCAAAAAGTATATTTATACTTTTGGCAATTTTCAGAAACAGTGTTATAAAAAATTATTTCACTTTGCGCCACTTTCTGAGGGGGTTTTCTGAAAATATTTTTAATGGGTATGGATATGCGTGTGGGTTGGATTTGGGCTTTTTAAAGGTTGATCCAAGGTCCAAACAGCCTAATTGGGTCGGATATGGATCCGATCTACCTCGAAATTCGTGCCCGAACACTAAAATAGCCATAACTCTCTCATTTTAATTCTGATTTTTTCTGAAATTTGAACCACAACCCCTTGATATCAAAATACATCTAAACATGGGTTTTAAACCTTAAACTCACTACAATCCTCTGAGTTATTTCTTCTACCTGCAGATCAAATTTTTGGCAGTGGGATTAGTTCCGAAGGGGTTCAACCTAAGAATTGGGGATCAATAGGAATTCAACCTACAGATCGAATTTTTTTAGGATGAGACTGGTTTGAAAGGGGTTCAACCTACAAATCACATTGGTTCCGCAAGGGTTCGACCTACGAACTATCAATTCCATAGGAATTTAACCTAGGGATCACAATCTAAGAAGTAAGGATTCAACTTGTGAGCTTTGAATGGACCAGGTGCTAAACTGGGTTTTGAGGGAAGATTCAAATCGAAATTCAAATCTTCAAGGAAAAACTAAATGAATTGGGTTTTGAAAGAAAATTCGAGTCGGAACTCTAATTTTCTAGACCAATTCTAGACATTTGAATTGGATTTGGAAGAAAATTCGAGTCGGAACTCTAATTTTCTAGACCAATTCAGAAGGAAAAGAAAATTCAGGTCGGAACTCGAATCTTCGAAGGAAAACTAGATCCATTGGAAGGAAAGAAAATTTGAGTCGGAACTCGAATCCTGAAGGAAAACTAGACCGGTTAGAAGGAAAGAAAATTCGAGTCGGAACTCGAATCCCGAAAGAAAACTAGACTAATTAGAAGGAAAAAAAATTCGAGAAGGAACTCGAACCCCGAAGGAAAACTAGACCGGTTAGAAGGAAAGAAAATTCGAGTCGGAACTCGAATCTCGAAGGAAACTAGACTACTTAGAAGGAAAGAAAATTCGAGTCGGAACTCGAATCCCGAAGGAAAACTAGAACGGTTAGAAGAAAAGGAAATTCGAGTCGGAACTCGAATCCCGAAGGAAACTAGACTAATTAGAAGGAAAGGAAATTCGAGTCGGAACTCGAATCCCGATGGAAAACTAGACTAGCATGGATTAGGTTTGAAAACATTAACCAGTAAACCAGATTTAGAAAGTTTGATCAATAAAAATTGGATTTTGAAAGTTCAACCAATAACAATTGGATTTTGAAATATGTACCAGTGTGAATACCGAATTTTAGAAATGAACCAGTATAAGTATTGGATTTTGAAAATGGATCAGTACGAATACTGTTTTTGGAAGAATTACCAGCATGAACACTGGATTTTGAAGATTTACCAGCACGAACACTAGATTTAGAAAATTTTACCAGCACAAACACTGGATTTTGAAAATCTTGCCAGCACGAACACTGAATTTTTGAAAGTCTTACCAGCACGAACACTGAATTTTTGAAAATTTACCAGCATGAACACTGGGTGTTGGAAATTTACCAGCACGAACACTGGGTTTTTGAAATTTTACCAGCACGAACACTGGATTTTGAAAATCTTACCAGCACAAACACTGGATTTTGAAAATCTTACCAGCACGAACACTGAATTTTGAAAAATTACCAGCACAAACATTGGATTTAGAAAATTTTACCAGCACAAACACTGGATTTTTGAAAAATTACCAATTGATTCTGATAGAAGATTTTCAGTCTTCACCCTCACAATGACTTAGACAACTGTCGGGGTCTCAGGATCTATCCCTTACCCTGAATGGGTGGTTCAGGTTTATCCCTTAACCTGAAGGAGAAATGAATTTGATGCAAATGAATGTAAATGGATGCAAATGAATGCATGTAAATGCAAATGGATGCAAATGTATGCATGTAAATGCAAATGGAAGCAAATGTATGCAAAATGATGTAAATGAATGCACATGCATGCAAAATAAGAGATTTATTTGATCCTGCCTGCATACAGGATGTTTTGAAGAAAATTTTCAAAATAATGCTCCAGTATAACTGGGGAGTGAGAAGTTGGATGAAAGGATAAGTAATTGATATTTGAATAATGCTTTCTGACTTTGGATTGATTCTGGGACTCTGAAGAGGGTCATTCCTCATGAAAGAACATTTTGCAGAGAAGGAGAATAAAAGGTGACATCAAGTTTATGAGAAAAATGGGTAATTTATTCAATCATTGAAGAGAAATAACAAGTTGGTAAGAAAACTGGGACTGTATTGTCCTTTTAAAATGACCAAAAGCAAAATGATTAAAGATGACATAGCCTTGACATTATCAGTTTCTTGGAAAACTTGAACATGATGGTCAACTGGTATCTTCCTCATTTTCAACAAGGATCTTGCCGATGTGATCTTGAATGATGTTCTTCAGGACGAAACAGTTCTCAGTGTCATGCCCTATTGCCCGATGAAATTTACAGAATTTTTCTTTGAATCTGCCCATGACTGTTGCAGGATCAACTACTTTAGGTAAACGGATCATATCTTTTGCGAGCATGTATTCCAGAACACTCTCTAGTGTCTGATCTAGAGGGGTGAACTTTCGATCATTTCTTCAATCCTTGTGCTTTGGCTTTTCTTGACCTTTCTCTTTATGCTGAGGACTAGATTGAAGAGGCTTATCATTGTTGGAGAACTTTCCTTTTTGGCCTTTAGATCCCTCTGAATAGTTATCTTGATTGCAATCATCGGCAGAAAGAGTAAAGTGAGCCTCTGGAGATCCGACCATATCTTTTGTGAGCATGTATTCCAGGAAACTCTCGAGTATTTGATCCAATGGGGCCATCTTGCGGTCCTGGTTCCGACTGTCATGTTGTACTTTTTGCTGATTGCTTGACTTCTGTTGAGACTTGGCTGAGATATTTGACCAATATTCTTTCTCATTCTCAACGAAGAAATTCTTGTCGATATAATCTTGGACAATGTTTTTGAAGACAAAACAGTGGTCGGTATCATGCCCTACCGCCCGATGGAATTTGCAGAACTGGTCCATAAATCTTCCCATGATTGTGGGAGGATTTGTGACTTTTGGGAGTTTTACCAACTCTTTGGCCAACATATATTCAAGGATTTCATCGAGAGACTGCTCGAGAGGAGTAAACTGGTGATCGTAACCCCAGCCGTCCCGCTTTATCTTTTCTTTGTGTTGACTCAATTTTCCACTCTGCTTAGAAGATTTCTCTTTCTGACTTGTATGATTGCCTTTGCTATCTTTGCAATCATCGCGGTTGGCATTAACGAAGAAGGCGGACTTCATCTTCTTTTTTGGATCTTGATTATTCCTGACAGGAGTGATGCCTTCGTAGAGGTTTTTGCTCGCGAAGACCTTCTTGCCCTTGTCACGGTCTTGCAAATTTTTAATCACCTCAGCCATTTTCTTCAACTGCACTTGGACTAGATCATCCATTGCTTGACTCTTTGTGAACACCCCAAATTTTTCAAAACCTTTTAAATATTCCTTTCTTGCCCCTAAATTCATTTTTGAGCAAATGAGTCATTTTTAAATCTAAATTCCAGTTCATTTCTCAAGTTTTACTGAAATTAAATTCATTTTATATATCTGACTTGATTTCGGATCCAGATCCATTGTCAAGATCCAAATCTGAGTCTCGTTGTCCAACTTTTAAATTAAAATTACAGAAAATACCAAAAATAGTTTTTAAATAGCTCGGACAGTCCATCCGGTATCTGTTTGGATCCATCATGTAAATTTCTCGAAATTTTATTGCATCTGGGTCTTGGGAAAACCCAACGGCCTAAGTACACCATGAGAGGCTGAATCCAGGGTAAACCCTGATGGATGATGTTGGAGGCATGACGGATCCTCCATAAGTCCATGATGATCGAGCTCTGAAAATTTCCATCTCCAGACGTTGATTGTTCATTGGCAGGCCAATCCTCTGAGTTATTTCTGTTGAACTACAATGATGGGAATTACCTCAATCTGCTAAGAATAAGTCATGGTGCAAATTTGGGTTTTAAAGCTCCAAAATGCTGGATGTCTCGGTCATGACAGAAGTCGCCCATATGATGGGCTAATTGTTTGGAGAGTTGTAAATTTGAACTATTCACCCTGCTATAGTATAATATCTCTTGCTGGATAATGTACAGTTTTCCATCTTCATGATATTGGTTCTTATGGGCCTAAAATCTGCATCAATGTGAATCTAAGTCTATTTGCTGCAAGCACTAAGATGGCGTGCCAGTGAGGAGGCTTTCTGTTTTGTCAGTAGTGACCATTTCACAGGAACCAACATACTGAAATCAAGCTGTTATCAATTTGCCACGCTCCCCTATTCTTTGCATAAGCTTGCCTTGCCTGCTACCCCTGCTCACTACTCCCTTACAGAAGACCCATTTTTTTTCACCACTTTCTCCACTCACCAGTTGCCGCATCCTATTCTACCCACCACTGAGAATGTCTAAGTATGTCCCTTACAGTTTCAGGTAAGTCACGCACATAATACACTTATTTGACATTTTATTAAAAGATTATCCTCCACCGCTCATGAATGAGGCTCCATGTGCTGGAATACTTGTCAAGCTGTGGCAATTGCTGATTGCATAAAATGTGATGGACCTGATCATGCATATAGTCATCATTAAATGACTCCGAGAGAAGAAGAATACAGGAACGTCCATCTAATTTCATGATCAAATCTCATTCATTCAGGTTATGGAAATGCAGCTTGTCAAAATTCAGTTAGCAGAAGCCAGTTTGCTGCAATGGACTTGCTGCAACAATTGCTAGATTTATCTGATAAATTCTTTCCCATATATCTCCTGTGTTCCATTACATCTTTATTTACAACAAGCTTCTCAGCTCTAGGATTTTGAAGAAATACGCTCCAGTCAGCTTCGTTTTCAGTCATCTCGGATTTACCTGGACATACAATGATTTAAACCTGAGATTTCAATTTTGTCTGAATTAGGTAACTCAAATGCTTCAGTAAATGTCCCTACTGGGGCTCATTCAGGAAGGCACGACTCCGATGTCAACTCAGTCTCTTTGAGTAACAAAATATAAATATAAATATACATATGTATATATATATATATATATAGCTCTATTTCCTGTTTGTCCCAAAGCTCTCAAGTATTTGTTAGAAAGATTTCTCTTTTTAGGGTATGCTCTAGAATATAGTGCAAGGATCCATTAAATGGTTTCCTATATCAATGGCTTGGGTAATAGATGGATTCTTTTAGTTAAGAAATAATACCAATACAAGGTTTGATTGTCCAAAATTCTGGTTACATATATCATTGTTTGCTCCACATGCAGTTATGGATTCATTATTTGATTTTCTTCTATATATATTTCATTTTAAGCATTCCTGTCTTAAGGTGCATTGATGCATATGTCATACTGAAATCATAAATAGATTTGCAATATATCCAGCTTGGGAAATCTCATTTAATGTTTTCGTGAGCTTTTATTGATATCATTTTGTTTGTGTGATCTGTTTGCAATCCTCCCATTGACCTTTATCTGCTATAGAACCCCTTCCTACAATACATCTTCATCTGCTGCACTGCATGTAGCAGCACCTAGTCAATGCACTTAACGTTCACAGTGCACATACATTTTGTGCACATCACCTATTCAATTCCTGTCATCTGTTACAGCCATCTATAGCAGCTGCCCACATTCCTACTGCATCTATCATGACCCAGCTTTACCTTTGCGTCATCGTCTACATCCAGCCTGTTGCACCTCTTCATAGTAGCTGCAGCAACAAGCTTCCTATATCCCATCATCCAGTCTTTTATACCTCTTCACTGTGCATTGCATCATCCCCTGTTAGCTCCTGTTTTACCTGCTACAGCAGCACCCATCCGGCATTTGCACAATCACTACATTCCCTGTTGTACGTCACCTATAATATCATTTACACCACCAATCATTTGCTGCATATTGCCCACTAACCACACACAGGCAAACTGGAGCATTACAGTCCATCGACAACAGCTTGACACTACCAGGTATGTGTTATGTGTTTTGATGATGTTACTTCAACCCCTAAAAACTGTATACCAATGAGTAATTTTGTTTTATTTACAGGATCAGTTTGCTGCAATATTTAACAGGTGTTACTATCAATCATTAAAAAAATTCTTACTTATATGTTGGTGTAATGAGTAATTCCATATTATTCAAAAGGTAGTTGGGTGTTAAAAGAGGGAATCAGGTTCTATATGCTGTCCTTGGAGCTACAACAAGCTCATATTCCCATTTCACAGTTCACCCATTCGTCACAATTGCATCCGATGCAATTTTTCCTGTACCACCATAATACTCCACATCTTCACCATCACTCTCCATCCCAACATCCATCCATTCTTCACACCTTCATATTCACCATTCCATCTATATATATATATATTCATATATATATACCTATATATGTATAGATGTACATATATATATATATGTATGCGTGTATATATGTACACAGACATATATCATTTTCATCTCTCCACACCTTAGATCTTAAATACACTTGATATGTAAGCATCTTTTACCATCGACATCTATATGATATATTTTTTTTTTATACTAACCAAATATTTTGCAGGAAATATGTGGGAAAAAGTCATTATTTGGGAGTTGTATTTTCAATTTTGGTGTATTGTAATAGTTAGATCTTAATGAAAATTTATATTTCCAGTTTTAGATAGAATGAATGAGCATTGTAAATACCATGAATTACTTGTTTTCATGCTTTTTGCCTTTATTTCTCAAAATCTCACATTGGTGAAACACGAATGGCACGTGCACCATTTCGTAAGAGGTAAATTAATCCTAAGTTGATGATCCACATCAATGGCCATAGTCAGGGTGTGGACAAAACTTAGTATTTTTATCTTTTACAAAATAACACTGGATCCACACTGGATCCGTTTTCAAAATTCATCATATTTTCCTTAAATATTTTCTTCTTTTATCAGAATTTAACTTAAAATTAATTCAAAATATATACCAATGGCCATAGTCAGGGTATATTAAGAGTTAATTTCATTTTAAATTCTATAAAAGCACCAAATGTGTTTTCATTCTTCACCTGAATTTAAATATAGATTATTATATAATACATTCAATGACCATAGTCAAGGATGTATTATATCTTCAATCTTATTTTAATTCATTTAAAGAATGGAATAGCTTTTCAAAATCCAATTTCAAAAAAAATTTAAATTCATTCATCATTTAGGATAGAATTGCGTCATATTTTTAAAATTCTTTTTCATAAACCCAAGTGATTCTTTCCTTCATTTCTCAGATCAAAACCTATTCATAAATTCAAATTTCTCAAAAAGATTCAAGAATTCAATTTCAAGGTCCCATTTGACTTTGAAACTTCAGAATCATCTTGTATTTCAAATTCCAAATTCTATTTCAAATTCAAAGTACAATTTAACTTTGAAATTCATCTGTATATTCAAGATTCAATTTCTAAAATTCATTTTTCCAAATTCAATTCAAAATTAGAAATTCATGATTCATCTTCTAAATTCCAGATTCAAACTTCAAATTCAAAGTCCAAATTTGACTTTGAAGTTCATATTCCAAGTTCAAAATTCTCAAATCAAATTTTGAAGTTCCAAATCCAAAGTTAGATCCTAAATCCAACTTGGATCCAGATTTTCAAGTACAAATCCCCACTTTTTGGATCTCAAATTCAGATCCAAAACCCATTCTAGGATCCAGGATTCAACATTTATATCAGATCTCAGACTTCAGATCCAATTCCCCTTTAGGATCCAGAATACAACTCTACATTGGATCTCAGACTTCAGATCCACTCCATTCTAGGATCTAGAATCCAACTCCACATTGGATCACAGACTTCAGATCCAATTCCATCTTAGGATCCAGAACCCGATTCCACCTTTTGGATCTCAGACTTCAGATCCAAATCCATTTTAGGGTCTAGAATTTAATCACACTTTGGATCCCAGACTTCAGATCCAAACCCATTTTAGGACCCAGGATTCAATTCCATCTTGGATCTCAGATCCAAAATCCATTTCAAATTTCGGATCCAATTCAGAGTTCAGATTCAAAGATCCAGACCCTGGATACGAATTCCATCTCGAAATCCAGATTTCAAATCAAGTTCTATTTTCAACTTTTAAAATCAATTCCACTTCATTTCCAGATTTCAAATCTAAATCCACTTACAGATCATATCTGGATTTCTTAAATTCGTTTCTACATCATTTGGATTTCTCAAATCCATTCTAAATTTCAAACTTCAAAATCTAAAATTCAATCCCATCTCAAGTATTCATTTCCCTTCCTAAATTCAAGATCAAATTCAAAGTCCATTTCCGACTTTGAAACTTCATTTTTCTTTCATTTCAAAGCTCCAAATTATTCTTTCTCAAAGACAAGATTTATTTTTCCAAACTTCAAAGACTTAGAACTTCTCTGATCTATTTCAAGTTATAAGTTAGATTCAATCATTTCTTCACTTCTTTACCAAGTTCATCTCAGAATACTCGGAAATTTTTAAAACATCTTTCAAAAGGAGCATACATTCTTGCATTGCACAAGCATGATTCTTTGTGCATTTAGAGTTAGAATAAATTCTTAGATTATATTTAGGCAAAGCAAAAGGCATAGATTCGATCCTTGGTTCGATTACCCCTGGTAAAGGCGCCAGGAACGATCGAACCTCGTACCGACGAGCGAATCCCGTCTCTCCATTTTCCCGCAAATTTTCAAAACGGAGGCGAGTTAAATTTCTAAATATTTTTCAAATCAAGGTCAAGTGAGACCACGCAAAAGAGTTCCTCTTCTCTTCTTCTTTCTTTTCTCTTCTCTCTTTCTTTTCTGTCTTTTATTTTTCTCCCTTCAAAAAGGAGGAAAATAGAGGTTAGAAAAGGAAAAGAGAAGGAAGAGAGAGAAACCACAAGAGAGAGGAAAAATTTTGCAATGATCACAGTTTTGGCGACCGAGATGGGACACGTCTCCGTCTGGTCGAATTATGCCTTTGCTTTGCTCTAATATTTTCTCAGTCTTTATTCTTCTATGTCAGCTTCATTTTCATGCAAACCTCAGGAGCCTAGACTCTGTCCTAAGCTGACATTATTTGCATATAGGATCTAAGTATGGTTTGGTAGGACCATATTGAGGAGATTATATCCATGTTCACATTAGACTTAGGTTTTAAATACAACTCTCCTCAATTTTAGGGATTGAATGCAAAACAATGTATGCAAGTGTATGCTTCTCTTTATTTAAATCTATCTCTTTAGGACTTGCATTAGAGCCTTCTGATTTTATTGCATGTTGATCATATTTTGAAAACATCCCTACCTATATTGTCCCGGTCTTCACGTTGCTGGGCTGTCTCACTGAACCATAGTTCGGGAGAGAGCCTCACAACTGGACCACTTATTTGGGTTCGCGCCCCTCTACCACGTACCTAAGGGCCATAGTCCGAGGTATATCGGTAGGTGCTCAAGGATGTTGGGAAGCCTTTACCTTAGAACCGGAGTAAATACTTTATATGCCACGTACTTCGAGCTTCGGCTTGAGTATATCGGCGTACCTTGATTGGAATCAGATGATCTAAATCTTAGAGTTAGGATTAAGGTCCTATCAGCCATTTCAAATATTGTATATAGAGTCAGCTTTAGGGAGTGCTGTTTGCGCATCCTTGCTTGTATATCTGTGGTTGTATGATATTTTATATCTTCCTTATATTTTCCAAAACCCTGGGTATATATTTCAAAATTTTTCTTTCGTTTCTAAAAACCCAGGTGTATTTTCCTTTCTCTTCCTCTAAAAAATCTTCAAAATTCTTCTGATCCTGCCTGCAAGTTCTTCAAAATTTTAAATCTTTACCATTTATTCTCAAAATTCATTTTTCTTCTTATTTTCTTTTGATTTTATGTTTTTGTTTATATTTTCATCAAGAGATATCCTTTTCAAAATGATATTTTCTTTCATATTTTTTTTTGGTTACTCTCCCTCGTAGAGTAAAACAAAGCAATTGTCACAAATTTTGTGGCGACTCGATCCCTAGTAATGGGATACAATTCTTAAATTTCAACCTAAATCCTTCCTCTTGTCAAAACTTCTCCAAAAAAGTTCCTTTGGTGTAAAAACCTCCACTTTCCTCTACAGAGAGATCGCTGATATCCGAAAATGGTTATGACAAGAGCGGGAAAAGAAACAGTTTCTCAACTCAGCGACAGTGAGGCGGAAGAGATAAGCTCTCCTAAATCAGTTAGGGGACAGAGTCAGAACAGGAAAGACGACATCGACCCCGCTATGTATGATATGTTCCAAAAGATGATGGCGAGAATGATATCGGAGCAAGCCGAGGCCAAGCTGAAAGAGACAGTTCCTAAAAGCAAGTTGAGGAAGAAGCCTGTAAAAAAGCAAGTCAGAATCATTAGGAAGAAGGTATAGCCGGACACTACTTCGGAAGAATCGGAGTCAGTCGAGGAAGAGTCAGAAGAAGAAGAGCAGATTGTCTACAAGCAGAATCCTCCGAAGCAGTCCATAAAAATAGCCGCAGAAGAGCCCGAATCCGTCAACAAACCCAAGTCTGGGGCTCCAGCAGAGGACCTGATGAGTAAACAGATGAAGGAGATGAATCGAGCAATTTAAGACATTCAAGCCAAGGGTAAGGGCAAGCAGACCTACACCGGCGAAGATTTTTACGATGGTCTAGATGGGGATGATAATCTGGAGAACCTTCCTCGTAAATTTTTCAAGTTTGATGGAACTGGCAACCCTAAAGCCCATTTAGCCACATTTTATGCAGAGTGCAGCCGTTTCAGAGAAGACAACAGGGCTCTGTTCATCTGTTTTCCCCGCAGCCTAGAGGGCGTAGCAGCCAGATGGTATGTTGACCATGTAAATCCTATCGAACTACGAGAGTTCGATAAGGTAGTAAATTTGTTCATCGAGCGCTTCTTATTCAACACTGAAGCCTCACCTACATTAAATCATCTTTACAACCTGAAGCAAGGCGAAACTGAAAGAGCAGGAAATTTCATTCACAGGTGGAGGAGCACCTGTAATAAGATGAAGGTACCCATTCCAGAGGAGCACGCATTGCAGGTGATCCTCAACAATTTCTCTCAGCCCATAAGGAGCCTCATCGCCACTTCCCCGGCGAAATCCTTCATCAAGTTGATCGAGCGAGCTGAATGGCTCGAAGCAGGGATAGAAAGTGGGCTTTACGAGGGCACGCCTCTGGTCAAGAATGTCCAAGACCAGAAGAAGAAGGCGCAGTTCGCTCATTCAGTTGATGCCTCCTGCAATAATCTTGGCAGCAGCAGCAAAGGAAACAAGAACAGCAGTGGCAGCGGCCCGAGAATAGATCAGAACAAGGGGCAGAAGGAGAAATCCTTTAAAAACAATGATAAACCGCTTCCAATTGGCCTTCAGCAAAAGGGTGATCTTCAAGAGAAACCCAAGTACATCAAGTGGGAGAAAGATCGAGTCTTCACTCCATTATCTGAGAGTCTAGAAGTGATTATGAATTACCTTTTGAAGCACGGGATGATCAAACTCCCTAAAATAGCGGATCCTCCCGTAATCTTGGGAAAGTTCAAGGACCAATTCTGCAAGTACCACAGGGCAACGGGGCATGATACAGAACATTGTTTCATCCTCGAGCACATGATACAAGACTTCATTGACAGAAGTGAACTGATAGAAGACGAGGAAGAAAAACAGCCAGCAGTCCTGACAGAACCATTCCCGGACCACTCGAAGAATTGATAAAGCCAAAGTTTCTGTTTGCTTTCGCATCTTTTTGTCAGTTGTCTTGTAGGGGCTAGTCAGCCCAGTCTATTATGAATCTTTTCCTTTTAAAAGTTCTTGTAAATATTCAGTTGTTATCAAACCTTTGCTTATCAATGAAATGTCAATTTTTCTTTTTATCTTTGATATTCAAATACTTTCTTCTTTTGCCATACTGGGGCATTTAAGTTCCTGTTCTTTCAGAATGCGGGACAATCCTAACATCATTCATGAGAGAAATGATATTACCTAGGAGGGCTTTTCAAAAATCATGAAATTTTGAAAATATTCGTTATGACCAAAGAGTTCAAATATTCTTTGGTCCAACCTTTATCAAAGATCAACCCTCATGTTGGTCATAACTTCAAAAATAAGTTTCCAAACCATTGCATTGAAAATTCAGAACTCGTGTTGGTCTTATCTTCCAAAATGGATTTCAAACCTTTATATTCAAAGATCAACCCTTGTGTTGGTCTTATCTTCCAAAATGGATTTCAAACCTTTATATTCAAAGATCAATCCTTGTGTTGGTCTTATCTTCCAAAATGGATTTCAAACCTTTATATTCAAAGATCAATCCTTGTGTTGGTCTTATCTTCCAAAGTGGATTTCAAATCTTTTTATTCAAAAGATCAACCCTTGTGTTGGTCTTATCCTCCAAAATTGATTTCAAATCTTCATATTCAAAGATCAACCCTTATGTTGGTCTTATCGTCCAAAACTGATTTCAAATCTTTATATTCAAAGATCAACCCTTGTGTTGGTCTAAAACTTTCAAAATAGGTTTCGAATCATTCAAAATCAATCCTTGTATTGATTTTAAATCATTATATTCAAAGATCAACCCCTGTGTTGGTCTTATCTTCCAAGATTGGTTTTTAAAACATTATATTCAAAGATCAAACCTTGTGTTGATCTTATTATCAATTTCGAACTGTTGTTTTTAGAAATCAGATCTATTGTTGATCTTCTTCTTCAAAAATAGCTTTTCAAACCGTTGCCTTCAAAAATTGACCCTCATGATGATCTCTCATGTTTGATTTAAAGGATCAGATCTCGCGCTGATCATTCTTCTCGTGGTGGATTTTCTTCCCCCAAAATGATTTCTCATTTTCTTTTAAATAAACATTTTTTCTTTCAAGATCCCATATGCAGGCAGGATCAAAAAAACTTCTTGTTCTCTTAAATCTTATAAATTTTCAGTTAATTTGGATATCTTTATCAAATTCATTCATTTTGTTCATATTTTTATCAAGTTTACATCAATTTTATCAAGTTTTATCGAGTTTTATCAAATATTCCTCAATTCTATTAAATTTTATCAATTCTATTTCCCTTTCAGGTTAAGGGATAAACCTGATGCCTCTTTCCCATGAGGTATTTTCTAAATCTTCTTTTGCCCTTTTAGGTTAAGGGATAAACCTGACCCTCGTTGTCCGAGGTGTTCCCGCTCAGGTTAAGGGATAAACCTGACCCTCGTTGTCCGAGGTGTTCTCATTCAGGATAAGGGAAAATCCTGAAACCCCTCGTAGGAGCAATAACGCTACCCTATGAGGATTCTTTTGTAAATACAAGTTTTGTCAATCTTTATTGATTTTCTAGATCTATATCAATTTCCCTTCATTAAATCTCTTTAAATTCTATTCTTTTTCCCATTCAGGATAAGGGATAATCCTGAAACCCCTCGTAGGAGCAATAACGCTACCTATGAGGATTCTTTTATAAATACAAGTTTTGCCAATCTTTATTGATTTTCTAGATTTATATCAATTTCCCTTCATTTAATTTTCTTAAATTCTATTCCTTTTTCCCATTCAGGATAAGAAATAATCCTGAGACCCCTCGCAGGGGCAATAACGATACCTATGAGGATTCTTTTGTAAATACAAGTTTTGTCAATCTTTGTTGATTTTCTAGATTTATATCAATTGCCCTTTATTAAATTTTCTTAAATTCTATTCCTTTTTCCCATTCAGGATAAGGGATAATCCTGAGACCTCTCGTAGGGGCAATAATGCTACATATGAGAATTCTTTTTGCAAATACAAGTTTTATCGATCTTTATTGATTTCTAAATTTATATCAATTTCTCTTCAAATTCTATTCTTTTTCCCATTCAGGACAAGGGATAATCCTGAGATCACTCATAGGGGCAACCATGCTACCTGTGAGAATTCTTTTTACAAAAATAAATCAATTTCCTCAAAGGTTCTACATTTTTTCAAAGTTCTATATCCTTCTGTCTTCTCAAAGTTTATTCTTTCTATATTCCCCGTCAGGATAAGGGTTTAATCCTGAAAATGGGACCACATACAGCTAACTGTGCTGGTCCATCTAAATCCTAGATCATAAATTCTAAATCTTGTCATATCCCTTCTAAATTCAAGTCTCAAGTTGTCTCTTCATAAAATCTCCTTTCCCCTTCAGGTTAAGGGATAAACCTGAATCATTTATTCTAAATTCTACATAAATGTCTATTCTATATTTCCCCTTCAGGATAAGGGATAATCCTGAAACCCCGACAATCATTCCAACTTCAATCTCTAAATATCTTAAAGAATGTCGGTCTCCTTCCCGACTCTCAGTTGGAAAAACCCGGTGCTCGCACTGGTTATTTTGCTAAAGTTTTTAAATCTAAAGATCAAGTTCAGTCCTCATACTGGTTGTCTTTCAAAAAATTTCGAACTTAAATCAGGTCGTTAAATGATTAAATGAAAAGTCCCAGCTACTTCGTTGGTCGTTAAATGATTAAATGAAAAGTCCCAGCTACTTCGCTGATCGTTAAATGATTAAATGAAAAGTCCCAGTTACTTCGTTGGTCGTTAAATGAAATGTCCCAGCTACTTCGCTGGTCGTTAAATGATTAAATGAAATATCTCAGCTACTTCGCTGGTCGTTAAATGATTGAATGAAATGTTCCAGCTACTTCGCTGGTCGTTAAATGATCAAATGAAATGTCCCAGCTACTTCGCTGGTCGTTAAATGATTAAATGAAATGTCCCAGCTACTTCGCTGGTCGTTAAATGATTAAATGAAATGTTCCAACTCCTTCGTTGGTCGTTAAATGAAATGTCCCAGCTACTTCGCTGGTCATTAAATGAAATGTTCCAACTCCTTCGTTGGTCATTAAATGAAATGTCCCAGCTACTTCGCTGGTCGTTAAATGAAAGGTCCCAGTTTTACTGGTCATTAAATGAAATGTTCCAACTCCTTCATTGGTCGTTAAATGAAATATCCCAGCTACTTCGCTGGTCGTTAAATGAAATGTCTCAGCTACTTCGCTGGTCGTTAAATGAAAGGTTCCAGCTCCTTCCTTGGTCGTTAAATGAAAGGTCCCAGTTTTACTGGTCAGAATGTCCAAAAATCATAAATGCAACTCAAGGTCGCATCAAAATCTATATTGAGTGATTATTTCACACAGAATTCTCGAAAACTTTGCCAATCTGCTAAAAATATTTGTTGATTCCAAAAATCCTTATTACACAAAAAGAATCACCTCAGATTACCTCTAGTATTTCTTTCCAAAAAGGTGAAACTTTTTGCGAAAAAGAGGTAAAATTCAAATCTTTTCCCTGTTGATCAACCAAAAGGATGAGAGAAATATCCTCGGTATGATTGGCAAAAGAAATATCTGATGACATTGAAAAGCCAGAAGCGAATTAATATTGATCATGGCTATGACGTATGTTTTAAGATAATTTTCTGGCAATCAGACAGTGGAAATATCCGGAGCTACAAAAAAGAATTCACTTAATCCATATCCTCTCATTTTAAAGCTGCAAATCAAATATCTGCAAAAGGGATCTCTTGATTGTCGTCAAGATGAAGGCGAATAGGCGAGCAGACCCCCGGGGCCAAAGAAGATTTGGATCATCTACCGAGATGAAGGAGTTTGTGAAGGATCCTTCCAGGGAAAGTTCAGATCACCGTCGAGATGAAGGCGAGTGTGATGAACCTACCGACAAACCCTAAAATGATATTTGATTTCTGCTATCATCAATAGACCTTTTGAGCCAATATCATCAATAGAATCCCTGAGATAAAAGAAGGATCGGAACATCTCCGAGATGAAGGAGTTTGTGACGTACCCTTCCCTGAAAAAGAGAGAAAAGTCTGGACACATCCAAATGAAGGATGATGTAAAAGCCCGAAAAAGTTCAATGACTCAAAAAGAGTGCAAGAATATCATCATGGGAAAATACTCAGATATCAAACTGCCTAAATTGCCGGAAGTCATCTTCTCTCATGCTAAATTCTTTTATCAATATCTTTTCACCTCTTGCTTTTATGAAATTAAGAATATTTCTTCTCTTCTCATATCAGGGAAATGGATAGCTTCCTTGAAGAAAATCATCAGCGCTAAAATTTTGAATTTGACTCTTAAAACCAAGAAGTTAACCTCGTTGGAGGACATACTCTAGGTAAAAGAGGGAATATATTTTCACACATGTGCACATTTTCAAGCGTTGAAGTCAACTATAAATTTATCTTATTGGCAAAATTTTTTAGATATTCCAAGAATGAAATAAATATTCAATATCCATTTTAGTGCAACCTAGTGTTGTTTATATCTTTCAGAAGAGTTACCCCATTCAGTTGAAATATCTCTCCTGTCCCATCACGGTTTCAAGAAATCCGTATGGTTGTTCCCACTCAGGTTAAGGGTCAAAACCTGTATTCTCTGCGAGAGGTCATTAAATTCAAAAACTATTTCAGTCTCAGCCATGAGACGCCCAAGATCATCCCTTTTCCAAGCTTTAGGGAACCCCATTTTCTTCCTCCTTTTGCAAACCCCTTTCGGATTTGTTCGTCCAAACTCCGAAGGTCCCATCATGGTCTCTTCACTCGAGGGGTCTGTATGGTCGTCCCCTTTAGGTTAAGGGTTAAGCCTGAACCTCGTGCATCGAGGTACCTTCCTTTTTCAGGTTTGGGTTAAACCTGAGTCTCGTTTCGACGAGGTATTTTCCTCCAATCCCATCATGGTTCTTCTCATTGAAGAATCCATGCTTTGTATATCCATCCAGAATAAAATCCTACTTGAGCTTCATCTCATGAGGCATTTTCTCAAAAATGTCCCATCAAGGTCATCACATACTCCTTTCCCCATTCAGATTATCTTGATATATCTTCGTCCCATCCAGGTTAAGGGCTAAGCCTGAGTCATTCCACAAGGCTGATCTTGTCTCACCCATAAGACTCAATCAAACTTCTTATCTTTCATCATTTCAGGATCTTCACCCAAAGTCCCATCACGATTTCCTCATCTCTATTATTCAGTCATATCATTTCTGAGGATTTCGTCCCCCCAAAGCCATTCAAGGATAAAGTTTTAAACCTGAAAAACCATGTCTTTCAAATAAATTCTTCCACACCCAGTTCAGATCTGCAGACTGGGGCATTTTTCAAAATTTGGAGTGTTTTCTTTGCCACTAAGCTCGGCTTTCAACCGGCTTAGTAGCAAAGAGGGGCATCTGTGAACACCCTAAATTTTTCAAAACCTTTTAAATATTCCTTTCTTGCCCCTAAATTCATTTTTGAGCAAATGAGTCATTTTTAAATCTAAATTCCAGTTCATTTCTCAAGTTTTACTGAAATTAAATTCATTTTATATATCTGACTTGATTTCGGATCCAGATCCATTGTCAAGATCCAAATCTGAGTCTCGTTGTCCAACTTTTAAATTAAAATTGCAGAAAATACCAAAAATAGTTTTTAAATAGCTCGGACAGTCCATCCGGTATCTGTTTGGATCCATCATGTAAATTTCTGGATTCGAGTGTCAAAACTCGAACATTTTCTCAAAAACCTGGGTCCAAACCCATTCTTCTGAAGAAATTTCCCCAAAATAACCCTGACTTTTCAGAAAAACCCTCTTTTGTAAATATTTCTCGAAAATACAAAAAATTAGTTTTTAATCTTTGATTTTAGGGCCTTATTCTAAAAATGTCAAAATATATATATATATATATATATATATATATATATAGAAAATATCAAGAAAGAAACAAAAAAATAAATAGAAAAAGAAAAAGCACAAAAAAATGACCTTTTGAAAGCCCCTTTTGAAAATCGAGTTTTATCAAAACACTTTTTAACAAAAACTGTTAAAGACCCCCTTTCCGTGAAAATATTGAAAACATGAAGGGACCCGATTAGAAAATTTTCTAACGGCTTCTCGTTATAAGAAAGGAGCCGCAGGCCTCCATTTCTCCATCCATTCCCCACCTCTTCATTACGCTTCACGCATCGATCACTCTCTTCCTCTGCTTCCTTCTTCTTCCCCTGTCCTCTTCCTCAGCCCTTCTTCTTCTTTTTCTTTTATTCCCTCTGGGGTCTCCCCTTTAAGTGGTTGGAGGTCGACTGCAATTCAAAAAGCTACGTCCGTCATTCGCCTTCCGATCGTCTTCCTCCTTCTTCCTTCAGAATTTCAACAAGATTCAGGTAAGTAACAATCGTCTCCTTTTTTGCAAATATTTCTTCACTTTTTGTCTTCAACGTTTTCTCTGTTTTCTTCCTTCTCTTTTATCTCCATTGAAGCATCCCTGTAACATCGGTTTGCTCATTAGCAAAACCGCTCTATAGATATGTGAGATCAACAGGATGAGAAATCCCGACATGTTGCTTACATTTTTTTTTTTTTATAATTCATTTCATCGAACTTCTCCAGTTTAGGTGGATATAGATCTTAATTCATTGTCGTCTAGATTTTTTTCATTTCCCCTTTTGCAGTTTACGGTAGCACTCCTTTTGTTTTGTTCTATATTCCGGCGCATCTCTTACTGTTGCCCCTTTTCGTTTCTGTAATTCATGATTTGGAAATATCATTGGTTTTGGGCAATTTATATTCTGTGTAGTTCGATAGTATTATTGTTCTTTCTGGTGTTTTCCATTTATTTTTATTTTTTTGAGGATGTGCCTCTGTAAGTGGCGATTCTGATATATTGTTCATGATAGAGGATCCTTGTATCCCCAACTCTTGTCATAAAGCTGTGTTGGTTTCAGCTCTCGAGAGATGGTCCATTTAAGAATCAATCAAGACCTCTACCCTGCTACAAAGTTAATGCAAAATTTTATTGCATCTGGGTCTTGGGAAAACCCAACGGCCTAAGTACACCATAAGAGGCTGAATCCAGGGTAAACCTTGATGGATGATGTTGGAGGCATGACGGATCCCCCATAAGTCCATGATGATCGAGCTCTGAAAATTTCCATCTCCAGACGTTGATTGTTCATTGGCAGGCCAATCCTCTGAGTTATTTTTGTTGAACTACAATGATGGGCATTAGCTCAATCTGCTAAGAATAAGTCATGGTGCAAATTTGGGTTTTAAAGCTCCAAAATGCTGGATGTCTCGGTCATGACAGAAGTCGCCCATATGATGGGCTAATTGTTTGGAGAGTTGTAAATTTGAACTATTCACCCTGCTATAGTATAATATTTCTTGCTGGATAATGTACAGTTTTCCATCTTCATGATATTGGTTCTTATGGGCCTAAAATCTGCATCAATGTGAATCTAAGTCTATTTGCTGCAAGCACTAAGATGGCGTGCCAGTGAGGAGGCTTTCTGTTTTGTCAGTAGTGACCATTTCACAGGAACCAACATACTGAAATCAAGTTGCTATCAATTTGCCACGCTCCCCTATTCTTTGCATAAGCTTGCCTTGCCTGCTACCCCTGCTCACTACTCCCTTACAGAAGACCCATTTTTTTCACCACTTTCTCCACTCACCAGTTGCCGCATCCTATTCTACCCACCACTGAGAATGTCTAAGTCCCTTACAGTTTCAGGTAAGTCACGCACATAATACACTTATTTGACATTTTATTAAAAGATTATCCTCTACCGCTCATGAATGAGGCTCCATGTGCTGGAATACTTGTCAAGCTGTGGCAATTGCTGATTGCATAAAATGTGATGGACCTGATCATGCATATAGTTATCATTAAATGACTC
The DNA here is from genome assembly GCF_984573655.1 of Nuphar pumila. Lineage (NCBI taxonomy): Eukaryota > Viridiplantae > Streptophyta > Magnoliopsida > Nymphaeales > Nymphaeaceae > Nuphar > Nuphar pumila. Next base: position 100,627,983 of record NC_143249.1, read on the forward strand.
CGAAAGAAGAAGAATACAGGAACGTCTATCTAATTTCATGATCAAATCTCATTCATTCAGGTTATGGAAATGCAGCTTGTCAAAATTCAGTTAGCAGAAGCCAGTTTGCTGCAATGGACTTGCTGCAACAATTGCTAGATTTATCTGATAAATTCTTTCCCATATATCTCCTGTGTTCCATTACATCTTTATTTACAACAAGCTTCTCAACTCTAGGATTTTGAAGAAGTGACGCTCCAGTCAGCTTCATTTTCAGTCATCTCGGATTTACCTGGACATACAATTTTTTAAACCTGAGATTTCAATTTTGTCTGAATTAGGTAACTCAAATGCTTCAGTAAATGTCCCTACTGGGGCTCATTCAGGAAGGCACTACTCCGATGTCAACTCAGTCTCTTTGAGTAACAAAATATAAATATAAATATACATATGTATATATATATATAGCTCTATTTCCTGTTAGTCCCAAACCTCTCAAGTATTTGTTAGAAAGATTTCTCTTTTTAGGGTATGCTCTAGAATATAGTGCAAGGATCCATTAAATGGTTTCCTATATCAATGGCTTGGGTAATAGATGGATTCTTTTAGTTAAGAAATAATACCAATACAAGGTTTGATTGTCCAAAATTCTGGTTACATATATCATTGTTTGCTCCACATGCAGTTATGGATTCATTATTTGGTTTTCTTCTATATATATTTCATTTTAAGCATTCCTGTCTTAAGGTGCATTGATGCATATGTCATACTGAAATCATAAATAGATTTGCAATATATCCAGCTTGGGAAATCTCATTTAATGTTTTCGTGAGCTTTTATTGATATCATTTTGTTTGTGTGATCTGTTTGCAATCCTCCCATTGACCTTTATCTGCTATAGAACCCCTTCCTACAATACATCTTCATCTGCTGCACTGCATGTAGCAGCACCTAGTCAATGCACTTAACGTTCACAGTGCACATACATTTTGTGCACATCACCTATTCAATTCCTGTCATCTGTTACACCCATCTATAGCAGCTGCCCACATTCCTACTGCATCTATCATGACCCAGCTTTACCTTTGCGTCATCGTCTACATCCAGCCTGTTGCACCTCTTCATAGTAGCTGCAGCAACAAGCTTCCTATATCCCATCATCCAGTCTGTTATACCTCTTCACTGTGTATTGCATCATCCCCTGTTAGCTCCTGTTTTACCTGCTACAGCAGCACCCATCCGGCATTTGCACAATCGCTACATTCCCTGTTGTACGTCACCTATAATATCATTTACACCACCAATCATTTGCTGCATATTGCCCACTAACCACACACAGGCCAACTGGAGCATTACAGTCCATCGACAACAGCTTGACACTACCAGGTATGTGTTATGTGTTTTGATGATGTTACTTCAACCCCTAAAAACTGTATACCAATGAGTAATTTTGTTTTATTTACAGAGATCAGTTTGCTGCAATATTTAACAGGTGTTACTATCAATCATTAAAAAAATTCTGACTTATATGTTGGTGTAATGAGTAATTCCATATTATTCAAAAGGTAGTTGGGTGTTAAAAGAGGGAATCAGGTTCTATATGCTGTCCTGGGAGCTACAACAAGCTCATATTCCCATTTCACAGTTCACCCATTCGTCACAATTGCATCCGATGCAATTTTTCCAGTACCACCATAATACTCCACATCTTCACCATCACTCTCCATCCCAACATCTATCCATTCTTCACACCTTCATATTCACCATTCCATCTATATATATATATATATATATATATATATATATATATATATATATATATATATATATATATATATATATATATATATATATATATATATATATATATATATATATTCATATATATATACCTATATTTGTATAGATGTACATATATATATGTATGCGTGTATATATGTACACAGACATATATCATTTTCATCTCTCCACACCTTAGATCTTAAATACACTTGATATGTAAGCATCTTTTACCATCGACATCTATATGATATATTTTTTTTTTATACTAACCAGATATTTTGCAGGAAATATGTGGGAAAAAGTCATTATTTGGGAGTTGTATTTTCAATTTTGGTGTATTGTAATAGTTAGATCTTAATGAAAATTTATATTTTCAGTTTTAGATAGAATGAATGAGCATTGTAAATACCATGAATTACTTGTTTTCATGCTTTTTGCCTTTATTTCTCAAAATCTCACATTGGTGAAACACGAATGGCACGTGCACCATTTCGTAAGAGGTAAATTAATCCTAAGTTGATGATCCACATCAATGGCCATAGTCAGGGTGTGGACAAAACTTAGTATTTTTATCTTTTACAAAATAACACTGGATCCACACTGGATCCGTTTTCAAAATTCATCATATTTTCCTTAAATATTTTTTTCTTTTATCAGAATTTAACTTAAAATTAATTCAAAATATATACCAATGGCCATAGTCAGGGTATATTGAGAGTTAATTTCATTTTAAATTCTATAAAAGCACCAAATGTGTTTTCATTCTTCACCTGAATTTAAATATAGATTATTATATAATACATTCAATGACCATAGTCAAGGATGTATATTATATCTTCAATCTTATTTTAATTCATTTAAAGAATGGAATAGCTTTTCAAAATCCAATTTCAAAAAAAATGTAAATTGATTCATCATTTAGGATAGAATTGCGTCATATTTTTAAAATTCTTTTTCATAAACCCAAGTGATTCTTTCCTTCATTTCTCAGATAAAAACCTATTCATAAATTCAAATTTCTCAAAAAGATTCAAGAATTCAATTTCAAGGTCCCATTTGACTTTGACACTTTAGAATCATCTTGTATTTCAAATTCCAAATTCTATCTCAAATTCAAAGTACAATTTAACTTTGAAATTCATCTGTATATTCAAGATTCAATTTCTAAAATTCATTTTTCCAAATTCAATTCAAAATTAGAAATTCTTGATTCATCTTCTAAATTCCAGATTCAAAATTCAAATTCAAAGTCCAAATTTGACTTTGAAGTTCATATTCCAAGTTCAAAATTCTCAAATCAAATTTTGAAGTTCCAAATCCAAAGTTAGATCCTAAATCCAACTTGGATCCAGATTTTCAAGTACAAATCCCCACTTTTTGGATCTCAAATTCAGATCCAAAACCCATTCTAGGATCCAGGATTCAACATTCATATCAGATCTCAGACTTCAGATCCAATTCCCCTTTAGGATCCAGAATCCAACTCTACATTGGATCTCAGACTTCAGATCCACTCCATTCTAGGATCTAGAATCCAACTCTACATTGGATCACAGACTTCAGATCCAATTCCATCTTAGGATCCAGAACCCGATTCCACCTTTTGGATCTCAGACTTCAGATCCAAATCCATTTTAGGGTCTAGAATTTAATCACACTTTGGATCCCAGACTTCAGATCCAAACCCATTTTAAGACCCAGGATTCAATTCCATCTTGGATCTCAAATCCAAAATCCATTTCAAATTTCGGATCCAATTCAGAGTTCAGATTCAAAGATCCAGACCCTGGATTCGAATTCCATCTTGAAATCCAGATTTCAAATCAAGTTCTATTTTCAACTTTTAAAATCAATTCCACTTCATTTCCAGATTTCAAATCTAAATCCACTTACAGATCATATCTGGATTTCTTAAATTCGTTTCTACATCATTTGGATTTCTCAGATCCATTCTAAATTTCAAACTTCAAAATCTAAAATTCAATCACATCTCAAGTATTCATTTCCCTTCCTAAATTCAAGATCAAATTCAAAGTCCATTTCCGACTTTGAAACTTCATTTTTCTTTCATTTCAAAGCTCCAAATTATTCTTTCTCAAAGACAATATTTATTTTTCCAAACTTCAAAGACTTAGAACTTCTCTGATCTATTTCAAGTTCTAAGTTAGATTCAATCATTTCTTCACTTCTTTACCAAGTTCATCTCAGAATACTCGGAAATTTTCAAAACATCTTTCAAAAGGAGCATACATTCTTGCATTGCACAAGCATGATTCTTTGTGCATTTGGAGTTAGAATAAATTCTTAGATTATATTTAGGCAAAGCAAAAGGCATAGATTCGATCCTTGGTTCGATTACCCCTGGTAAAGGCGCCAGGAACGGTCGAACCTCGTACCGACGAGCGAATCCCGTCTCTCCATTTTCCCGCAAATTTTCAAAACGGAGGCGAGTTAAATTTCTAAATATTTTTCAAATCAAGGTCAAGTGAGACCACGCAAAAGAGTTCCTCTTCTCTTCTTCTTTCTTTTCTCTTCTCTCTTTCTTTTCTGTCTTTTATTTTTCTCCCTTCAAAAAGGAGGAAAATAGAGGTTAGAAAAGGAAAAGAGAAGGAAGAGAGAGAAACCACAAGAGAGGAAAACTTTTGCGATGATCACACTCTTCAATTTATAGGCTATCCCTTGTCTATGGGGGGATCTTTGAAATGCTTGTTGAGATTCATATTCTTCATCAGTGTCCTCTACTGATTTTCCTTCATTTGTTGTATCAGCATCCTGAATAGGCTTCTTAGACAACTTCAAAACCCTTTTGACTACCTGGCCCTTTGCCTTCTGCTTGACTTGGGTCTTCTTTGCACTGGCTTCAGCCTATTCTGCCAGCATCTTGCTCATCATCTTTTTGAACATGTCATATATCTGAGGATCCATGTCATCCTCAACCTGCTGCCCTTGATTTTTGCCCGAGCGCGGGGAATCCATCTCTTTGTTCGAGGCTATTAAATATGCGATGCCTTCGACTAGTGCAGTTTTCTTCCCTGACCTTGTCTGAACCATCGAATATCACGAATGCTCTCTTGAGGGCAAAATTGATGATTAGGCTTTTGAAAGAGATTTTGATTGGAAGAGAATATTTGCTGAGAATTTTGGTAGACAATTGAAAGAATATCCCATTACTAAGGATTGAGTCGTCGTTGGGATTACGACAATTGCGTTGTCATTCCTTTGCAAAGAAAATAAACAACTGAAAATTATGCCTTGTTACCCAGACGAGGTCGTCAAACCAAAAATCGAGGAATTTGAAAGATTTTCATTCATTGAAGGGAAAACATGATTGCATCAATAATAAACTTGGGAAATAGGTGGCGGGCAGACAATTTGTCACCACTCTTTATAACTAGCAGAGACACGAGAACCGGAAAAAAGTGGAAGAGTAACAAAAGAATCCCAGCCATATCTGGCAGAATGGTATGTTCCGGACCACTGTGCTGATGTAAGGTCAAACTCTGGCACGACTCCTGATAGCAGACGCATCTCTATGTGCTTTTGTCTCTGAGAAAACTGTCGAACACACCGCTCTGGATGATAGTAGGCGCAGAAGAATGGACCAAGCAGCTTGAATCTCTTGTCATATGCATAGGTGTATTTGGGAGGTGATAACTCTCGATCAAAATAGTCCCATACCAATTCTTCTTCCTGCAGATAATCGATCAGGAATCGGTACCACGCAACTGGAAGGAGCTCCTTGTCGTTATATCTGAATGAACAGGCTCTGGTCGGCACATGATGAAGGAACCAACACTGAAGAGCATAGGTACATCCCTCGACTAAGATGGACTCTCCAAGTGTGAAGCGGGTCAATCCTTTGTATAAAAAAGCAAGCGCGACCATGGCTATCGAGAGACGGTGTCTGTCGACTTCCCCATCTTCTCAAAAGTTGTACTATTCTGACATCCACATAATTTTGCCCGTCTGGAAAGAAGGCGAGTCCCACAGTACATAGAACCATCGCATGTTGAATTCTCTCTCGAGCTGTCCTGGACAACGAGCTGACTTCTGCGAATTCTCTATACTACCGGTAGATCTCGATCAGGCTCACGTACTCATTCCCGTTTTCTTTAATCAGTGGCCAAGACTTACGCCCTGTCATGCGAGCCACGACATCTTTAGGGTCCAGACCCTTGACATTAATCAGAAACTGCTGCTCTAACTAATCTCCAGGCTGACCGGCTGACCGGCTAGCTCAGGCAGTCTCATGATCTCTGAAAATTCATCCATCAATAGTGTCATCTCGCCCCACGGGAACCAGAACGTGCAAGCGCACGGATTCCACCGCTCTGCCAGTGCATGAATCAGATTGTCGTTGACTGTCAACTTTCCCACTGTAGATGCCAATTCCAACCCGCAATCACTCAAGTGTCCAGAAACATACGGAAGAAGTTTTTGAACCAGACATAGTACCACCGGGGGAAGAAGGGTCCGGTGCTGAGAGCTCGATGCTCGGGAAGACTTTGTCGCACCTCGTAGGAGATGTGACCCTCAGTAAAAACGGAGTTGAGTTGACTGGATGCCATTGGACTGAAAGATAGGAAAATTGGAATTTAACATTGAGAAAAATACAAGAATTTTGAAAATTGCAGACAGGAAAAAATAAAAAGCTGGAAATTTGAAGTCCAGAGGAACGAAAGAATGGAAAATCTCCTGGAATTTTGAAGAAAAGGTGGATAATTTTAAAAAATCATCCAGGGTTTTTGAGAAAAAAGGAGATATTTCACAAAAGATGGAAAATGAGGTATTTTGAAAAATTGTTCGATATTTTAGAAAAATTGGGAAAATATAAGAAAATAAGATGAAAATGAATATCATACATTCAATCACAAACAATTATGCACATACAACATTCCCTAAGAAGCTGACTCTAAATGCATCAATTTTGAAAGAGCTTTAGAACCCTAATCCTGACTCTAGGCTCAGATCAACTGTGTCCAATCATGCTATGCCGATATACTCCAGCCGAGGCTCGATGTACGTGGCATAAAACTCATCTCCGGGTCTAGGCTTGTGTTTTCCCAACATCCTTGAGCGCCTGCCGATATACGTTGGACTATGGCCCTTGGTACGTGGCAGGGGGGCGTTAGCCCAAATAAGTGGCCCAGTTGTGAGGCTCTGTCCTGAACTATGGTTCTGGAAGAGAGCCCAGTAACGTGAAGACCGGGTAGACATAGGTGGAGTGGTTTTTGAAAATATGAGCACATGCAAGCAAACAGAGGGCTCTAAGTCCTAAAGAGATAGAATTTTAAATTTTTTTGAAGAAGCAAACATTGTTTTCACACAAATCTTAGATTAAGGAGTGTTGTATTTTAGACCTAAGTCTAAGTGAGCATGCATTATTCTCCTCAATATGGTCCTACCAAACCATGCCTAGTCTACATGCAATCCATGTCAGCTAGGTTCAAGTCTAGGCTCCTAGGTTCACATGATATCAGGAAGCAAAAAGCTGACATTCCATAGAACATAATTTTGATAATTGAGCTAACTAAAGCACATAATTGATCAGGCGAAGACAGGTCCCATCACGGTCGCCAAACCTGTTATCATCGCAAAATTTTTCCCCTCTCTTGCGATAGAGAAACAAATTTTGCGAGTCAAACTCGACCAAAGTTTTGAAAATGGTTTTTGAAAATTAACTCACCTCCGTTTTGAAAATTTGCGGGAAAATTCCGTGGAATGGGATCCGCCTGTCGGTACGAGGTTCAACCGTTCCTGGCGCCTTTACCAGGGTTAATTGAACCAAGGACCAATTATGTGCTTTAACTCGACTCAAATAGCTAAATTATGCTCTATTTTTCCTAGAATGCACAAAGAATCAGGCTTGTGCTATGAAATTTTGAAAATAATGCAAGTTTGAGAAAATATGATGTTTGCTTTGGAAAATTGAAATATGCTTGAAAATTGATTGGAAAAGTACATGAAAATTGAATTCTTGAGAAAATCATTGAATTTCATTGGAAATCAGAAATTTGCATTGGAAAGTGATTTCTCAAGAAAATTTGAACTTCAAAAAATTGATTTTGAAATTTGGAATTGCTTTTCTGAGGAAATGGATTTGAAAATTCTGAGAAAATCAAGAAGTTCATAGGAAAAGGGATTTCTGAAAGGGAAAATGAATTCTCAGGAAAACGGGAATTCTGAGAAAATGGATTTCTAAAAACTTGGGATTTTGAAATTTGAGAATGTTAAAACATAGGAAAATCTTGATTTGAACTTGGGAAATACTTTGAAATCTCATTTGAAAATTTAGAATTCTGGAAAAATGCAATCCTGAGAAAGACTTGGTAAATCCTTGAGAAAATTGATTTTTCTTAAATTGAAATTGGAAAATGAATTTGAAAATAATGCAATTTGAATGATATGAATGATTGAATATGAATTTGAAAAGGGAATTTCATTGAGGAATTGGGAATTCCTTTTAAAACTTTGAGAAATGCAGTGCATTTTGAAGTTAGCCTAAGAGTGTAGACTGAATGTGGCTGATATAAAGATCATAAATCTTGGTTTTCTTCGTATTCTAACTATGGCCATAAATACGAATCTCACCGAGTTTATAAACTCCATAAAAGCTTGTGCATGTGCCATTCGTGTAAACCATAGTGGATTTGAAATAAATGCACATGGATCATACATCAGATATTGGAATTTTGCATAAATTAAACTATATGCAATGCAGCCCTATTCTAAGCAGAAAAGTAACTCTTATTCCAAATATTACATTGATTTTTACATTGAATTGAAATAAAATAAATAAAAGCTAAATCTTCTTCTTGAATGTCCCTGCAAAACTGGAAAACAGTGTTAGCACAAAAATGTAGGTTTTTCTGAATTTATCCGAAAATATGAGAAATTATCGGATATTATTCAGATATAAACCCAAATTCATACCCCATTTGATATAAACATGAGAAATAATGAATAAATTTTAAAAATAAACTTGAAAATTCGAAATTGGGGTCAAAATGACAAAAATGCCCCTGATGACCTTGAAATCAAGGTTTTCTGAAAGAAATTTTGTAAATTTTGGAATTTTTAAAATCAAATGAAATAAATCAAACATAATATGATGAAATATGATGATATGCATGAAAATTTATGAAATTAGAAATTGAAATTTCGAAATTATGGTCAAAATGACCAAAATACCCCCGACAACAAGACTATGGCCTTGAAACCAGGGTTTTCTGAAATAAATTTTACAAAAATGGAAAATGTGAAATGCCAATGACATTGAAATTAACCCTAATATGATTCTACATGCTCATGTACATGATAAAAACCCTAAAAAGGCGAAAATATCAGAAAATATCAAATTTAACCTAATTTTCGCTTGATTTTCGCTTCTAAATTTAAAGATAAAATAACAATTGACTCAAATGAACTTGGAATTAAGCCAAATTTGGCATGAACACCTAAAGTAACCTTATAAACAGAATGGAGCTCGAAAATATATTTTTTTTGTATTTTAAAATATGGAAATTCAAATAAAAACCCTAAATTTTATGATTTTTGCCTAAAATGTTGATTCTAAATGGGATTTATGATATCAAACTTCCATAAAAATTTTCCAACTTTTATGGGGTAATATATGACAGTAAGGCAAGGATTTTGTCCTTTTACACTTTCTGGTTTTGACCTATGGTCGGAGCTGTGCCACTCCGTCAAGTCGGATCGGAATCCGGCGACTCTAGGATTTGGGGGAAACAGACAGGTTTCGGGAGAAAATGTGGTAAAAATATCAAACCGATGGGAAAAAGGTTGACATTGTGGGAAAATATCCCTGACAAACAGATTGAAATTTTGTCTTTTTATAGAACTGGGATTTGGGTTACAGTTTGGAAAAAGGCACGCTGTTATCAGAGACCTAAATCTCTAGAATTTCGGGATATTGAAATCTGTCAGACAGAAAATAACATTTTGGGAAAAATAATGAAACAGTTCTAAAAATTTCCAAATTTTGGGAAATGACAGTAAAACATGTTAGGAACAACTTTTATGTTGAAAGTTTTTGCACACGGGCTACGGATTGAATGGACGCGATGCATTAAAATCTGTCTATACCCTGACGAAGGAAAATCGAGATTTTCCCAAAGGTCTGAGAAATTCGATTTTTGACAGAGATTAAAACTACTTGGAAAAACCTCAAATTTTCCAGATCCTTAGTAGATTCAATCATGAATCCACTGTGATTTTTGAAGAATGATTTGAATCTCCCACAGGGGTGATTCCAAAGATTCTTGTCTGCTAAAGTATAAATTGGAAATTCAGAGAGATAGAAAACCCGATGTAGGGTTTGATTTTCTAAATGGAGTTACAGAACCCGATTAGATTTGAGTTTTTTTTTTAAGAGATCAAAGACACATAGATCTAATATCCATACAATTTACAAAATTTATTGATGAATAAATGCACGTGAAATAGTGCATGGATTTCATACCAAAATGACAATTTAAACATTCTAAGTTAAGTAGTAATGAAATCTATATGGCATGAATGAAATGGCTAATAAACTAAAAAAATTCATAAAATATAAGACTAAACGAAATTCAATGGGGGAACATGATTCATTTTCTTGATGTTGGCTTATGAAACAAAAGATTCAATCTGTCGATTAGATGAATCTTTCTTTATCTTATCCCATATACATATAGTATGTGTTTTTCTAAGTTCCTAACACTTATAATCATGAAAGAAGTTCCCACATCATTATAGACTCATTTTTTTTTTGAACTAATTGCCCAGCATTCACATGAACATAGCCTTTTAACATTCTCTTTCAATCACCCGATGTTAGCAAAATTTGATGAAAGCTTTAATAACACAAGAATGGATCTTACCTTGGTACCTTGGTGAAATGAGTAGTGACTGTGGTGATGACGGAAGGAAGGTTGTAGATCTGCTACACTTGTTTGAGGGAAGTTGAAGGTAAAGGGGCTGCAATGGTGTGGCGTAGGAGGAGGCTCGGCTGGAGCTTCACTAAGGCTACAATTAGCGATGAAGGTTGGAGCAAGTAGGGAAGCAGCTGGGCGTCCCTTGGAAGAGGTGGCTGCAGTGTTGAAGTGGCTGGCTGCTTTGGATGGAAGAAGGCTTGCAGGTGGCTGGAATAGCTGCACAAGCTGGATCATTGGTGGTGGTTGGAGGAAAAGTTGTTGTGTGGAGCTGTGGTGTGGCTGGAGCAGCACCTGTAGTGGTGATGGTTGTAGCAACAAGACTTGAAGGAGAGAGGTGTGAGAGTGATGGCTGTAAGGGAAAAGAAATAGTTGCAGCAAAGAGGGGAAGAGAAAGGGAGAGAGAGAGAGAGAGAAACGTGAGAGATCTTCAATGGAGAGGAGATAGGCATTAAGAGGAGAGCAGCCGTAGCCTCCCTTTTCTTTTTCCTTTTTTTTTTTTGCTGGACTTAGGACTTAATAGTTTTATACCTAGGGCTTAATAAGGTGATATGGCTTTGAGGAATAGCCATACGTGAGTGGCTGGGCAAGAGGGAAAGGAAGGAAGGAAGGAAGGAAAGAAGGGAAGAAGGAAAGAAAGGGAAGAGAAGAAGGAAAGAGAGAAGGGAGAAAGAAAAGGAAAGAAAGGAGAGGGAAAGAGGAAGAAGGAGGGGGCTGGAAAAGAAGCCTACGTAAGTGGAGAGAGAGGAAAGAACGAAAGAAAGAAAGAAAGAAAAAGGAAGAAGAAAGAAAGAAAAGAAAGAAAGAGGGAAAGAAAAGAAATAAAAAAAAAGAAAATGAAAAAAAGAAAGGAAGTAGGCTGGATTGAGGGCTAGGGCAGTTGACCCCCTTGTGAGTCCCACCTTAGGAAAATAAAACAATAAAATAAAATAAAAAAATAAAACAAACAAAAAAATAAATAAAAAGGTAAATAAATTTTTTTTCTTTTTTTATAAATTAAAACAGAAAATGCAAATGGATGGGCCATCTCAGAGCGGGTCCAAATTCCACTTTTGAACTTCATTTTTACGATTAAAGGGATAAAATAGTCTTTTCAGAAAATTTACAGACGAAACGAGCTATTTTTGGCAGTTTATGAAACGAGCTCGGATTTTGAAGTTCAATACCCCGTTGCAAAGCAAATCCAATGTAGAATTAAAAAATGTAATTTTGAAAGAAATCCATATTGTTTTTCTCGAGAAAATACTTCCAAATTTATTTCCAGACGAAACGAGCTATTTTTGGCAGTTTTTAAAACGAGCTCGGATTTTGAAGTTCAATACCCCGTTGCGAAACAAATCCAGTGTAGAATTCAAAAATTTGAGTTTGAAATAAATCCAGATTATTTTTCTTGAGAAAATATTTTCAAATTTAGACTCCCGAGGGTAAAAATGTCAATTTTGGAAACCTGGGGTTTGAAATTGATTTCTGAAAACTTTTAAAACTCAATCTGGATTGAAATTTATAAAACTGGAGTTCTGGACTTCGAAAATGAAATGAAATGTGATGAAATGTTATGAAATGCTGAGAAATGATGTTAAATGATGAGAAATGACATGTGAAATGTAGACCCTGAATAAAGAATTTTGGATGTTAGACCCCGATTGACAGTTGTACCAGTTCAAAAGGCATAAAAACTGATAAAATTTGCAAAATGGTTGAGGAAATGGTTTTCAGGCTCCACCGAGCTAGAGTGACACTGAAAATTGGGGTTTGAGTTGAATTAAACTGAAATGAGCTGGATTGAGCTGGGTTTTAGAGTTTTAGAACTCATGTGAACTAACCAGACACTGACTCAACTGACCTTTCTGACTAAATTTTCAAGAAAAACTACCATTTTTAGAGAAATAGTACGGAATGGTTACTGAAGCGAAGTGAATTACGAACCTGAGCCGACTTTGAGCTAAAACAAAGGTCAATAATACTGACATGAACTAAAATTGAAGCTCGAACACTAGCTCAATTGACTAAACTCAGCTCAATTTCAGCTGAAAGAGCTGGAACGGGCTAAAATGGGCTCCTAGACACTTGGAAATGATTTTAAACTAAAACTGGAGCATTTGAACTCCTAGTGAGCTCAAGTTAGACTCTGGGGAATATGACTGACAGTGAATGACTGACTCAGAGACAATTGACTTGAATTTGACTGAGAAATGAGCTCATTTCTGAAGAAATGATCCCATTTTGGTAGGAATGGTCAGAAATAGAAATGGTCTTCTCACTGTTAGCTCAGATGAGCTTGGAATGACTGATATTCTAAATGTTCTGAACTGACCAGTGAACTTTGTTGACTCCGACTGACTAGGGTCCGGGATGACCTATGGGTAAAATGGTAATTTTCCTAATAACAATGGGTAAAATGATGATTTTCTGAAACTGACTCGGGGTTTGACTCCTACACTGACCAGACAGGGTTGGCACTACATGAGAAGAGTTGTTTGAGAATGGATGAGGAAAATTTGGGGTGTTTATAGATGCCCCTCTTTGCTACTAAGCCGGCTTGAAGACGAGCTTAGTGGCAAAGAAAAACATACCAAATTTGGGCTGTAAAAATGCCCCAGTTTGAAAGATCTGACTGGATATGAAAATATTAGCCCTGATGAAAATGGTAGATATGAAATGAAGAATGAAGAAGAAAATTTTACTTCAAAAAGAAGTGAGATTCAGGTTTTGCCCTTAACCTGGATGGAACGGAAAAATACCTCGTGTAGAAACGAAGCTCAGGTTTGACCCTTAACCTGACCGGGGAATGAAATACCTCATCAAAGGAGGCTCAGGTTTGTACCCTTATCTGATTGGGAGGAAAATGAATGGAATCCTCGAAGGAAGAAACCATGATGGAACCTTCGGATTTCCGCACAATGAATCCGATAGGGGTTTTGCAAAAGGATGAAATTGGGGTCCCTAAAGCTTGAAAAAGGGTTTGATTTTGGGCGCTTCATTGCTGAGACTAAATAACTTTTGAAATTAGTGACCTTTTGCGAGAAAATGATTGGTGGCTTAACCTCAAGCCGAAATTGGACTGTCTATGGTGGGACAGTGGGGACACAGGAAAGTGTGCGAATCTGAGAGCCCATGCGCTCAGATTATACCAACAGAAGGGAAGGAATCTTGAAAACTCCCATTATCAAGTCCTTAAAAGGGATAACAACTGATGTCAGGATGCGCCAAAGATGAACCTCAAACTCGTGTTTCACGCCAGGATAGCTAGAAAATATTGTCAAAATGTTGAAAATTATTGTTGATTCAAAATAATTGAAAATTATGCACATTGTTTTGAAAATATTCCCTCTTTTCTACCTGAAGTATTACCTCCGACTGGACTTAACTTCGTAGAATCAAGATTCGGATTCAAATTTCTTGCAATTGACTTTCTTTCAAGGAGGCTATCAATTTCCTTGATATGAATAGAAAAGAGAGTATTCTTGATATTGTGAAAGCAATTGGTGAATGAATATTGATAATAGAATTTCACAAATTTTAAAGAAGATTCTTGACAGATTCGGCAGTCTGATATCCTGGGATTCTTTTCTCATGATGATCTTTCTGCCCACTTTTTTTTTTCTTTTTTTGGCAGAATTAGAGCTCTCTTAGGCTTTTGGGGATTTTATTACATCATCTATCATTTTGGAGATGTCCTGACTTTTCTCTTCTTTTTTTTTGGAAGGGTACGTCACAAACTCCTTCATCTTGAAGATGTTCTGATCCTTCTTTTTCTCTTAGGGATTATATCGACGGTTATTAGCTCATTGGTTGGAAATCTTTTGATGATAGCGGAAATTAAATATCTTTTAGGGTTTGTCGGGAGGCTCATCGCAGACGCCTTCATCTTGACGGTGCCTTGAACTTTCCCTGGAAGGATCCGTCATCTTGGAGATGATTCAAATCTTCTTTGGCCCTGGGGGTCTACTCGCCTAATTCGCCTTCATCTTAACGACAATTGAGAGATCCCTTTTACAGATATTTAATTGCAGCTTAGGTGATTGAGGAGATATAGGGATTTAATGGATTTTTCTGTATCACCCAGGATATTTCGACTGCTTTATTTTCCAAGAATGATCTTTAAAAATGTGTCATTGACTGCGATCAATATCGATCACTTATGGCTTTGCAACAACATTGAATTTCCTTTTGCTGGCCATATCGAGGATTTATTCTTCATCCTTTTGGTTGGCCAATAAAAAGAATTTGAATTTTGAATCCTTTTTCACGAAAGCTTTGACCTTTCAGAAATAATACTGATGGTATTCTGAGGTAATGTTTTTGTGCCATAAAAAATTTTGAAATCAACAAATATTTAATGACAAATTGGCAAGATTTTCTTGAAATCCTTTGTGGAAGCGAGTATTTGAAGCACAACGCAACGCATCCATGACAGAAATTTTCTTCTCATTTCCCCAAAGGAGAAGATTCAGAAATGGGAAATAGAAATTACTCCTCTCCTCCCTGAAGAGGAGGTGTTTGCAAAACGAACTTTCGAAGAGAAATTAAGCTTTCATCAAAACTTCCTAACATTAGGCTTCTCTTATGGAAAGGGGGCCGGTAATGGTGAGGTCGGTGAATTGGTCATGAAGGAACGAGTCCATCACACTCTCCCTAAAAAGAGGGTCCTTAATGATGAAATGGCCTAGTACGAAATTATGGTCACAAGGAAAGCAAACTTCCGTCGAAGCTCTCCCTGAACTAAGGGTTCCTTGTATGAAATTAGAATTTTGTTTTGCAAACGGTTCACATGGACACGAGTCCCTTCAAACTCTCCCTGAAAAGGGGCTAGGTGAACAAAGGATAGCATGCGAAAAGAACGAGCTCCCTTGAACTCTTATTGTAAAAAGGGTCTCTCGCAAGATGAAATGACTAAAATTGGTATTGGGTGACCAAAAGGGTCGAAATTGGAAATTGAAATTTTGAAATTTGATATTTGAAATTGGAAATTGGAAATTTGGAATTTGGAAATTGATATTTGGAAATTGGAAATTGATTGACCCGAAGGTCGAAATTGGAATCTATTGACCCAAAGGTCGAATTTAAAAATTTGACAATTGGTTGACCTGGAGGTCGAAATTGGAAATTTGGAAATTGATTGACCCGAAGGTCAAAATTAGAAATTGGGAAATTGGTTGACCTGGAGATCTGAAATTGGAAATTTGGAAATTGATTGACCCGAAGGTCGAAATTAGAAATTTGGAAATTGGTTGACCCGGAGGTCTCAAATTGGTAATTGGGTGGCCCAAGGGCCGAAATTGGAATTGGAAATTGGAATTTTGAATTTAGAAATTGGAAATTGGAAATTATAAATTTTGAAATTGATTGACCCGAAGGCCGAAATTGGAAATTAGTTTATTGGGAACAACATGGGTTCAATAGGAATTCAGCCTGAGAACGTGGATCAGGAGGACTTCAACCTACAGATCAAATATCTGAAAAATACCAATCCAAAAGGAGTTCGACCTAAGGACTGTAAAGAATATTGGATCAAGAGGACTTCAACCTGCAGATCAAATTTTTGGCAGTGGGATTAGTTCCGAAGGGGTTCAACCTAAGAATCGGGGATCAATAGGAATTCAACCTACAGATCGATTTTTTTTAGGATGAGACTGGTTTGAAAGGGGTTCAACCAACAAATCACATTGGTTTCGCAGAGGTTCGACCTACGAACTATCAATTCCATAGGAATTTAACCTAGGGATCACAATCTAAGAAGTAAGGATTCAACTTGTGAGCTTTGAATGGACCAGGTGCTAAACTGGGTTTTGAGGGAAGATTCAAATCGGAATTCAAATCTTCAAGGAAAAACTAAATGAATTGGGTTTTGAAAGAAAATTCGAGTCGGAACTCTAATTTTCTAGACCAATTCTGGACATTTGAATTGGATTTGGAAGAAAATTCGAGTCAGAACTCTAATTTTCTAGACCAATTCAGAAGGAAAAGAAAATTCAGGTCGGAACTCGAATCTTCGAAGGAAAACTAGATCCATTGGAAGGAAAGAAAATTCGAGTCGGAACTCGAATCCTGAAGGAAAACTAGACCGGTTAGAAGGAAAGGAAATTCGAGTCGGAACTCGAATCCCGAAGGAAAACTAGACTAATTAGAAGGAAAGAAAATTCGAGTCGAAACTCGAACCTCGAAGGAAAACTAGACCGGTTAGAAGGAAAGAAAATTCGAGTCGGAACTCAAATCCCGAAGGAAAACTAGACTAATTAGAAGGAAAGAAAATTCAAGTCGAAACTCGAATCTCGAAGGAAAACTAGACCGGTTAGAAGAAAAGGAAATTCGAGTCGGAACTCGAATCCCGAAGGAAACTAGACTAATTAGAAGGAAAGAAAATTCGAGTCGGAACTCGAATCCCGAAGGAAAACTAGACCGGTTAGAAGAAAAGGAAATTCGAGTCGGAACTCGAATCCCGAAGGAAACTAGACTAATTAGAAGGAAAGGAAATTCGAGTCAGAACTCGAATCCCGAAGGAAAACTAGACTAGCATGGATTAGGTTTGAAAACATTAACCAGTAAACCAGATTTAGAAAGTTTGACCAATAAAAATTGGATTTTGAAAGTTCGACCAATAACAATTGAATTTTGAAAGATGTACCAGTGTGAAAACTGAATTTTAGAAATGAACCAGTATTAGTATTGGATTTTGAAAATGGATCAGTACGAATACTGTTTTTGGAAGAATTACCAGCATGAACACTGGATTTTGAAGATTTACCAGCACGAACACTAGATTTAGAAAATTTTACCAGCACGAACACTGGATTTTGAAAATCTTACCAGCACGAACACTGAATTTTTGAAAGTCTTACCAGCACGAACACTGGATTTTTGAAAATTTACCAGCATGAACACTGGGTGTTGGAAATTTACCAGCACGAACACTGGGTTTTTGAAATTTTACCAGCACGAACACTGGATTTTGAAAATCTTACCAGCACGAACACTGAATTTTGAAAAATTACCAGCACAAACATTGGATTTAGAAAATTTTACCAGCACGAACACTGGTTTTTTTTTAATTTTACCAGCACAAACATTGGATTTTTGAAAAATTACCAATTGATTCTGATAGAAGATTTTCAGTCTTCACCCTCACGATGACTTAGACAACTGTCGGGGTCTCAGGATTTATCCCTTACCCTGAATGGGTAGTTCAGGTTTATCCCTTAACCTGAAGGGAAAATGAATTTGATGCAAATGAATGTAAATGGATGCAAATGAATGCATGTAAATGCAAATGGATGCAAATGTATGCATGTAAATGCAAATGGATGCAAATGTATGCAAAATGATGTAAATGACTGCACATGCATGCAAAATAAGAGATTCGTTTGATCCTGCATGCATACAGAATGTTTTGAAGATAATTTTCAAAATAATGCTCCAGTATAACTGGGGAGTGAGAAGTTGGATGAAAGGATAAGTAATTGATATTTGAAGAATGCTTTCTGACTTTGGATTGATTCTGGGACTCTGAAGAGGGTCATTCCTCATGAAAGAACATTTTGCAGAGAAGGAGAATAAAAGGTGACATCAAGTTTATGAGAAAAATGGGTAATTTATTCAATCATTGAAGAGAAATAACAAGTTGGTAAGAAAACTGAGACTGTATTGTCCTTTTAAAATGACAAAAAGCAAAATGATTAAAGATGACATAGCCTTGACATTATCAGTTTCTTGGAAAACTTGATCAGGATGGTCAACTGGTATCTTCCTCATTTTCAACAAGGATCTTGCAGATGCGATCTTGAATGATGTTCTTCAGGATGAAACAGTTCTCAGTGTCATGCCCTACTGCCCGATGAAATTTACAGAATTTTTCTTTGAATCTGCCCATGACTGTTGCAGGATCAACTACTTTAGGTAAACGGATCATATCTTTTGCGAGCATGTATTCCAGAACACTCTCTAGTGTCTGATCCAGAGGGGTGAACTTTCGATCCTTTCTCCAATCCTTGTGCTTTGGCTTTTCTTGACCTTTCTCTTTATGCTGAGGACTAGATTGAAGAGGCTTATCATTGTTGGAGAACTTTCCTTTTTGGCCTTTAGATCCCTCTGAATAGTTATCATGATTGCAATCATCGGCAGAAAGAGTAAAGTGAGCCTCTAGAGATCCGACCATATCTTTTGTGAGCATGTATTCTAGGAAACTCTCGAGTATTTGATCCAATGGGGCCATCTTGCGGTCCTGGTTCCGACTGTCATGTTGTACTTTTTGCTGATTGCTTGACTTCTGTTGAGACTTGGCTGAGATATTTGACCAATATTCTTTCTCATTCTCAACGAAGAAATTCTTGTCGATATAATCTTGGACAATGTTCTTGAAGACAAAACAGTGGTCGGTATCATGCCCTACCGCCCGATGGAATTTGCAGAACTGGTCCATAAATCTTCCCATGATTGTGGGAGGATTTGTGACTTTTGGGAGTTTTACCAATTCTTTGGCCAACATATATTCAAGGATTTCATCGAGAGACTGCTCGAGAGGAGTAAACTGGCGATCGTAACCCCAGTCGTCCCGCTTTATCTTTTCTTTCTGTTGACTCAATTTTCCACTCTGCTTAGAAGATTTCTCTTTCTGACTTGTATGATTGTCTTTGCTATCTTTGCAATCATCGCGGTTGGCATTAACGAAGAAGGTGGACTTCATCTTCTTTTTTGGATCTTGATTATTCCTGACAGGAGTGATGCCTTCGTAGAGGTTTTTGCTCGCGAAGACCTTCTTGCCCTTGTCACGGTCTTGCAAATTTTTAATCACCTCAGCCATTTTCTTCAACTGCACTTAGACTAGATCATCCATTGCTTGACTCTTCAATTTATAGGCTATCCCTTGTTTATGGGGGGATCTTTGAAATGCTTGTTGAGATTCATATTCTTCATCAGTGTCCTCTACTGATTTCCCTTCATTTGTTGTATCAGCATCCTGAATAGGCTTCTTAGACAACTTCAAAACCATTTTGACTACCTGTCCCTTTGCCTTCTGCTTGACTTGGGTCATCTTTGCACTCGCTTCAGCTTGTTCTGCCAACATCTTGCTCATCATCATCTTTTTGAACATGTCATATATCTGAGGATCCATGTCATCCTCAACCTGCTGCCCTTGATTTTTGCCCGAGCGTGGGGAATCCATCTCTTTGTTCGAGGCTGTTGAATATGTGATGCCTTCGACTGGTGCAGTTTTCTTCCCTGACCATGTCTGAACCATCGAATATCACGAATGCTGTCTTGAGGGCAAAATTGATGATTAGGCTTTTGAAAGAGATTTTGATTGGAAGAGAATATTTGCTGAGAATTTTGGTAGACAATTGAAAGAATATCCCATTACTAAGGATTGAGTCGTCGTTGGGATTACGACAATTGCGTTGTCATTCCTTTGCAAAGAAAATAAACAACTGAAAATTATGCCTTGTTACCCAGACGAGGTCGTCAAACCAAGAATTGAGGAATTTAAAAGATTTTTATTCATTGAAGGGAAAACATGATTGCATCAATAATAAACTTGGGAAAGAGGTGGCAGACACACAATTTGCCACCACTCTTTATAACTAGCAGAGACACGAGAACCGGGAAAAAGTGAAAGTGTAACAAAAGAATCCCAGCCATATCTGGCAGAATGGTATGTTCCGGACCACTGTGCTGATGTAGGGTCAAACTCTGGCACGACTCCTGATAGCAGCCGCATCTCTATGTGCTTTTGTCTCTGAGAAAACTGTCGAACACACCGCTCTGGATGATAGTAGGCACAGAAGAATGTACCAAGCAGCTTGAATCTCTTGCCATATGCATAGGTGTATCTGGGAGGTGATAACTCTCGATCAAAATAGTCCCATACCACTTCTTCTTCCTGCAGATAATCGATCAGGAATCGGTACCGCGCAACTGGAAGGAGCTCCTTGCCGTTATATCTGAACGAACTGGCTCTGGTCGGCACATGCTGAAGGAACCAAGACTGAAGAGCATAGGTACATCCCTCGACTAAGATGGACTCTCCAAGTGTGAAGAGGGTCAATCCTCTGTATAGAAAAGCAAGCGCGACCATGGCTATCGAGAGATGGCTGGTCTGTCGACTTCCCCATCTTCTCAAAAGTTGTACTATTCTAACATCCACATAATTTTGCCCGTCTGGAAAGAAGGCGAGTTCCACAGTACATAGAACCATCGCATGCTGAATTCTCTCTCGAGCTGTTCTGGACAATGAGCTAACTTCTGCGAATTCTCTATACTGCCGGTAGATCTCGATCAGGCTCACGTACTCATTCCCGTTTTCTTCAATCAGTGGCCAAGACTTACGCCCTGTCATGTGAGGCACGACATCTTTAGGGTCCAGACCCTTGACATTGATCAGAAACTGCTGCTCTAATGAATCTCCAGGCTGACCGGCTGGCTTAGGGAGTCTCATGATCTCTGAAAATTCATCCATCAATAGTGCCATCTCGCCCCATGGGAAACAGAACGTGCAAACGCGCGGATTCCACCGCTCTGCCAGTGCATGAATCAGATTGCCGTTGACTGTCAACTTTCCCACTGTAGATGCCAATTCCAACCCGCAATCACTCAAGTGTTCCAGAAACATACGGAAGAAGTTTTTGAAACAGACATAGTACCACCGGGGGAAGAAGGGTCCGGTGCTGAGAGCTCGATGCTCGGGAAGACTTTGTTGCACCTCGTAGGAGATGTGACCCTCAGTAAAAACGGAGTTGAGTTTACTGGATGCCATTGGACTGAAAGATAGGAAAATTGGAATTTAACATTGGGAAAAATACAAGAATTTTGAAAATTGCAGGCAGGAAAAAATAAAAAGCTGGAAATTCGAAGTCCAGAGGAACGAAAGAATGGAAAATCTCCTGGAGTTTTGAAGAAAAGGTGGATAATTTAAAAAAATCGTCCAAGGTTTTTGAGAAAAAGGAGATATTTCACAAAAGATGAAAAATGAGGTATTTTGAAAAATTGTCCGATATTTTGGAAAAATTGGGAAAAATATAATAAAATAAGATGAAAATGAATATCATACATTCGATCACAAACAATTATGCACATACAACATTCCCTAAGAAGCTGACTCTAAATGCATCAATTTTGAAAGAGCTTTAGGACCCTAATCCTGACTCTAGGCTCAGATCAACTGTGTCTAATCATGCTATGCCGATATACTCGAGCCGAGGCTCGATGTACGTGGCATAAAACTCATCTCTGGGTCTAGGCTTGTGTTTTCCCAACATCTTTGAGCGCCTGCCGATATACGTTGGACTATGGCCCTTGATACGTGGCAGGGGGGCGTTAGCCCAAATAAGTGGCCCAGTTGTGAGGCTCTGTCCCGAACTATGGTTCTGGAAGAGAGCCCAGCAACGTGAAGACCGAGTAGACATAGGTGGAGTGGTTTTTGAAAATATAAGCACATGCAAGCAAACAGAGGGCTCTAAGTCCTAAAGAGATAGAATTTTAAATTTTTTTGAAGAAGCAAACATTGTTTCCACACAAATCCTAGATTAAGGAGTGTTGTATTTTAGACCTAAGTCTAAGTGAGCATGCATAATTCTCCTCAATATGGTCCTACCAAACCATGCCTAGTCTACATGCAATCCATGTCAGCTAGGTTCAAGTCTAGGCTCCTAGGTTCACATGATATCAGGAAGCAAAAAGCTGACATTCCATAGAACATAATTTTGATAATTGAGCTAAGTAAAGCACATAATTGATCAGGCGAAGACAGGTCCCATCACGGTCGCCAAACCTGTTATCATCGCAAAAATTTTCCCCTCTCTTGCGAGAGAGAAACGAATTTTGCGAGTCAAACTCGACCAAAGTTTTGAAAATGGTTTTTGAAAATTAACTCACCTCCGTTTTGAAAATTTGCGGGAAAATTCCGTGGAATGGGATCCGCCTGTCGGTACGAGGTTCAACCGTTCCTGGCGCGTTTACCAGAGGTAATTGAACCAAGGACCAATTATGTGCTTTAACTCGACTCAAATATCTAAATTATGCTATATTTTTCCTAGAATGCACAAAGAATCAGGCTTGTGCTATGAAATTTTGAAAATAATGCAAGTTTGAGAAAATATGATGTTTGCTTTGGAAAATTGAAATATGCTTGAAAATTGATTGGAAAAGTACTTGAAAATTGAATTCTTGAGAAAATAATTGAATTTCATTGGAAATCAGAAATTTGCATTGGAAAGTGATTTCTCAAGAAAATTTGAACTTGAGAAAATGGATTTTGAAATTTGGAATTGCTTTTCTGAGGAAATGGATTTGAAAATTCTGAGAAAATCAGGAAGTTCATTGGAAAAGGGATTTCTGAAAGGGAAAATGAATTCTCAGGAAAACAGGAATTCTGAGAAAATGGATTTCTAAAAACTTGAAATTTTGAAATTTGAGAATGTTAAAACATAGGAAAATCTTGATTTGAACTTGGGAAATACTTTGAAATCTCATTTGAAAATTTAGAATTCTGGGGAAATCCAATCCTGAGAAAGACTTGGTAAATCCTTGAGAAAATTGATTTTTCTGAAATTGAAATTGGAAAATGAATTTGAAAATAATGCAATTTGAATGATATGAATGAATGAATATGAATTTGAAAAGGGAATTTCATTGAGGAATTGAGAAATCCTTTTAAAACTTTGAGAAATGCAGTGCATTTTGAAGTTAGCCTAAGAGTGTAGGCTGAATGTGGCTGATATAAAGATCATAAATCTTGGTTTTCTTCGTATTCTGACTATGGACATAAATACGAATCCCACCGAATTTATAAACTCCATAAAAGCTTGTGCATGTGCCATTCGTGTAAACCATAGTGGATTTGAAATAAATGCACATGGATCATACATCAGATATTGAAATTTTGCATAAATTAAACTATATGCAATGCAGCCCTATTCTAAGCAGAAAAGTAACTCTTATTCCAAATATTACATTGATTTTTACATTGAATTGAAATAAAAGTTAAATCTTCTTCTTGAATGTCCCTGCAAAACTGGAAAACAGTGTTAGCACAAAAATGTAGGTTTTTCTGAATTTATCTGAAAATATGAGAAATTATCGGATATTATTCAGATATAAACCCAAATTCATACCTCCTTTGATATAAACATGAGAAATAATTAATAAATTTTAAAAATAAACTTGAAAATTTGAAATTGGGGTCAAAATGACAAAAATGCCCCTGATGACCTTAAAATCAGGGTTTTCTGAAAAAAATTTTGTAAATTTTGAAATTTTTAAAATCAAATGAAATAAATCAAACATAATATGATGAAATATGATGATATGCATGAAAATTTATGAAATTAGAAATTAAAATTTCGAAATTATGGTCAAAATGACCAAAATACCCCCGACAACAAGACTATGGCCTTGAAACCAGGGTTTTCTGAAATAAATTTTGCAAAAATAGAAAATGTGAAATGCCAATGACATTGAAATTAACCTTAATATGATTCTACATGCTCATTTACATGATAAAAACCCTAAAAAGGCGAAAATATCAGAAAATATCAAATTTAACCTGATTTTCGCTTGATTTTCGCTTCTAAATTTAAAGATAAAATAACAATTGACTCAAATGAACTTGGAATTAAGCCAAATTTGGCATGAACACCTAAAGTAACCTTATAAACAGAATGGAGCTCGAAAATATATTTTTTTTGTATTTTAAAATATGGAAATTTATATAAAAACCCTAAATTTTATGATTTTTGCCTAAAATGTTGATTCTAAAGGGGATTTATGATATCAAACTTCCATAAAAATTTTCCAACTTGTATGGGGTGACATAGGACAGTAAGGAAAGGATTTTGTCCTTTTACACTTTCTGGTTTTGACCTATGGTCGGACCTGTGCCACTCCGGCAAGTCGGATCGGAATCCGGCGACTCTAGGATTTGGGGGAAACAGACAGGTTTCGGAAGAAAATGTGGGAAAATATCAAACCGATGGGAAAAAGGTTGACATTGTGGGAAAATATCCCTGACAAACAGATTGAAATTTTGTCTTTTTACAGAACTGGGATTTGGGTTACAGTTTGGAAAAAGGCACGCTGTTATCAGAGACCTAAATCTCCGGAATTTCGGGATATTGAAATCTGTCAGACAGAAAATAAAATTTTGGGAAAAATAATGAAACAGTTCTAAAAATTTCCAAATTTTGGGAAATGACAGTAAAACATGTTAGGAACAACTTTTATGTTGAAAGTTTTTGCACACGGGCTACGGATTGAATGGACGCAATGCATTAAAGTCTGTCTATACCCTGACGAAGGAAAATCGAGATTTTCCCAAAGGTCTGAGAAATTCGATTTTTGACAGAGATCAAAACTACTTGGAAAAACCTCAAATTTTCCAGATCCTTAGTAGATTCAATCATGAATCCACTGTGATTTTTGAAGAACGATTTGAATCTCCCACAGGGGTGATTCCAAAGATTCTTGTCTGCTAAAGTACAAATTGGAAATTCAGAGAGACAGAAAACCCGATGTAGGGTTTGATTTTCTAAATGGAGTTACAGAACCCGATTAGATTTGAGTTTTTTTTTAAGAGATCAAAGACACATAGATCTAATATCCATACAATTTACAAAATTTATTGATGAATAAATGCACGTGAAATAGTGCATGGATTTCATACCAAAATGACAATTTAAACATTCTAAGTTAAGTAGTAATGAAATCTATATGACATGAATGAAATGGCTAATAAACTAAAAAAAATCATAAAATATAAGACTAAACGAAATTCAATGGGGGAACATGATTCATTTTCTTGATGTTGGCTTATGAAACAAAAGATTCAATCTGTCGATTAGATGAATCTTTCTTTATCTTAGCCCATATACATATAGTATGTTTTTTTCTAAGTTCCTAACACTTATAATCATGAAAGAAGCTCCCACATCATTATAGACTCATTTTTTTTTTTGAACTAATTGCCCAGCATTCACATGAACATAGCCTTTTAACATTCTCTTTCAATCACCCGATATTAGCAAAATTTGATGAAAGCTTTAATAACACAAGAATGGATCTTACCTTGGTACCTTGGTACCTTGGTGAAATGAGTAGTGACTGTGGTGATGACGGAAGGAAGGTTGTAGATCTGCTACACTTGTTTGAGGGAAGTTGAAGGTAAAGGGGCTGCAATGGTGTGGCGTAGGAGGAGGCTCGGCTGGAGCTTCACTAAGGCTTCAATTAGCGATGAAGGTTGGAGCAAGTAGGGAAGCAGCTGGGCGTCCCTTGGAAGAGGTGGCTGCAGTGTTGAAGTGTCTGGCTGCTTTGGAAGAGGTGGCTGCAGTGTTGAAGTGGCTGGCATCTTTGGAAGAGGTGGCTGCAGTGTTGAAGTGGCTGGCTGCTTTGGATGGAAGAAGGCTTGCAGGTGGCTGGAATAGCTGCACAAGCTGGATCATTGGTGGTGGTTGGAGGAAAAGCTGCTGTGTGGAGCTGAGGTGTGGCTGGAGCAGCACCTGTAGTGGTGATGGCTGCAGCAACAAGACTTGAAGGAGAGAGGTGTGAGAGTGATGGCTGTAAGGGAAAAGAAATAGTTGCAGCAAAGAGGGGAAGAGAAAGGGAGAGAGAGAGAGAGAGAGAGAGAGAGAAAAATGTGAGAGATCTTCAATGGAGAGGAGATAGGCATTAAGAGGAGAGCAGCCGTAGCCTCCCTTTTCTTTTTCCTTTTTTTTTTTGCTGGACTTAGGACTTAATAGTTTTATACCTAGGGCTTAATAAGGTGATATGGCTTTGAGGAATAGCCATACGTGAGTGGCTGGGCAAGAGGGAAAGGAAGGAAGGGAAGAAGGAAAGAAAGGGAAGAGAAGAAGGAAAGAGAGAAGGGAGAAAGAAAAGGAAAGAAAGAAGAGGGAAAGAGGAAGAAGGAGGGGGCTGGAAAAGAAGCCTACGTAAGTGGAGAGAGAGGAAAGAACGAAAGAAAGAAAGAAAGAAAAAGGAAGAAGAAAGAAAGAAAAGAAAGAAAGAGGGAAAGAAAAGAAATAAAAAAAAAGAAAATGGAAAAAAGAAAGGAAGTAGGCTGGATTGAGGGCTAGGGCAGTTGACCCCCTTGTGAGTCCCACCTTAGGAAAATAAAACAATAAAATAAAATAAAAAAATAAAACAAACAAAAAAAATAAATAAAAAGGTAAATAAATTTTTTTTCTTTTTTTATAAATTAAAACAGAAATTGCAAATGGATGGGCCATCTCAGAGCGGGTCCAAATTCCACTTTTGAACTTCATTTTTACGATTAAAGGGGTAAAATAGTCTTTTCAGAAAATTTACAGACGAAACGAGCTATTTTTGGCAGTTTTTGAAACGAGCTCGGATTTTGAAGTTCAATACCCCGTTGCAAAGCAAATCCAATGTAGAATTAAAAAATATAATTTTGAAAGAAATCCAGATTGTTTTTCTCGAGAAAATACTTCCAAATTTATTTCCAGACGAAACGAGCTATTTTTGGCAGTTTTTAAAACGAGCTCGTATTTTGAAGTTTAATACCCCGTTGCGAAACAAATCCAGTGTAGAATTCAAAAATTTTGAGTTTGAAATAAATCCAGATTATTTTTTTTGAGAAAATATTTCCAAATTTAGACTCCCGAGGGTAAAAATGTCAATTTTGAAAACCTGGGGTTTGAAATTGATTTCTGAAAACTTTTAAAACTCAATCTGGATTGAAATTTATAAAACTGGAGTTCTGGACTTCGAAAATGAAATGAAATGTTATGAAATGCTGAGAAATGATGTGAAATGATGAGAAATGACATGTGAAATGCAGACCCTGAATAAAGAATTTTGGATGTTAGACCCCGATTGACAGTTGTACCAGTTCAAAAGGCATAAAAACTGATAAAATTTGCAAAATGGTTGAGGAAATGGTTTTCAGGCTCCACCGAGCTAGAGTGACACTGAAAATTGGGGTTCGAGTTGAATTAAACTGAAATGAGCTGGATTGAGCTGGGTTTTAGAGTTTTAAAACTCATGTGAACTAACCAGACACTGACTCAACTGACCTTTCTGACTAAATTTTCAAGAAAAACTACCATTTTTAGAGAAATAGTACGGAATGGTTACTGAAGCGAAGTGAATTACGAACCTGAGCTGACTTTGAGATAAAACAAAGGTCAATAATACTGACATGAACTAAAATTGAAGCTCGAACACTAGCTCAATTGAATAAACTCAGCTCAATTTCAGCTGAAAGAGCTGGAACGGGCTAAAATGGGCTCCTAGACACTTGGAAATGATTTTAAACTAAAACTGGAGCATTTGAACTCCTAGTGAGCTCAAGTTAGACTCTGAGGAATATGACTGACAGTGAATGACTGACTCAGAGAAAATTGACTTGAATTTGAGTGAGAAATGAGCTCATTTCTGAAGAAATGATCCCATTTTGGTAGGAATGGTCAGAAATAGAAATGGTCTTCTCACTGTTAGCTCAGATGAGCTTGGAATGACTGATATTCTAAATGTTCTGAACTAACCAGTGAACTTTGTTGACTCCGACTGACTAGGGTTCGGGATGACCTAGGGGTAAAATGGTAATTTTCCTAATAAAAATGGGTAAAATGGTGATTTTCTGAAACTGACTCGGGGTTTGACTCCTATACTGACCAGACAGGGTTGGCACTGCATGAGAAGAGTTGTTTGAGAATGGATGAGGAAAATTTGGGGTGTTTATAGATGCCCCTCTTTGCTACTAAGCCGGCTTGAAGACGAGCTTAGTGGCAAAGAAAAACACACCAAATTTGGGCTATAAAAATGCCCCAGTTTGAAAGATCTGACTGGATATGAAAATATTAGCCCTGATAAAAATGGTAGATATGAAATGAAGAATGAAGAAGAAAATTTTACTTCAAAAAGAAGTGAAATTCAGGTTTTGCCCTTAACCTGGATGGAACGGAAAAATACCTCGTGTAGAAACGAAGCTCAGGTTTGACCCTTAACCTGACCGGGGAATGAAATACCTTATCAAAGGAGGCTCATGTTTGTACCCTTATCTGATTGGGAGGAAAATGAATGGAATCCTCGAAGGAAGAAACCATGATGGAACCTTCGGATTTCCGCACAATGAATCCGATAGGGGTTTTGCAAAAGGATGAAATTGGGGTCCCTAAAGCTTGAAAAGGGGTTTGATTTTGGGCGCCTCATTGCTGAGACTAAATAACTTTTGAAATTAGTGACCTTTTGCGAGAAAATGATTGGTGGCTTAACCTCAAGCCGAAATTGGACTGTCTATGGTGGGACAGTGGGGACACAGGAAAGTGTGTGAATCTGAGAGCCCATGCGCTCAGATTATACCAACAGAAGGGAAGGAATCTTGAAAACTCCCATTATCAAGTCCTTAAAAGGGATAACAACTGATGTCAGGATGCGCCAAAGATGAACCTCAAACTCGTGTTTCACACGCCAGGATAGCTAGAAAATATTGTCAAAATGTTGAAAATTATTGTTGATTCAAAATAATTGAAAATTATGCACATTGTTTTGAAAATATTCCCTCGGATTCAAATTTCTTGCAATTGACTTTCTTTCAAGGAGGCTATCAATTTCCTTGATATGAATAGAAAAGAGAGTATTCTTGATATTGTGAAAGCAATTGGTGAAGGAATATTGATAATAGAATTTCACAAATTTTAAAGAAGATTCTTGACAGATTCGGCAGTCTGATATCCTGGGATTCTTTTCTCATGATGATCTTTCTGCCCACTTTTTTTTTCTTTTTTCTTTTTTTTTTTGGCAAAATTAGAGCTCTCTTAGGCTTTTGGGGATTTTATTACATCATCCTTCATTTTGGAGATGTCCTGACTTTTCTCTCTTTTTTTTTTGGAAGGGTACATCACAAACTCCTTCATCTTGAAGATGTTCTGATCCTTCTTTTTCTCTTAGGGATTATATCGACGGTTATTAGCTCATTGGTTGGAAATCGCTTGATGATAGCGGAAATTAAATATCTTTTAGGGTTTGTCGGGAGGCTCATCGCAGTCGCCTTCATCTTGACGGTGCTCTGAACTTTCCCTGGAAGGATCCGTCACAAACTCCGTCATCTTGAAGATGATTCAAATCTTCTTTGGCCCCGGGGGTCTACTCGCCTAATTCGCCTTCATCTTGACAACAATTGAGAGATCCCTTTTGCAGATATTTAATTGCAGCTTAGGTGATTGAGGAGATATAGGGATTTAATGGATTTTTCTGTATCACCCAGGATATTTCGACTGCTTTATTTTCCAAGAATGATCTTTAAAAATGTGCCATTGACTGCGATCAATATCGATCACTTATGGCTTTGCAACAACATTGAATTTCCTTTTGCTGGCCATATCGAGGATTTATTCTTCATCCTTTTGGTTGGCCAATAAAAAGAATTTGAATTTTGAATCCTTTTTCACGAAAGCTTTGACCTTTCGGAAATAATACTGATGGTATTATGAGGTAATGTTTTTGTGCCATAAAAATTTTTGAAATCAACAAATATTTAATGACAAATTGGCAAGATTTTCTTGAAATCCTTTGTGGAAGCAAGTATTTGAAGCACAACGCAACGCATCCATGACAGAAATTTTCTTCTCCTTTCCCCAAAGGAGAAGATTCAGAAATGGGAAATAGAAATTACTCCTCTCCTCCCTGAAGAGGAGGTATTTGCAAAACGAACTTTCGAAGAGAAATTAAGCTTTCGTCAAAACTTCCTAACATTAGGCTTCTCTTATGGAAAGGGGGCCGGTAATGGTGAGGTCGGTGAATTGGTCATGAAGGAACGAGTCCATCACACTCTCCCTAAAAAGAGGGTCCTTCATGATGAAATGGCCTAGTACGAAATTATGGTCACAAGGAAAGCGAACTTCCGTCGAAGCTCTCCCTGAACTAAGGGTTCCTTGTATGAAATTAGAATTTTGTTTTGCAAACGGTTCACATGGACACGAGTCCCTTCAAACTCTCCCTGAAAAGGGGCTAGGTGAACAAAGGATAGCATGCGAAAAGAACGAGCTCCCTTGAACTCTCATTGTAAAAAGGGTCTCTCGCAAGATGAAATGACTAAAATTGGTATTGGGTGACCAAAAGGGTCGAAATTGGAAATTGAAATTTTGAAATTTGATATTTGAAATTGGAAATTGGAAATTGGAAATTTGGAATTTGGAAATTGATATTTGGAAATTGGAAATTGATTGACCCGAAGGTCGAAATTGGAATTTATTGACCCAAAGGTCGAATTTAAAAATTTGACAATTGGTTGACCTGGAGGTCGAAATTGGAAATTTGGAAATTGATTGACCCAAAGGTCAAAATTAGAAATTGGGAAATTGGTTGACCTGGAGATCTGAAATTGGAAATTTGGAAATTGATTGACCCGAAGGTCGAAATTAAAAATTTGGAAATTGGTTGACCCGGAGGTCTCAAATTGGTAATTGGGTGGCCCAAGGGCCGAAATTGGAATTGGAAATTGGAATTTTGAATTTAGAAATTGGAAATTGGAAATTAGAAATTTTGAAATTGATTGACCCGAAGGCCGAAATTGGAAATTAGTTTATTGGGAACAACATGGGTTCAATAGGAATTCAGCCTGAGAACGTGGATCAGGAGGACTTCAACCTACAGATCAAATATCTGAAAAATACCAATCCAAAAGGAGTTCGACCTAAGGACTGTAAAGAATATTGGATCAGGAGGACTTCAACCTGCATATCAAATTTTTGGCAGTGGGATTAGTTCCGAAGGGGTTCAACCTAAGAATCGGGGATCAATAGGAATTCAACCTACAGATCGAATTTTTTTAGGATGAGACTGGTTTGAAAGGGGTTCAACCAACAAATCACATTGGTTCCGCAGAGGTTCGACCTACGAACTATCCATTCCATAGGAATTTAACCTAGGGATCACAATCTAAGAAGTAAGGATTCAACTTGTGAGCTTTGAATGGACCAGGTGCTAAACTGGGTTTTGAGGGAAGATTCAAATCGGAATTCAAATCTTCAAGGAAAAACTAAATGAATTGGGTTTTGAAAGAAAATTCGAGTCGGAACTCTAATTTTCTAGACCAATTCTAGACATTTGAATTGGATTTGGAAGAAAACTCGAGTCAGAACTCTAATTTTCTAGACCAATTCAGAAGGAAAAGAAAATTCAGGTCGGAACTCGAATCTTCGAAGGAAAACTAGATCCATTGGAAGGAAAGAAAATTCGAGTCGGAACTCGAATCCTGAAGGAAAACTAGACCGGTTAGAAGGAAAGGAAATTCGAGTCGGAACTCGAATCCCGAAGGAAAAATAGACTAATTAGAAGGAAAGAAAATTTGAGTCGGAACTCGAACCTTGAAGGAAAACTAGACCGGTTAGAAGGAAAGAAAATTCAAGTCGGAACTGGAATCCCGAAGGAAAACTAGACCGGTTAGAAGGAAAGAAAATTCGAGTCGGAACTCAAATCCCGAAGGAAAACTAGACTAGTTAGAAGGAAAGAAAATTCAAGTCGGAACTCGAATCTCGAAGGAAAACTAGACCGGTTAGAAGAAAAGGAAATTCGAGTCGGAACTCGAATCCCGAAGGAAACTAGACTAATTAGAAGGAAAGAAAATTCGAGTCGGAACTCGAATCTCAAAGGAAAACTAGACCGGTTAGAAGAAAAGGAAATTTGAGTCGAAACTCGAATCCCGAAGGAAACTAGACTAATTAGAAGGAAAGGAAATTCGAGTCAGAACTCGAATCCCGAAGGAAAACTAGACTAGCATGGATTAGGTTTGAAAACATTAACCAATAAACCAGATTTAGAAAGTTTGACCAATAAAAATTGGATTTTGAAAGTTCGACCAATAACAATTGGATTTTGAAAGATGTACCAGTGTGAAAACTGAATTTTAGAAATGAACCAGTATAAGTATTGGATTTTGAAAATGGATCAGTACGAATACTGTTTTTGGAAGAATTACCAGCATGAACACTGGATTTTGAAGATTTACCAGCACAAACACTAGATTTAGAAAATTTTACCAGCACGAACACTGGATTTTGAAAATCTTACCAGCACGAACACTGAATTTTTGAAAGTCTTACCAGCACGAACACTGGATTTTTGAAAATTTACCAGCATGAACACTGGGTGTTGGAAATTTACCAGCACGAACACTGGGTTTTTGAAATTTTACCAGCACGAACACTGGATTTTGAAAATCTTACCAGCACGAACACTGGATTTTTGAAAATCTTACCAGCACGAACACTGAATTTTGAAAAATTGCTAGCACAAACATTGGATTTAGAAAATTTTACCAGCACGAACACTGGGTTTTTTTTAATTTTACCAGCACAAACATTGGATTTTTGAAAAATTACCAATTGATTCTGATAGAAGATTTTCAGTCTTCACCCTCACGATGACTTAGACAACTGTCGGGGTCTCAGGATTTATCCCTTACCCTGAATGGGTAGTTCAGGTTTATCACTTAACCTGAAGGGAAAATGAATTTGATGCAAATGAATGTAAATGGATGCAAATGAATGCATGTAAATGCAAATGGATGCAAATGTATGCATGTAAATGCAAATGGATGCAAATGTATGCAAAATGATGTAAATGAATGCACATGCATGCAAAATAAGAGATTTGTTTGATCCTGCCTGCATACAGAATGTTTTGAAGATAATTTTCAAAATAATGCCCCAGTATAACTGGGGAGTGAGAAGTTGGATGAAAGGATAAGTACTTGATATTTGAAGAATGCTTTCTGACTTTGGATTGATTCTGGGACTCTGAAGAGGGTCATTCCTCATGAAAGAACATTTTGCAGAGAAGGAGAATAAAAGGTGACATCAAGTTTATGAGAAAATGGGTAATTTATTCAATCATTGAAGATAAATAACAAGTTGGTAAGAAAACTGAGACTGTATTGTCCTTTTAAAATGACCAAAAGCAAAATGATTAAAGATGACATAGCCTTGACATTATCAGTTTCTTGGAAAACTTGATCAGGATGGTCAACTGGTATCTTCCTCATTTTCAACAAGGATCTTGCAGATGCGATCTTGAATGATGTTCTTCAGGACGAAACAGTTCTCAGTGTCATGCCCTACTGCCCGATGAAATTTACAGAATTTTTCTTTGAATCTGCCCATGACTGTTGCAGGATCAACTACTTTAGGTAAACGGATCATATCTTTTGCGAGCATGTATTCCAGAACACTCTCTAGTGTCTGATCCAGAGGGGTGAACTTTCGATCCTTTCTCCAATCCTTGTGCTTTGGCTTTTCTTGACCTTTCTCTTTATGCTGAGGACTAGATTGAAGAGGCTTATCATTGTTGGAGAACTTTCCTTTTTGGCCTTTAGATCCCTCTGAATAGTTATCATGATTACAATCATCGGCATAAAGAGTAAAGTGAGCCTCTAGAGTTCCGACCATATCTTTTGTGAGCATGTATTCTAGGAAACTCTCGAGTATTTGATCCAATGGGGCCATCTTGCGGTCCTGGTTCCGACTGTCATGTTGTACTTTTTGCTGATTGCTTGACTTCTGTTGAGACTTGGCTGAGATATTTGACCAATATTCTTTCTTATTCTCAACGAAGAAATTCTTGTCGGTATAATCTTGGACAATGTTCTTGAAGACAAAACAGTGGTCGGTATCATGCCCTACCGCCCGATGGAATTTGCAGAACTGGTCCATAAATCTTCCCATGATTGTGGGAGGATTTGTGACTTTTGGGAGTTTTACCAATTCTTTGGCCAACATATATTCAAGGATTTCATCGAGAGACTGCTCGAGAGGAGTAAACTGGCGATCGTAACCCCAGCCGTCCCGCTTTATCTTTTCTTTCTGTTGACTCAATTTTCCACTCTGCTTAGAAGATTTCTCTTTCTGACTTGTATGATTGCCTTTGCTATCTTTGCAATCATCGCGGTTGGCATTAACGAAGAAGGTGGACTTCATCTTCTTTTTTGGATCTTGATTATTCCTAACAGGAGTGATGCCTTCGTAGAGGTTTTTGCTCGCAAAGACCTTCTTGCCCTTGTCACGGTCTTGCAAATTTTTAATCACCTCAGCCATTTTCTTCAACTGCACTTAGACTAGATCATCCATTGCTTGACTCTTCAATTTATAGGCTATCCCTTGTTTATGGGGGGATCTTTGAAATGCTTGTTGAGATTCATATTCTTCATCAGTGTCCTCTACTGATTTCCCTTCATTTGTTGTATCAGCATCCTGAATAGGCTTCTTAGACAACTTCAAAACCATTTTGACTACCTGTCCCTTTGCCTTCTGCTTGACTTGGGTCATCTTTGCACTCGCTTCAGCTTGTTCTGCCAACATCTTGCTCATCATCATCTTTTTGAACATGTCATATATCTGAGGATCCATGTCATCCTCAACCTGCTGCCCTTGATTTTTGCCCGAGCGCGGGGAATCCATCTCTTTGTTCGAGGCTGTTGAATATGTGATGCCTTCGACTGGTGCAGTTTTCTTCCCTGACCATGTCTGAACCATCGAATATCACGAATGCTGTCTTGAGGGCAAAATTGATGATTAGGCTTTTGAAAGAGATTTTGATTGGAAGAGAATATTTGCTGAGAATTTTGGTAGACAATTGAAAGAATATCCCATTACTAAGGATTGAGTCGTCGTTGGGATTACGACAATTGCGTTGTCATTCCTTTGCAAAGAAAATAAAAAACTGAAAATTATGCCTTGTTACCCAGACGAGGTCGTCAAACCAAGAATTGAGGAATTTGAAAGATTTTCATTCATTGAAGGGAAAACATGATTGCATCAATAATAAACTTGGGAAAGAGGTGGCAGACACACAATTTGCCACCACTCTTTATAAGTAGCAGAGACACGAGAACCGGGAAAAAGTGAAAGTGTAACAAAAGAATCCAAGCCATATCTGGCAGAATGGTGTGTTCCGGACCACTGTGCTGATGTAAGGTCAAACTCTGGCACGACTCCTGATAGCAGCCGCATCTCTATGTGCTTTTGTCTCTGAGAAAACTGTCGAACACATCGCTCTGGATGATAGTAGGCGCAGAAGAATGTACCAAGCAGCTTGAATCTCTTGCCATATGCATAGGTGTATCTGGGAGGTGATAACTCTCGATCAAAATAGTCTCATACCACTTCTTCTTCCTGCAGATAATCGATCAGGAATCGGTACCGCGCAACTGGAAGGAGCTCCTTGCCGTTATATCTGAACGAACTGGCTCTGGTCGGCACATGCTGAAGGAACCAAGACTGAAGAGCATAGGTACATCCCTCGACTAAGATGGACTCTCCAAGTGTGAAGCGGGTCAATCCTCTGTATAGAAAAGCAAGCGCGACCATGGCTATCGAGAGACTGCTGGTCTGTCGACTTCCCCATCTTCTCAAAAGTTGTACTATTCTAACATCCACATAATTTTGCCCGTCTGGAAAGAAGGCGAGTCCCACAGTACATAGAACCATCGCATGTTGAATTCTCTCTCGAGCTGTTCTGGACAACGAGCTAACTTCTGCAAATTCTCTATACTGCCGGTAGATCTCGATCAGGCTCACGCACTCATTCCCGTTTTCTTCAATCAGTGGCCAAGACTTACGCCCTGTCATGCGAGCCACGACATCTTTAGGGTCCAGACCCTTGACATTGATAAGAAACTGCTGCTCTAACGATTCTCCAGGCTGACCGGCTGGCTCAGGGAGTCTCATGATCTCTGAAAATTCATCCATCAATAGTGCCATCTCGCCCCACGGGAACCAGAACGTGCAAACGCGCGGATTCCACCGCTCTGCCAGTGCATGAATCAGATTGCCGTTGACTGTCAACTTTCCCACTGTAGATGCCAATTCCAACCCGCAATCACTCAAGTGTTCCAGAAACATACGAAAGAAGTTTTTGAAACAGACATAGTACCACCGGGGGAAGAAGGGTCCGGTGCTGAGAGCTCGATGCTCGGGAAGACTTTGTCGCACCTCGTAGGAGATGTGACCCTCAGTAAAAACGGAGTTGAGTTGACTGGATGCCATTGGACTGAAAGATATGAAAATTGGAATTTAACATTGAGAAAAATACAAGAATTTTGAAAATTGCAGGCAGGAAAAAATAAAAAGCTAGAAATTCGAAGTCCAGAGGAACGAAAGAATGTAAAATCTCCTGGAGTTTTGAAGAAAAGGTGGATAATTTAAAAAAATCGTCCAAGGTTTTTGAGAAAAAGGAGATATTTGGAGTTGATCTCCATTTGAATGCTCATTTACATGCCATATATTTAGTATAAGCAGCGGCGGAGTAAAGAAATGCATATACTATTGTTCAGGGTGTTTAACCGAACGAAATATTTTACATATATATTTGCAGAAAGCAGGAGCCTTGGTGTCATTCAACACGACGGCGTAGGTAAATGCATAATCGAAAGTGCAGTAATCGAAAATTACAGAAAGCATGAGCCTTGGCATCATACGACGTGACGACAAAGGTAAATTACATAGCCTGTGCAATATAGGACGCGTCTGCAGAATTAGCAGATATACACATAGATCCGCATCCAACGATAGTTATGAGGTGAGCGAGTGAACACCAAAGTGTTCTAAAGGGCTCAACCAAGAACTAAAGCGAGATACCATTTTGAAGAATGCATATACCGCGTATTCGAACATATATATCCGATGATAGTTACGAGACGAGCGGGTGAATACCGAAGTGTCCAAAAAGGGCTCAATCAAGAACTAAAGCAAGATACTACTTTAGAAAGTATACGCTATATACAAGCAATCAAATACTTGAGAGAGATGGTTTAATGAAGCGAACTTACTTCAATTTGAGAAAGAAATGACTCCGGAACGCTTCGATGCTTCGAACGAGGCTCGACTTCAAAAAGGATCAACTCCGAACTTTGAACGAAAAAGGACTTGGAATTTGACTTTGAACCAAACCAGGTTCAAGTCAAGTCAACTGAGTTTGAGCTAGGTCAGGTGGGTTCAGACCTAGGTCAGGTGGGTTCAGACCTAGGTCAGGTGGGTTCAGACCTAGGTCAGGTGGGTTAGGACCAGGTTAGGCAGGCTAAGACCAGATCATGCAGGCTCAGGCTAAGTTAGGCAGTCTCAGACCAAGTGGGCTAGGTAGGAGAGGTTCTAGAGAGAGAAAGAGGAGGAGAGAGAGGGGGGTTGGCGATTTTCTAAAGGAGGGGGGGTCCTCTATTTATAGGGGAGGTTGCTTAGGGGCTAAGCAACCCCATTTACCCAAATGCCCCTGGCTTTTCTGAGAATTCCTTCCTTGGAAG
The DNA here is from genome assembly GCF_984573655.1 of Nuphar pumila. Lineage (NCBI taxonomy): Eukaryota > Viridiplantae > Streptophyta > Magnoliopsida > Nymphaeales > Nymphaeaceae > Nuphar > Nuphar pumila. The sequence continues at coordinate 100,665,912 of NC_143249.1, forward strand.
GTGGTGGAACATGCTGGAAGGCTCTGGAATGTCCTTGAAGGTGCTGGAACAGTCTAAAATATTCTAGAATGTTTTTCTGAGAAATATTTTTGTGGGTTCCACCAATATTTCTGTGGGTCCCGCAAAAATTTCGGGTTTTGGGTGATTTTTTTCCGAAAAATTCTGAGTACGCCTTTCCTTTCGTATTGACGTAACTAAGAAAGTTGGCTCGAGGAAATCCTTTGATTTTGTTCAGGTAGAAAGTTATGGCTTCTAGAGTGTTTGAGCATATATTCGCGATTCGACGAATATCCTAAGTATAACTGGCTCGCATGAATTGATTTGTTTCACATTCTGAGAAAAATGTTATTTTGATAGGTAAATGCCTCATGAATTTATTCAGATATTTTCTGAAAAATTGTGGGTCTTACAGGTCCTGTCGAACCAGACATGTTGGTTCTTTTTGCTCAGCCGAGCACTACCTAGCTGTTGCGCGGCTACCTCTTGGCAGGCACACCCACTTGGCTGGATCGAGTTGGGTGCAGCCTAGGTGCGATCTAGAGCAACCCAACACCTCAGGGATTTGCCCAACCCTACCTGCCCCAGGTCTGAGTCCATTCGGAATAGACCTAAGCGTCCCCTATTCCAACCGAATAGCCCTTGGGCGGCTGCTGCATGCCGGGTTGTAAACACCCTAAATTTTCACCCTCATTCAGTGTTTATATTTCATGTGTCACTACAGGTCACTGCATGCATTTGGCATATCATTTCATTGCATTGCATGTCATTTCATCTCATTATCGAGATCCTGAATTCCCGTTTTCAAAATATTAAATCCAGATTCGAGTCTTTAAAAACTTTTCTTTCGAAATCAATTTTAAAACCTAGGTTTTAAATCAACATTTTTGCCATTTGCCAACTCCAAGGATCTTATATTTCGAAATGTTTTCCTCAAAAAACAATCTGGATTCATTTTAAACTCAATTTCAAATAATTCCAATTCTCAGATTAGACCCATTTAGGTGGTGCCGCTTCTGGATTCCTTTATTTATCAAAAATCTTAAAAATTTCAGAGTCCTAGTTGGACCAGGACTCTGTATTTTCATCTTTTTGAATCTTTTTAAAACCCCATTCTGATTTTAAACCAGTTGTGGTCATATCCTTACCCATTCTCCTCGTTTTTGGCCAAAATTTTAGAATCCCAGTCCAATCAGGACTCTTTTTCCAGAATACTAGTTGGATCAGGACTCTTTTTCTAGAGTCCTAGTTGGATCAGAACTCTATGTTTTACTACCCTTTTTACCTATTTTTGAGAAAACTTATCAAAATTCTTTATTTTTGGCCAAAATTCTAGAGTCCCAATCGAATTAGGACTCTTTCTCAGAGTTCTAATTGAATCAAGACTCTATCCTGATTTCGTCTGTTACTTCTGTTCTTCACTTGTTTTCAAAATCTTCTCATCTGACTTTCAAAATATTTCATTTTAGCCAAAATTTTAGAGTTCTAATCGGATTAGGACTCTTTCTCGGAGTCTTAATCGAATAAGAACTCTAACTTTCGTTGGTATTCTGCCTATTTTTAATCAAATCTTTTTAAAAAAATTCAAAATAAGTCAAAAACTCAGAGTTTTAGTTAAACCAAGACTCTGTTTGAAGAGTCCCAGTTGGATCAGGACTCTGACCCTGATTTCAATTTTGGGAGAATCTTTCAAAAATCTTTCTATCTATCAAAATTGTTATACCTTTATCATAGAATTTCAAAATTCTGGGATTTTATCCTAGAGTCCTCATCGAATCAGGACTCTATCCAAAGTTTGTTTTCTCACTTTATTCTCACTGGTTTTCAAAAGTTCTATTTGAATCTCATCATTTTCTTCTTAGAAAATAAAAAATTCTCGGAGTTCTAGTCGAACTAGGACTCTTCCTTAGAGTCCTAATCAGATTAGGACTCTAAACCGGACTTCAATTTTATTTTATTTTCACCTATTTTTCAAGATTCTTTCATTTGTTTTTCAGAAAATACCAAAAAAATCTAGAGTTTCAGTCTGATCAGGACTCTGACCCAAAGTCCTAATCCAGTTAGGAGTCTATTCTTAAGTTTGTTTTACTTCTATTTTTATTCATTTCCATTTTCTTTTAAAAAATTAGGTCATTTTGCAAAGTTCCGGTTGATTCAGGACTCTATTTCAGAGCTCTGATTGAGTTAGGACTCTAACCTTGACTGTATTTTTCGACTTGTTTTTACCACTTCTGATAAAATCTTTCAAAAACCTTTTTCATCTGGCTTTCAAAATCCTAAAATCTTAGAGTCCTAAAATTTCAGAACTCTAGTCCAGAGTTCCAGTATGATTGGGACCCTATTTTCATGCCTTTGAATTTTATTTATTGATTTTAACCCATTTTCAAAGCTATTTTCAGTCTTTATTTCAAATTTTCAAAACTTTGATGTGGAGCCCACTCAGTTGGTGCCATATCTAAAAGAGTTCTGACCCAGTATGGACTCTGTGCCATTTCAAAACTTTCAATTCCAAGTTTACTTTTGAAACTCTTTTGAAAAGTTGTTCATTTTCAAGTTTTAAAATCGTTTTTTAAAATTCAAGTGAGGCCCACTCGGGGTGGCGCCACAACTGATAAAGTCAGGGTTAGTGAATGCCCTACTTAGGTTAGGAATCTAGAAGAGTTCAAACTTGATTTCAAAAGTCATATTTTTTTTACTTTAGATTTTAACCTTGATTTTAAAGTTTTAAATTAAGGTTTTTTTAAAAACGCCAAATGGTGCCACATTTGGATTTTTTTTTAGGGTTTTTTTAGAGTCTAATTAAGAGTCAATTAGGGCTAGCTAATTAGGGTTATAGTTAGGTTAGAATCCTCTAGGAAAATTGTTGTTTCTCAGTGGATTTATTAGAAAGAGTCCTGAAAAAAGAAAAAACCTCTTAATTATACCTGATTAAGTGACTTTTTGAAAACCTATAAAAGAGGGACTTTAAGAGGTCAAAGAAGGCTTCTTTTTCTCTCCCAATTTCATGGCCTCTCTCTCCTCTCCAGCACCTCTTCCTTTCTCTATTGCAGTTGCATCCCCCAAGGTTGTTTTTTATACTTTATTTCGTGCTTTTTTATTAATTTTTTTATGATTTTTCAATAGATTTCACCATGGGAGCCTCGTGTTTCATAGATTTAACCATGGAATCCATCCAACAACCTGAAAAACAACCCAAGAAGATGATCTAACTCAGTTTGAGGGTAATTTCCAGGATTCTAATTCATTAGAATCGATGAGAGGTACGTCTTCTATGTTCTTAACAGATGAAAGATGCAATTTACCTGTTAAATGGGCTAAATCCATCCTTTCAAAGGTAAAATCAATTACAGCCATGGATTCTCTATTTTTTTTATTTTTTAGCATATTAATGTTTATTGCATATGTTTCAATTAGGTATTTTTTATTGTTTTTCATTGTTAAATCATGTTTTTTTAGGGTTTTCTTAGATTTTCAAGTGTTTGATTCTAAATCTGTAGAAATTATGTTGTTTTGTATTTAAATATGTATTTAAAATTTATGATTTTTTTATATATAGTTCATATATGTGTCAGTGAGTCTCTGTAAAAAAATCAGAGGCTTTGGGATTCGAAAACTCTGTTAGAAAAATATAAAGTCGAATCGAGATTTTTGTTGATTAAAATCGTTGTTCAAGTTCAAGTATAAATTGTAGATGTGATATTTCTTTTATCCGATATTTGATTCAAAATTTGTAAATTTAAGTAGCTTTGTGTTAAAGTCAGCTATTTACTGTAAAATTTTCATAATTTTTTGTCACAGTTTGTTATTTTTCCTCTGTCATAAAGTCAGATCCATGTTTTATTTAGAACTCATTATGATTTACTAAAACCCTAATTCAACTTGTGTTGATCATAGATCCTTAACCGTAGATCTGATTCATAATCTATAAAAAAGGAAGTTCATTATTTATATGTCTATTATGTACTGCTGAAATATCAGAATTTTTTGATGAAGTATGATATTTTTCCTTGTATTTTGAATCAGAAGTGCCTGTTTGATCAATTTTATATTCATTAAATTTAAGTCCAGATTGTCGGAATGATATCTCCCTAACCGAAGATGATTTTTACAATTTTTAAAATAGAGATTCTTTATATTTTTGTTTATTATGGCTCTGTAAATGTTTATAAATTTCTATGGTAGATTGACCCCTGATTTGGGTCTGACACTGAAACTGGTACGTGCCCGCGGGTAAAAATAACATATTTTAGGGTTTTAATGCAATTTTTAAATTGGAGTAATGTAAAAAATATCATTTTTTTATTCCAATCTAATTTTAAGGTTATAAGAAGTTTATATGTCAATTTTTATCAATTTTAGATCTCATTTGATGCTTGAATGGATTAAATTGCAAAACAGGGTGCCCGCAGGATCCTGAAACACTACCAAAATCATGATTTTCATGATATTTCTGAATTTTCGTATATAAGTTCATGTTTTAAGGGTTTGTTAATGTTTAGAATCATATTAGGACACTTCATGGTCGATTTTCTTGTTATTTGATTTTATTGAAATCCTAAACCCAAAGTTTTTACCAAAATATTTTCTGAAAACCCTGATTTCAAGGTCATAGTCTCGCTATCGGGGGCATTTTGGTTATTTGACCTCATTTTTTATATTCTTAACTTGGATTTTCTTATTTTCAATCATACCACATCATCTTATGTTTGATTTATTTTCATTTGAATTCCAAAACCTCATTTTTACAAAATATCTTTCTGAAAACCCTTGGTTTCAAGGCCATAGTCTTGTTATCAAGGGTATTTTGGTCATTTTGAGCCCCAATTTCGAATTTTCAAATCTCATTTTCATATTTCTTCAATTTTATTTCCTATTTCATTATGTTTATCTTAGGAAATCATGGAAAAAGGCTTATATCTAGCAAAATCCAGTAATTTCTAGATATTACTGGATAAATCTAGAAAAGCCAACATATTTTTACTAACAAGTTTTCTAGTTTTGAAGGGATATTGAAGACTTTACTTTCCTTTAATTTTCTTTATTTAAATTCAATTAGTGATGTAAATTAAATGTAAACTTTGGAATAAGAATTTCAATTTCTGCTTAGATTAGGATTTGCATTGCATATAGTTTGAACTTTGATATATAACTGTTATGCTTGTCATTCATGTGCATATTTCTACAAATTCACCATGGTCTACAAGAATGGCACGTTCACTAGCTCTTATGGAGTTGACAAACTCGGTGGAATTCGTATTTATGGCCATAGTCAGAATACGAATGAGACCCAGATTTGTGATCTTCGTATTAGCCACATTCAGCCTGTAAGACCCACAAATTTTTCTGAGAAATTCACTGCTTGCTTGGTAATGATATGTATGCTTTCGTGTGTTTGTGAGATTATAGCACGTAATTTGATGTAAAGTGACTGTGCTTTGTATTTCTGCTTTGTGCGCGCGACCCGAAAATCACGTAAGTTCACTGTGTAAGAATGAAGAGCCTAATTCCGGATGAATTAGCTTCTGAAACTTTAAGGGTTAATTTATTATATGTTTGTATAGTTTTTCCCCGAATTTGGGACCCATACGACGTAAAAACCCTGTCAGTGCATGTGAATTACGAGTTTTGCTCGACGATTGGACACGAATCGTAATACGCTTAATTCTTGCAAACAAATGAGAATTTTCTAAAGAGGTATTGAGCATTCCATGTTAATTGAGGTGTTAAAAAGAACTAAATGACTTATTGGAATTAATTTTATATTTTAATGCATTAATTAAGCAATGTTTTGAAACATTATGCATAGGCGATTTTGGATTTGGATCCGGATTGGCTAGAGGAGGCCCAACTCATTTGGGTGCCCCTCTAGAGGACGATTTTGAGCTTGTTTGACCATCTGGTCAAAGGTAGACCAGCTGGGTGGCATATTTGAAAGAATTTGCATGGTTTTTGAAAAGAAGGTCACAATTGGCCATTTTCTTTTTAAAGACTCATGATGAAGCATAAAGCTTCATCATAAGGGGCGAGTTTTCCAAAGAAGAGGCATGGGGCTGGCGCCCCATGGCATTTTTGCAAACAATTTGAAAGTTTTCAAATAATCTAAATCGGTTGGGCATAAGGGGAGTCACCTAAGGGCACCTCATTGTAAATTTTAGAAACATTAAAGGCTTTCTTCAATGGCATTTTTGAAAGAAAAATTAAAAAGTTCAAAAGGAGAACATGCATTGGGCATGGACATCTAAGGGGGGGGCGTGGAGCACCCCAGCCCTCCATCCAAGCTGGGTTTATCCCAGCCGTCCACTGCTTTTAGCCCTAACTATTTAAGTTTTTTAGAGAGAGAAAAAGCTCATTTCATTTGGGCGATTTTTTTGGTGGAGCTCCTCTCTCCTCTTTCCCTTCTTCTCCAACCGTGAGTGAGTCTGAGAGAGGTTGAGAGTGTGAGTGGTGTGGAGCAGCTTCAACTCTAGTGTCTACTCCACCACCTCCTCCTCCGTTGGCAAAGCCTCGAAGGTGAGTTCTCCTTTCATATACCGTTTTGTGGATTTCGATTTGAACATGTCCTACATGTTCTTGCATTTTCGTAAGTCTCCCTTTTTACATATCTTAAGGTGGGTTTTCGTTTGAAAGCACTTTGATTTTTGGTTCCACGTTGATGATTTCTTTAAGCAAGCTTGCATGCATTGAAGTTGGTTCTTCGATTGAGCAATGTATTGGTGTTTTTGCACGATTCGTGAGCCACCACTACATGGTTTAACACAGTTTTGTGGATTTTAACGGGTGTGCTTGCATGACTGCATTTCCGATTTAGCATGCTTGCATGTGTTTTGTTGTGCAATAAAGTAATACGTACTATGAAATTATTCCAGATTCTGCTTGCCTTGGTTTTCCCTTTTCACAACTATGCATCGATCATTATTCGTGGGTTTGATTCATGGCAGCACGGTTCTGCCCTGTTATGGCAGTGAAACCGTGCTGCCAAGGCATTTTTCTACTTTGGCGAGGAGGCTTTAGGCCGACCCCCATGCGCAGCAGCCATACCCAGTTGGGTCGACCCCTTTGGGGTTCGGGCGATGCTGGCCCGAGGTAGGTCGGGCTGAGCCCCATCCTTGTTTGGCCCTTTTCATCTTTCTGTTGGGCGTCCAGAATTTTCTGGACGCTATGCTGCATTTCGGGTGACCCCCAGGCCGACCACAAGTGGATCAGTCTGGGCGCCCTTCTTTTTTTCCTTATTTTTGATTGGTGTGTGTGATCATCGCAAAATTTTTCCTCTTGTTGTTTCTCTCTCTTCCTTCTCTTTTCCTTTCAAACCTCTATTTCCTCCTTTTTTGAAGAGAGAAAATAAAAGACAAAAAAGAAGAGAGAAGAGAAAAGAAGAGAAGAGAGAAGAGGAACTCTTTTGCGGGGTCTCACTTGACCTTTATTTGAAAATATTTAGAAAATTACTCGCCTCCGTTTTAAAATATTTTGCAGAAAAATAGGGAGACGGGATTCGCTCGTCGGTACGAGGTTCGACGGTTCCTGGCGCCTTTACCAGGGGTAATCGAACCAAGGATCAAATTTATGCCTTTTGCTTTGCCTAAATATTATCTAAGAATTTATCCTAAGTCTAAATGCACAAAGAATCATGCTTGTGCAATGCAAGGATATATGCTATTTAAAAAATGATTTTGGAAATTTCCAAGTTTTTCTGAGATGAATTTGATAATAGAGTAAAGAAATGGTTTCTAACTTAGAACTTGAGATAGATCTTGGATAGATGTTTGAAGTTCTAAGTCTTTGAAATAATCAAAGTTTGGGAAAATAAATCTAGACTTTGAAAAGAATGAGTTGATGTTTTCGAGAAGAAAAGGAGAATAAAGGAAGTTTCAGAGTAAAAAATGGAATTAGAATTTTGAATCTGGATGAATGATTGAAATGGAATTGAATTTTCAGATTTTGAAATTAGAATGAGATTTAAGAAAATCAAATAGAATTGGGTTTAAGAGAAGTGGAATTGGTTTTTTGGGAATTTGGAAATCAAGATAGACTTGGATTTGAAATCAGGAATTCAAGATGGAATTTGAATCCAAAGTCCGGATCCTAAATAGAATTGAGATCCAAGATGAAATTGAATTCTGGATTTAGAATCCTAAATGGGAATTGGATCTGAAATCTAAGATCCAAGATGGAATTGGATCTGAAATTTGGAGTGGAATTTGGATCTGAGGTATGAGATCCAAGATGGAATTGAATTCTGGATCCTAAAAGGAATTTGGATCTGAAGTCTAAGATCCAAGATCGAATTGAATTCTGGATCCTAAAAGGAATTTGGATCTGAAGTCTGAGATCCAAGATAGAGTTGGATTTTGGATCCTAAAGAGAATTTGGATCTGAAGTCTGAGATCCAAGATGTAATTGGATTCTGGATCCTAAATGGAATTGGATCCAAGGTCTAGAATCCAAGATGTAATTTGGATCTGAAGTCTGAGATCCAAGAGGAAGTGGAACTCTGAATCTTAAATGGAATTGGATCCAAGATCTTGGAATTGGATTTTTGAAGTTTAAATTTAGAAGATGAATCAAGAATTTCAAAGTTTGAGCTTTGAAATTTGGGATGTTGATTTGAATTCGAATTTGAAGCTTGAATTAAGAATCCCAAAGTTGAATTGAACTTTGAATTTGATTTGAAATTTAGAAATTGAATCTTGAATATACAAATGAATTTCAAAGTCAAATTGGACTTTGAATTTGAAGCTTGAATTTGGAATCAGAAGATGAATTAGAGATCTCAAAGTTAAATTAAACTTTGAAATTGAATTTGGAAATGGAATTTTGAATATAAAATTGAATTTGAAATCTCAAAGTCGAATTGGACTTTGAAATCGAAATTTAAATCTTTCAAATAAGATAGAAGAATGAATTGAAATAGGAATTGAGGAAAGATATTTGAGATCACTTGGATTTTGAAAAAGAATTTTGAAAATATGATACAATTCTATCCTAAATGATGAATGAATTTAAAGAATTTAAAATTGGATTTTTAAAAAGCATATTTTATTCTTTCAACGAATTAAAATAAGATTGAAAATATAATACATCCTTGGCTAGGGTCATTGAATGTATTATATGATAATCTATATTTAAATTCAGGTGAAGAATAAAACATATTTTGGTGCTTTTATAGAGTTTAAAATGAAATTAACTCTCAATATACCCTGACTATGGCCATTGATATATATTTTGAGTTAATTTTAAGTTAAACTCTAATGGTGCACGTGTCATTCGTGTTTCCATTTGCGAGTTTTCAGAAACGAAGGAAAATAATGAAACAAATGTTATTTATATGCTCATCTATTCTAATCTAAGACTGGAATGTAAAAGTTCTCATTAATCTAGCTATTACAGAATTTACTTTTAAAAGAATTTCTAATTCTAGGAAAGAAAATGGAGGTTTTCATGTATCTCCTGCAAAACATTTAGTTAGTACCAAAAGATAGAAGTAGAAAAGAATTTGCAAAGTATTGCATTGAATATAGAACATGATGAGGAAGTACTTCTTCATGATTTATTGAAAACTTGCCTTGGGATAATATGTCAGACGAATGAGGGGTCCTAAACTAATGGGATGATGAATCCATAGGTATTCATATGAGAAAGATAAACATAATAAAAAGATGTGCATACCTTGGCTTAAATGTCATATACAATGCCAATGAAATGCTTTATGCCAAATACAGCTACACATGCTAAAAAAAAAGGTTACTATACATCGGGTATTGATGAAGGAAGGTATGTTGTGTGTGTCATGTGCACCTAGTGAAGTGTTGAGTATAGTGTATACCCGTAGCAGGTAGGTGCAGGGGATATATAGGAATTTTTTTTTTTGGAAGGATAGCCGTGACAGGGTAATGATATGCAAGTGTAAGTTGTTCTGAGTGGGATTCTCTGTATACAAGATGTATTGTGGTAGAGGTGCAACAAATATGCAATGTCATGCACTAAATTGATGTGGATGCAGTGGGTAAACAACAAACATAGCAACCCCAATTACAATGATGATAATGAATACCTAGATGACACGGCTGTGGTGGTATAGTGATGAATAACAAATAGGTAAATATAGAGAGATCTATATGGTGCCTACAGTAAGTGTTGTCTATATAAAGAGTGTTTATTAAGTAAAGATGCAGGTGAGAGTATGAATTTGATGAGGTGTGGATGAATCCAGTCTACAACAGTTTGAATTAAATTCATATGAAAGAAGGATATCATAATTAGTTTGTTGTAGAAAGGAAAGAGTTGCGGCTCATTCTGCAGGTTACTATGGACGACTTTTTTTTATAAGTCGTAGCACTTGACACAGTACTGTGCAGGCTTAAAATCTCAACGTTGTAATCTCCAAATGGATGTCCACATTGGTCATGAACTTGACCCCTGGCTTTCAAAATTGATGTCTTTACAAGTTGCCCTAAGAGTTTCCTTCAGCATTTCATCGACTGGCAGGTGATTTGTTTTCTAAGCTAGTCCTCAAGCTCGTTGAAGAGTAATTCTCAGTAAGGAAAACCCCAGTCAAACAAATACTTTCAGCTCTTTATTTCTTCTGAGATTTCCAGCAGTAAAAATTTCAGGAAAGTAAGTCCATGAGACACCTTAATGAAATTCGGTCTGGGGAACATCATGAAGCTTCATTCTAAAAACTCAGTAAAGCTCGGAATGCAAAGCTTGGGTAGAAAATTCAGTGGACATTCACTGGAAAAACTTATTGACTCTGATGGCTGATTCCAACGTCAGTGGCATTCAATAATTATTGATAGATATAGTAATGGTGTAATGGGAATAGTACTAATGAGATGCAGTTGGAAATGGTTTTGTGGGATGGATGCTGGGGGTAATAGGTGGATTAACTAAAAGCCAAACGTTGGATAGAAGCTGAGGCAACATGCAACTTTACCATTATCCTGATCTAGCTGAATTGTCTAACCTGCCAAACAAACCCAAGCCCCTAAGGCTACACAAGAGATAGGGCATTGAGTGATGCAATTGATGTATTGGAAGGGATGCAACGAAAATAGGTATGACACAATACCATGCTAACAGACATACATATATATATATATATACACATATATGTATATATGTACATATACATATGTAGAATGCAATTATATCACAATGTTTAGGATGAATGACCAATCAAATGCCATAACATAACAAGGAAAGAAAAAAAAAACGCTATACAGGGTAGATAAGATTCCATCAATTGAGCTCATGTACATGAAGCTTGTATCACAAGACTGTATGTAATTTCTGATTTTATAGCCAGAACATCTGTAAATTCTATACTGATTCTTACCTTAGGATGCATACACAAATATCATCAAATTGTGACAAGAATGCCACCCAATGACGTAAATGTCATCGAGTGTTGACTGGCAGCACACTAAAACGTGAGGAAATTCTCCAAACCAAAAGGGAATTTGTGGATCTGAGTAACACTGCAGTCCAAGCAAGTATGTTGGAGACTTACACTCAGAATATATACATCTGACGGTAAATGTGAAGCTGAAAAGTCTCTCTTGTGATGATGAAATGGCTGATGGCAGAGGTCTGGTCCGATCGTGCTGGTATAATCAGACTGCCCCAACTTGTCATTCTACAAATAAGATTCCAGGGATATGAATCCCATTGCATGAATCACCTTTTAATAACTCTCCTCTTGGAGAGTGGTTCATCCACAATTCTGACATGAGGCTCACATGGCTCCCCAACTTACTGAGCAATGGGTTGGCTGAACCACAGCAAATTTGATCACTGATGGACTCATACAATGGCGGCCCGACATGGCTTATAATCAAAATGGACTATACAGATATGCTTTTGCAGAACATAAATACAGGTATACTGGAAAGAGTAAAAAAAAAATGACAGTTCAAGTCATGCAGGGCTGCCGATATCAATGTGCTGAGATGTAAGTGCTAGACTATACAATCAACATGAGAAGAGAAAAAAAAATGTACACGAAGTGAGGATTCTCCTCCAAAGCTCCAACTAATCTCAGTTATGGAAGACCACGATTCCATGTTCATGCCGAACATGAAGGGTTTTTTTTTTTATTCTTCATTTATTATTATTTTTTTTAGAAGGCTCTCTGAAATATGATGCCAAAACCCTCACTCCATCATCCTCAACAGGAATCAACACCTGCGTTCAAATACCATGAATGTGGTATGCATATTAGGACCGATTTGAGATTTTCTGCACCCTTCCTTTGTTGCAACTTTATCAGAGCAATTCTGCAGGTGCGCTTCCCAATCCACTTACTGTCGACCTTTGTTATATTGATTATGAACATGTTTTTCTCCCAAGACTTCAATAGATATTTTTTTTTTGGTCAAACAATGTCAGACTACCGTGAATTGAACAATACCCTTCAAAATTTTACCGAAGATAGCAATGAATCTGCATTCTTTCATATCAACAATCATCTTAAATGTCGGTTCTATAGACAGAATACCATCTGGGCCAGTCGTATCAATGGTGTCCATACACATTTTAGAACTGGAATATTTCTCAGGCAATACTGGGGATCAGTAAATCGGTAAGATGCTAGGGAGACATCTATGTGACATGATAATCCAAATGAAAACTTGGAAAGATTCATAGATGCTATGATCGGCCAAAGCTACAGTGAAGATGAAAATTTGTGAGACAAGTTGAATGAAAAGGAAATGAATATAAACCAACAATCAAAGTAAAACGAGAACCAGAGAGAGAATTTAACAATCTAATAAGATGGCTACAGAAATTATAAAAGAAAATAGAAGTAAGATGCCACAAAAAAAAGAAAAAAAAAGTGAAAACGAGAAGAGCCGACGCTCTGTTGCAAAGATGTAGGTTGAGGCTGTCATGGACAGATCCACGCTACATATCATGATTTTAATGGAGCAGAAGCATTAAGCCAATGCTATAGAAAATGAGAAAGAAAAAAACAGAACAGGACATAAATCATAATTATAATATGCGTATATAACACTACTGGAGTTCAATAGCGAGAAGAAGCGAAAACAAAACAAAGAAAAATGTTGGACTGCATATACGTCAATGTTGCCATCCATAACTTCAATGTTGTCATATACAAATTATCATTGCAGCAGATGCTTGCAGAAAGTGAAATGGAGGGAACCAATTAGGAGGAACAATACTTAACGAAAGGAGAAAGTAATCATCCTTACCTTAACTACTGTTGGCGGAACCGGGATCCCTTCTATTGCTCAGGAGGCGGTTGGTGGATGATTGAAGAGGTGAATGCTTGATGGATAGGCGCTAATGGATGGTGGAGTGGCGGGAAGATCCTCCCCTTCCGTGCCTTTTTAACGGGAAAGAAGAACAATCGGGAAGGGGTTTCTGTTGGAGATGAAGGGCGAAGAATGGAGGAAAGTCGTTGGTGATGGAGAGCTTGGAGGAGAGCCATGGGGAAGCTTCTAGCGGCTGATGAAGGGCTCGAGCGAGAGAGGGAGAAGGCCGGAGAGAGGGTTTCGAGAGGGTTCCCCCCAAAACCCTAAGATTTTCGTTTAAGCTTTTTATAAAAAGGGACAAAATTTTGTTTTTTTAAAAATTTTCAAAAGAGCTGTCCCTTTTAAAGGTTCTTTCAAAAAAAATGGTTTTAGAAGATGTTTTCAAAAAGGAGGTTTTCAAAAAAAAAACTTATATATATTTTTTTCTTTTCTATATTTTTTTATTTTTTTTGTTCTTTTCTATATTTTTTTATTTTTTTTGTTCTTTTCTATATTTTTTTATTTTTTTTGTTCTTTTCTTCATTTCTATATTTTTTTGATATTTTTAGAATAAAACCCTAAAATTTACAAGAAAACAAATATTTAAAACTAACTTTTTGTATTTTTCTGAGAAATATTTACAAAAAGTGTTTTTCTGAGAATTCCAGGCCATTTTAAGGAAATTTCTTTAGAAAATGGGTTTGGACCCAAGTTTTGAGAAAATATTCAAGTTTTAAACCTCGAATCGAGGAATATAACACGATGGATCAAAACGAATACCAGACGAAGTGTCTGAGCGTTTCAAAAGTTATTTTGGTAATTTTGAGAATTTGGTTTAAAAATTGGACAACGAAGCTCATATTTGAATCTTTAATCTGGATCCGGATCCAAAATTGAGTCAGATATGTAAAATGAATTTAATTTCAATAAAATTTGAGAAATAAAATGGAATTTAGATTTAAAACTGACTCAATTACCTAGAAAATGGGTGCAAAGGGCAAAAAAAGAGAATATTTACAATATTTTGAAAATTTTGGGGTGTTCACAGATGCCCCTCTTTGCTACTAAGCCGGTTGAAAGCCGAGCTTAGTGGCAAAGAAACACTCCAAATTTTGAAAAATGCCCCAGTCAGCAGATCTGAGCTGGGTGTGGAAGAATTCATTTTGAAAACATGGCTTTTCAGGCTTAAAACCTTATCCTGAATGGTCCTGGGGGGACGAAATCCTCGACAATGATATGATTGAATGATAGAAATGAGGAAATCGTGATGGGATTTTGGGCGAAGATCCCGAGATGATGAAAGGTAAGAGTTTTGATCAAGTCTCATGGGTGAGACAAGATCAACCTTGGGAATGACTCAGGTTTAGCCCTTAACCTGGATGGGACGAAGATAGATCAAGATGATTCGGATGGGGAAAGGAATATAAGCGGACCTCAATGGGACATTTTTTGAGAAAAATGCCTCGTGATGTGAAACTCAAGCATGATCCTTTCCTGGATGGATGTACAGAGCATGAATTCCTTTGTGGGGAAGAACCATGATGAGATTGGGAAGATTACCTCGTCGAAACAAGGTTCAAGTTTAACCCAAACCTGAATGGAAGGTACCTCGTGGAACGAGGTTCAGGCTTAACCCTTAACCTGAAGGGGATGACCATACAGAATCCTCGAACGACGAGGCCGTGATGGGACAACGAAATGCATCGCCGAAGCGAGATTTAGGTTTAACCCTTGACCTGAGTGGGGAAATCGTACGAAATCCTTGGATAAAGAAACCGTGGTGGGACTAGAAAGGATATCTAGTCGAAACGAGACTCAGGTTTAACCCTAACCTGAATGGAAAGTACCTCGTGGAGCGAGGTTCAGGCTTAACCCTTAACCTAAAAGGGGCAACCATACGGAACCCTCGGATGAAGAAACCATGATGGGACCTTCGGAATTTGGACGAACAAATCCAAAAGGGGTTTGCGAGAAGAGAAAAACAAGGAATTCCCTAAAGCTTAGAAAATGGATGATTTGGGGCGTCTCATTGCTGAGACTAAATCAGCTTTCTAAAAACAGACGACCTCTCGCAGAAGGTTTAGGTGATACCTCGAGGAGCGAGGTAACATGTAACGCCCCGGATTTCCAAAACAAAGCTAAGTTAAAATTTTCATGAATTTCTTTTTTTTTTTTTTCTTTGCAGCAGAACTTAGAAAAGCTTTTAGCAGCGGAATCAGACGATAATGAGTCGTCAGTTTTAGAAAACTCCGAGCACGTTGCAGGTATGTGGCCAAGCAACTCATTGACCACCAAAGTGTTCCATTTTATCGAAAACATATGTTTATTACAACACTACTGCTTAGGAGAGCAGTGTAGGTTCAATAAAAAGGAAGCAGTACAACTTTGTCTAGAGAAACCCTGGAACTCGATGCCGCCTTGCTCCGCATATCGCCACGCAGGTCCAACACCTGAAATCCCCATAAAACGGGGTCAGAACCACTGATGGTCTGGTAAGCATGCAGTCATACATCCATTCAACTCAAATACGATAATGACCACTCAGGGTCGCAATGCGCAATAACGACGCTCAAGCCTCCAAGACTTAGCGTATTTCGCAAGAGCCTCCTCAGGGCTATGAGTTGAGCATCCGCTCAAGTCCTCATGACTTAGAGCAAGCCTTTTCAGGGCTGTGATTTGAATAGCCGCTTAAGTCTCCATGACTTAGCCATGACCTCTTCCGGGTCTCAAAGTGATGTCTAGCTCAAGTCTTCATACTTGGCACATCCGTATCCCACGCATCTAAGGACAACTCCTCGAGCTTCGCTTAGTCGTGCGAATACAACACGGGTCTTTGCCCAGTCGGTCTAGTAGTATACCGAACATGACACCTTCACAAAGGTTATGCAGGACTGACTCAACACGTCATCCACTCATACATTCAAAGCATCGCTGTACCTAGAACTAATGCATTGTTTGATAATTAACCGCTCCCGCCTTTGGTACGCAGGTAGAGCTATTGTCCGGGCATCAACGCGACGTTCTGGGGGTTGATTATTCTATGTATTTTAGATACCCCAGAGGCCTGTTGACCCTATCCATAGTAGGGCAGTGTGTTTCAACTGGGAGAATCCTACTAGGCCCATATTCGGATGCATCCTCTACTTGCAGTAGTTGGGTTCAATCCTTAGATCTTAAGGATAACCACGACCCCAAAACCCATGAGTGACTGAGGCCATCGTGGACTCTATCAGGTCCAAAGTAAAATACATGTCACTCAAGGCTGTACCATCACTGTCATTCCACAGTGAGCATAATTCCTGAAGGGGTCTGCCAGACTTACAATTACTTGGACAGAATCTGCATGCCATTTAGGCAGCCCGTGCTTTCAGCACTACGGGAGTATGTACCCGACCCCATTCAGTCTTCCCCAACACAGACATTACTGAGGGGGTACCCCTAACACGATCTTCAACCGCGGGGTATGTGCGACCTTAAGTCTTATTCATATGCATGCAGAACACCGCTCTTTGGCACTTCGGCCACCACGAGCATCACACCTCTTTGGGTGAAAACAACACACTCTGGCTCTTCGGCCCTTACGAGTCTGGTTGTGTAACCGTTCTCAATGAGCATGCATATGACTCGATCTAAATAGATCGGCTACTCGGCGTATTTTTACGCAACGAGTCCAAACCTAGCCAAGGCGCAACCTCTACTCCGGCTCAGCGGCCCTTACGAGCAAGGTGCCCTTGCAGGCACAAGGATACGAGCCGATCTGGCATCGTTCCATCAACGGACATCATTATGCAGTTCCATTGGTTCCGGCAGCTCTTCTGCCAACCATTTCGTCAGCACCTCCCCTGCTCTACCGGCAGTGGTGCGACGAACCCTTCTACGTTGTAGAGGCAAACCATGAACTGGGTAGCACTCTGCTATATGTCAGAGTATCCTGCTACGTTCTTTTTGAGCTATTCTTAGCTTCTTCAGAAATTTCAGCAGCACTTCCTCTCTTTTACGGAGAAAGCGTGCGTTTCTTTTATCCATTTCAGCGGCATCTCCCCTCTTTGGTAGGAAATCGCCACGCTTAATTCGGGAAATGGATGCGCACCGTTGTGCGTACTTTGCATCCATCAAGGTTGCAGGAACCCTTGGCCATAGCCAGGCCATACGAAATTGACTTAGTCATTACGTAAAGAGCATTTTGCCAAAAACCGAAGCCTTTCCAATAGGGGCTTCATTCGTCAAGCAGAATCTTGAACGAGGAGCGGTCAAGGAATCGCATTGGCGATTTGGAGTTTGATCTCCATTTAAACGCTCATTTATGCGCTATATATGTAGTATAAGCAGAAGCCTGTGCTTTATACAGCGGCGGCGTAAAGAAATGCATATACTATTGTTCTGGGTGTGTAACTGAACGAAATATTCTACATATATAACAAAGCAGAAGCCTTGGCATCGTTCGACGCGACGGCGTAAGTAAATACATTGCAGAAAGCAGGAGCCTTGGCATCATACGACGCGACGGCAAAGGTAAATTACATAGCCTGTGCGATATAAGACGCGTCGGCAGAATCAGCAGATATACACCTAGATCCGCATCCAACGATAGTTACGAGGCGAGCGGGTGAACACCGAAGTGTCCTAAAGGGCTCAACCAAGAACTAAAGCGAGATACCATTTTGAAGAACGCAAATACTGCGTGTTTGAACATAGATATATCCGACGATAGTTACGAGACGAGCGGGTGAACACCAAAGTGTCCAAAAAGGGCTCAATCAAGAACTAAAGCAAGATACTACTTCAGAAAGTATATTCTATATACAAACAGTCAAATACTTGAGAGAGATGGATCAACGAAGCGAACTTACTTCAAATCGTGGAAGAAACGGCTCCGGGTTGCTTCTTTGGCTTCGAGCGTTCCTTCGAGAGGTCAGACTAAGTCAGATGAAGCTGACTTAGTTGAGAAAGAGGTAGAGTAGGTCAAGCTACTCAACCAAAGTGGTTTGAACCAAACAGGGTTCGATCCAAGTCAACTGGGTTCAGCAGGTTCGAACTCAGCTCAAGTAGGCTAAGTCTGGGTTCAGAAATCCAAACCGGAATCTGGACCAAAAAGGACTTTGACTTTGACTTTAAACCCAACTAGGTTCAAGTCAAGTCAACTGGGTTTGGACCAGGTCAAGTGGGTTCAGACCCAGGTCAGGTGGGTTAGGACCAGGTTAGGCAGGCTCAGGCTAAGTCAGGCAGGCTCAGACCAGTTCAGGTGGGCTCAGGTGGGCTAGGCTAGGTAGGGGAGGTTTAGGAGAGAGAGAGAAGGCAAGAGAGAGAGGGGGTCAATTTTTATGAGAAGAGAGAGAGTGGGGAGGGCTATTTATAGCCCAAGCCCACCTCCTCTTGAGAATTTTTATCCCCCTTTTGCCCCTGAGCTTTATTTTAATTCCAGGAGGTTCCTTTTGAGGTGGGGCCCACTAGATATTTCCATAGGATATTTTGTGGGTCCCACAAGATATTTTCTGAGGAATATTTCTGTGGGTCCCACCAATATTTCCGTGGGTCCCGCAAGAATTTCGGGTTTCCGGCGATTTTTTTCCGAAAAATTCTGAGTACGCCATTCTCTTCGTATTGACGTAACTAAGAAAGTTGGCTCGAGGAAATCCTTTGTTTTTGTTTAGTTAAGAGGTTATGGCTTCCAGAGTGTTTGAGCATATATTCGCAAAGCGACGAATATCTCAAGTATAACTGGTTCGTACAAATCGATTTGATTTGTATTTCGGGTTGAGATGTTATTTTTACTTGAAAATGCCTCGTGAATTTCTTCAGAAAGATACTGAAAAATTGCGGGTCTTACATCATTACCCCCTTAAAGGAATTTCGTCCGCGAAATTCAGTTAAGTGTACTAAGTGCGTAACTCGGGATATTTCTCCCATATGTTAGATTCATAATGTTATTCACTTAGTTCAACATCATATTTATTTCAATCATAACCTCATATCATGATTCTCGATCAATTGAGGTATGCTTCTCATATCTGAGTTCAAATTATGCTACAACCACGATAGTTTTGTTGAATCAATGTTCTTCCAACCGGCTATCAATATAGCCATCTTGTGTAACTATTCTATACACATAGATCATTCTTCTAGAGATTAACCATATTGGGATAAGTCCCCTGTCAGACTACCTGGTATTGGAAACGTACCTCCTCACAGGTTCGCCCTCGTCAGACTCACCTGATATTGGATCAGTACACCCTCACAGAATCATACTAGCTAAGCTACTGATTTTGGAACATATACACTCGCACGGAGCTGTATACCCTCACAGGCTCACTCTGGCTAGACGATCTGATCTTGAATATGTAAAACCTCACAGGACTCTCTTCTTGGGAACAATTCCTCGATGGTTTATTTTATTAAGTAAGTTTTAACGTTCTAATTACGCAAACTTAATTTTTCAATCATGGGGTCTATAGCCATAAATTTTGGGCATAAGCACTTAAGATTTTTATTTGACAAATCCAAAATTACTTTACAGAGCAAGGATACATATTTATCCAGATGACCATACACAAGGTCATAAGCCACTTGTCTCAAGCATTCATTGGATCTTGTCTTTCAATTGCTTCCTACCCAATACAACTCTATCTATCAAGGTATTCAGATTCCTTGATACGATCATTATCCGTGAGTTGTTCGGCTGTCACCGCATAGACACGACCTGCCACAGGTTTCTGCTCTATCCTGGGTAGTGGCAGTCGTTGTTGTTGTATTTGTTGAGAGGGTCCTCCAGATCCCATATTTCTTCGTTGAAGATCTGAGGCCTTCTTGCGGCATTCTGTTACACGATGCCCTGGTTTGCCGCAATACAGGCAACCCCCTGTATCGCGAGGACAAACCCCTCCGGGGTGATCTGAGCTACACCTCGGGCATCGAAAATTAGACTGTCGGTAGGGCTGATTGGCTTCTACCATCTGTAATGGCCGCTCGGCCGGTGGAGTAAAGTTGTTCTCCTGAAAATCCCTCTTATAAAAAGTTGGTCGTGATTCTTGGCCACCGGGGAACGTCCTCTTGTTGTTCCCATTACTTGCTACCGGTCGCTTTACTACGACCCCTTTGCATCGCTCCCAGTCTGCACTAATCTTTGAAGCTGCTGCCATAGCGGCTTGAAATGTTTGGGGCATGCTAGTTATGACTCGAGATCGTAGCCCTTCCCGAAATCCATTGATATATTTATCGGCCCTCTCTTGGTCAGTATCGAATAACCGAGAGCAGTACCGTTCAAGGTTCTGAAACTTGGTAGTATAGTCGATAAGACTCATATCACCCTGCTCTAGTTCCAGAAACTCCATCTTTTTCTTATTTCTGGAGTGCAACGGGAAGTAGTTATCCAAGAAAGTTCTCCGAAAGTCAGTCCAAGGAATGACTTCGACTTGTGAGAACTGGATAAGCTTAGTGGTATCCCACCACTTTCGTGCATTATCCTTCAGCCTATATGTGCCGAAGTTAGTCTTTCTATCCTCTGGTACTCCCAATACCAGGAATACCCGCTCTGTTTCCTCGATCCAGCTTTCTGCAAGCTCTGGATCGGCACTGCCAACGAAAACAGGTGGGTCGAGTTTGAGGAACCTTTCATATGTTATTCCTCCAAGGTTCTCATTGCGAGGTGGGGCTGGTGCTTGCCTTGATTCACGAATGGCAGACACAAGCCTGTTGAGTGTCTCCAGCAGGAAGCCCTGCGTATGGGACTCCTCGCTCGGCATGGTTCTCCTCGTCCTAGGAGCCATTTTATCTATTCACACAAATACACCCAAATTAGAGAAAGTATAAGATTTATACTTACAGTGCGATACCGCAAACATGACGGATCTTGAACCAGGTTTCTCAGACTCATGCTTTGATACCAATTCTGTAACGCCCCGGATTTCCAAAACAAAGCTAAGTTAAAATTTTCATGAATTTCTTTTTTCTTTGCAGCAGAACTTAGAAAAGCTTTTAGCAGCGGAATCAGACGATAATGAGTCGTCAGTTTTAGAAAACTCCGAGCACGTTGCAGGTATGTGGCTAAGCAACTCATTGACCACCAAAGTGTTCCATTTTATCGAAAACATATGTTTATTACAACACTACTGCTTAGGAGAGCAGTGTAGGTTCAATAAAAAGGAAGCAGTACAACTCTGTCTAGAGAAACCCTGGAACTCGATGCCGCCTTGCTCCGCATATCGCCACGCAGGTCCAACACCTGAAATCCCCATAAAACGGGGTCAGAACCACTGATGGTCTGGTAAGCATGCAGTCATACATCCATTCAACTCAAATACGATAATGACCACTCAGGGTCGCAATGCGCAATAACGACGCTCAAGCCTCCAAGACTTAGCGTATTTCGCAAGAGCCTCCTCAGGGCTATGAGTTGAGCATCCGCTCAAGTCCTCATGACTTAGAGCAAGCCTTTTCAGGGCTGTGATTTGAATAGCCGCTTAAGTCTCCATGACTTAGCCATGACCTCTTCCGGGTCTCAAAGTGATGTCTAGCTCAAGTCTTCATACTTGGCACATCCGTATCCCACGCATCTAAGGACAACTCCTCGAGCTTCGCTTAGTCGTGCGAATACAACACGGGTCTTTGCCCAGTCGGTCCAGTAGTATACCGAACATGACACCTTCACAAAGGTTATGCAGGACTGACTCAACACGTCATCCACTCATACATTCAAAGCATCGCTGTACCTAGAACTAATGCATTGTTTGATAATTAACCGCTCCCGCCTTTGGTACGCAGGTAGAGCTATTGTCCGGGCATCAACGCGACGTTCTGGGGGTTGATTATTCTATGTATTTTAGATACCCCAGAGGCCTGTTGACCCTATCCATAGTAGGGCAGTGTGTTTCAACTGAGAGAATCCTACTAGGCCCATATTCGGATGCATCCTCTACTTGCAGTAGTTGGGTTCAATCCTTAGATCTTAAGGATAACCACGACCCCAAAACCCATGAGTGACTGAGGCCATCGTGGACTCTATCAGGTCCAAAGTAAAATACATGTCACTCAAGGCTGTACCATCACTGTCATTCCACAGTGAGCATAATTCCTGAAGGGGTCTGCCAGTCTTACAATTACTTGGACAGCATCTGCATGCCATTTAGGCAGCCCGTGCTTTCAGCACTACGGGAGTATGTACCCGACCCCATTCAGTCTTCCCCAACACAGTCATTACTGAGGGGGTACCCCTAACACGATCTTCAACCGCGGGGTATGTGCGACCTTAAGTCTTATTCATATGCATGCAGAACACCGCTCTTTGGCACTTCGGCCACCACGAGCATCACACCTCTTTGGGTGGAAACAACACACTCTGGCTCTTCGGCCCTTACGAGTCTGGTTGTGTAACCGTTCTCAATGAGCATGCATATGACTCGATCTAAATAGATCGGCTACTCGGCGTATTTTTACGCAACGAGTCCAAACCTAGCCAAGGCGCAACCTCTACTCCGGCTCAGCGGCCCTTACGAGCAAGGTGCCCTTGCAGGCACAAGGATACGAGCCGATCTGGCATCGTTCCATCAACGAACATCATTATGCCGTTCCATTGGTTCCGGCAGCTCTTCTGCCAACCATTTCGTCAGCACCTCCCCTGCTCTACCGGCAGTGGTGCGACGAACCCTTCTACGTTGTAGAGGCAAACCATGAACTGGGTAGCACTCTGCTATATGTCAGAGTATCCTGCTACGTTCTTTTTGAGCTATTCTTAGCTTCTTCAGAAATTTCAGCAGCACTTCCTCTCTTTTACGGAGAAAGCGTGCGTTTCTTTTATCCATTTCAGCGGCATCTCCCCTCTTTGGTAGGAAATCGCCACGCTTAATTCGGGAAATGGATGCGCACCGTTGTGCGTACTTTGCATCCATCAAGGTTGCAGGAACCCTTGGCCATAGCCAGGCCATACGAAATTGACTTAGTCATTACGTAAAGAGCATTTTGCCAAAAACCGAAGCCTTTCCAATAGGGGCTTCATTCGTCAAGCAGAATCTTGAACGAGGAGCGGTCAAGGAATCGCATGGGCGATTTGGAGTTTGATCTCCATTTGAACGCTCATTTATGCGCTATATATGTAGTATAAGCAGAAGCCTGTGCTTTATACAGCGGCGGCGTAAAGAAATGCATATACTATTGTTCAGGGTGTGTAACTGAACGAAATATTCTACATATATAACAAAGCAGAAGCCTTGGCATCGTTCAACGTGACGGCGTAAGTAAATACATTACAGAAAGCAGGAGCCTTGGCATCATACGACGCGACGGCAAAGGTAAATTACATAGCCTGTGCGATATAAGACGCGTCGGCAGAATCAGCAGATATACACCTAGATCCGCATCCAACGATAGTTACGAGCCGAGCGGGTGAACACCGAAGTGTCCTAAAGGGCTCAACCAAGAACTAAAGCGAGATACCATTTTGAAGAACGCAAATACTGCGTGTTTGAACATAGATATATCCGACGATAGTTACGAGACGAGCGGGTGAACACCAAAGTGTCCAAAAAGGGCTCAATCAAGAACTAAAGCAAGATACTACTTCAGAAAGTATATTCTATATACAAACAGTCAAATACTTGAGAGAGATGGATCAACGAAGCGAACTTACTTCAAATCGTGGAAGAAACGGCTCCGGGTTGCTTCTTTGGCTTCGAGCGTTCCTTCGAGAGGTCAGACTAAGTCAGATGAAGCTGACTTAGTTGAGAAAGAGGTAAAGTAGGTCAAGCTACTCAACCAAAGTGGTTTGAACCAAACAGGGTTCGATCCAAGTCAACTGGGTTCAGCAGGTTCGAACTCAGCTCAAGTAGGCTAAGTCTGGGTTCAGAAATCCAAACCGGAATCTGGACCAAAAAGGACTTTGACTTTGACTTTAAACCCAACTAGGTTCAAGTCAAGTCAACTGGGTTTGGACCAGGTCAAGTGGGTTCAGACCCAGGTCAGGTGGGTTAGGACCAGGTTAGGCAGGCTCAGGCTAAGTCAGGCAGGCTCAGACCAGTTCAGGTGGGCTCAGGTGGGCTAGGCTAGGTAGGGGAGGTTTAGGAGAGAGAGAGAAGGCAAGAGAGAGAGGGGGTCGATTTTTATGAGAAGAGAGAGAGTGGGGAGGGCTATTTATAGCCCAAGCCCACCTCCTCTTGAGAATTTTTATCCCCCTTTTGCCCCTGAGCTTTATTTTAATTCCAGGAGGTTCCTTTTGAGGTGGGGCCCACTAGATATTTCCATAGGATATTTTGTGGGTCCCACAAGATATTTTCTGAGGAATATTTCTGTGGGTCCCACCAATATTTCCGTGGGTCCCGCAAGAATTTCGGGTTTCCGGCGATTTTTTTCCGAAAAATTCTGAGTACGCCATTCTCTTCGTATTGACGTAACTAAGAAAGTTGGCTCGAGGAAATCCTTTGTTTTTGTTTAGTTAAGAGGTTATGGCTTCCAGAGTGTTTGAGCATATATTCGCAAAGCGACGAATATCTCAAGTATAACTGGTTCGTACAAATCGATCTGATTTGTATTTCGGGTTGAGATGTTATTTTTACTTGAAAATGCCTCGTGAATTTCTTCAGAAAGATACTGAAAAATTGCGGGTCTTACATAACAAGTTTAATCCTTAGCCTGAATAGATACAGAATCCTCGAGGAGCGAGAAAAACTGTGATGGGACCTCTAGACTTTGCACAACAAGTCCAAGAGGGGTTTGCAAAATGATGAAAATGGGGGTCCCTAAAGCTTGAAAAAGGGTTGATCTTGGGCGCCCCATTGCTGAGACTGAAAAAATAGCTTTTGACAATAACAGACCTTTTGCAGAAAGTTCAGGTTTAATCCATATCCTGAGCAGGAACTGTCTATGGCGGGACAGTGGGGAACACAGGGAAGTGTGCAGATCTGAGAGCGCTCAGATCAGACGGAAGGAAAGGACTTTCCAGTCCTAAGGAGGGATGACGTCAGGATACGTCAAAACGAACATCAAGTTCTTGCTTCAGTTTGGGATCATGAGAAAATATTGTCAATAAGATGTCAAAAGTGTAGTTGATTCAGAAACTATTGAATTGTGCATATACGTGTGAAAATATCACCTCTTTCTACCTAGAGTATTAACTCCAATTGGGCTAACTCCGTAGAATCAAGAATTAAATTCAAAATTTGTTGATGTTGAGCTTCTTCAAGGAAGATATCAATTTCCTTGACATGACAAGGGAGGAAACATTAGCTTCATAAAAGCGATTGAGTGAGAAGATATTGATAAAAGAATTTCACATAAATAAAGATGATTCTTGGCAGTTTCGGGCAGCTTGATATCCTGGGTGTTTTCCCATGATGATCTTTTTGCGCTCTTTTGAACCATGGAGCTTTCTTGGGCTTTTACATCATCCTTCATTTTGGAGATGTCTTGACTTTTCTCTCTTTTCGGGGAAGGGTATGTCACAAACTCCTTCATCTTGGAGATGCTCCGATCCTTCTTTTTCTTTCTCAGGAATTAGGCTGATGATATTGGTTCATTGGTCAAAATCTCTAGATAGCAGAAATCAAATATCTTTTAGGGTTTATCGGGAGGCTCATCGCAGTCATCTTCATCTTGACGGTGCTCCGAACGTTCCCTGGAAGGATCCATCACAAACTCTTTCATCTCGGAGATGATCCAAATCTTCTTTGGCCCTGGGGGTCTAGCTCGCCTATTCGTCTTCATCTTGACGACAATTGAGAGATCCCTTTTGCGGATATTTGATTGCAGCTCAAATGACTGAGGAGATATGGATTGGGTAGGTTCTTTTACTGCCCAGGATATTTCCACTGCCTTACTGCCAGAAGAATGATCTTTAAGAATGCGCCATAGCTATGATCAATATCAGCTCACTTATGGCCTTTCAACATCATTAAAATTTTCCTTTGCCGGTCATATCGAAGATTTTTCTTCATCCTCTTGGTTGACCAACAAAAAAAAAGCTTGAATTCAGTTCTTATTTCGCAAAAGTCTTTCTCTTTTGGAAATAATACTAAAGGTAGTTTGAGGTAATTCTTTTATATGATGAAAGCTTTGAGATCAACAATGGTTTTTTATAGCAAATTGGCAAAATACTATTGAAATCCTTGATGAATGTAATCGCTTGATATCTAATCGACACGTCCGTGACAAAATTCTCCTCTCTTTTTCCCCCAAAAGAGAGACTCAGGCTTAGCCCTTACTTGAATGGGAAGTTGGAAATACTCCTCTCTTCCCCAAAGAGGAGGTGTTTTGCAAAACGGAATTTTCGAAGAGAAATTAAGTTTTCGTCAAAACTCCCTATCTCTAGGCTTCTCTTATGGAAAGGCAGCCAAAAAACAAAGTTGAGAAAGTATCACAGAGGAACGAGTCCATCACACTCTCTCTAAAAGAGGGTTCTCTGCGAAGGGGGTGGCCAAAGATGAGAAAAACGGGGGCCACAAAAAGAAACGAGCTTCCGTCGAAGCTCTCCCTGGAAAAAGGGTTTTTTTGTGTAAATTTGGTTGTTGTTTTGCAAATTGTTTGCGAAGAAAATGAGTCCCTTCAAACTCTCCCTGGAAGAGGGTTCTTGCGAACGAAAGATGGTTGCATGCGAAAGGAACGAGCTCCCTTGAACTCTCCCTGAAGAGGGTCCTTCGCAAGAGAAAAAGATTGATTTTTTTGGTAGAATGGTAACCCAAAGGTTGAAATTGAGAATTTAGAGCTTGAATTGTTGATGATTGGTTAGTACTAAGACTGAACCTGGAGGACTAACTTGATCAGTCAGCCAAACACTAGCACGAGCGCTAGATGTACCAGCATGAGCACTGGATTTGAAGATGTACCAGTACGAGCACTGGGTTTTGAAAAACACACCAGTACGAGCACTGGATTTTGAAAATGCCCCAGTACGAGCGCTAGGTTTCGAAAATGCACACCAGTATGAGCACTGGGTTTTCGAAAGTGCACACTAGTATGAGCATTGGGTTTCGAAAATGCACACCAGTACGAGAACTGGGTTTCGAAAATGCACACCAGTACGAGCACTGGGTTTCGAAAGTGCACACCAATACGAGCACTGTGTTTTTGAAAGTGCACACCAGCACGAGCACTGGGTTTTCCAACAGAGAATTGAAAGAGAGACCGACGTTCTAAGATACTTGAGAATTAGGCGAGAATGATTGTCGGTGTTTCAGGATTATTCCTTATCCTGAAGGGAAAGTTCAGGTTTGTCCCTTAACCTGAAAGGGTAGAAGGCAAGGATAACTTTTGGTCGAATACGAGCATTGGATCAACAGGGGAAATTCGAGTCGGAACTCGAGAAAATAAGAATATACAAAAAGCGAAAATCCAAGTCGGAACCCGATTTTTCAAAATAAAAGAATGAGTGAGAATCGAGTTTGAGAACTCGCATTCTCGACGCAACGATTGATTTCAACACGAGCATTGGATCCAAAAGGAAGTCGAAACTTGAAGCTTCAGAAAATAAGAATATACAAAAGGGAAAATCCGAGTCGGAACCCAGTTTTTCAAAAATAAAAGAATGAATGAGAATCGAGTTTTGAGAACTCGAATTCTCAATGCAGCAATTGGTCCAATGCACACATCGGGACCAAAAGGAAACCCAAGTCGGAACTCAAAGCTTCAGAAATAAGAATATATATATAAAAGGGAAAATCCGAGTCGGAACCCGATTTTTCAAAATAAACGAATGAATGAGAATCGAGTTTGAGAACTTGAATTCTCGACGCAGCAATTGGTCTAATGCGCACATCAGGACCAAAAGGAAGCCCAAGTCGGAACTTGAAGCTTCAGAAATAAGAATATATATATAAAAGGGAAAATCCGAGTCGGAACCCAGTTTTTCAAAATAAAAGAATGAATGAAAATCGAGTTTGACAACTCGAATTCTCGACGCAGCAATTGGTTCAATGCGCACATCGGGACCAATAGGAATCCCAAGTCAGAACTCGAAGCTTTAGAAATAAGAATATATATATATATATATATAAAAGGGAAAATTCGAGTCGGAACCCAGTTTTTCAAAAAAAAAAAATGAATGAGAATCGAGTTTGAGAACTCGAATTCTCGACACAGCAATTGGTCCAATGCGCACATCACGACCAAAAAGAAGCCCAAGTCGGAACTCGAAGCTTCAGAAATAAGAATATATATATAAAAGGGAAAATCCGAGTCGGAACCCGTTTTTTCAAAATAAAAGAATGAATGAGAATCGAGTTTGAGAACTCGAATTCTCGACGCAGGAATTGGTCCAATGTGCACATCGGGACCAAAAGGAAGCCCAAGTCGGAACTTGAAGCTTCAGAAATAAGAATATATATATGAAAGGGAAAATCCGAGTCGGAACCCGGTTTTTCAAAATAAAAGAATGAATGAGAATCGAGTTTGAGAACTCGAATTCTCGACGCAGCAATTGGTCCAATGCGCACATCGGGACCAAAAGGAAGCCAAAGTAAGAACTCGAAGCTTCAAAAATAAGAATATATATATAAAAGGGAAAATCCGAGTCGGAACCCAGTTTTTCAAAATAAAAGAATGAATGAGAATCAAGTTTGAGAACTCGAATTCTCGACGCAACAATTGGTCCAATGCGCACATCGGGACCAAAAGGAAGCCCAAGTCGGAACTCGAAGCTTTAGAAATAAGAATATATATATATATATATATATAAAAGGGAAAATCTGAGTCGGAACCCAGTTTTTCAAAATAAAAGAATGAATGAGAATCGAGTTTGAGAACTCGAATTCTCGATGCAGCAATTGGTCCAATGCGCACATCGGGACAAAAAGGAAGCCCAAGTCGGAACTCGAAGCTTCAGAAATAAGAATATATATATATATATATATATATATATATATATATATATATATATATATATATATATATATATATATATATATATATATAAAAGGGAAAATCCGAGTCAGAACCCGGTTTTTCAAAATAAAAGAATGAATGAGAATCGAGTTTGAGAACTCGAATTCTCGACGCAGCAATTGGTTCCAACACGAGCATTGGATCCAAAGGGAAGTCCGAGTCGGAATCCGGAACTTCAAACGAAAGATAAAAGGGAAAAACCCAAGTCGAGACTCGGACCTTCCAAAAATAAAAATAATAATAATAAAAATAAACTGAAAACCAAAACCTGAGTCGGAACTCAGGTGGGAAGGGAATAACCCCTACCCAAGAGTCAGATTTCAGAAGGATTGACAAAAAGCATGAATGGATTCCGACGATGAGGATGAGGAACTTATTCAAGATCCTCGACCCAAGATGGCCTGAGATTTGAATTTTATTTAGGATGGTTTTCAGGATTTGTCCCCTATCCCGAAGAGAATTTGACAAAATCAGAAAAGATTGGCAGGGGATCGACAAAGGATGAAGAATTGAGAAAAGAGAAGAATCAATGATATTGACAATAAAATTTGAAAAAGGATTGGCAGCAATAGGTAGAATTTTGAGGAAAATTGATAAAAAGATTTTAGGACTATCCCCCGTCCTGAAAGAAAATGAATTATCTCACGGGATGAGATTCAGGTTTTATCCCTTAACCTCAAAGGGAAATACCTCATTGAAACGAGGCATCAGGTTTGTCCCTTAACCTGAAAGGGTTTTATAAAGATTGATAAAATTTAAAAATCGATAAAACTTGAAAAAATTTGATAAAATTGACAATAAATTGATAAAAACTTGATTAAATTGAAAAAAATAAAATGAATGCAATTTAATAAAGATAACAAGATTAACCGAGAAGTTGATAAGATTTTTAGAAAAAGATTCGTTTGATCCTGCCTGCATATGATGAAGAAAGACAAGTATAGATCTAAATAAAATGCCCCAGTATTAGGGAGAAGAATGTGAGAATTCAATGGAAGGTTATTGTTTTATTGAAAAAGACTTTTGAAGAGTACAAAAGGCTAGGATGAATAATTTAAGTGTAAAATCTCTTCAAATGTAAAGCATTGATAGCATCTGCCAGTTCCACTCCATTTGCGTTGATCAAACGATAGGAATTGCGAGGCAGCGCTTCTTTAACCACATAAGGGCCTTCCCAATTGGGTGACCACTTGCCCCGTGGTCGATGCTTAAGATGAGCTGTTGATCTAAGCACAAGATCATTAACTCGAAATCTTTTCTCAATAACTGATTTGGCGTAGTGCCGAGCTATCCTCTGACGATAGGCTTGAGCGTGCTCTGCCGCCTTGAGTCTTCTCTCGTCTAGCAGATCAAGTTGTACCAATCTCTGCTGCTGATACTGATCAAGAGAAAGTTCAATGAGCGACGCAAACATGAGTGCGGGCTTCTGAACGTGGAGAGGTAATACTACCTTAGTCTCGTAGACAAGCTCTAAAGGAGTAGCGTTGGTTGGGGTCCGAATGGTGGTTCAGTACGCCCAGAGCACATCATGCATCTTCTCGTGCCAATCGCGGCCCGTCTCCACAGTTCTTTCCAGAATGCGGATCAAAATCTTGTTGGTGGCCTCTGCTTGGCCATTTCCTTGAGGATAATAAGGAGCTCAGAAATGGTGATGAATCCTGAACTTTGAGCAGAAGGTCTTCATCCTCTTATTCTTGAAGTGACTGTCATTGTCTGACACAATATCATGTGGGATGCCAAAGCGGCAAAGAAGATTCTTATGAATAAACGAAACCATATGTCGGCCTTCTACTGTTCGCAGAGTCACGACCTCGACCCATTTGGTGAAGTATTCTATAGCCATTAGAAGCTGAAGGAGTGATCGAACCCACTACGTCGAAGGCCCACATCGAAAAAGGCCAGGGAGAAACCACTGACTGCAAGTATGCGGCTGACGCATGAATGGAAGGTGTGTGCATTTGGCATTTCACGCACTTTTTTACAAAACAATAACAATCCTGCTGCATGGTTTTCCAGTAATATCCTGCCCGGAAAATCTGTTTGATGAGTGTTTGGTAGCCGACGTGGCCACCACAAATTCCCTCGTGTGCCTCTCAGACAACTTCCATGGCTTCATCCTTATCCAAGCATCTGTCATACTCAGAACTGAATCCGCGACGGTAAAGAGTATCGGCGAGGATGAAATAATGGGCCGACATGCGTTGGATCGCACGTTGCTCCTTTCTTGGCATTCCCGATGGAAATTCACCGGTTTCGATAAAGCTTTTGATGTCTTGATACCAAGGCTTCTCTTTCTGAGTGGCTTGGTTCACATGCTCAGCCGAAATGAAAGCAGGTTGATCAAGTCTGCCAATCTCGAAGGAACGACAGGACTCATTGTCTTTGAACAATAAAATGGAGCCTAAACAGGCTAGGCCATCTGCTATGTGATTGTATTCCCTCTTGACATGATTGAGTTGAAACTCCTCAAAGTTGCCTATGAGAGCTAAGGCAATCTTCTGATAAGGGATCAACTTTGAATCCTTGACTTGCCATTTAGCATTAACTTGGCTAACAACAAGCAATGAGTCGCCAAAGGCATGTACTCTTTTGACATCGAAGTCTTGCAAAATCTTGAGGCCTTATATTAGAGATTCATACTCAGCCATATTGTGAGTACATTGGGAATTGAGCTTGAGGTAATAAGGGATCATCTCCTTTTTGGGAGTGATCAACAAGATCCTAATCCCTATACCAGACATGTTTCTGGCTCCATCAAAGAAAAGGGTCCAAATTGGAGATTCTTGAATGATATAGATGCGATCATCAGGAAAATCGTCTTCCGCCTTGATCTCTTCTGTCAACGAGAAATCTGCCAACTGATCTGCGATGGACTGACCCTTGACTGACTTTTGAGATACATACTCTAAATCATACTGCATCAGAAGGACTTGCCATTTTGCAATCCGCCCAGTAAGGAAAGGCTGCTCAAGGATGTACTTGAGAGGATTGAGCCTTGATAGAATTTTGATTTCTGATACCAACAGATAATGTCTCAGCTTTTGACACATCCACACTAAGGCTAAACATGTCTTTTCTATCTCAGAGTATCTTTTCTCATAGTCGATGAAGGTCTTGCTGATGTAGTAGATGACATGCTCTATCTGGCTGCCTTCTTTATACTGTGCAAGAAATCCGCTACAAGCATTCTGATTGACAAAAATATATAAGAGAAGCGGATTTTCAAGTTCTGGTGGCTTCAGAACTAGTGGATTGAGGAGATACTGCTTGATGCGCTCAAATGAGAGCTGACATTCTGGTCTCCACTCAAATTTCACTTATTTTCTCAATGGGTGATTGAAGGGCTCGCATCTCATGGCCAGATTGGAGATGAAGCGACGGATAGACTGAATGCGCCCCTGAAGGATTCACAGTTCTTTCAGATTGGTGGGAGGCGGCATATCAATGATTGCCTTTGCCTTGGCGGGATCTACTTCTATGCCTTTCTTGCTGATCATATAGCCTAGCAGTTTGCCTGACTCTACTCCGAAGACACATTTCTGTGGATTGAGTCTCAACTTATAGAGAATAAGTCTTTCGAAGACTTGGCCGAGAGCATCGAGAATATCCTCTCCTTCTTTTGACTTGACCAGGATGTCATCCGCATAGGCATCCATGTTCTTGTGCATCTGGTCATGGAAAATAACTGTCATTGCTCTCTGATAGGTCGCCCAGCATTCTTGAGCCCAAACGGCATGACTGTATAGCAAAATGTACCCCAAGGCATGGTAAAAGAAGTTTTTGATTGGTCACGAGCGGCCAATTTGATCTGATTGTAGCCTGAGTATCCATCCATAAAGGAAAACATGGCATGGCCTGCCGTGCTATCGATCAAAAGATCGATGTTGGGGAGTGGATAATCATCCTTTGGGGTGGCCTTGTTCAGATCCCTGAAATCGATACAGATTCGGACTTTGCCATTCTTTTTGGGAACTGCCACGATGTTCGCCAACCAGTCTGGGTATTCGATAGTCCGGATGAATCCAGATTTTAACAACTCCTCAAGTCCTTCTTTAACTTGTGGTGCCACTCGATGATCCATTTTTCTCAATTTCTGCTTGATTGGCTTGCAATCTGGCTTCAACACAAGACGATGCTCGACCAGTTTAGGATCTAATCCTGGCATGTCCTCATAAGTCCAAGCAAAGACTTCTTGATGCTGTTTGAGGAAATGGATGAACCTCTCCTTCTCATCTGAACTTAAGCTGAAACCAATTTTGAGGATTTTCGGATCATCTTCCGAACCAATATTGACATCCCTTGTCGGATCCTGAACCAATGGCGATTGTTCGTCCTGCCTCTGAATACTGGCAATTCTTGAATCGCTGAATCGAATTCTGCTGGAAATCAAGGAAATCGTGTGGACCATTTAGGGCTGGACAGTTTCTTTTTTTATAGTTTTCTAAAGTGTTTTTCAAGACCATTAAGGATAGAGACTTCTATCCTCTATACGTTTTTGAAAACTACTCTAAATTTCAAATTCCTTTCTTAAAAGGTTTTCAAAGATTTGTGAAAGATATTTAAGATTGTTTGTTTGTTTTTAAAGCAAGGTCAATTAGTGTAGACCCCATTTTGGGCTGGACGTTTTTGGAGGCTCTCCACTTGCCAATTTTGGATTGGATTGATTAGTAACTCCCTTGTTACTTTGTGTTATTGATTTAGATAAACAGTAACATTAAGTCTTTTTAGTTAAGTCTACATTTACATTAGATTTAATTAAGTTAGTTAAGTATGTTAACCTTAGTTAGGAATTAGGTTCTTAGTTAACTAAGTTTTAATTAGGTTTTATATATTAGGCGTGTAATTAGTGGAGTCATTAGTGTTAGTTTTAATTAATTAGGTATTAATTTCTAAGTGTCTAAATTAGTCAATGTCTAAGGTAGTTAACCTAATCTAGTCAAACTAGTTGACCCTATTAGGTGAGTCGTGTCCCTAGTCTAAGCCAAGTCGAGTCCACCTAGTGAACCTAGTAAACCTAGTCCTAGTCTTGGTCCTATCTTACAATCACCCTCATTGGTCGTTAGTGGTTTGTTTGTCTTTAATTTTTTCATATTAGCTTTAGTAGAAGTAGTTTAGTTAATCCCTTAATCGATCTAGTTAGATTGTAGAAGTGTTTGTTCAAGGTGTAATTGCTTATTGTGTTTGATTTTTGTAGTTCAATTATTTCATTTGTAGTTAGTTGGTAATAACTGCAGCTTTTAATTTATGTAACTAGGTTTGCATCTCTTTGATTATCTTAGTTGCATTTGCATCGGAAGTTAGCTTAGCTTTAGTCATAATTTGCATATCGTATTTCATTTTTAATGCATTTAGCATAAGTGTAATCATCATCTGCATATACACTGTCATTCAGTACCATTTAGGATTGCATTAGGGTTAGATTGCATTTTTAGTATTTAAAATAGATTTATAAAGTGAATAGTGCATTGAAAGCAAAACCCGATTTTTGCCCTGTCGTCATTTCATGTGCAAAAAATTTGAGTTTTCCAAATATTATTTTTCTATTCACTTTATTGGTGTGTTAACTGTCTGCAGACCAAATTTCAGCTCGATCCGAGTTGGTTTGGTCTGATTTTTAAGCGTTTTGTGAAAACCGCTTTTTCGGATTTTAAAATTTCGGGACCTGCGATATCCTGATTTTTCCCAGTTTTGAAACGCTTATATCTGGAGTTCCAGATATCATTTTTTAATTCTGTAAAAACTGACAGACTCTTGAATTTGTTAGTTACAGAATAGAATAAATTTCGGGAAAATTGGACTCCGTTTTCCTTATAAAACAGTAATTTTCCAAAGAGCTATCAGAAGTCTAGTTTACACTAGTTAGGGGCATATTGGTAATTTCATTCTTTTTGGCATTTTCGTACTGTTTTGAATATTTTATGCATATTAAGTGCTGCATCTGCATCATCCTGCATTGATAGACTTAGAATTAGTTTACCATTTTATTTAATTATTTTAGTGTACTTAGGAATTATTTTGTTAAGGTCTTGAAAATTAGGTTTAGTTGTATTTCTAGCTTGAGTTATTAGAATTAGTTACTAACTCTTTATTTTCCTGTGTCTTTAGGTTGAAAGGCATAACTATTTTCCAGGGTTTCTTGTCCAAGTGCGAAGATTGGATCATTGGCGAAAAAAAAAAACAGAAATATCCTTGGCGTGCAACAAAAGACTGATTTGCTTTTCCATTTTATTTTAGTGTTAAATTGTAATTGTTTAAGCATTGTAATTGTAACTAGTGTTTCTTGATTAATAAATTAAATTTCTTAGAAATAGTTGAGTAACTCCCGTTCCCTGTGGATTCGACCCGTACTTACCACTTCGTGGAAAGTCGGTTATTTACTTTTGGTTGACGATTTTCCAAAGCTTTTATTGAAACATATTGTTTTAAAAATATCATTTCCAAAATATCAACCAGAGGCCAAAACCAGTCACACCTCGCAACAAGAACCTGGGAGGAATAACCTATGAGAAGTTCCTAAAACTGGACCCGCCAGTTTTCATCGGTAAAGCTGATCCAGAACTAGCAGAGAGTTGGATCGAAGAGACTGAACGTGCCTTCCTGGTATTGGGAGTACCAAAAGAGAAAAAGACCAATTTTGGCACATACTGATTAAAAGATAATGCACGAAAGTGGTGGGATACCACTAAGCTTATCGAGTTCTCACAAGTCGAAGTCATTCCTTGGACTGACTTTCGGAGAGCTTTCATGGATAACTACTTCCCATTACATTCCAGAAACAAGAAAAAAATGGAGTTTCTGGAGTTGAAAGAGAGCGGTATGAGTCTGATGGACTATACCACCAAATTTCAGAACCTAGAGCGCTATTGCTCTCGGTTGTTCAAAACAGACCAAGAAATGGCCGACAAATATGTGAATGGTCTGCGCGAAGGGCTATGATCTCGAGTGATAACGAGCATGCCTTCAACTTTTCAGGCTGCAGTAGCTGCAGCTTCAAAAATCCTAGAGGATTGGGCACGGTCTAAAGTGATCGTAGCAAAGAAGCCCATAGTAAATGGTGAGAATCGTAAGAGGATGTCCCCAAGTGGCCAGGGTTCACGACAACCCTTTCAAAAGAAGAAGTTCCAAGGTGGGAACAATACTCAACAAGTCGTGAGGCCGAGACAGAACACGACTCCAAATGGTCAGCAGTCCAACTTCAGCTGCCCAAAGTGTCGTGTGAACCACCCTGGAAAGCCATGTCCTCGTGACATTGGTGGTTGCCTTTATTGTGGCAAGATGAGCCACTTTATAAGGGATTGCACCAAGAAGGCTGCAGTTGAACAAAGGAGTAATGCCGGACCCTCTCGACCAGCACCACAACGTTCGCAGTTCCAACGACCGCCCCCTAGGATCGAGCAAAGGCCTGCAGGTCGTGTATATGCTGTAACGACTGAACAAGTCGAAAATGGTGACCTGATTGAAGGCACCGTACCTGTTAATGGACATGCAACTTACGTCTTGTTTGATTGTGGTGCTACTCATATGTTTATCTCCGACGATTTCACCGAACAACTCCACGCCTCGGTGCAACCGGTTGATAAAATGATCGAAGTGTATAACCCGTTGGGTTCACGCACCAAATGTATCCGGTGTGTGAAAAACTTGGATATCGAGATAGCAGGGCAACACTTGCCTACTGATGCCATCCTGATCGATATGATACAGTACGATGTCATTCTGGGAATGAATTGGTTGGCTCAGAATAATGCCAAGATTCTGTGCCGCGAGGGCAGAGTAATTCTATCTCGACCCGGATTACCTAAGATGGAATACCGGTTATCCAAACCAGTTCCATAGAAACGATTCATATCAGCACTTAAGGTACAAAAATACATTAGGAAGGGTTGTGTGACCTTCCTGTTGAGTCTCTCAGTGGAAAAATCCAACGACCAGCCCCTTGAGAGTTTGGAAGTGGTGCGGGAGTTTCCCGATGTGTTTCCTGAGGAATTACCAGGACTTCCGCCACTTCGTGAGGTTGAATTTGGAATTCAATCCTTACCTAGAACAGCGTCGATATCCAAAGCCCCGTATCGAATGGCGCCAACCGAACTCAGTGAGCTAAAATGTCAGTTGGAACAACTGATGGAACAAGGGTTCATCAGACTGAGTGTATCACCGTGGGGAGCCCCGGTGCTTTTTGTGAAGATGAAGGATGGATCCCTTTGGTTATGCATCGATTATCGGATGCTTAACCAGGCAACTATTAAAAATAAGTACCCATTGCCCCGGATTGAGGACTTATTCGATCAGCTCAGAACAGCGAGAGTGTTCTCCAAGATCGACCTCAGGTCTGGGTATCATCAGCTCAGAGTTAAGGAAGAGGATATACCTAAGACTGCTTTCAGAACAAGATATGGCCATTATGAGTTCGTAGTAATGCCCTTCGGACTCACTAATGCGCCTGCTGCCTTTATGGATCTAATGAACCGGATATTTAGACCATATTTGGATAGCTTTGTCATTGTCTTCATAGATGACATTCTCGTATATTCAGAGAATGAGGAACAACACCGTGAGCACTTGAGGATTGTCCTGAAAACCCTTCAGGATAACCAACTTTATGCCAAGTTTTCAAAATGTGAATTCTGGTTAGACAAAGTGATGTTCCTTGGCCATGTGATCTCAAAAGATGGAATTGCAGTAGATCCTGCAAAGGTGGAAGCTGTGATGGACTGAAAGCAGCCAGAAAATATCACTGAAGTCCGTAGCTTCCTTGGACTGGCCGGATATTATCGAAAGTTCATACAAGACTTCTCCCGAATCGTCGTACCGATGACGAAACTGTTAAAAAAGGGAGTCAAGTTCGAATGGACTGACCAGTGTAAGGAGTGCTTTGAGGTTCTCAAACAGAGGCTTACCACTGCCCCTGTCCTTACCTTACCTTCTGGACAGGGAGGCTTCGTGGCGTATACCGATGCCTCAGGAACAGGTCTGGGTTGTGTGTTGATGCAGCACAGCAAAGTGATTGCCTATGTATCACGACAGTTGAGAGTTCATGAGAAAAACTATCCAACCCACGATCTTGAGCTTGCCGCAGTAGTGTTCACACTTAAAATCTGGCGACATTACCTATATGGAGAGAAATTTGAGGTCATGTCGGACCATAAAAGCCTAAAATACCTCTTTTCTCAAAAAGAACTCAATATGCGGCAACTGCGATGGCTGAAATTCCTCAAAGACTATGAATTCATGCTTTCCTATCACCCTGGAAAGGTGAATGTCATAGCAGATGCCCTTAGTCGCAAGACTGTTGGCACTCTGGCCAGCCTCACCGGACAATAGAAGCTGATGGAGGATTTCGTCAACTGGAAGCCATTCCTGGCTGATCCAGGAAAGATCCAATTGTCGTGTTTGACGATCCACATCGAGATCCTCGATCGCATTGTAGCTGAACAATTCAAGGATCCCCAGTACTTGGAATTGAAAGCTCGTGCTGAAAAGGATGATACTTTCTTCCATTTGAAAGAAGATGGAGTAATATGGATGGAAGAAAGGATTTGGGTTCCAAATAACCTGAGCTTAGAAGGGAGGTACTCCAAGAAGCTCATAATAGCAAGTACACTATCCACCCTGGAGGTACAAAAATGTTCCGGGACTTGCAGAGGAAGTACTGGTGGAGGGGTATGAAACGTGATGTGGCTACGTTTGTCTCAAAATGTTTGATCTGCCAGCAAGTTAAAATCGAACATTAATGACCTGGTGAAAAAATGCAACGGATCGAGATTCCAGAATGGTAATGGGAAGGCATTACGATGGATTTCATCGTTGGATTGCCTCGATCCAAGAGACAACATGACTCAATTTGGGTGATTGTGGACAGACTCACCAAGTCTGCTCACTTCCTGCCAATCAACACCAGATATTCAACGGAACGATTGGCAGAAATTTACGTTCGAAAAATCGTCAGACTCCATGGAGTGCCGATATCGATCATATCTGATCGTGACCCGAAGTTTACCTCTCACTTCTGGGAGCAGCTTCAGAAAGCCTTGGGGACAAAACTCAAGTGCAGTACGGCTTTCCATCCTCAGATTGACGGACAATCAGAATGAACCATACAGACTCTTGAAGACATGCTAAGAGCCTGTATGCTTGAATGGAAAGGTGATTGGGATTCCCATCTAGCGTTGGCTGAATTTGCTTATAATAATAGCCACCACGCTAGCATTGGGATGGCACCGTATGAAGCCTTGTACGGGCGACCCTGTCGATCACCAATCCATTGGGGTGAAGTGGGTGAGCGAACCTTGGACTCGCCCATTGTGTTGCAGCACTACACTGAGCAGGTCCATATGATCAGAAAGAAGCTACTGACTGCTCAGAGTCGACAGAAGAGCTATGCCGATCAGCGGTATAGGGAGCTCACTTTTGCGGTTGGAGATAAGGTTTTTATCAAGGTCTCTCCAACCAAGAGTGTGTTTCGTTTTGGAAAGAAGGGGAAGCTCAGCCCCAGATTCGTCGGTCCCTTCAAAATTCTGAACCAAATCAGAGAGACTGCCTACCGAGTAGCATTGCCACCGCAATACGCACAAATACATGATGTATTTCATGTGTCAATGCTTAGAAAGTACGCTCATGATCCTTCTCACGTCATACAACATGAAGATATTGACATTCAAGAAGATATGATGGTAGAAGAAAGGCCAGTGGAGATCGTGGACCGACGGGAGCAAGTGCTAAGATCGAAGGTCATTCCAGTTGTGAAGGTGAAATGGCAACATCATGGAATAGATGATTGCACTTGGAAGCCCGAATCTGATATGCGGGATAAATATCCTGAACTCTTCACTTTCTACTCTTAGCTGAATTTAGCAGACGAAATTCCTTTAAGGGGGTAATGATGTAAGACTCGCAATTTTTCAGAAAATATCTGAATAAAATTCATGAGGCATTTACCGGTAAAAATAACATTTTTTCTCAGAATGCGAAACAAATCAATTCCTGTGAGCCAGTTATACTTAAGATATTCGTCGCTTTGCGAATATATGCTCAAACACTCTGGAAGCCATAACTTCCTACCTAAACAAAATCAAAGGATTTCCTCGAGCCAACTTTCTTAGTTACGTCAATACGAAGATAATGGCGTACTCAAAATTTTTCAAAAAAAAATCGTCGAAAACCCGAAATTTTTGCGGGACCCACGGAAATGTTGGTGGGACTCACAAAATATCCTATGGAAATATCTAGTGGGCCCCACCTCAAAAGGAACCTCTTAGAATTTAAAATAAAGCTAAGGGCAAAACGGGAATGGAAAAATCCTTAAAGGAGGTGGGCTTGTGTTATCATCGCAAAATTTTTTTCCCTCCCTTGCGAGAGAGAAACGAATTTTGCGAGTCAAACTCGACCAAAGTTTTGAAAATTGGTTTTGAAAATTAACTCGCCTCAGTTTTGAAAATTTGCGGGAAAATTCTGTGGAATGGGATCCGCCTGTCGGTACGAGGTTCAACCGTTCCTGGCACCTTTACCAGGGGTAATTGAACCAAGGATCAATTATGTGCTTTAACTTGACTCAAATAGCTAAATTATGCTCTATTTTTCCTAGAATGCACAAAGAATCAGGCTTGTGCTATGAAATTTTGAAAAGATGCAAGTTTGAGAAACATGATGTTTGCTTTCGAAAATTAAAATATGCTGGAAAAATGATTGGAAAAAGTGCTTGAAATTAGAATTCTTGGGAAAATCATTGAATTTCATTGGAAATCAGAAAGTGGATTGGAAAATGAATTCTCAGGAAAACTTGAACTTTGGAAAATCGATTTTGAGATTTGGAATTTGTTTTTCTAAGAGAATGGATTTGAGAATTCTGAGAAAATCTAAGAAATTCATTGGAAAAGGACTTTTGAAATGGAAAATGAATTCTCAAGAAAACTGGAAAATCTGAGAAAATGGATTTCTGAAAACTTGGGATTTTGAAATTTGAGAATGTTAAAACATAGGAAAATCTTGATTTGAACTTGAGAAATACTTTGAAATCTCATTTGAAAATTTAGAATTCTGGGAAAATCCAATCCTGAGAAAGACTTGGTAAATCCTTGAGAAAATTGATTTTTTCTGAAATGGAATTGGGAAATGATTTGGAAAATGATGCAATTTGAATGATATGAATGAATGAATATAAATTTGAAAAGGGAATTTCATTGAGGAATTGGGAAATCCTTTTAAAACTTTGAGAAATGCAGTGCATTTTGAAGTTAGCCTAAGAGTGTAGGCTGAATATGGCTGATATAAAGATCATAAATCTTGGTTTTCTTCGTATTCTGACTATGGCCATAAATACGAATCCCACTGAGTTTATAAACTCCATAAAAGCTTGTGCACGTGCCATTCGTGTAAACTATAGTTGATTTGAAATAAATGCACATGGATCATACATCAGATATTGGAATTTTGCAGAAATTAAACTATATGCAATGCAACCCTATTCTAAGCAGAAAAGTAACTCTTATTCCAAATATTACATTGATTTTTACATTGAACTGAAATAAAAGAAATAAAAACTAAATCTTCTTCTTGAATGTTCCTGCAAAACTAGAAAAACAAGGTTAGCACAAAAATGTAGGTTTTTCTGAATTTATCCAAAAATAATGGAAATTATCGGATATTATTCAGATATAAACCCAAAATCATACCCCCTTTGATATAAACATGATAAATAATGAATAAATTTTGAAAATAAACTTGAAAATTCGAAATTGGGGTCAAAATGACCAAAATGCCCCTGATGACCTTGAAATCAGGGTTTTCTGAAAGAATTTTTGTAAATTTTGGAATTTTGAAAATCAAATGAAATAAATAAAACATAATATGATAAAATATGATGATATTCATGAAATTTTGGAGAATTAGAAATTGAAATTTCGAAATTTAGGTCAAAATGACCAAAATACCCCCGATAACAAGACTATGGCCTTGAAACCAGGGTTTTCTGAAATAAATTTTGCAAAATTGAAAAATATGAAATGCAAAGGAGATTAAAATTAACCCTAATATGATTCTACATGCTTATGTACATGATAAAAACCCTAAAATGGCGAAAATATCATAAAATATCAAATTTAACCTGATTTTCGCTTGATTTTCGCTTCTGAACTTAAAGATAAACTAACACATGGAGAAAATGAACTTGGAATTAAACCAAATTTGGCATGGACACCTAAAATAACCCTAAAAACAGAATGGAGCTCGAAAATCTAATTTTTTTGTATTTTTAAATATGGAAATTCAAATAAAAACCCTAAATTTTGTGATTTTTGCCTAAAATGTTGATTCTAAAGGGGATTTAGGATATCAAATTTCCATAAAAATTTCTCAAATTTTATGGGGTGACATAGGACAGTAAGGCAAGGATTTTTTAATTTTACACTTTCTGGTTTTAACCTATGGTCGGAGCTGTGCCACTCCGGCAAGTCGGATCGGAATCCGGCAACTCTAGGATTTAGGGGAAACAGACAGGTTTCGGTAGAAAATATGGGAAAAATAAAAGACAGATGGAAAAAAGGCTGAAATTGTGAGAAAATGTCCCTGACAAACAGAGG
Source organism: Nuphar pumila (assembly GCF_984573655.1). Classification (NCBI taxonomy): domain Eukaryota; kingdom Viridiplantae; phylum Streptophyta; class Magnoliopsida; order Nymphaeales; family Nymphaeaceae; genus Nuphar; species Nuphar pumila. The sequence continues at coordinate 100,708,594 of NC_143249.1, forward strand.
AAGATTTTATCTTTTGACACCATTGGGATTCGGGTTATGGTTTGGAAAAGACCATACTGTTATCAGAGACCTAAATCTCTGAGGTTTCTGGACATTGGAATCTGTTAGACAGAAAGGGAAAATCCTAGAAAAATAAAGAAACAGATCCAAAAATTCCCAACTTTTGGGAAATGACAGGAAATTATGTTAGGAACAACTTTTATGTTAAAAGTTTTTGCAGAAAGGTTACAGATTGGATGAACTTGGTGCATTAGATTTTGTCTATACCCTGACAAAAGAAAATCGATATTTTCTTAGGGGTCTGAGAAATCTGATTTTTTACAGAGGTCAAAACTGCTTGGAAAAATCTAAAAATTTCCAGATCATTAGTAGATTCAATCATGAATCCACTGTGATTTTTAGAGAACAATCCGGATCTCCCACAAGGGTAGTGTCATAGGTTTTTGTCTGCTAAAGCAGAAATGGAAAATTCAGAGAGACAGAAAACCCGATTTAGGATTTGATTTTTCTAATGAAGTTCCGAAATACAAATTGATCCATATTTTTGAAAGGGGATCACAAACATATAGCTGTATCTATCACGAAAAATTCAAGATTTATTTAAGGGAATTTAAACATGAAATGATGACTGGACTACATACCTAAATGAAAAACCTATAAACTAACAAGATATGCATTAATGAACTAATGAAATAAAATAGCAAAACAACCTAAGTATATTACCTAGAGCATGTAAACTTCACGAAAAAAGTGATGAAACAAAAAAAAAAAAAATGAACATGAGGGGAAGATATGAGATTTATGTTGGCTAGGGGTGAGACGGATCCGATCCATCCATTGGATGGATCCCTTCACCTATGTAGCCCAAACCCAAAACCTTGTGGCTTTACAAGATCATCAATGAATATTTAATCATGTGAATCCAGTTTTTTGGACTGGATTCACGTTGAACTTCATAAAAGCAAGCATGGTAAATGCCTTACCTTGAGAAGGGAAGCTCTTACTCGACCCGGTTGAAGGAGAAGGAGCGGCGGCTAGTGAGGAAGGTGGGAGCAATGGTGGGCTGTTACAAAGGAGACCACCTTGGAGGATGTTGCAGCTGCTGAAAGAGGCTGATGGGCTGGATGAAGTGCTACTTTGTTGGAGTTGTTGAAGGTGATGGTGGCGCTGAAGTTGTTGCCGGGCAAGGGGGAGCTGCAGGTGCTTGAAGATGGTTGGGCGTACAAGGAGGTGGCTGGACCGGTGGTGAAGATGGTGCTTCAAAGTGAAGGCCGGCTGAAGCAAGGTGGTGCGGCTGCTGTGGTAGTGGCTGGTACCTGCTGTGGCTGTAGCAGCCAAGGAGACAAGAAGAGAGAGAGAGAGAGAGAGAGAGAGAGAGAGAGAGAGAGAGAGAGAGAGAAGGGGTGCAGCCGTGAGAGAGTCCCCCTTTTTCTTTTCTTTTTGGTTTTTCTAACTTAGGGCCTAATAAAAATTTCCTAAGTTTCTAATGGAAATCAATATTAGTGAGAGGAAAGAAGAGAGGATTCAAGGCCTATGTACATGGGCTGCACAATAGGGAAAAGGAAGGAAGGAAAGGGAAGAAGGAAAGAAAGGGAAGAAAGAAGAAAAAGAAAAGGAAAGAAAGGAAGAAGAAAGGGAAAGAGAAAGGGAAAAAGAAAAAGGAAAGAAATAAAGAAATGGGGCTGGAGGTTTGGGCAACCACCTTGTGGGTCCCACCTCTCTAAAAAAAATAAAAGTAAAAAATAAATAAAAATCAATAAAAACAAAAATAAACAAATAAAAAGAAACATCTTTTTTTTTTAATAAAATAGAAATGCAAATGAATGGGTCATCTCAGAGCGGGTCCAAATTCCACTTTTGAAATTCATTTTGACGATTAAAGGGGTAAAATAGTCTTTTCAGAAAATTTCCAGACGAAACGAGCTATTTTTGGCAGTTTTTGAAACGAGCTCAGATTTTGAAGTTCAATACCTCGTTGCGAAGCAAATCCAGTGTAGAATTTGAAATTTTGATTTTGAAAGAAATCCATATTGTTTTTCTTGAGAAAATATTTCCAAACAAAACGAGCTATTTTTGGCAGTTTTTGAAACGAGCTCGGATTTTGAAGTTCAATACCCCGTTGCGAAGCAAATCCAGTGTAGAATTCAAAAATTTGAGTTTGAAATAAATCCAGATTATTTTTCTTGCAAAAATATTTCCAAATTTAGAATCCCGGGGGTTAAATTGTCAATTTTGGAAACCCGAGGTTTGAAATTGATTTCTGAAAACTTTTAAAACTCAATCTGGATTAAAATTTATAAAACTAGAGTTCTGGACTTCAAAAATGAAATGAAATGTGATGAAATGTTATGAAATGCTAAGAAATGATATGAAATGATGAGAAATGACATGTGAAATGCAGACCCTGAATGAAGAATTTTAGATGTTAGACCCCGATTGGCAGCTGTACCAGTTTAAAAAAAGCATTAAAATTGATAAAATTTGCAAAATAGCTCAAGAAATGGTTTTCGGGACTCTACTGGGTCAGAGTGACACTGAAAATTGGGGTTCGAGCTGGATTGAACTGAAATGAGCTAGATTGAGCTGGGTTTTAGAGTTTCAGAACTCAAATGAACTGACCAGGCACTGACTCAACTGACCTTTCCGACTGAATTTTCAAGAAAAGCTGCCATTTTTAGAGAAATGGTACGGAATGGTCACTGGAGGGAAGTGAATTACAAACTTGAGCTGGCTTTGAGCTAAAAAAAAGGTCAATAATACTGACATGAACTAAAATCGAAGCTCGAACACTAGCTCAATTGGCTGAACTCAGCTCAATTTCAGCTGAAAGAGCTAAAATTGACTAAAATGGGCTCTTGGACACTTGGAAATGGTTTTGAACTGAAACTGGAGCGCTTGAACTTCTGGTGAGCTCAAGTTAGACTTTGGGGAGTATGACTGACTATGAATGACTGACTCAGAGACAATCGGCTTGGATTTGAGTGAGAAATGAGCTCATTTCTGAAGAAATGATCCCATTTTGGCATGAATGATCAGAAATGAAAATGACTTTCTCACTGTGAGCTCAGATGAGCTTGAGATGACTGATATTCTAACTGTCCTGAACTGACCAATGAGTTTGGTTGACTCCAACTGACTGGGGTTCGGGATGACCTAGGGGTAAAATGGTAATTTTCCTAATGAAAGTTGGTAAAATGGTGATTTTCTGGAACTGACTCGAGGTTTGACTCCTACACTGACCTGACAGGGTTGGCACTGCACGAGGAGGGTTGTTTGAGAATGGATGTGGAAAATTTGGGGTGTTTACAGCTTGGGCTATAAATAGCCCTCCCCACTCTCTCTCTTCTCATAATTTTGACCCCCCCTCTCTCTCTTGCCTCCTCTCTCTCTCCTAAACCTCCCCTAGTGAGCCCAAGTGAGTATGAGCCCACTTGACCTGGCCTGAACCCACCTGACCTGGTCTGAGCCTGCCTGACCTGGTCCTAGCTCACTTGACCTGGGTCTGAACCCACTTGACCTGGTCCAAACCTAGTTGACTTGACTTGAACCTAGTTGGGTTTAAAGTCAAAGTCAAAGTCCTTTTTGGTCAAGATTTTGGTTTGGATTTCTGAACCCAGGCTTAGCCTACTTGAGCTGAGTTCGAACCTACTGAACCCAGTTGACTTGGACCGAACCCTGTTTGGTTCAAACCACTTAGGTTGAGTAGCTTGACCTACTCTCCCTCTTTCTCAACTAAGTCAGCTTCATCTGACTTAGTCTGACCTCTCGAAGGAAGGCTCGAAGCCAAAGGAGCAACCCGGAGCCGTTTCTTCCACGATTTGAAGTAAGTTCGCTTCGTTGATCCATCTCTCTCAAGTATTTGATTGTTTGTATATAACATATACTTTCTGAAGTAGTATCTTGCTTTAGTTCTTGATTGAGCCATTTTTGGACACTTCGGTGTTCACCCGCTCGTCTCGTTACTATCGTCGGATATTTGTGTTCAAATACGCAGTATATGCGTTCTTCAAAATGGTATCTCGCCTTAGTTCTTGGTTGAGCCCTTCAGAACACTTCGGTGTTCACCCGCTCGCCTCGTAACTATCGTTGGATGCAGATCTAGGTGTATATCTGCTGATTCTGCCGACGCGTCTTATATCACACAGGCTATGTAATTTACCTTTGCCGTCGCGTCGTATGATGCCAAGGCTCCCTGTTTTCTGCACTTCCGATTACTGCACTTCCGATTATGCATTTACTTATGCCGTCGTGTTGAAAGACACCAAGGCTCCTGCTTTCTCCAAATATATATGTAGAATATTTCGTTCGGTTAAACACCCCGAACAATAGTATATGCATTTCTTTACGCCGCCGCTGTATAAAGCACAGGCTTATGCTTATACTACTTATATGGCGCATAAATGAGCGTTCAAATGGAGATCAACTCCAAATTGCCAATGCGATTCCCTTACCGCTCCTCGTTCAAGATTCTGCTTGACGAATGAAGCCCCTATTGGAAAGGCTTCGCTTTTTGGCAAAATGCTCTTTACGTAAAGACTAAGTCAATTATGTATGGCCTGGCTATGCCCCAGGGTTCCTGCAACCTTGATGGATGCAAAGTATGCACAACGATGCACATCCATTTCTCCAGTTAAGCGTAGCGATTTCCCGCCAAAGAGGGGAGATGCCGCTGAAATGGATAAAAGAAACACACGCTTTCTCTGTTAAAGAGAGGAAGTGCTGCTGAAATTTTTGAAGAAGCCAAGAATGGCTCAGAAAGAACGTAGCAGGATACTCTGTCATACAGCAGAGTGCTACCCAGTTCATGGAATGCCTTCTACAACGTAGAAGGGTTCATCGCACCACTGCCGATAGAGCAGAGGAGGTGCCGACAGAATGGTTGGCAGAAGAGCTGCCGGAATGATGTCCGTTGATGGAACGATGCCAGATTGGCTCGTATCCCTGTGCCTGCAAGGGCACCTTGCTCGTAAGTGCCGCTGAGCCGGAGTAGAGGTTGCGCCTTGGCTAGGTTTGGACTCGTTGCGTAAAAATACGTCGAGTAGCCGATCTATTTAGATCGAGTCATATGCATGCTCATTGAGAACGGTTACGCAACCATACTCGTAAGGGCCGAAGAGCCAGAGTGTGTTGTTTCCACCCGAAGAGGTGTGATGCTCGTGGTGGCCGCAGTGCCAAGAGCGTTATTCTGCATGCATATGAATAAGACTTAAGGTCGCACATACCCCGCGGTTGAAAATCGTGTTAGGGGTACCCCCTCAGTTAATGACTGTGTTGGGGCGGACTGAATGGGGTCGGGTACATACTCCCGTAGTGCTGAAACACGGGCTGCCTGAATGGCATGCTTATATCTGTCCAAGTAATTGTAAGACTGGCAGACCCCTTCAGGAATTATGCTCACTGCGGAATGACAGTGATGGTACAGCCTTGAGTGACACGTATTTTACTTTGGACCTGATAGAGTCCACGATGACCTCAGTCACTCATGGGTTTTGAAGTCGTGGTTATCCTTAAGATGTAAGGATTGAACCCAACTACTGCAAGTAGAGGATGCATCCGAATATGGGCCTAGTAGGGTTCTCGCAGTTGAAACACACTGCCCTACTATGGATAGGGTCAACAGGCCTCTGGGGTATCTAAAATACATAGAATAATCAACCCCTAGAACGTCGAGTTGATGCCCGGACAATTGCTTCGCCCACGTACCAAGGGTGAAAGAGGTTAATTATCGAAACGATGTATTAGCTTAGGTTCAGCGATGCTTGAATGTATGAGTGGATGACGTTGTTGAGTCAGTCCTGCATAACCTTTGTGAATGTGTCATGTTCGGTATACGATTGGACCGTCTGGGCAATCCGGGGCGTTACATTTCCTTTCGAAGTTCTTGTAAATATTTAGTTTTGTTATCGAACCTTTACTTATCAATGAAATGTCAATTTTCTTTATATCTTTTTACTTCTTTCTTTTGCCATACTGGGGCATTTAAATTCCTGTTCTTTTTCAGAATGCGGGACAATCCCGACATCATTCATGGGAGAAATGATATTACCTATGAGGGTTTTTCAAAAATCATGAAATTTCGAAAGTCTTCGTTATGATAATCAAAAGAATTCAAATATTCTTTGGTCCAACCTTTGTCAGAGATCAACCCTTGTATTGATCATATTTTCAAAATTAGGTTTTTCTAACCATTGCATTGAAAAATCAACCCTCGTGTTGATCATATTTTTAAAAATAGGTTTTCGAACCATTGCATTGAAAATTCAACCCTCGTGTTGATCATGTTTTCAAAGATAGGTTTTCAAACCATTACATTGAAGGATCAACCCTTGTGTTGGTCTTATCTTCCAAGATTGGTTTTTAAACATTGTATTCAAAGATCAACCCTTGTGTTGGTCTTATCTTTCAAAATGGGTTTAAAATTATTATATTCAAAGATCAACCCTTGTGTTGGTCTTATCTTCTAAGATCGGTTTTAAAACATTGTATTCAAAGATCAACCCTTATATTGATCTTATTATCAGTTTTAAACTGTTATTTTCAGAAATCAGATCTATTGTTGATCTTCTTCTTTTTCAAAAGATAGATTTCAAACCATTACCTTCAAAAATTTGACCCTTATGATGATCTCTCATGTTTGATTTGAAGGATTAGATCCTCGCACTAATCATTCTTCTTGCAGTTGATTTTCTTCCTAAAAAAAAAGATTTCTCATTTGTCTTTGAAAAAGAACATTTTCCTTTCATATTGAAGATTCCATATGCAGGCAGGATCAGAAAAACTCCTTTTTCTCAAATCTTATAAATTTTCAGTTAATTTTGATATCTTTATCAGTTTCCTTCATTTCATTCATATTTTTATCAAGTTTTATCAATTTTATCAAGTTTTATCAAGTTTTATCAATTTTTCCTCAGTTTTATTAAATTTTATCAAATCTTTTACCCTTTCAGGTTAAGGGAAAAATCTGACCCTCGTTGTCCGAGGTATTCCCGCTCAGGTTAAGGGATAAACCTGACCCTCGTTGTCCAAGGTGTTCCCATTCAAGATAAGGGATAATCCTGAAACCCCTCGTAGGAGCAATAATGCTACCTATGAGAATTCCTCTTGCAAACACAAGCTTTATCAATCTTTATTTGATTTTCTAAATTTATATCAATTTCTCTTCATTAAATTCTCTTTAAAATTCTATTCTTTTCCCATTCAGGATAAGGGATAATCCTAAGACCCCTCACAGAAGCAACAAGGGTACTTGTGAGAATTCTTTTCAAAAATAAAATTTTCATAAAATTAGTCATTTTTATAAATATTATTTTTTTTCTCACTCAGGATGAGGAATAATCCTGAGATCACTCATAGGAGCGACAATGCTACTTGTGAGAATTCTTTTACAAAATAAAATTTCATCAATTTTTCTCCATTTTTATCAAATCTTCATCAAATTCTATATCCTTATATCTTCTCAAAATTTTATTCTTTCTTCTCCCCGTTCAGGATAAGGGGTTAATCCTGAAAATTGGACCACATACAACTAAATTTGCCGGTCCATCTAAATCATAAATCATAAATCTTATCATATCCCTTCTAAATTCAAGTCTCATGTCATCTCTTCACAAAATCTTCTATTTCCCCTTCAGGTTAAGGGATAAACCTGAATCATTTTTCTAAATTCTCATCAAATGTCTATTCTATTTTCCCTTCAGGATAAGGGATAATCCTGAAACCCCGGCAATCATTCCTGCCTCGATCTCTAAATATCTTAAGAATGCCGGTCTCCTTCCCAAAGTTCATTTGAAAAACCCAGTCCTCGCACAAGTTATTTTGCTAAATTTTCAAAAATTAAAGACCAAGTTCATTTGAAAAACTCAGTCCTCGCACGGGTTACCTCCCAAAATCTTCAAATCTAAAGATCAAGTTCATCAGTTCTCGTGCTGTTTGTCTCTCAGAAAGTCTCAATCCTAGATCAAATCATTAAATCAAAGGTCGTTAAATGAAATGTCCCAGCTACTTCGCTGGTCATTAAATGAAATGTCCCAGCTACTTCGCTGGTCGTTAAATGAAATGTCTCAGCTACTTCGCTAGTCGTTAAATGAAATGACCCAGCTACTTCGCTGGTCGTTAAATGAAATGTCCCAGCTACTTCGCTGGTCGTTATGAAATGACCTAGCTACTTCGCTGGTCGTTAAATGAAATGTCCCAGCTACTTCGCTGGTCGTTAAATGAAATGTCCCAGCTACTTCGCTGGTCGTTAAATGAAACATCCCAGCTACTTCGTTGGTCGTTAAATGAAATGTCCCAGCTACTTCGCTGGTCGTTAAATGAAAAGTTCCAGCTACTTCGCTGGTCGTTAAATAAAAGGTCCCAATTTCACTGATCGTTAAATGAAAGGTTAGAAACTACTTCGCTGGTCGTTAAATGAAAAGTCCCAGTTTCCACTGGTCATTAAATGAAAGGTTCCAGCTTCTTCGCTGGTCGTTAAATGAAAGGTCCCAGTTTTCACTGGTCGTTAAATGAAAGGCTTCAGTCTTCACTGGTTGTTAAATAAAAAATCCCAGCTCCTTCGCTGGCCGTTAAATAAAAAGTCCCAGTTTTCACTGGTCAAAATTTCTCAAAATCAAAGGTTCAACTCAAGGTCTCGTCAAAATCTATATTGAGTGATTATTTCACGAAGAATTCTAGAAAACTTTGCCAATACGCTAAAAATACTTGTTGATTCCAATAAATTTTACTGCACAAAAGAATCACCTCAAATTACCTTTAGTATTCTTTTCAAAAAGGTGAAACTTTTTGCGAAAAAGAGGTAAAATTCAGATCTTTTCCCTGTTGATCAACCGAAAGGATGAAAGAAATATCCTTGGTATGATTAGCGAAAAAAATATTCAATGATGTTGAAAAGCCAGAAGCAAATTGATATTGATCATGGCTATGGCGCATGTTTAAAGACGACTTTCTGGCAACCAGGCAGTGGAAATATCCTGAGCGATAAAAAGAATCCACTCAACTAATGTCTTCTCAATCCAGTAAAGTTGCAATCAAATATCCGCAAAAGGGATCTCTCAATTGTCGTCAAGATGAAGACGAATATGCGAGCTAGACCCCCGGGGCTAAAGAAGATTTGGATCATCTCCGAGATGAAGGAGTTTGTGAAGGATCCTTCTAGGGAAAGTTCAGATCACCGTCGAGATGAAGGCGAGTGTGATGGACCTACCGACAAACCCTAAAAGATATTTGATTTCTACTATCATCAAAAGACCCTTTGAGCCTATATCATCAATACCTGAGATAAATGAAGGATCGAAACATCTCCAAGGTGAAGGAGTTTGTGATCTACCCTTCCCCCAAAAAAGAGAGAAAAGTCAGGACATCTCCAAAATAAAAGATGATGTAAAAGCCCGAAAAGCCTAATGACTCAAAAAGAGTGCAAAAGGATCATCATGGGAAAACACCCAGATATCAAAACTGCCAAAATTGCCAGAAGTCATCTTTTCTCATGCGAAATTCTTTCATCAATATCTTTTCACTACTTGCTTTTATGAAATTAAGAATATTTCTTCTCTTCTCATATCAGGGAAATGGATAGCTTCCTTGAAGAAAATCATCAGCGCTAAAATTTTGAATTTGACTCTTAAAACCGAGGAGTTAACCTCGTTGGAGGAAATACTCTAGGTAAAAGAGAGAATATCTTTTGTACACACATGCACATTTTCAAGCGTTTGAGTCAACTATAAATTTATCGTATTGGCAAAATTCTCTAGATATTCCAAGAATGAAATGAATATTCAATATCCATTTTTGATGCAACCTAGCGCTGTTTATATCTTCCAGAAGAGTTGCCCCATTTAGTTGAAGTATCTCTCCTATCCCATCACGGTTTCAAGAATTCTGTATGGTTGTACCCACTCAAGTTAAGGGTCAAACCTGTATCTTCTGCGAGAGGTCATCGATTTCAAAAGCTATTTCAGTCGCAGCAATGAGACACTCAAGGTCATCCCTTTTCCAAGCTTTAGGAAACCCCATCCTCCTCCTTTCGCAAACCCCTTTCGGATTTGTTTGTCCAAACTTCGAAGGTCCCATCATGGTTTCTTCATTCAAGGATTTCATTTGGTCATCCCCTTCAGGTTAAGGGTTAAGCCTAAACCTCATGCCACGAGGTATCTTCCTTTTCAGGTTTTTGGTTAAACATGAATCTCGTTCCAACGAGTTTCCCTCGTTTCGACGAGGTATTTTCTTTTAGTCCCATCATGGTTTTTCCCCCACAAAAGGAATCCATGCTATGTATATCCATCCAGGATAAGATCTTACTTGAGCTTCATCTCACGAGGTATTTTCTAAAAAATGTCCCATCAAGGTCCTCATATATTCCTTTCCCCATTCAGGTTATCTTGAGATATCTTCTTCCCATCCAGGTTAAGGGCTAAAAACCCAATCCAAAAAGCTGATCTTGTCTCACCCACGAGACTTGATCAAAATTCTTATCTCTTATCATTTCGAGATCCTCAAATTTCCAACACGATTTCCTCATTTTTGTTATCCAGTTATATCATTGTTCGAAGATTTTGTCCCCCAGGACCATTCAGGATAAGGTATTAAGCCTGAGAAGCCATAATTCTTCCACACCCAGTTCAGATCTGCTGACTGGGGCATTTTTCAAAATTTGGAGTGTTTTCTTTGCCACTAAGCTCGGCTTTCAACCGGCTTAGTAGCAAAGAGGAGCATCTGTGAACACCCCAAATTTTTCAAAATTCTTTAAATATTCCCTTTTTGCCCCTAATTTCATTTTTTAAGCAATTAAGTCACTTTTAAATCTAAATTCCAGTTCATTTCTCAAGTTTTACTGAAATTAAATTCATTTTATATATCTGACTTGATTTCGGATCTGGATCCATTATCCAGATCCAAATCTGAGTCTCGTTGTCCAACTTTTAAATTAAAATTACAGAAAATACCAAAAATAGTTTTTAAATAGCTCGGACAGTCCATCTGGCATCCGTTTGGATCCATCGCGTTGTATTTCTCGATTCGAGTTTTAAAACTCGAACATTTTCTCAAAACCTGGATCCAAACCCATTCTTCTGAAGAAATTTCCCCAAAATAGCCTGAAATTCTTGGAAAAACACTTTTTGTAAATATTTCTCAAAAAAATACAAAAAAAATAGTGTTTAATCTTTGTTTTCCCGTAAAAATTTAGGATTTTATTCCAAAAATACAAAAAAATGAAAAAACAACACAAAAATAAAAAAAAATAGAAAAACTATGAGAAAAGCAAATGGTTTAAAACCATTTTATAAAAATTTTCTTAAAAAGGGACCCTTCTTTTGAAAAAGGGAAAAATCCACAACGGTTCGTTCCTGCGCGTTTCCCCTCTCTCATTCACCATCGCATATCTGCAACAAACCTTCGTTCTCCTCCATTCATCCACAACGAATCCTCTCTGGAATTCTCCTCTTCCTCTTTGAAAGGGGAGTACGCAGGGGGATTTCGGATCATCCATGAACGTCATCGAGCATCCACCATCAGCCAGCATCGATCCACTTCATCGATTCCGCATCCCCTTCCTTCCTGTTTTCTCCTTCAGAGTGTTTGCAAAACTCAGGTAAATAATCACCATCTTCTCTCTTCCGGCGAACATTTCTTTTCCTTTACATTCTACATTCTCTGATTTCTTCCTTCCAACATCTTCCCTTTTTATTTTACTAAAGCAATATGATGTAACATCAGTCTACCTATCGCAGCCCTGATTTACATTTTGCAACAAAATTTTTTACCCTTCACCGGGTTACATCTCCCTTGTTGTTTGTATAATTTTAGTTTTCTGCATTATTGATTTTTGTTTTCATTTCATATCGCTTGTAATCGGATTGCTGCATTCCGAAGGATTCGTTCTTTTGAAACCATAATGCCACTATACTTCATCCAGCATAATCGATCCCTGTTTAAGGATCATTAGCCGATTAATTGTCCCAGTTTGAATCGATAAATCTCTCACATTGGAAAGATCTTGATGAGTGGGTCAGCATCATATATCACGGCAGAGGCATACTGATTCTAAAAATGTCACTCGCATTGGGAATTTCATCTTCTGAGATTATATCTCTGCAACTTGCGATATGGGAGTGATGTTTTTTGTGATTTATTGTTTTCTTTTATCTCTCTTAAGTTTTAGCTTTATCTAGTGCTTTCCTTCCCGATTGTTTTGTTCAGATCATTGCATTGCATTATCGATATCATCAACAATTTTGAACTGCGTTATCTTCATGGAATTTCCATGACGTCTCCTGCATTTTATTCGCCTGGTTCAATGTTTACTAATTTTAGTTATCTATGTTCTGTTGTTAGAATCATTCACTCTTGCCTAATGTAGGCTCTACTTTGCCACTTCCAATTTAGCAAAAGAGATTACCTGACAGCTTAAATACCAGCTCTGCCTCAAAAAATACAGGATTGATCGGTTGATCAACATTTGATCAGGCATTGTATACAGTGATTATTTCCTTGTTAAATGCCTTGAATAAGCTATGTCTTTATAGGTTTCTTTTGTTTTGCATCTAATCACTCGAATATTGGGGCGTTATTTCTGATAGTTGATGTGTTGGCTGTGGTTATACATTTGTTAGATTTTGTTATAAGTTAATTACTTGAGAATTGTAGGCACAAGCTTGAATTTACTTAATTCATTTGTTCGTTACGATATCCGATGATATCTTCTGTTGGACCATGTGAATTTGCTGCAATTATATCCGATTCTACTTTCTTTTTTTTGTTTATTTTCCATGTCAATACGTCTGTATACGTCCTCAGTTGGGTTTGATATGTATTCGTTCTTGTTTAACAAAACGATAATTTTTTTAAATTGATAGAGATAATGTTGCCTGAGATAAGATTATCAATCAACTCCTTCAAAATGACCCAGCTGCTTCCAGTTCTTCTGTCTCCATCACTCACCTACAACAAACACCAAACATTTTTTTTTGCAATAACGGAAGGTGTTTTGCAGAGGAAAAATGTCTACAGCACTAAAATCTTCGCATCTCAACTGTGAACACTCTCCATACCTGTACACCAGCCACTATTTGTTGCCTTCATAGCAACAATACTTGTCACTATCCACACTACAAGGAAGATGAAAAGCTGGATCAGTCTGTGGTGGTATGACTAAAAGCTTGACGTGGGGTCATGAATGTTTTACCTATATGATCAAATTCTGGTCATGATGTTCTGCAAATATATCATAGGGATCGAGATAAATATTTATGTTACTCTTTCCTTCTCGTAATTTTAAATTAATATTGTATTGCTGCATCTCGTGTGCCACATCAGCTCTGCATCTATTTTGGTGGTCTCTCTATAACAGAAATTGCAACTATTTTTAGGAGGGGGCACCTGTTATCTTCTCCATTGGTTTTGAGGCAAGAAAGAGGATGTGCCCTGGAACCATCAAAATCAAGGGGCTTCATTAGAGTGTCAGGTTTTCTATTATCAGAGTTAGCTAAACTAAATGTTCAGTTGCTTTTGCTTGGTTGAATGAATTCCTGAAGTACCAGGGAGTTTGGGAGCTGGTTTCCTTTCACAGGAAGAAGTACCAATTTAGGAATTGGTTCCTGGTTTGAAGAAGACTGTTTGCAAAAACTGGATCAAATGATGATTGATTTCCTCTCCCCCTTTGTAAACAAGATTACAACTATTTCAAGCCCAGCTTAGGGTGTCTCTCATAATGTTAATAAAGAAGTCACTGTAGATTCATTTCTTGTCACTCAGATCCAGTGGAAGTCTTGTGAAGTTGTCCTATAAAGGACAAGGTAGAAACCGAAAGTTTAAGTGGTGGTAATATTGTGACTGTTGCAGCTGAAGGCTTGGTCATTGTTCTTGGACATTTTTTTAGAGACCTAGCCCGAATTAGATTAGGGCAATGTTTAATATCGTTGCACACCTTCACTGTTATCTGAATGTGCATATTTCCCCTACACCTTGTACCATGCCACTCACATTGTAGCATCTCCACAACCCCTTTTTTTTTTTACTGCTACAATGTCATTTGTATGTTTACGTAAATTTTCACTGTATATCTATTACAGTTTGACCTTCAATCTCACTTTCATTCCCCATATAACTTACCTATCATATGCCTACTGCATCCTTTCAAATAGCTATTGTTAGTATTTCCCAAACCACCAATACCCATCATCCCCCCTATATGTTTCACTGCATGTCTTCATACCTATTCCTACTCATGATAGCCAACACTACTTTCACTCCAGTAATTCTCTATCCTTCGCATCATCTCCCATGCCCTTGTTATATCCTATATAGTAGCTAAAATCAGCATCTACAGTCATTATTTCTACCCTTCAACACCGGCTGGACCTATTGCTCTTACAGCAGCAAATATACCCCCCTGTTCCACTATACATCCCCTGCAACACATCCCAACACCATGACAGCCCAGCCCCCAACTCACCACCTGCTAAAATCTTCCACAGCCCTTACTGTGCTTCTTATTCGATACATCATATACACCCTCCCTCTGACCACCTTAATGTCTAGTTTTCATAGAAATATATATGCAACGTTCCTGCTGTAGCTGCCTTGCCTATATTCATTTACATGGTCATAGCCACTTATTATCTTCTTCATCATCACCTTACAGTGACCTTTCTTCACCCTGCCTTACAATTTCATCTCCCATGTATTGTTACCTCTGCATACATATGCAGCATCCGTATCCATTACATTCTATTGATGCCTATGTAGGTCCAATAGCATGTAAACCTAAGTATTCTGCTAAATCTATGAATCCGAGCTATCAAGGTCCCTACCCCCTTTAGCATTATTGCCTTCCTACCTATACACATCTCACTATTGTTGTGTCCATATCATATCCACCTAACTGTCATATACCCCCCCCCCCCTGCAGCCCTTAGCCATGTCTACTTGCGGTTGTCTCCACACTTCAGATTCAGTTGCATCTGTTTCCTGTACACCCAAATTTGTCCCTTCACAGCCACCTATACCCTGTCACTACTCCATCCTCTGCGTTGGCACCTTATCCCGGCGACATCACATCATATTATGGAATTTTCCATTTGTCTTCCACAGTATACCATCTCTCATTCATCTATATTGTTTCACTCATTGCCATAGCACAACACACACTTCCACCTCACTGTTGTAATGACACCTTACCTCCATCAATATTTTTATCATTACTCATCCCCTTTCATTTCCTCATGTATTTGTCATAAGTTTGCTTTATACTAACCTCGTTTTGCAGGAAAATGTATGGAAAATATTGTCTCTCTTGTTAGATTAAGAAATTTTGTAAATTCAACAATTCCAAAAATGTAACAACTAGATATCAATGAGAATTTTAAATTTCAGTTCTAGATTAGAATGTATGAGTATTGTAAATGTCATAAATTGTTTGTTTTCATATCTTTTGCCTTTATTTTCTAAAATCTTACAATGGTGAAACACGAATGGCACGTGCACCATTTCGTAAGAGGTAATTAATCATAAGTTGATGATTTACATCAATGGCCATAGTCAGGATGTAAACAAAACTTAGAATTTTTATCTTTTATAAAATAACACTGGATCCACACTGGATCCTTTTCAAAATTCATCGTATTTTCTTTAAATATTTTTCTTTTTTATCAGAGTTTAGCTTAAAATTAATTCAATACATATATCAATGGCCATAGTCAGGATATATTGAGAGTTAATTTCATTTTTTTACTCTATAAAAGCACCAAAATATGTTTTATTCTTCACCTGAATTTAAATATAGATTATTATATAATACATTCAATGACCATAGTCAAGGATGTATTATATCTTCAATCTTATTTTGATTCATTTAAAGAACGAGATATGCTTTTCAAAATTCAATTTCAAATTCTTTAAATTCATTCAGCATTTAGGATAGAATTACATCATATTTTCAAAATCTTCTTTCAAAAACTCCAAATGATTTTGAGTATCTTTCTTCGTTTCTCAAAACAATTCTATTCTATAGATTCAAATTCAATTCTATGTCATTTCAAGATATAAAAATTCGATTTCAAAGTCTAATTTGACTTTGAAATTTCAAAATCATTTTTTTATTCAAAATTCAAATTTCCAAATTCAATTCAAAAATTCAAATTTCAAAGTTCAATCTAACTTTGAAGTTTTATCTCCTGATTCAAAATCAAGTTTTATCTTCTCATCTTCAAAAATTCAAAATCAAAGTTTGAGATTGATTCTGAATCTCAAAAACTTGACCTTTCTTAAATTTTAAATTCAATCTGGGTTTTCAAAACCCAGATCCATCTTCAAAGTCCCATTTGGACCTCCAAAGTCCAAAACCAAAGTTAGAATCCAATTCCACTTTGGATCTCAGACTTCAGATCCAATTCCATTTTAGGATCCAGAGTCCAACTTCTCCTTGGATCTCAGACTTCAGATCCAAAATCCAGTATAGGATCCAGAACCCAAATTCCACTTTGGATCTTAGACTTCATATCCAATTCTATTTTAGGATCCAGAATCCAATTCCATCTTGGATCTCAGATTTCAGATCCAATTCCCATTTAGGATTCTAAATCCAGAATCCAATCTCATCTTGGATTTCAACTCTATTTAGAATCCAAACTTTTGATTCAAATTCCATTCTGAACTCCAAATTTCAAATCAAATTCTATCTCCAAATCTAAATTCCATTCCAAGTTTATCTTGAATCCAAAAACCAATTCTATTTCTCAATTCTATTTTGATTTCTCAAATCTTATTTTGATTTCTCAAATCTTATTTTGATTTCAAGCTTTACAACTGAAATTCAAATTACATTCCAAATTTCATCTCTATCCTGATTCAAAATTTAAAGTCCATTTATGACTTTGAAATTTCCTTTCTTCTCCTTTTAATCTCAACTTCAAAACCATTCCTTTCGAAGTTCAGATTTATTTTTCCCAAGCTCTGATTATTCAAAAAACTTAGAGCTTTAAAATCTTAAGTTCTAAGTTAGAAACCATTTCTTCACTCTATTTATCAGAAATACTTGAGGATTTCCAAAATCATTTTTTAAAAGGAGCATACATCCTTGCATTGCACAAGCATGATTCTTTGTACATTTAGACTTAGAATAAATTCTTAGATAATTTCTTAGCAAAGCAAAAGGCATGAATTCGACCCTTGGTTTAATTACCCCGACGAGCGGATCCCGTCTCTCCATTTTCCTGTAAAATATTTTAAAACGGAGGTGAGTTATTTTCTAAATATTTTCAAATCAAGGTCAAGTGAGACCCCGCAAAAGAGTTCCTCCTATTCTCGTCCCTTCTTTTCTCTTCTCTCTTCTTTTTTGTCTTTTATTTTTCTCCCTTCAAAAAGGAGGAAAATAGGGGTTAGAAAAGGAAAAGAGAAGGAAGAGAGGGAAATATCAAGAGAGGAAAAATTTTGCGATGATCACAGTAAACCAACCACAAAATCCATTGTGATTCCTTCCCATTTTCACTAAGAGATCTCTATTTGCTGCATAAATCTGCCAAGCCTTTGGTGCTCTATCGTGATCTACTGACAGGTCAAGCACCTAGACATATATTCTACTACTTTCTTCTTCATACTTGTCCACCACTAACTCATTTGTAGATCCTTCAACATCTTAGTACTATTAGGATGGATGGTGTACTTGCTCCTATGAGCCTTATTCAACAATTCTCCTTGAATTTGCTGGTCATTTGGCACCCATAGCCTATGTCCAAACCAAATGTTTTTGTCCTCTTTTTGGTGTAGAGTTGCTTGATCCTGCTTGCACATGTTCAACATATGTGGAAACTATGGATCCTCTTTCTGTTTCTCGATGATTCGCTCCATCAGCTTGATCCTCACTGCCATATTACATAAGAAAATCCTTCCCTTATCTGCTCCGAAAGGATTCCACTCTATAAGGTCTTCTGTAAGACCCGCAATTTTCCAGAAAATATCTGAATAAAATTCATGAGGCATTTACGGGTAAAAATAGCATTTCTTCTCAGAATGCGAAACGAATCAATTCCGGCGAGCTAGTTATACTTAGGATATTCGTCGAATCGCGAATATATGCTCAAACACTCTGGAAGCCATAACTTCCTACCTGAATGAAATCAAAGGATTCCTGCGAGCCAACTTTCTTAGTTACGTCAATACGAAGGGAATGGCGTACTCAGAATTTTTCAGAAAAAATCGCCGGAAACCCGAAATTCTTGCGGGACCCACAGAAATATTGGTGGGACCCACAAAAATATTCCTCAGAAAATATCTTGTGGGACCCACAAAATATCCTATGGAAATATCTTGTGGGCCCCACCTCAAAAGGAACCTCCAGGAATTTAAAAGAAGCCAAGGGGTAAAAGGGGCATGGGAAAACCCAAGAGGAGGTGGGCTTGGGCTATAAATAGCCCTCCCCACTCTCTCTCTTCTCATAATTTCGACCCCCCCTCTCTCTCTTGCCTTCTCTCTCTCTCTCCTAAACCTCCCCTACCTAGCCTAGCCCACCTGACCTGGTCTGAGCCTGCCTGACTTAGCCTGAGCCTGCCTGACCTGGTCCTAACCCACCTGACCTGGGTCTGAACCCACTTGACCTGGTCCAAACCCAGTTGACTTGACTTGAACCTAGTTGGGTTTAAAGTCAAAGTCAAAGTCCTTTTTGGTCCAGATTCCGGTTTGGATTTCTGAACCCAGACTTAGCCTACTTGAGCTGAGTTCGAACCTGCTGAACCCAGTTGACTTGGATCGAACCCTGTTTGGTTCAAACCACTTAGGTTGAGTAGCTTGACCTGCTCTACCTCTTTCTCAACTAAGTCAGCTTCATCTGACTTAGTCTGACCTCTCGAAGGAAGGCTCGAAGCCAAAGAAGCAACCCAGAGCCGTTTCTTCCACGATTTGAAGTAAGTTCGCTTCGTTGATCCATCTCTCTCAAGTATTTGATTGTTTGTATATAGAATATACTTTCTGAAGTAGTATCTTGCTTTAGTTCTTGATTGAGCCCTTTTTGGACACTTCGGTGTTCACCCGCTTGTCTCGTAACTATCGTCGGATATATCTATGTTCAAATACGCAGTATATGCGTTCTTCAAAATGGTATCTCGCTTTAGTTCTTGGTTGAGCCCTTTAGGACACTTCGGTGTTCACCCGCTCGCCTCGTAACTATCGTTGGATACGGATCTAGGTGTATATCTGCTGATTCTGCCGACGCGTCTTATATCGCACAGGCTATGTAATTTACCTTTGCCGTCGCGTCGTATGATGCCAAGGCTCCCTGTTTTCTGCACTTCCGATTACTGCACTTCCGATTATGCATTTACTTACGCCGTCGCGTCGAACGATGCCAAGGCTCCTGCTTTCTGCAATGTATTTACTTACGCCGTCGCGTCGAACGATGCCAAGGCTTCTGCTTTGTTATATATGTAGAATATTTTGTTCAGTTACACACCCTGAACAATAGTATATGCATTTCTTTACGCCGCCGCTGTATAAAGCACAGGCTTCTGCTTATACTACATATATAACGCATAAATGAGCGTTCAAATGGAGATCAAACTCCAAATCGCCAATGCGATTCCCTGACCGCTCCTCGTTCAAGATTCTGCTTGACGAATGAAGCCCCTATTGAAAAGGCTTCGCTTTTTGGCAAAATGCTCTTTACGTAAAGACTAAGTCAAATACGTATGGCCTGGCTATGGCCCAGGGTTTCTGCAACCTTGATAGATGCAAAGTACGCACAACGGTGCACATCCATTTCCCGAATTAAGTGTGGCGATTTCCTACCAAAGAGGGGAGATGCCGCTGAAATGGATAAAAGAAACGCATGCTTTCTCCGTAAAAGAGAGGAAGTGCTGCTGAAATTTCTGAAGAAGCTAAGAATAGCTCAGAAAGAACGTAGCAGGATACTCTGACATATAGCAGAGTGCTACCCAGTTCATGGTTTGCCCCCTACAACGTAGAAGGGTTCGTCGCACCACTACCGATAGAGCAGGGGAGGTGTTGACGAAATGGTCGGCAGAAGAGCTGCCGAAACCAATGGAACGGCATAATGATGTCCGTTGATGGAACGATGCCAGATCGGCTCGTATCCTTGTGCCTGCAAGGGCACCTTGCTCGTAAGGGCCGCTGAGCCGGAGTAGAGGTTGCGCCTTGGCTAGGTTTGGACTCGTTGCGTAAAAATACGCCGAGTAGCCGATCTATTTAGATCGAGTCATATGCATGCTCATTGAGAACGGTTACACAACCAAACTTGTAAGGGCCGAAGAGCTAGAGTGTGTTGTTTCCACCCAAAGAGGTGTGATGCTCGTGGTGGCCGAAGTGCCAAAGAGCGGTGTTCTGCATGCCTATGAATAAGACTTAAGGTCGCACATACCCCGCGGTTGAAGATCGTGTTAGGGGTACCCCCTCAGTAATGACTGTGTTGGGGAAGACTGAATGGGGTCGGGTACATACTCCCGTAGTGCTGAAAGCACGGGCTGCCTAAATGGCATGCAGATTCTATCCAAGTAATTGTAAGACTGGCAGACCCCTTCAGAAATTATGCTCACTGTGGAATGACAGTGATGGTACAGCCTTGAGTGACATGTATTTTACTTTGGACCTGATAGAGTCCATGATGGCCTCAGTCACTCATGGGTTTTGGGGTCGTGGTTATCCTTAAGATCTAAGGATTGAACCCAACTACTGCAAGTAGAGGATGCATCCGAATATGGGCCTAGTAGGATTCTCCCAGTTGAAACACACTGCCCTACTATGGATAGGGTCAACAGGCCTCTGGGGTATCTAAAATACATAGAATAATCAACCCCCAGAACGTCGCGTTGATGCCCGGACAATAGCTCTACCTGCGTACCAAAGGCGGGAGCGGTTAATTATCAAACAATGCATTAGTTCTAGGTACAGCGATGCTCTGAATGTATGAGTGGATGACGTGTTGAGTCAGTACTGCATAACCTTTGTGAAGGTGTCATGTTCGGTATACTACTGGACCAACTGGGCAAAGACCCGTGTTGTATCCGCACGACTAAGCGAAGCTCGAGGAGTTGTCCTTAGATGCGTGGGATACGGATGTGCCAAGTATGAAGACTTGAGCTAGACATCACTTTGAGACCCGGAAGAGGTCATGGCTAAGTCGTGGAGACTTAAGCGGCTATTCAAATCACAGCCCTAAAAAGGCTTGCTCTAAGTCATGAGGACTCGAGCGGATGTTCAACTCATAGCCCTGAGGAGGCTCTTGCGATATACGCTAAGTCTTGGAGGCTTGAGCGTCGTTATTGCGCATTGCGACCCTGAGTGGTCATTATCATACTTGAGTTGAATGGATGTATGACTGCATGCTTACCAGACCATCAGTGACTTCTGACCCCGTTTTATGGGGATTTCAGGTGTTGGACCTGTGTGGCGATATGCGGAGCAAGGCGGCATCGAGTTCCAGGGTTTCTCTAGACAGAGTTGTACTGCTTCCTTTTATTGAACCTATACTGCTTTTCTAAGCAGTAGTGTTGTAATAAACATATGTTTTCGATAAAATGGAACACTTTGGTGGTCAATGAGTTGCTTGGCCACATACCTGCAACGTGCTCGTAGTTTTCTAAAACTGACGACTCATTATCGTCTGATTCCGCTGCTAAAAGCTTTTGTAAGTTCCGCTGCAAAGAAAAAAAAAAAAAGAAATTCATGAAAATTTTAACTTAGCTTTGTTTTGGAAATCCGGGGCGTTACAGAATTGGTATCAGAGCATGAGTCTGAGAAACCTGGTTCAAGATCCGTCATAGTCCTGATATCGCACTGTAAGTATATGTTTTTATACTTTTGTTCCGATCTGGGTGCATCTTTGTATAGATGGCAACTCATGACTCGCGTGGATACTGCTATCGCTGCAAGGTCATGCACGATGAGTGAATATGCCCGTATGAAGTCCAAGACTGCCAATACTGTGGCGAAGATGGGCATTCCGCCAACGAATGCCAAAGAAAATATACCGCCGATATGGGTCGGCGGGCTTCAAAGGGTCTCAGGGATGAGACTTCGCGTGTCAGTAGACTGCATCACTCTAGTGTTGGGAGCAACCATACCCCAACATCTTTTGATGAATTACCAAGGCTGAGGGATTTTGATTTGAACTTCCCTGCGGAGGTCTATCACTCGCCAAGCTACCATCCGGCATCACATATGCCGAGCTTAAATGGTAGGAACAAAAGAGGGGATTCTTTCTGTTCGCCAATCATTATTCCAGACTCCCAGAGTCTTGATCTTGCTGACTGGGAAAGTGGACTGGAGTCCCTCATATATCCCCAATATTCGCTTGCTAGTGCGGAAGTGCCGCCTAAGCCAAAGCTAGTAGTGCCTGCTCCAAGGTCATGTGGCAATAGATGGACCTTTTGGAGTTCGTCATTATCAAAGAAATCCAAGTCTTAAAGAGACTGGTGATGCTTTGGAGTCAGTAGACTCATGTATATAGTTTCTCAACGCCTAAAGTCTGCCAGTGCGGCATGACGTTTTGTTTAAGGCGATGCTTGTGTAAATGTGATGTATATTAAGTAAATAAAACTTTTACTTCCATATATACATTAAGAAACTAAAAACAAGTGCTTGTGTGTGCATAGATAAATGGCTCCTACGACGAGGAGAACCATACCAAGCGAGGAGTCCCATACGCAGGGATTCCTGTTGGAGACACTCAACAACCTGGTTACAACCATCCGTGAAACGAGGCCAGAACCAGTCGCACCACGAAACGAGCACCTGGGAGGAGTGACTTATGAGAAGTTCCTCAAGCTTGACCCGCCAGTTTTCATTGGCAGAGCCGATCCTGAGCTCGCGGAGAGTTGGATCGAAGAGACGGAACGTGCCTTCTTAGTACTGGGAGTACCAGAGGAAAAGAAGACCAATTTTGGCACGTATCGGTTGAAAGACAATGCACGGAAGTGGTGGATACCACTAAACTTATCCAGTTCTCACAAGTCGAAGTCATTCCTTGGACTGACTTTCGGAGGACTTTTATGGATAACTACTTCCCGTTGCATTCCAGAAACAAGAAAAAGATGGAGTTTCTGGAGTTGGAACAGGGCGGTATGAGTCTAATGGACTATACCACCAAATTTCAGAATCTAGAGCGCTACTGCTCTCGATTGTTCGAAACAGACCAAGAAAGGGCCGACAAATATGTGAATGGTCTGCGCGAAGGGCTGCGATCTCGAGTGATAACAAGCATGCCTTCGACTTTTCAGGCTGCGGTAGCAGCAGCTTCAAAAATCCAAGAGGACTGGGCACGATCTAAAGTGATCGTAGCAAAGAAGCCCATAGTGAATGGTGGGAATCGTAAAAGGACGTTCCCAAGTGGCCAGGGTTCACGACAACCCTTTCAAAAGAAGTTTCAAGGAGGGAACAACACTCAGCAAGTCATGAGGCCAAGACAGAACCCAACTCCGAATGGTCAGCAGTCCAACTTCAGCTGCCCAAGGTGTCGTATGAACCACCCTGGAAAGCCATGTCCTCGTGACATTGGTGGGTGCTTGTATTGTGGCAAGATGGGCCACTTTATAAGGGATTGCGCCAAGAAGGCTGCAGATGAACAGAGGAGTAATGCCGGATCTGCCGGACCCTCTCGACCTGCACCACAACGTTCTCAGTTTCAACGACCTCCACCTAGAATAGAACAAAGGCCTGCTGCAAGTCGTGTATATGCTGTAACGACTGAACAAGTCGAAAATGGTGACCTGATTGAAGGCACCGTACCTGTTAATGGATATGCAACTTACGTCTTGTTTGATTGTGGTGCTACTCATACGTTTATCTCTGACGATTTCACCGAACAACTCCACGCTTCGGTGCAACCGATTGATAAAATGATCGAAGTGTATAACCCATTGGGTTCACGCACCAAATGTATCCGGTGTGTGAAAAATTTGGATATTGAGATAGCAGGGCAACACTTGCCTACTGACGCCATCCTGATCGATATGATACAGTACGATGTCATTCTGGGAATGAATTGGTTGGCTCAGAATAATGCCAAGATTCTGTGCCGCGAGGGCAGAGTGATTCTATCTCGACCCGGATTGCCTAAGATGGAATACCGGTTATCCAAACCTATTCCACAGAAAAGGCTCATATCAGCACTTAAGGTACAAAAATACCTTAGGAAGGGTTTTGTGGCCTTCCTGTTGAGTCTCTCGGTGGAAAAATCCAACGACCAACCCCTTGAGAGTTTGGAAGTGGTATATGAGTTTCCCAATGTATTTCCTGAGGAATTGCCAGGACTTCCGCCACTTCGTGAGGTTGAATTTGGAATTCAATCCTTACCTGGAACAGCGCCGATATCCAAAGCCCCGTATCGAATGGCGCCAGCTGAACTCAGTGAGTTGAAGTGTCAGTTGGAAGAACTGATGGAACAAGGGTTCATCCGACCGAGTGTGTCACCGTGGGGAGCCCCAGTGTTGTTTGTAAAGAAGAAGGATGGATCCCTTCGGTTATGCATCGATTATCGGATGCTTAACCAGGCAACTGTTAAAAATAAGTACCCGTTGCCTCGGATTGAGGACTTATTCGATCAGCTCAGAACAGCGAGGGTGTTCTCCAAGAT
This sequence comes from Nuphar pumila, assembly GCF_984573655.1. Taxonomy (NCBI): domain Eukaryota; kingdom Viridiplantae; phylum Streptophyta; class Magnoliopsida; order Nymphaeales; family Nymphaeaceae; genus Nuphar; species Nuphar pumila. The sequence continues at coordinate 100,733,168 of NC_143249.1, forward strand.
CGACCTCAGGTCAGGATACCATCAACTCAGAGTAAAGGAAGAGGATATACCTAAGACTGCCTTCAGAACGAGATATGGCCATTATGAGTTCGTAGTAATGCCCTTCGGACTCACTAATGCGCCTGCTGCCTTTATGGATCTAATGAACCGGATATTCAGACCATATTTGGATAGCTTTGTCATTGTCTTTATTGATGACATTCTCGTATATTCTGAGAACAAGGAACAACACATGGAGCACTTGAAAATCGTCTTGAAAACCCTTCAAGATAACCAACTCTATGCTAAGTTTTCAAAATGTGAATTCTGGCTAGATAAAGTGATGTTCCTTGGTCATGTGATCTCAAAAGATGGAATCGCAGTGGATCCTGCGAAGGTGGAAGCTGTGATGGACTGGAAGCAGCTAGAAAATATTACTGAGGTCCGCAGCTTCCTTGGACTTGCCGGATATTATCGGAAGTTCATACAGGACTTCTCCCGAATCGCCGTACCGATGACGAAATTGCTGAAAAAGGGAGTCAAGTTTGAATGGACTGACCAGTGTAAGGAGTGTTTTGAGGTTCTCAAACAGAGGCTTACCACTGCCCCTGTCCTTACCTTACCTTCTGGTCAGGGAGGCTTCGTTGCTTATACCGATGCCTCGGGAACAGGTCTGGGTTGTGTGTTGATGCAGCATGGCAAAGTAATCGCCTATGCGTCACGACAGTTGAGAGTCCATGAGAAAAACTATCCAACCCACGACTTGGAGCTTGCCGCGGTAGTATTTGCGCTTAAAATCTGGCGACACTACTTGTATGGAGAGAAATTTGAGGTCATGTCGGACCATAAAAGCCTAAAATACCTCTTTTCTCAAAAAAAACTCAGTATGCGGCAACGGCGATGGCTGGAATTCCTCAAAGACTACGAATTCACGCTTTCCTATCACCCTGGAAAGGCGAATGTTGTAGCAGATGCCCTTAGTCGCAAGACTGTTGGCACTCTGGCCAGCCTAACTGGACAATGGAAGTTGATGGAGGATTTTGTCATGTGGAAGCCATTTTTGGCTGATTCTGGCAGAATCCAAATGTCATGTTTGATGATCCACATTGAGTTCCTCGATCGCATCGTAGCCGAACAGTTCAAGGATCCCAAGTTCTTGGAATTGAAAGCTCGTGCTGAAAAAGATGATACTTTCTTCCATTTGAAAGAAGATGGAGGAATATGGATGAAAGAAAGGATTTGGGTTCCAAATAACCCTGAGCTAAGACAAGAAGTACTCCAGGAGGCTCATAATAGCAAGTACACCATTCACCCTGGAGGTACAAAGATGTTCCGAGATTTGCAGAGGAAGTACTGGTGGAGGGGTATGAAACGTGATGTGGCTACGTTTATCTCGAAGTGTTTGATCTGCCAGCAAGTTAAGATCGAACATCAGCGCCCTGGTGGAAAGATGCAACGGATCGAGATTCCAGAATGGAAATGGGAAGGCATTACGATGGATTTCATCGTTAGACTGCCTCGATCCAAGAGACAACACGATTCAATATGGGTGATCGTGGACAGACTCACCAAGTCTGCTCACTTCCTGCCAATCAACACTCGATACTCAACTGAACGATTGGCAGGGATCTACATTCGGGAAATCGTTAGACTCCATGGAGTGCCGATTTCGATCATATCTGATCGTGACCCGAAGTTCACCTCTCACTTTTGGGAGCAGCTTCAGAGAGCCCTGGGGACGAAACTCAAGTTCAGTACAGCATTCCATCCCCAAACAGATGGGCAATCAGAACGAACCATACAGACTCTTGAAGATATGCTAAGAGCCTGTATGCTGGAATGGAAAGGTGATTGGGATTCCCACCTAGCGTTGGCTGAATTTACTTATAATAATAGCCACCACGCTAGCATTGGGATGGCGCCGTATGAAGCCTTGTATGAACGACCCTGTAGATCACCAATCCATTGGGGTGAAGTGGGTGAGCGAACCTTGGACACGCCCATTGTGTTGCAGCATTATACTGAGCAAGTCCACATGATCAGAAAAAAGCTACTGACTGCTCAGAGTCGACAGAAGAGCTACGCCGATCAGCGGCGTAGGGAACTCACTTTTGCGGTTGGAGATAAGGTTTTTATCAAGGTCTCTCCAACCAAGAGTGTGTTTCGTTTTGGAAAGAAGGGGAAGCTTAGCCCCAGATTCGTTGGTCCCTTCGAAGTTTTGAGCCGAATCGGAGAGACTGCCTACCGAGTAGCATTGCCACCACAATACGCGCAAATACATGATGTATTTCACGTATCAATGCTTAGAAAGTACGTTCATGATCCTTCTCACGTCATTCAACATGAAGACATTGACATCCGAGAAGATATGACGGTAGAAGAAAGGCCAGTGGAGATCATGGACCGACGGGAGCAAGTGCTAAGAACGAAGGTCATTCCACTTGTTAAAGTGAGGTGGCAGCATCATGGAATCGATGATTGCACTTGGGAACCCGAATCGGATATGCGGGATAAATATCCTGAACTCTTCACCTTGTACTCTTAGCTGAATTTCGCGGACGAAATTCCTTTAAGGGGGTAATGATGTAAGACCCGCAATTTTTCAGAAAATATCTGAATAAAATTCATGAGGCATTTACCGGTAAAAATAGCATTTCTTCTCAGAATGCGAAACGAATCAATTCTGGCGAGCCAGTTATACTTAGGATATTCGTCGAATCGCGAATATATGCTCAAACACTCTGGAAGCCATAACTTCCTACCTGAATGAAATCAAAGGATTCCTGCGAGCCAACTTTCTTAGTTACGTCAATACGAAGGGAATGGCGTACTCAGAATTTTTCGGAAAAAATCGCCGGAAACCCGAAATTCTTGCGAGACCCACAGAAATATTGGTGGGACCCACAGAAATATTCCTCAGAAAATATCTTGTGGGACCCACAAAATATCCTATGGAAATATCTTGTGGGCCCCACCTCAAAAGGAACCTCCAGGAATTTAAAAGAAGCCAAGGGGTAAAAGGGGCATGGGAAAACCCAAGAGGAGGTGGGCTTGGGCTATAAATAGCCCTCCCCACTCTCTCTCTTCTCATAATTTCGACCCCCCCTCTCTCTCTTGCCTTCTCTCTCTCTCCTAAACCTCCCCTACCTAGCCTAGCCCACCTGACCTGGTCTGAGCCTGCCTGACTTAGCCTGAGCCTGCCTGACCTGGTCCTAACCCACCTGACCTGGGTCTGAACCCACTTGACCTGGTCCAAACCCAGTTGACTTGACTTGAACCTAGTTGGGTTTAAAGTCAAAGTCCTTTTTGGTCCAGATTCCGGTTTGGATTTCTGAACCCAGACTTAGCCTACTTGAGCTGAGTTCGAACCTGCTGAACCCAGTTGACTTGGATCGAACCCTGTTTGGTTCAAACCACTTAGGTTGAGTAGCTTGACCTGCTCTACCTCTTTCTCAACTAAGTCAGCTTCATCTGACTTAGTCTGACCTCTCGAAGGAAGGCTCGAAGCCAAAGAAGCAACCCAGAGCCGTTTCTTCCACGATTTGAAGTAAGTTTGCTTCGTTGATCCATCTCTCTCAAGTATTTGATTGTTTGTATATAGAATATACTTTCTGAAGTAGTATCTTGCTTTAGTTCTTGATTGAGCCCTTTTTGGACACTTCGGTGTTCACCCGCTCGTCTCGTAACTATCGTCGGATATATCTATGTTCAAATACGCAGTATATGCGTTCTTCAAAATGGTATCTCGCTTTAGTTCTTGGTTGAGCCCTTTAGGACACTTCGGTGTTCACCCGCTCGCCTCGTAACTATCGTTGGATACGGATCTAGGTGTATATCTGCTGATTCTGCCGACGCGTCTTATATCGCACAGGCTATGTAATTTACCTTTGCCGTCGCGTCGTATGATGCCAAGGCTCCCTGTTTTCTGCACTTCCGATTACTGCACTTCCGATTATGCATTTACTTACGCCGTCGCGTCGAACGATGCCAAGGCTCCTGCTTTCTGCAATGTATTTACTTACGCCGTCGCGTCGAACGATGCCAAGGCTTCTGCTTTGTTATATATGTAGAATATTTTGTTCAGTTACACACCCTGAATAATAGTATATGCATTTCTTTACGCCGCCGCTGTATAAAGCACAGGCTTCTGCTTATACTACATATATAGCGCATAAATGAGCGTTCAAATGGAGATCAAACTCCAAATCGCCAATGCGATTCCCTGACCGCTCCTCGTTCAAGATTCTGCTTGACGAATGAAGCCCCTATTGGAAAGGCTTCACTTTTTGGCAAAATGCTCTTTACGTAAAGACTAAGTCAAATACGTATGGCCTGGCTATGGCCCAGGGTTCCTGCAACCTTGATGGATGCAAAGTACGCACAACGGTGCGCATCCATTTCCCGAATTAAGCGTGGCGATTTCCTACCAAAGAGGGGAGATGCCGCTGAAATGGATAAAAGAAACGCACGCTTTCTCCGTAAAAGAGAGGAAGTGCTGCTGAAATTTCTGAAGAAGCTAAGAATAGCTCAGAAAGAACGTAGCAGGATACTCTGACATATAACAGAGTGCTACCCAGTTCATGGTTTGCCCCCTACAACGTAGAAGGGTTCGTCGCACCACTGCCGGTAGAGCAGGGGAGGTGCTGACGAAATGGTTGGCAGAAGAGCTGCTGGAACCAATGGAACGGCATAATGATGTCCGTTGATGGAACGATGCCAGATCGGCTCGTATCCTTGTGCCTGCAAGGGCACCTTGCTCGTAAGGGCCGCTGAGCCGGAGTAGAGGTTGCGCCTTGGCTAGGTTTGGACTCGTTGCGTAAAAATACGCCGAGTAGCCGATCTATTTAGATCGAGTCATATGCATGCTCATTGAGAACGGTTACACAACCAGACTTGTAAGGGCCGAAGAGCCAGAGTGTGTTGTTTCCACCCAAAGAGGTGTGATGCTCGTGGTGGCCGAAGTGCCAAAGAGCGGTGTTTTGCATGCATATGAATAAGACTTAAGGTCGCACATACCCCGCGGTTGAAGATCGTGTTAGGGGTACCCCTTCAGTAATGACTGTGTTGGGGAACACTGAATGGGGTCGGGTACATACTCCCGTAGTGCTGAAAGCACGGGCTGCCTAAATGGCATGCAGATTCTGTCCAAGTAATTGTAAGACTGGCAGACCCCTTCAGGAATTATGCTCACTGTGGAATGACAGTGATGGTACAGCCTTGAGTGACATGTATTTTACTTTGGACCTGATAGAGTCCACGATGGCCTCAGTCACTCATGGGTTTTGCTGTCGTGGTTATCCTTAAGATCTAAGGATTGAACCCAACTACTGCAAGTAGAGGATGCATCCGAATATGGGCCTAGTAGGATTCTCCCAGTTGAAACACACTGCCCTACTATGGATAGGGTTAACAGGCCTCTGGGGTATCTAAAATACATAGAATAATCAACCCCCAGAACGTCGCGTTGATGCCCGGACAATAGCTCTACCTGCGTACCAAAGGCGGGAGCAGTTAATTATCAAACAATGCATTAGTTCTAGGTACAGCGATGCTTTGAATGTATGAGTGGATGACGTGTTGAGTCAGTCCTGCATAACCTTTGTGAAGGTATCATGTTCGGTATACTACTGGACCAACTGGGCAAAGACCCGTGTTGTATCCGCACGACTAAGCGAAGCTCGAGGAGTTGTCCTTAGATGCGTGGGATACGGATGTGCCAAGTATGAAGACTTGAGCTAGACATCACTTTGAGACCCGGAAGAGGTCATGGCTAAGTCGTGGAGACTTAAGCGGCTATTCAAATCACAGCCCTAAAAAGGCTTGCTCTAAGTCATGAGGACTCGAGCGGATGTTCAACTCATAGCCCTGAGGAGGCTCTTGCGATATACGCTAAGTCTTGGAGGCTTGAGCGTCGTTATTGCGCATTGCGACCCTGAGTGGTCATTATCGTACTTGAGTTGAATGGATGTATGACTGCATGCTTAGCAGACCATCAGTGGTTCTGACCCCGTTTTATGGGGATTTCAGGTGTTGGACCTGTGTGGCGATATGCGGAGCAAGGCGGCATCGAGTTCCAGGGTTTCTCTAGACAGAGTTGTACTGCTTCCTTTTATTGAACCTATACTGCTTTTCTAAGCAGTAGTGTTGTAATAAACATATGTTTTCGATAAAATGGAACACTTTGGTGGTCAATGAGTTGCTTGGCCACATACCTGCAACGTGCTCGGAGTTTTCTAAAACTGATGACTCATTATCGTCTGATTCCGCTGCTAAAAGCTTTTGTAAGTTCCGCTGCAAAAAAAAAAAAAAAAAAGAAATTCATGAAAATTTTAACTTAGCTTTGTTTTGGAAATCCGGGGCGTTACATCTTCAGTCAAGCTCCACAAACTAGTCAAGACATTGCTCACCTTTCGAATAAGGACACCGCTACTGTATTTGTCTTCCCTGGGTGTTAGGCAATCGTGAACTCATAATCTTTCACAAATTTTAACCATCTACGTTGTCGCATGTTCAACTCCTTCTGAGTAAAAAGATACTTGAGGCTCTTATGATCGGGGAATACCTCAAATTGCTCACCGTACAAGTAGTGCCTCCAAATCTTTAACGCAAACACCACAGTGGCTAACTCTAGATTGTGAGTAGGATAGTTCCTCTCATACACCTTCAATTGTTGAGAAGTGTAAGCTATCACTTTCTCATGTTGTATAAGTACGCCTCCCAAACTTGTACCCGAGGCATCCCTATAAACTATGAACCCTCCTTGCCTATATAGCAAGGTCAACATTGAGGTTGTGATGCCCCAAACCCCGACCTTGTAAAAACCTTTGGTTTTTAAGGAATTTTTTTTGTAAGAGTTTCAAAACAGATAGCGAAAGTGCAAAGGGGTAAGCAAAGGCCGCAAGTCTAAGCGGGCCACAGTAAAAGATACAAACCACATGTCCATTCCAAATACATATAATTTCAGAGTTTTACCAAATGAGACTGAAAACACCCATACAACGAGTCTCTCCCAAAATGAGAGGAAAACTCCCCTCAAACCCCAAAATAAGACAAGGACCAAGATTTGCAGCTAAGTGTGGGTCTCAAGTCTCCAACCATACACCGTCGCATCGCCATTGTGCCTATTCATCACCTGTATCCGCATAAAACGGGGTCAGAACTCTTGCGAGTTGGTGAAGAACAACAACATTGTATATCCATGTTATCAAGAAAAGGCACATATCATGCAACAGGTAAAGTGACAGATATATGTGCAAGTGTCAGGTAAGTTCTCGTGCTAGAAGATTGTAAAACTACAAGTAAGTAGCAGTGCAACAACTGAAACAGAGCAGCAACTAATCAATAAAGTACAACAGTTAAATAGAAGTACAAGCAGTGCTAAAGTAAGCAAGTAACCAACTACTATACGTTAGTCTGTTTGGTTAGTCATTATGTTCTTCTTTTTAACCTCCTTCGGGTACGCGAAGGAAAGACCCTCGAGTTCTGTGAGACATGCACCCGGCGTCTGTTATTAAATTTCTAGTGTGGTAACCGGGGATGCTACAGAACGAGAAAACCACCTGCGGGCGACACGCAGCCAGGAGAAACTTTTGCAGGGGCAAAGGATTGCAATCCGTACTACTGCAGTAGCAAAGGTCTCTGTGGAGGGCAACCTTGACCTCCCTAACTCCGAGTGACTGGAGGTCAGAGGGCACATCGGCTCCTCAAAAGAACAGGTCGTAGTAATGACACGTCACTCGGGGCTGTACCATTCACCCTCTCCCTGGGTGACCAAATTTGTGAATGGGGCACGACAGGATTATCTTATTTAGGCTCATTCTTTAAGTCATACCTCCCTTCGAGGTAGTTGTGCCTCGTGGTCCCCGCGGGGTACGCAAACGAGGACTTGGCCTGCCCATCCACGTGCTCAGCCTCTCACAGCCACCACGAGCACATCGCCTGTGAAGATGATATTATAACATTTTCATTTTATGCCTAGGGTGACACAAGGTGTGAGTACACTCTCACAAACCCGGGCCACTGCCCGAAGACTCCAACCGAGTCCCAAACCTCAACAGGTCGAAAGTGTCATACCCTACAGTGCTTTCAGTTCTTTCCAGGTGTATGTCACATCGAGTACAAAACATGGCTCGGGTGCGTCGTATATCCATTGATATACGAATGTGAGCCAAAACAAGAAGTACTCGACGAATCCAAACGGGTGACATACGTGTCATGATGTGCCATGTGCATAAAGCACACATTATCACGATTGAGAACACATATTCATAAAGGCATAATTCTGAGCGATAACAGGCTCAAAATATATATATCATCATGTTCGTACGACAACAAGTGTCCAAAGCTTTAAGCACGAATTTCCCAAATATACATATTTCCGCCGCCCTATGTCGGCTCCAACGCTTAGCGAAGCCATTCACTCAGGAAAATCGTAGTGTCGACACTTATGAGTATCGAGAAAGGTTCTTAAAGTAACCCCATGTGTATGGGGATTACGTCAATACATCCATGATGTGCCACCACACTAGCAAAACTCAAAGAGGCCAAAACGATGGTTTTCTACTGAAAACGTCGAAAAACCCAATACTTGGGAATCGTAATAAACTACGTGGGCAGCGTACCGCTCACCTCACTATCCCCCTTTTCATCACTCACCACGATGTGACAGCGAAGGCTTTGGTGGTCATACGGGACCACCGACGGGACACGCAAGGGTAAACGACGCAACACGTGCAAAAATGCCGAAAAGGCTAACTATAGCCCACTCAGCCCTACGGGCAGTTCCGTACCTTATGTCGTTGGTGCCAAGTGTACTATACGGGCTGTTTGGACAAAAATACGTGTGTCGCAAGGATTCCCTTAGTGGTTTTCCATCTGTTTGCCTTCATACGCGCGTTTCGTGCATTTGAATTGGTGGCGAAGTGGAATCCGCACAAGTAGGTTATTTGGGCTCTCGTACCAAACTCTCATGTCTACCACGACAACTAATACGAGCTTCACTAAGCTCTACAATGAGACTACAAGGTGGCTGCAGCCGGACACATACCCACTTGACGGTCGGCTAAGTCCCCCGGGCGCACTTAGCACCCAACAATACTGTAGGGCTCCTACCGGGGTCCTTTTGGACGGTCTAGTCTGCTGGACTAGACCTGGCCTTGTCTCTGGTCTGACCCGTATGTCAGACCTGGGCTGCTAATACGGCAGCAGCCTGCAAAGGCCACGAGCAGCCTGCACCATGGGGTGCGGCTAAGGCACGGACAAAAGGGCAGACTGATCAACGACCAGCTGGTCTGGCCCACGTCGGACCAGACCCTGCCGGGTCTAGGAGGAAACCTCCTTGGCCAAGGGACAGCCAGCAGCAAGGCTGCAGCCTGCTGGCTGCTGGGACGTGTCCCAACAAGAGGGTGCCCCGGGTGCAAAGCGCACCTGGTTACCCAAAACCGTGGGGCGTCCCGTATGGCGCCCCTTCCCCATGTAATTGGGGAAGACGCAACAGGTGGGTCCGAACCCCGAGGTGGGTCAGACCACCCTGCTACACACTACGCTGCAGAAGTTGCAACAGGACATGGCGAGTCCCAACCATCCTTCTTTTTTTTTTTAATATATATATATATATATATATATATGTATATATATATATACGTATATATATAGCTATATATATTGCCCATAAATGGCCTGAAAGATGACCCGATTCGGGATCTGTACGCACTGAAACAACGAAGGTTTCCAACACGTAACTCGTAGATCCATGTCTCAGGTTCGCACAGAGACCAAGATCATCCGGATCAGGTCAGCGGTCTGGGAAGTGGTGCCGAGTTACCAGACAGTGTCTGGAACTTCTAGGACCACTGTCGGAGACCCGTCAGTCTGCAAAAAGTGAACTTTTTAAGGGATTTACAAAACGAATCAGAATAAATTGTCAACATCGAAGTCGTAGCTAAGGGTATTACCTTTCCGAAAAGTCATAACGTGAAAAATTTTGGCAAACAGTTTGAGAAATACCACCCGATTACCGGACAGTGTCTGGGACTTCCTGGACACTGACAGAAATCCCTGGACGTCTGCTAAAACGTAAATTTTTAGAGAGGTTTGCAGACCAAACCAGCAAAAACTGTAAACATGGATGTTGGAGAGCATCGTCTTCCCTTTCCGAAAAGTCTAAGATCACCTCGTTTTCACCAGTATCGAGTGAGATACGGTCTTTTTAGCAGAGCGGACTCCGGAGCTCCAGAACTCCGAAAACGCCTAAGGATAGCTTCATTGCGTAGAACGTCCGGTGTGTGTGTGTTCAGGCTTAAGTGATACATTTTTCGTCATGGGACAACATAACCCATGTAAACAAACCATTCGGCAGCATGCACATCGAACAATATGTATTTTCCAAATAAAATGTGAAAGAAATTTGAAATCCTTCACCTTGGAGTTCGAAAAGAAGAAGGAATTGAGGTGCCAGCTTCTACCACGTTTGTGCAGCCCCTTGCAACCCCACACTCACCTTCTACAGCCCACAAAACCTCTGGACAAGGCCTCTCTCTCTCACCCTCTTCACTCTCACACTTGAGAAAAAGAAGAAAGGAGGGAGACGGTGGAGGAGGAGGAAGAGAGAAATGAATTTCTCTCTCCTCACTCCCTTAAATACCCCCTCCATGTGATGGAGGGCTGGGATGAGAGGGGAGGAGATGGAGGGCTCTCCTCCCACACGCCCCTCCCTCCCTCTATGGTGCTATAGGGGTTAGGTCCAAGGGATTTGACCCCCTATGATGGGCCAAGCTCAAGGGTGTATAACCCTTGAGCCTAGCTCCCAACCACTCTCCCTAAATTAGGGAGTGTAGGTCTCTCTATAGACCCCACTTTTTGACCCAAAGGTCAAACCCTTTTAAAAATCAAATTTCATATATATATATATATATATATTTTGACTTGATGGGCTGGAGCTACCCCCTAAGGGGCGTCCAGCCTATGGGTGGTAAGCTACCCACTTCTATAATTTCCAAAAACCAACCCCTTTTTGAAAATTTTCAACCTTTTCAAAAATGCCTTTTTAAATACCATTTTTTTGTATTATTGCTTTATTTTTTTGAAAAGTAGCATGGGCTGAGCTCATGCTCACGCGGGCCCCATGCTAACTACCTTTTCCAATTTCCAAATCAAGTCTTGGAGATTTTTGAAAAAGTCTCTTTTAACTTTACAAAAATCCAATTTTAATATCTCATAAAACCTTAGTAAAATTTTCATTTAAAAGCTAGGTTTCAATCATTTAAACAATTCCATTTCAAACCTTATCCTTTGTAAATTAAAACCTAAGTTTTAAATTTATTCATTTAGGTTTTTCATTCTGACAAAATTCGCTCTCGTCGTGACTCGTATTTACCGATATACCCGTTTTTTGCCATATTACATGAAATATTTTCCTGGTTTAGGTTTCAAATTCAGAGTGAACCTACTTAGATGTGTTATAAATCTAATCTAGAGATATCGGACCTTAGTTTGCCGAGGTCGTCCCTAATTGCTTCTTAAATCAAATCTTACGCGATTAAGACTTCGTATTGCTATATTAGCACAATTACAAGAAATTCTTGCGACAAAGCAAGATGTAACAAATAATGAAGCACAAGTCAATACAAAATATCTCAGAAATATCGTGGTTCTTACATCCTCCCCTCCTAAAAAGGGATTTCGTTTGCGAAATCACGAACGCTAGGCCACAAAAAGATTAGGGTATTTCTCCCTCATGCTGGCCTCTGGCTCCCATGTGCATTCTTCGATGCCATGGTGTTGCCACCGTACCTTAACCAACAGAATGGTCTTGGTACGCAGAACTTGATCTCGACGATCAACGATCTCAACAGGTCTCTCGGCTACAGTTAAGTCCTCTTATACTTCGACATCTTCGTATCGGATGACGTGTGATGGGTCCGGAATGTACTTCCTCAGCATCGACACGTGAAAAACGTTATGAATTTGAGCATACTGCTGCGGTAGCTCAATCCGATAGGCTACTCCACCGATCCTTTCAAGGATCCTGAACGACCCAACATATCTAGGACTCAACTTTCCTTTCTTTCCGAAATGAAAGACGCTCTTCGTCGGTGATACTTTCACGAAAACCATGTCATCCACATCAAACTGAAGCTCTCGCCGCCTCTTATCGGCGTAACTTTTCTGTCTGTCCTGAGCTGCCTTCAGACGTTCTCGGATCTTCTGCACTTGCTGAGTGTAGTGCTGAAGAACAATCGGCGGTTCACTGGATCGATCGCTGATATCGTCCCAATATGACGGTGATCGGCAAAGTCTCCCATACAAAGCCTCATACGGAGCCATACCGATACTAGCATGATAACTGTTGTTGTAGGCAAACTCGACCAGACACAAGTGTGAATCCCATTCACCTTTCCAGTCGAGCATACACGCCCGCAACATATCTTCTAGCGTCTGAATCGTCCTCTCTGACTGGCCATCAGTCTGAGGGTGAAAGGCTGTACTGAATTCCAGTTTCGTCCCCAAAGCTGACTGCAATTGTCCCCACAGTCGCGACGTGAATCTGGGATCATGATCCGAAATGATAGACGTAGGTACACCATGTAACCGTACAATCTCTCGGATATACAAGTCTGCTAAGCTCTCAAGTGGCTGACTGATCCGGATAGGTAAGAAGTGAGCAGACTTGGTGAGTCTGTCCACAATCTCCCATATCGCATCGTGCTTTCGCCTGGTTCGCGGTAAACCTACCACGAAATCCATCGTGATATCCTCCCATTTCCACTGAGGAATCTCAATCCTCTGCATGGAACCACCGGGACGTTGGTGCTCGAACTTGATTTGCTGACAAGTCAAACACCTTGAAACGTACGCTGCGACTTCACGCTTCATCCTGTTCCACCAATACCTTCGTTGAAGATCCTTAAACATCTTAGTACCACCAGGATGGATGGTGTACTTCGACAGATGTGCCTCATCAAGAATCTCCTTCCTCAACTCAGGGTCATTTGGCACCCAAAGTCGATCCTTCATGCGGATACAACCGATGTCCTCAATACGAAAGACTGAGCCCTCTTCATGAGCTCGGTCGACAAACTTCTGATATTGAGCGTTTCGCTTCTGCACCTCGATAACTTTAAGCAAGAACTCTGATTGAATGGCCAACCCAGACAATCTAATCGTTCAGCCTTCGATTGCAAATGGCTTCCAAGCCACGAAATCTTCGATCAACTTCTGGCTCCACGCAAGACTAGCTAGAACACTGCTCGATTTGCGGCTAAGCGCATCTGCCACGACGTTCGCCTTACCAGGGTGGTAAGACAACGTAAACTCATAATCTTTGATCAACTCGAGCCAACGACGCTGTCTCATATTTAACTCCTTCTGGGAAAATAAATACTTGAGACTCTTATGGTCAGAAAAGACCTCGAACGTATCTCCGTATAGATAATGTCGCCATGACTTCAAAGCGAACACCACCGCGGCTAACTCCAAGTCATGAGTCGGATAATTTCTTTCGTGAATCTTCAGCTGTCGCGAAGCATACGCAATAACATGACCGTGCTGCATGAGCACGCATCCCAATCCTGTACCCAAAGCGTTTGTGTACACCACAAAACCGCCTCTACTAGAAGGTAAAGTTAACACCAGAGAGATGGTCAACTTCGTCTTCAGGATCTGGAAACTCTCTTCACAAGAGTCGGTCCACTCGAACTTGACTCCCTTACGCAAAAGCTTCGTCAAAGGAAGCGCGATCCTGGAGAAGTCCTGAATGAAACGTCGGTAGTAACCAGCTAACCTGAGAAAACTGCGGATATCTGTAACAAACTGAGGCTGCTTCCAGTCCAACACTGCTTCGACCTTTGCTGGATCAACTGACACACCATCACTGGATATCACATGACCCAAAAACATGACTCGTCGAAGCCAAAACTTGCACTTGGAGAACTTGGCGAACAATTTGTGCTCCCGAAGTACTCCCAACACGATACGTAGATGCTCTCGGTGCTGCTCAGGGGTCTCTGAGTAGATCAAGATGTCATCGATGAACACAATCACGAACATATCCACGAACGGACGGAAAATACGATTCATCAGATCCATGAATGCTGCTGGTGCATTCGTGAGCCCAAAAGGCATCACAACGAACTCGTACAACCCGTACCTAGTTCGAAAAGCTGTCTTCGAGACATCTTCTTCTCTGATCCGGAGTTGATGATAACCCGATCTGAGGTCGATCTTCGAGAATATCTTCGCTCTCTGCAACTGATCAAAGAGATCTTCTATTCTCGGCAACGAATACTTATTCTTAATCGTCGCTTGGTTGAGCATTCTGCAGTCAATGCACAACCTCAGGGATCCATCTTTCTTCTTTACAAACAAAACAGGTGCACCCCACGGCGATGCACTGTTTCTGATAAATCCTTGCTCCATCAACTCTCCCAACTGACGCTTCAGTTCTTCGAGTTCTGCTGGAGCCTGTGAACACCCCAAATTTTTCAAAATCTTTTAAAAATTCCCTTTTTGCCCCTGATATCATTTTCTGCCATTTTTAAATCTAAAATCCAATTCATTTCTCAAGTCTTATTGAAATTAAATTCATTTCATATGTTTAAATTGATTTCGGATCTGGATCCATTATTCAGATCCAAATTTGAGTCTCCTTGTTCAAATTTTAAATTAAAATTATAGAAAATACCAAAAATAGCCTTTAAATAGCTCGGACAGTCCATTCAACATCCGTTTGGATCCATCACATTGTATTTCTCGATTCAAGTGTCAAAACTCAAATATTTTCTCAAAACCTGGGTCCAAGCCCATTCTTCTGAAGAAATTTCCCCGAAATGGTCAGAAATTCTCAGAAAAATACTTTTGTAAATATTTCTCAGAAAAATACAAAAATTTAGTGTATGAAACTTTATTTTCTTCTAAAATCTTAGTTTTCTACTACAAAAATACAAAAAAAATGGAAAAAAAATAATATAAAAAAAAAAATTTTGAGGAAAGCAAATAGTTTTAAAACTTGAAAATTTTGAATTTTTGCCAAAAACCTCTCTTGAACCACTCTTTTTACAAAAATACTTTCAAAGGAGGTCTTCTTTTGGAAATTTGGAAAATCCACAACGGATCACTCCCGCGCACTTCCCTTCTCTCTTGTCTACCCTCCATCTGCAACAACTCCTTCTTCCCTCAACCCCTCATCTTCAACCATCGGATTCTCCTTCACGCCTCCATCAGCCGCAGGCTCCCCCTTTCCAGAAGGATCCTCCACCCTCTACATAAACCACCTTCAAGAAACCCTAAAGGTCATCCGTTCTCACCCCAGCACCCTTCTTCACGATCTCATTACCGCGTTCCACCCCTCCACAACATTCTTCTCGATTCGTCTTTCTTTACTTCTTCTTCAGCTCCTTATTTCCCGGTCTTCCCCACCAACGACTAAAGAGCAAATCATCACTCAGGAGAGACATAAATAAATACAGGAATAAGCAATATCCAGGAGAAATTCCATTTTACCTCTCAATCCGGGTCAGTTCACGGGGAATATGTGGAAAAGATCATTACTTGGAGTTGTAAATTCGATTTCATGTATTGTAATAGTTAGATATTAATGAGAAATTTACATTTCCTGCTTTAGGTAGAATGGATGAGCATTGTAAACATCATAAATTGCTTGTTCTCATGCACTTTTGCCTTTATTTCTCAAATTCTCACAATGGTGAAACACGAATGGCACGTGCACCATTTCGTAAGAGGTAGTTGATACTAAGTTGATGATCCACATCAATGGCCATAGTCAGGGTGTGGACAAAACTTAGCATTTTTATCTTTTACAAAATAACACTGGATCCACTTTCAAAATTCATCATATTTTCCTTAAATATTTTTTTTTCTTCTCCTTTTATTAGAATTTAACTTAAAATTGACTCAAAATATATACCAATGGCCATAGTCAGGATATATTGAGAGTTAATTTCATTTTAAATTCTATAAAAGCACCAAATGTGTTTCATTCTTCACCTGAATTTAAATATAGATTATTATATAATACATTAAATGACCATAGTCAAGGATGTGTTATATCTTCAATCTTGTTTTAATTCATTTAAAGAATGGAATAGCTTTTCAAAATCCAATTTCAAAAATTTAAATTCATTCATCATTTAGATAGAATTGCATCATATTTTTAAATTCTTTTTCATAAATCCAAGTAATTCTTTCCTTCATTTCTCAGATCAAACCCCATTCATAAATTCAAATTCAATTTCTCAAAAGAGTTCAAGAATCCAATTTCAAGGTCCCATTTGACTTTGAAATTTCAGAATCATCTTGTATTTCAAATTCCAAATTCTAAATCCAATTTAACTTTGAAATTCATTTGTATATTCAATTTCTAAAATTCATTTTTCAAGTTCAAATTAAACTTGGAAGTTCTTGATTCATCTTCTGAATTTAAACTCCAAATCCGTTTTGGGATCCAGGATTTAGCACTCATATCGGATCTCAGACTTCAGATCAAATTCCTCTTTTAGGATCCAGACTCTAAATTCATTTTGGATCTTAGACTTCAGATCCAATTTCCTTATAGGATCCAGAATCCAATTTCACATTGGATCTCAGACTTCAGATCCAAATCCATGTTAGGATCCAGAATCCAACTCTATATTGGATCTCAGACTTCAGATCCAAATCCATCTTAGGATCCAGAACCCAATTCTACATTTGGATCTCAATCCATCTTAGGATCCAGAACCCAATTTTATCTCGGATCTCAGATCTCAGATCTTAAATCCATCTTTAGATCCAATTCCATTCCCAATCCTAGATTTCAAATCCAATTCCATTTTTAGATCTCATCTGAACTCCCTAAATCCATTTCTATTCTTAAATACCATTTGATTATCTCAGATCCATTCCGAATTTCAAACTTCAAAACCCAAATTCAATTCCATTTCAAGTATTCATTTCCTTTTCTAAATTCAAGTTCAAATTCAAAGTCTATCTCTAACTTTGAAACTTCATTTCCTTTCATTTTCAAAGCTTCAAGTCATTCTTTCTCATTTATTCTCCCAACTCTGATTTACTTCAAAAACTTAGAACTTCTCTGATCTATCTCAAGTTCTAAAGTTAGATTCAACCATTTCTTCACTCTATTATCAAGTTCATCTCAGAATACTTAAAAATTTTTCAAAACATCTTTCAAAAGGAGCATACATCCTTGCATTGCACAAGCATGATTCTTTGTGCATTTAAGAGTTAGGATAAATTCTTAGATTATATTTAGGCAAAGCAAAAGGCATAGATTCGATCCTTGGTTCGATTACCCCTGGTAAAGGCGCCAGGAACGGTCGAACCTCGTACCGACGAGCGAATCCCGTCTCTCCATCTTTTCCCGCAAATTTTCAAAACGGAAGCGAGTTATTTTCTAAATATTTTCAAATAAAGGTCAAGTGAGAACGCGCAAAAGAGTTCCTCTCTCTCTTTCTTTCTTTTCTCTTCTCTCTTTCTTTTCTTTCTTTCATTTTCTTCCCTTCAAAAAGGAGAAAAATAGAGGTTAGAAAAGGAAAAGAGAAGGAAGAGAGAGAAACCACAAGGACAGAGGAAAAATTTTGCGATGATCACAGAGCCATACGATACGGTGCCTTTGAGATCGGAGTTGTTCCAGGTAACAACTCAATACAAAACTCGATCTCACGCTTCAGAGGTAATCCAGGCAGTTCCTCAAGAAACACATCGGGGAACTCCCGAACTACGTCAAGATCCTCGATAGGGGTTAACACCGAGTCAACTGGGGCGATACTGACCAAGAAAGCAGTACCCCCATTCCGCAAATACTTCTGAACTTTAAATGACGAAAACATACGACTGTCTCGAATAGGTCGAGCAAGGCTGATCTCCAAAACTGGACAATTAGGAGGGTACAAAACCACCTTGCTCTCTCTGCACAAAACTTGAGCATGATACTCAAACAACCAGTCCATGCCTAGAATGACATCAAACTCCGTCATGTCTAGCAGGATTAAGTCAGCTGGCAAGCTCTAACTTGCCACTGACACCTCTATGCTCGGAATATACCAAGTACACAAGGACTGATCACCATTCGGTGTACGGACATCCAATGGACAATTCAACAACACAGCAGTCATAGGCAAAGAACTAGCAAATCTAGAAGCTATAAACGAATGCGAAGCACCACAGTCGAACAGAGTAAAAGCTGCATGACTGAAATAGTACCTTGGACCAACTCTCCTTTGGTCACTTGCTCGATAGTGGCTGCGTAGGCATGCCCTGCCACTGTCTTCTGGTTACCCGTCTTCTGCTGGGAAGATTGCTGCGGTGGGTAAGATTGTTGTTGTTGCTGAGGAGGTCGCTGAGGTGCTGGCTACGACGTTCCTGGTGTGTTCCTCCTTAGATCATCGGACTGCTTCTTCCGACAATCCCTGATGTAGTGGCCCATCTTGCCACAATAGATACACCCTCCGACGTCACGAGGACAAGGTCGGCCCGGATGATCCATACGACACTTCGGGCATCCCGATGTCGCCACTACCTGATTCTGCTGCTGCTGCTGCCGATGATTCTGTCGCTGACGGTTGTTGTTCTGATGGTTCCTCTTCGCTGGCAGGGTGGACTTCTTTCCACCCGAGTTCTGCTGATAGGATCTCTTCTTAGGCCAACTCTTTTGTCCTATCTGCTGCGGTTTCCCCCTAGACTGCGAAGTCTTCTGCGATTCTATCCAATCCTGCTCTAGGAGTGTAGCCGTCTCCAGGGCTTCCTCGAGAGTCAAGGGAGCACGCGTGATCACTCTCAAACGCAGTGCTAACTTCAAACCACGGGCAAACTTCATCGCTCGTTCCTTCTCGGTCACGTATACATGCGGACAGAAGCGCTCTAGGCTTCTGAACTTCATGATGTAGTCCACCAAAGTAGAGTTCCCTTGCTGAAGGTCGAGGAACTCCTGCATCTTCCGACTGCGCTTGTGGGTCGGGAAGTAGGCCGTGTAGAAAACCTCCATGAATTGCTCCCACGTAACGGCTCTGCCTGCAAACCTGACATCCAAGGTGGTCGCCCACCACCTTTCGGCATCCTTCCGGAGCTGATATGTGCCAAAGTCCACCTTCCGGTCATCACTGACCTATAGCAAACGAAAGATCCGCTCGATCTCTCGTATCCAGTCCTCGGCTGCCTCAGGAGAAGACTTCCCATCGAACGACGGAGGGTTCATAGCCATGAACTGCTTGTAGGGTACGACTGTCGCTACTGATACTGGTGAAGGAGTAGGAACAAGAGTCTCTCGTCCTTGAGAGGCTTACATGTTCTCCCCCATGGCACGCATGGCCTCAGCCTGCCTGCCTACAACCTCTGCCAGGTTGTTCAAGGTGTCCATGATGTTGTTGCAGCGTTCACGAAAAGCCATCTTAACAACAAGGAGACTCATGATCATGCATATATTTTAGGGTTATTTTATATAAAAAATATGCATGATTTCATAAAAAATGATTTAAAACCCAATTTTATGCTGGTTTTGAGTAAATGAGCTAAAATGAATTAAAATTAGAAAATGCTCGAAAAAGTAGCTTTATTCTGCAATTTAGTTAATAAAATAATTTTGGTTTTCTTTATAAAAAAGAAGAAAAAAAAGATATTAAATATATAGATTAGAATAGTTATATTTTTTAGAAAAAAATAATAATCAAATGAGGTTTTGAGGTTTTTAGCAAATAAAAACTTTTAAATAGTTTATTTTAGATTTTTGAAAATAAAAAATAAAAACAAACCATTATACGGTTTGTGATTTTTGAAAACTGAAAAAACTGAAAAAAATTTATAATAACAAACCGGTTTAACCAGTTTGGTTTTTTTTAAAAACTGAAAAATAATAATAAGCAAATCGGCTTGAACCGGTTTGCGTTTTTTTTAAACTGAAAAAATTCTGTTTCAAACCGGTTCCAGCCGGTTTGGGGTTTTTAAAACCCAAGAATTGAAAAAAATCGGGTGTCTCCCAATTCACGCCAGACCCTGCTTCTTTTCCCCTCTTTCCCTCTCTTCTCTCTCTTCTCACCAGCTTCCACCATCGCCGGTGCTTCCCTTCCCTACCTTCCCCTTCTCCCTCTTCCTCTAATGAAACTCCAGCAGCCGGTGGTGGTGGATTCTTCAGTCCGGCGACGGCGTGGTGGTGGAGGATGCCCTTCTTTCCTAACCTCTCTGGTAAGCATTTAATCTTCTTCTTCTTCTTCTTCTTCCAATTCCTCTTCTTCTTCTTTTTCTGATCTTCTTCTTCTTCTTCTTATTCCGATTTAGATCTTCTTCTTCTTCTTTTTCAGATCTTCTTCTGGTTGCTGTTTGCTATTTCTGTAAAGCGAAAAGAAAAAAAAAATAAAGAAAAACGAAAAGGAAAAAAATCGTGATTGTTGTATTTTGTTATTTTTGAAAAACGAAAAAAAAGAAAAAATGTTAGCATTAGGTTATGATTCAATTTCTTTATTCCCGATTTTATATTTTTTTTAGTTTCCTGTTTTTCGTTGTCTGCAATTTCGTTTGAGTTTCTTGTTTTTTTTTTTACTGTTTTGCTCTGTCATTTTCCCTGTTTATGTTTATAACATTCGGTAGGTTAATTGCTTGAAGTTTTATTTCATTTCAGCATGTTTTCTTGTTGATTGTTGTGTGTCTATTTGATGTCTGCGGTTAATTTCCTACATGCATTTGCTTTGGATTCGTTTTCCTCTGAGTTTTCATTTTCGCATGTCAGTTCATTACTTGCATTTTAATTTTTTTTTTATTATTTTAGTTCATTATTTATCGTATGTTCATTTCTGTGTATCATTAGTATGAATCTGATTGCATTAGTTGTTTTAGTTTCGGTAATTTCATAGTTTTGTTTTGTTTTTATTTGCAGGTTGTTTTCCAAAATTTCTGTTTGTTTTGTTATTTTACTGAATTTTGCTCTTCATTTTGCTAAGTTTCCTGTATTATGATACATGTCTTTTTTTTTTTAACGCATTAAATTTCCTGTTTTTCAATTTCATGTTTGTCAAATAATTCCCTGTTTGCTTTCATTCTCTCTTTTGTTCTGTTTCTCATCACATAGGATTTCCTGATTGATTCATTCATTCGATTCTCTTTATTTTCCTTGTTGTTTTAGTCATTTTCAATTTCTGTTTTGATTCATTACCTGATGTTCTGTTTTTTTTTTTAGTTTTCACTTCCTGTTTTGTATTTTCCTGTGTTTGTTTTTAATCATTTCATTTCTTGTTTTGATAATTCCTTGTTTTGTTTCTGTTTTTCAATTAAGTAATTTCCAGCTTTTCTTGCAATTCTAAGTTCCTGTTTACTCTTACATTCTGGTTTGTTCATGACATTCTGGTTTGTTCATGTGTTAAAATTCTTGTCTTTTTCATTTAGTGATTTCATGTATTTTTCAGTCTTTGTCCTTCATTGATTTTCTGTTTTGCTTTAACATGCTTTCGTAATTAGCATTTAGCTAGGTTAGTATAATTTTTACTTCTATCTCTGGTACTGCTCGTGTTCCTTTGAATTGTGCAGGATAGCATCAGACTGGAGCGGAATTGATTACGTGACACGAAGTACGAAGATAGAAGATTTTTACTTTTCAGTTTAGAATTAGGAATTTAATTGGGTTTGTAAATATTGCACTTTACGCCCTCTGCGAAGGGTATTCATTTGTTGTAATAGTTAGTTGTTTTTACCTTTCTTGAACATTTTAAATTTCAATAATTTGGCAATAAAGGTTAGTTTAGATTTGTGTATTTGAATACGAAATATTCTCGTTCCCTGAGTTCGACCCGGTCTCATCCACTAGTGAGAACCGGTTTTTATTATTTGATGTCTGGTTTTCACATGTTTTACATATAAAAATCTTTTCAAAATTACAACGATTTAAAAGAAGACATCAAATTTTTGGCGCCGTTGCCAGGGAACGGCGTAATATTAGTATTCACTTTATTGCCTAGTGTTTGTGTTGCATTTAGGTTTAGAACCACGTATGTGCATATCTTAGAGACGAGCTTACTTTTCTGCACAGACCACCTATTAGGATTCCCTTAGAGGTGACTGTGTACGATTGGTACCGTACACATAGATTTTATATTTCTTTTGCATAATCTCTGTTATGTGTAATTGCGTGGTGATTGTTTAGTTTTTGTTGTTTTTAGTTTACTCGCTTTGTGGTTTGCGTGGTTTGGCCGCTTAGTGCGTTAGTTAGGTAGAAAACCCAAAGTTAGGACGTGTGCTACACCAGTCTACTCCAAGGTGTACGCAATGGCTGACGATCATCAATTGATCCGTCCTTTGAGGGAGTACTTCATGCCAAATATGTATACTCCCGCCTCCTGCATCACGAGACCTGATGTAGGAGCGAGCCATTTTGAGATTAAGGCCAGTGTGATTCAAATGTTACCTTCGTTTTATGGCCTTAGTAATGAGGACCCATATCGTCATCTCGACGAATTCCTTGAGATTTGCTCGACTGTGCGAATCAATAATTTTGGAGACGACGCTATGAGGTTGACTTTGTTTCCGTTCTCTATTAAAGATAAAGCCAAGCACTGGCTAAAATCTCTTGAGACGGTTCGTATTACTACTTGGGAAGGAATGCAGCGCGAATTTCTCAAAAAGTACTTCCCAATTGGTAAAACGAATCAGTTTCGTAAAGCTATAACCAGTTTTTCTTAATTTGAGGGAGAACAGTTTCACGAGTCTTGGGAGAGATTGAAAGATCTTCTCCGTAAGTGTCCCCATCACCAGGTGCCTCGTTGGCAGTTGGTGCAGTATTTTTATGATGGGCTTATTGAGAAGCACCGTCAAATGGTTGATTCGTCTTGTGGGGGCACTTTTATGCTCAAGAGTCAGGACGAGGCGTGGTCTCTATTCGAGACCTTGAGTGAAAACACGATGCATCATGCTTTGTCTTCACGGCTCGATAGGACTATATCTCTGTCTAGTGGTCCTAGGAAAATAGGGATTTCCGAAGTTGGGTCCGAGTTAGAATTGCGTACCAAGGTTGACCAGTTGACTAGGAAGTTAGATCAATTCCTAGCAAATTCTTCGAGAAGTCCAAAAGAAAGAGTGTGCGAGCTATGTGCTAGCCCTGCACATTGTGTTTCGGATTGTCCGGCGGCGCCATTATATCATGAATTTGTTCAGGAGCAGGTGAATGCTGCCGAAGGTTTCGCTAAACCCATGCTTGATTTATTTGCACCATCATATAACCCAGATTGGCGAAACCAGTCCATTTCCCTATCCCATCAGCCCTCCCAGACACAGTATAGACCCAGTAACCCATCACAAGGTTACTCGCATCCCATTTTTCCACAGGTTCATCCCCCAGCCCAACCTGCTTATACTCAACCCCATTCTCATGAGCCTTCATTTAGTCAATCCTTCCAAGATAGGATATTACAAGTTCTGAGCTCCCATATGCAGTCAATAGCCAAGCTAGAGACTCAAATGGGACAGTTGGTTGAGACCTTCAGTAGGCAAAGCCAGGGGAACCTTCATAGTCAGTCTGTTGTCACATCCAAGGGAGAGGATTCCATGTCATTTGACTTGCAACCCAGTGATTCACATCATGAGCAGGTTAAATCTGTTACATCCCTTCAGTATGGGAAGGCATGTCACCCCACTCAGGAATCAACTCATGAACCCCATATCATTTCTACTGACGAGTCGATCTCCATGATACCTCAGAAAAAGGGGCCTGACCCACAGCATGCATTATC
Source organism: Nuphar pumila (assembly GCF_984573655.1). Lineage (NCBI taxonomy): Eukaryota > Viridiplantae > Streptophyta > Magnoliopsida > Nymphaeales > Nymphaeaceae > Nuphar > Nuphar pumila. The sequence continues at coordinate 100,756,867 of NC_143249.1, forward strand.
ATTATATAAAGCCCCATTCTCTCAGCCTTTAGGATCACCGATTGTTTTCAGTAAGCAAGAGGTACAGATGCAGAAGGTGCTTGACAAAGTCAAGCCTGATCGTATTCACCACTTGTCTGAAGTTGCATTCATTGATAGTCGGTCGGTCCTAGACTCTCATTGTAACGCCCCAGATTTCCAAAACGAAGCTAAGTTAAAATTTTCATGAATTTCTTTTTTTTTCTTTGCAGCGAAATTTAGAAAAGCTTTTAGCAGCGGAATCAGACGATAATGAGTCGTCAGTTTTAGAAAACTCCGAGCACGTTGCAGGTATGTGGCCAAGCAACTCATTGACCACCAAAGTGTTCCATTTATCGAAAACCACATGTTTATTACAACACTACTGCTTAGAAAAGCAGTGTAGGTTCAATAAAAAGGAAGCAGTACAACTCTGTCTAGAGAAACCCTGGAACTCGATGCCGCCTTGCTCCGCATATCGTAACGCAGGTCCAACACCTGAAATCCCCATAAAACGGGGTCAGAACCACTGATGGTCTGGTAAGCATGCAGTCATACATCCATTCAACTCAAGTACGATAATGACCACTCAGGGTCGCAATGCGCAATAACGACGCTCAAGCCTCCAAGACTTAGCGTATATCGCAAGAGCCTCCGTAGGGCTATGAGTTGAACATCCGCTCGAGTCCTCATGACTTAGAGCAAGCCTTTTCAGGGTTGTGATTTGAATAGCCGCTTAAGTCCCCACGACTTAGCCATGACCTCTTCCGGGTCTCAAAGTGATGTCTAGCTCAAGTCTTCATACTTGGCACATCCGTATCCCACGCATCTAAGGACAACTCTTCGAGCTTCGCTTAGTCGTGCGGATACAACACGGGTCTTTGCCCAGTCGGTCCAGTAGTATACCGAACATGACACCTTCACAAAGGTTATGCAGGACTGACTCAACACGTCATCCACTCATACATCCAAAGCATCGCTGAACCTAAGCTAATGCATTGTTTCGATAATTAACCGCTCTCGCCTTTGGTACGCAGGTAGAGCTATTGTCCGGGCATCAACGCGACGTTCTGGGGGTTGATTATTCTATGTATTTTAGATACCCCAGAGGCCTGTTGACCCTATCCATAGTAGGGCAGTGTGTTTCAACTGGGAGAATCCTACTAGGCCCATATTCGGATGCATCCTCTACTTGCAGTAGTTGGGTTCAATCCTTAGATCTTAAGGATAACCACGACCCCAAAACCCATGAGTGATTGAGGCCATCGTGGACTCTATCAGGTCCAAAGTAAAATACATGTCACTCAAGGTTGTACCATCACTGTCATTCCACAGTGAGCATAATTCCTGAAGGGGTCTGCCAGTCTTACAATTACTTGGACAGAATCTGCATGCCATCTAGGCAGCTCGTGCTTTCAGCACTACGGGAGTATGTACCCGACCCCATTCAGTCTTCCCCAACACAGTCATTACTGAGGGGGTACCCCTAACACGATCTTCAACCGCGGGGTATGTGCGACCTTAAGTCTTATTCATATGCATGCAGAACACCGCTCTTTGGCACTTCGGCCACCACGAGCATCACACCTCTTTGGGTGGAAACAACACACTCTGGCTCTTCGGCCCTTACGAGTCTGGTTGTGTAACCGTTCTCAATGAGCATGCATATGACTCGATCTAAATAGATCGGCTACTCGGCGTATTTTTACGCAACGAGTCCAACCTAGCCAAGGCGCAACCTCTACTCCGGCTCAGCGGCCCTTACGAGCAAGGTGCCCTTGCAGGCACAAGGATATGAGCCGATCTGGCCTCGTTCCATCAACGGACATCATTATGCCGTTCCATTGGTTCCGGCAGCTCTTCTGCCGACCATTTCGTTAGCACCTCCCCTGCTCTACCGGCAGTGGTGCGACGAACCCTTCTACGTTGTAGAGGGCAAACCATGAACTGGGTAACACTCTTCTATATGTCAGAGTATCCTGCTACGTTCTTTCTGAGCTATTCTTAGCTTCTTCAGAAATTTCAGCAGCACTTCCTCTCTTTTACGGAGAAAGCGTGCGTTTCTTTTATCCATTTCAGCGGCATCTCCCCTCTTTGGTAGGAAATCGCCACGCTTAATTCGGGGAAATGGATGCGCACCGTTGTGCGTACTTTGCATCCATCAAGGTTGCAGGAACCCTTGGCCATAGCCAGGCCGTACGTAATTGACTTAGTCTTTACGTAAAGGGCATTTTGCCAAAAAGCGAAGCCTTTCCAATAGGGGCTTCATTCGTCAAGCAGAATCTTGAACGAGGAGCGGTCAAGGAATTGCATGGGCGATTTGGAGTTGATCTCCATTTGAACACTCATTTATGCGCTATATATGTAGTATAAGCAGAAGCCTGTGCTTTATACAGCGGCGGCGTAAAGAAATGCATATACTATTGTTCAGGGTGTGTAACTAAACGAAATATTCTACATATATAACAAAGCAGAAGCCTTGGCATCGTTCGACGCGACGGCGTAAGTAAATACATTGCATAATCGGAAGTGCAGTAATCGGAAGTGCTTTAATCGGAAGTACAGAAAGCAGTGAGCCTTGGCATCATACGACGCGACGGCAAAGGTAAATTACATAGCCTGTGCGATATAAGACGCGTCGGCAGAATCAGCAGATATACACCTAGATCCGTATCCAACGATAGTTACGAGGCGAGCGGGTGAACACCGAAGTGTTCTGAAGGGCTCAACCAAGAACTAGGGTGAGATACCATTTTAAAAACGCATATACTGCGTGTTTGAACATAGATATATCCGACGATAGTTACGAGACGAGCGGGTGAACACCGAAGTGTCCAAAAAGGGCTCAATCAAGAACTAAAGCAAGATACTACTTCAGAAAGTATATTCTATATACAAACAATCAAATACTTGAGAGAGATGGATCAACGAAGCGAACTTACTTCAAATCGTGGAAGAAACGGCTCCGGGTTGCTTCTTTGGCTTCGAGCCTTCCTTCGAGAGGTCAGACTAAGTCAGATGAAGCTGACTTAGTTGAGAAAGAGGTAGAGTAGGTCAAGCTACTCAACCTAAGTGGTTTGAACCAAACAGGGTTCGATCCAAGTCAACTGGGTTCAGCAGGTTCGAACTCAGCTCAAGTAGGCTAAGTCTGGGTTCAGAAATCCAAACCAGAATCTAGACCAAAAAGGACTTTGACTTTGACTTTAAACCCAACTAGGTTCAAGTCAAGTCAACTGGGTTCGGACCAGGTCAAGTGGGTTCAGACCCAAGTCAGGTGGGTTAGGACCAGGTCAGGCAGGCTCAGGCTAAGTCAGGCAGGATCAGACCAGGTCAGGTGGGCTCAGGTGGGCTAGGCTAGGTAGGGGAGGTTTAGGAGAGAGAGAGAAGGCAAGAGAGAGAGGGGGGGTCGAAATTATGAGAAGAGAGAGAGTGGGGAGGGCTATTTATAGCCCAAGCCCACCTCCTCTTGGGTTTTTCCATGCCCCTTTTACCCCTTGGCTTCTTTTAAATTCCTGGAGGTTCCTTTTGAGGTGGGGCCCATAAGATATTTCCATAGGATATTTTGTGGGTCCCACAAGATATTTTCTGAGGAATATTTCTGTGGGTCCCACCAATATTTCTATGGGTCCCGCAAGAATTTCGGGTTTCTGGCAATTTTTTCCGAAAAATTCTGAGTACGCCATTTTCTTCGTATTGACGTAACTAAGAAAGTTGGCTCGTACGAATCCATTGATTTCGTTTAGTTAGGAAGTTATGGCTTTCAGAGTGTTTGAGCATATATTCGCAATTCGACGAATATCCTAAGTATAACTGGCTCGCAGGAATTGATTCGTTTCGCATTCTGAGAAGAAATGCTATTTTTACCGGTAAATGCCTCATGAATTTTATTCAGATTTTTTCTGAAAAATTGCGGGTCTTACATCATTACCCCCTTAAAGGAATTTCGTCCGCGAAATTCAGCTAAGAGTAGAAAGTGAAGAGTTGAGGATATTTATCCCGCATATCCGATTCAGGCTCCCAAGTGCAATCATCGATTCCATGATGCTGCCACCTCACTTTAACAAGTGGAATGACCTTCGTCCTTAGCACTTGCTCCCGGCGGTCCATGATCTCTACTGGCCTTTCTTCCACCGTCATATCTTCTCGAATGTCAATATCTTCATGTTGAATGACGTGAGAAGGATCATGAACGTACTTTCTAAGCATTGACACGTGAAATACATCATGTATTTGCGCGTATTGCGGTGGCAATGCTACATGGTAGGCAGTCTCTCCGATTCGGCTCAAAACTTCGAAGGGACTAACGAATCTGGGGCTGAGCTTCCCCTTCTTTCCAAAACGAAACACACTCTTGGTTGGAGAGACCTTGATAAAAACCTTATCTCCAACCGCAAAAGTGAGTTCCCTACGCCGCTGATCGGCGTAGCTCTTCTGTCGACTCTGAGCAGTCAGTAGTTTCTTTCTGATCATGTGAACCTGCTCAGTGTAATGCTGCAACACAATGGGCGAGTCCAAGGTTCGCTCACCCACTTCACCCCAATGGATTGGTGATCTACAGGGTCGTTCATACAAGGCTTCATACGGCGCCATCCCAATGCTAGCGTGGTGGCTATTATTATAAGCAAATTCAGCCAACGCTAGGTGGGAATCCCAATCACCTTTCCATTCCAGCATACAGGCTCTTAGCATATCTTCAAGAGTCTGTATGGTTCGTTCTGATTGCCCATCTGTTTGGGGATGAAATGCTGTACTGAACTTGAGTTTTGTCCCCAGGGCTTTCTGAAGCTGCTCCCAAAAGTGAGAGTGAACTTCGGGTCACGATCAGATATGATCGAAATCGGCACTCCATGGAGTCTAACGATTTCCCGAATGTAGATCCCTGCCAATCGTTCAGTTGAGTATCGAGTGTTGATTGGCAGGAAGTGAGCAGACTTGGTGAGTCTGTCCACGATCACCCATATTGAGTCATGTTGTCTCTTGGATCGAGGCAATCCAACGATGAAATCCATCGTAATGCCTTCCCATTTCCATTCTGGAATCTCGATCCGTTGCATCTTTCCACCAGGGCGCTGATGTTCGATCTTAACTTGCTGGCAGATCAAACACTTCGAGACAAACGTAGCCACATCACGTTTCATACCCCTCCACCAGTACTTTCTCTGTAAATCTCGGAACATCTTCGTACCTCCAGGGGGAATGGTGTACTTGCTATTATGAGCCTCCTGGAGTACTTCCTGTCTTAGCTCAGGGTTATTTGGAACCCAAATCCTTTCTTCCATCCATATTCCTCCATCTTCTTTCAAATGGAAGAAAGTATCATCTTTTTCAGCACGAGTTTTCAATTCCAAGTACTGGGGATCCTTGAACTGTTCGGCTACGATGCGATCGAGGAACTCAATGTGGATCGTCAAACATGACATTTGGATTCTACCTGAATCAGCCAAAAATGGCTTCCACTTGACGAAATCCTCCATCAACTTCCATTGTCCAGTTAGGCTGGCCAGAGTGCCAACAGTCTTGCGACTAAGGGCATCTGCTACAACATTCGCCTTTCCAGGGTGATAGGAAAGCGTGAATTCATAGTCTTTGAGGAATTCCAGCCATCGCCGTTGCCGCATATTGAGTTCTTTTTGAGAAAAGAGGTATTTTAGGCTTTTATAGTCCGATATGACCTCAAATTTCTCTCCATAAAGGTAGTGTCGCCAAATTTTAAGTGCAAACACTACCGCTGCAAGCTCAAGATCGTGGGTTGGATAATTTTTCTCATGGACTCTCAACTGTCGTGACGCATAGGCGATTACTTTGCCATGCTGCATCAACACACAACCCAGACCTGTTCCCGAGGCATCGGTATAAGCAACGAAGCCTCCCTGACCAGAAGGTAAGGTAAGGACAGGGGCAGTGGTAAGCCTCTGTTTGAGAACCTCAAAGCACTCCTTACACTGGTCAGTCCATTCAAACTTGACTCGACTTTTTAAGCAATTTCGTCATCGGTACGGCGATTCGAGAGAAGTCCTGTATGAACTTCCGATAATATCCGGCAAGTCCAAGGAAGCTACGGACCTCAGTAATATTTTCTGGCTGCTTCCAGTCCATCACAGCTTCCACCTTCGCAGGATCCACTGCGATTCCATCTTTTGAGATCACATGACCAAGGAACATCACTTTGTCTAGCCAGAATTCACATTTTGAAAACTTAGCATAGAGTTGGTTATCTTGAAGGGTTTTTAAGACGATTTTCAAGTGCTCCATGTGTTGTTCCTTGTTCTCAGAATATACGAGAATGTCATCAATAAAGATGATGACAAAGCTATCCAAATATGGTCTGAATATCCGGTTCATTAGATCCATAAAGGCAGCAGGCGCATTAGTGAGTCCGAAGGGCATTACTACGAACTCATAATGGCCATATCTCGTTCTGAAGGCAGTCTTAGGTATATCCTCTTCCTTTACTCTGAGTTGATGGTATCCAGACCTGAGGTCGATCTTGGAGAACACCCTCGCTGTTCTGAGCTGATCGAATAAGTCCTCAATCCAAGGCAACGGGTACTTATTTTTAACAGTTGCCTGGTTAAGCATCAGATAATCGATGCATAACCGAAGGGATCCATCCTTCTTCTTTACAAATAGTACCGGGGCTCCCCACGGTGACACACTTGGTCGGATGAACCCTTGTTCCATCAGTTCTTCCAACTGACACTTCAACTCACTGAGTTCAGCTGGCGCCATTCGATACGGGGCTTTGGATATCGGCGCTGTTCCAGGTAAAGATTGAATTCCAAATTCAACCTCACGAAGTGGCGGAAGTCCTGGCAATTCCTCAGGAAATACATTGGGAAACTCCCGTACCACTTCCAAACTCTCAAAGGGTTGGTCTTTGGATTTTTCCACCGAGAGACTCAACAGGAAGGCCACACAACCCTTTCTAAGGTATTTTTGTACCTTAAGTGCTGATATGAGCCTTTTCTGTGGAACAGGTTTGGATAACCGGTATTCCATCTTAGGCAATCCGGGTCGAGATAGAATTACTCTGCCCTCGCGGCACAGAATCTTGGCATTATTCTGAGCCAACCTATTCATTCCCAGAATGACATCGTACTGTATCATATCGATCAGGATGGCATCAGTAGGCAAGTGTTGCCCTGCTATCTCAATATCCAAATTTTTCACACACCGGATACATTTGGTGCGTGAACCCAACGGGTTATACACTTTGATCATTTTATCAATCGGTTGCACCGAAGCGTGGAGTTGTTCGGTGAAATCGTCAGAGATAAACGTATGAGTAGCACCACAATCAAACAAGACGTAAGCTGCATGTCCATTAACAGGTACGGGGCCTTCAATCAGGTCACCATTTTCGACTTGTTCAGTCGTTACAGCGTATACACGACCTGCAGCAGGCCTTTGTTCTATTCTAGGTGGAGGTCGTTGAAACTGAGAACGTTGTGGTGCAGGTCGAGAGGGTCCGGCAGATCCGGCATTACTCCTCTGTTCATCTGCAGCCTTCTTGGCGCAATCCCTTATAAAGTGGCCCATCTTGCCACAATATAAGCACCCACCAATGTCACGAGGACATGGCTTTCCAGGGTGGTTCATACGACACCTTGGGCAGCTGAAGTTGGACTGCTGACCATTCGGAGTTGGGTTCTGTCTTGACCTCACGACTTGTTGAGTGTTGTTCCCTCCTTGGAACTTCTTCTTTTGAAAGGGTTGTCGTGAACCCTGGCCACTTGGGAACGTCATTTTACGATTCCCACCATTCACTATGGGCTTCTTTGCTATGATCACTTTAGATCGCGCGCAATCCTCTTGGATTTTTGAAGCCACTGCTACCGCAGCCTGAAAGGTCGAAGGCATGCTTGTTATCACTCGAGATCGCAGCCCTTCGCGCAGACCATTCACATATTTGTCGGCCCTTTCTTGGTCTGTTTCGAACAATCGAGAGCAGTAGCGCTCTAGATTCTGAAATTTGGTGGTATACTCCATTAGACTCATACCGCCCTGTTCCAACTCCAGAAACTCCATCTTTTTCTTGTTTCTGGAATGCAACGGAAAGTAGTTATCCATAAAAGTCCTCCGAAAGTCAGTCCAAGGAATGACTTCGACTTGTGAGAACTGGATAAGTTTAGTGGTATCCCACCACTTCCGTGCATTGTCTTTCAACCGATACGTGCCAAAGTTAGTCTTCTTTTCCTCTGGTACTCCCAGTACTAAGAAGGCACGTTCTGTCTCTTCGATCCAACTCTCCGCGAGCTCAGGATCAGCTCTGCCAATGAAAACTGGGGGGGTCAAGCTTGAGGAACTTCTCATAAGTCACTCCTCCCAGGTGCTCGTTTCGTGGTGCGACTGGTTCTGGCCTCGTTTCACGGATGGCTGTAACCAGGTTGTTGAGTGTCTCTAACAGGAATCCTTGCATATGGGACTCCTCGCTTGGTATGGTTCTCCTCGTCGTAGGAGCCATTTATCTATGCACACACAAGCACTTGTTTTTAGTTTCTCGATGTATATGAGGAAGTAAAAGCTTTATTTACTTAATATATATCACATTTACACAAACATCGGCTTAAACAAAACGTCATGCCGCACTGGCAGACTTTAGGCGTTGAGAAACTATATACGTGAGTCTACTGACTCCAAAGCATCACCAGTCTCTTTAAGACTTGGATTTCTTTGATGATGACGAACTCCAAAAGGTCCATCTATTGCCACATGACCTTGGAGCAGGCACTACTAGCTTTGGCTTGGGCGGCACTTCCGCACTAGCAAGCGAATATTGGGGATATATGAGGGACTCCAGTCCACTTTCCCAGTCAGCAAGATCAAGACTCTGGGAGTCTGGAATAATGATTGGCGAACAGAAAGAATCCCCTCTTTTGTTCCTGCCATTTAAGCTCGGCATATGTGATGCCGGATGGTAGCTTGGCGAGTGATAGACCTCCGCAGGGAAGTTCAAATCAAAATCCCTCAGCCTTGGTAATTCATCAAAAGATGTTGGGGTATGGTTGCTCCCAACACTAGAGTGATGCGGTCCACTGACACGCGAAGTCTCATCCCTGAGACCCTTTGAAGCCCGCCGACCCATATCGGCGGTATATTTCCTTTGGCATTCGTTGGCGGAATGCCCATCTTCGCCACAGTATTGGCAGTCTTGGACTTCATACGGGCATATCCACTCATCGTGCATGACCTTGCAGCGATAGCAGTATCCACGCGAGTCATGAGTTGCCATCTATACAAAGATGCACCCAGATCAGAACAAAAGTATAAAAACATATACTTACAGTGCGATATCGGGACTATGACGGATCTTGAACCAGGTTTCTCAGACACATGCTTTGATACCAATTCTGTAACGCCCCGGATTTCCAAAACGAAGCTAAGTTAAAATTTTCATGAATTTCTTTTTTTTTCTTTGCAGCGGAATTTAGAAAAGCTTTTAGCAGCGGAATCAGACGATAATGAGTCGTCAGTTTTAGAAAACTCCGAGCACGTTGCAGGTATGTGGCAAAGCAACTCATTGACCACCAAAGTGTTCCATTTATCGAAAACCACATGTTTATTACAACACTACTGCTTAGAAAAGCAGTGTAGGTTCAATAAAAAGGAAGCAGTACAACTCTGTCTAGAGAAACCCTGGAACTCGATGCCGCCTTGCTCCGCATATCGTAACGCAGGTCCAACATCTGAAATCCCCATAAAACGGGGTCAGAACCACTGATGGTCTGGTAAGCATGCAGTCATACATCCATTCAACTCAAGTACGATAATGACCACTCAGGGTCGCAATGCGCAATAACGACGCTCAAGCCTCCAAGACTTAGCGTATATCGCAAGAGCCTCCGTAGGGCTATGAGTTGAACATCCGCTCGAGTCCTCATGACTTAGAGCAAGCCTTTTCAGGGCTGTGATTTGAATAGCCGCTTAAGTCCCCACGACTTAGCCATGACCTCTTCCGGGTCTCAAAGTGATGTCTAGCTCAAGTCTTCATACTTGGCACATCCGTATCCCGCGCATCTAAGGACAACTCTTCGAGCTTCGCTTAGTCGTGCGGATACAACACGGGTCTTTGCCCAGTCGGTCCAGTAGTATACCGAACATGACACCTTCACAAAGGTTATGCAGGACTGACTGAACACGTCATCCACTCATACATCCAAAGCATCGCTGAACCTAAGCTAATGCATTGTTTCGATAATTAACCGCTCCCGCCTTTGGTACGCAGGTAGAGCTATTGTCCGGGCATCAACGCGACGTTCTGGGGGTTGATTATTCTATGTATTTTAGATACCCCAGAGGCCTGTTGACCCTATCCATAGTAGGGCAGTGTGTTTCAACTGGGAGAATCCTACTAGGCCCATATTCGGATGCATCCTCTACTTGCAGTAGTTGGGTTCAATCCTTAGATCTTAAGGATAACCACGACCCCAAAACCCATGAGTGACTGAGGCCATCGTGGACTCTATCAGGTCCAAAGTAAAATACATGTCACTCAAGGCTGTACCATCACTGTCATTCCACAATGAGCATAATTCCTGAAGGGGTCTGCCAGTCTTACAATTACTTGGACAGAATCTGCATGCCATCTAGGCAGCCCGTGCTTTCAGCACTACGGGAGTATGTACCGGACCCCATTCAGTCTTCCCCAACACAGTCATTACTGAGGGGGTACCCCTAACACGATCTTCAACCGCGGGGTATGTGCGACCTTAAGTCTTATTCATATGCATGCAGAACACCGCTCTTTGGCACTTCGGCCACCACGAGCATCACACCTCTTTGGGTGGAAACAACACACTCTGGCTCTTCAGCCCTTACGAGTCTGGTTGTGTAACCGTTCTCAATGAGCATGCATATGACTCGATCTAAATAGATCGGCTACTCGGCGTATTTTTACGCAATGAGTCCAACCTAGCCAAGGCGCAACCTCTACTCCGGCTCAGCGGCCCTTACGAGCAAGGTGCCCTTACAGGCACAAGGATACGAGCCGATCTGGCCTCGTTCCATCAACGGATATCATTATGCCGTTCCATTGGTTCCGGCAGCTCTTCTGCTGACCATTTCGTCAGCACCTCCCCTGCTCTACCGGCAGTGGTGCGACGAATCCTTCTACGTTGTAGAGGGCAAACCATGAACTGGGTAGCACTCTGCTATATGTCAGAGTATCCTGCTACGTTCTTTCTAAGCTATTCTTAGCTTCTTCAGAAATTTCAGCAGCACTTCCTCTCTTTTACGGAGAAAGCGTGCGTTTCTTTTATCCATTTCAGCGGCATCTCCCCTCTTTGGTAGGAAATCGCCATGCTTAATTCGGGGAAATGGATGCGCACCATTGTGCGTACTTTGCATCCATCAAGGTTGCAGGAACCCTTGGCCATAGCCAGGCCGTACATAATTGACTTAGTCTTTACGTAAAGAGCATTTTGCCAAAAAGCGAAGCCTTTCCAATAGGGGCTTCATTCGTCAAGCAGAATCTTGAACGAGGAGCGGTCAAGGAATCGCATGGGCGATTTGGAGTTGATCTCCATTTGAACGCTCATTTATGCGCTATATATGTAGTATAAGCAGAAGCCTGTGCTTTATACAGCGGCGACGTAAAGAAATGCATATACTATTGTTCAGGGTGTGTAACTGAACGAAATATTCTACATATATAACAAAGCAGAAGCCTTGGCATCGTTCGACGCGACGGCGTATGTAAATACATTGCATAATCGGAAGTGCAGTAATCGGAAGTGCTTTAATCGGAAGTACAGAAAGCAGGGAGCCTTGGCATCATACGACGCGACGGCAAAGGTAAATTACATAGCCTGTGCGATATAAGACGCGTCGGCAGAATCAGCAGATATACACCTAGATCCGTATCCAACGATAGTTACGAGGCGCGCGGGTGAACACCGAAGTGTTCTGAAGGGCTCAACCAAGAACTAGGGCGAGATACCATTTTAAAAACGCATATACTGCGTGTTTGAACATAGATATATCCGACGATAGTTACGAGACGAGCGGGTGAACACCGAAGTGTCCAAAAAGGGCTCAATCAAGAACTAAAGAAAGATACTACTTCAGAAAGTATATTCTATATACAAACAATCAAATACTTGAGAGAGATGGATCAACGAAGCGAACTTACTTCAAATCGTGGAAGAAACGGCTCCGGGTTGCTTCTTTGGCTTCGAGCCTTCCTTCGAGAGGTCAGACTAAGTCAGATGAAGCTGACTTAGTTGAGAAAGAGGTAGAGTAGGTCAAGCTACTCAACCTAAGTGGTTTGAACCAAACAGGGTTCGATCCAAGTCAACTGGGTTCAGCTGGTTCGAACTCAGCTCAAGTAGGCTAAGTCTGGGTTCAGAAATCCAAACCGGAATCTGGACCAAAAAGGACTTTGACTTTGACTTTAAACCCAACTAGGTTCAAGTCAAGTCAACTGGGTTCGGACCAGGTCAGGTGGGTTAGGACCAGGTCAGGCAGGCTCAGGCTAAGTCAGGCAGGCTCAGACCAGGTCAGGTGGGCTAGGCTAGGTAGGGGAGGTTTAGGAGAGAGAGAGAAGGCAAGAGAGAGAGGGGGGGTCGAAATTATGAGAAGAGAGAGAGTGGGGAGGGCTATTTATAGCCCAAGCCCACCTCCTCTTGGGTTTTTCCATGCCCCTTTTACCCCTTGGCTTCTTTTAAATTCCTGGAGGTTCCTTTTGAGGTGGGGCCCACAAGATATTTCCATAGGATATTTTGTGGGTCCCACAAGATATTTTCTGAGGAATATTTCTGTGGGTCCCACCAATATTTCTGTGGGTCTTGCAAGAATTTCGGGTTTCCGACATTTTTTTCCGAAAAATTCTGAGTACGCCATTTTCTTCATATTGACGTAACTAAGAAAGTTGGCTCGTACGAATCTATTGATTTCGTTTAGTTAGGAAGTTATGGCTTCCAGAGTGTTTGAGCATATATTCGCAATTCGACGAATATTCTAAGTATAACTGGCTCGCAGGAATTGATTCGTTTCGCATTCTGAGAAGAAATGCTATTTTTACCGGTAAATGCCTCATGAATTTTATTGAGATATTTTCTGAAAAATTGCGGGTCTTACACTCATTTTCTGACCACTCTCTCAGATGAGACTAATCTCCATTCTTCATGTCGAAAGAGATTTGATACTACAGTTAGAGGTAGACGGGATGGAAACACAGTGCGTAGTGTCACAGATGACACTCTTTTCTTCATAGAGCCTCATTGAGCGATACTTCATGTCCATTGATCTCATGGACGATGAAGGTTTTTCCAGGGATCCGTCTGGCTGGGGACGTGAAACTTAGCGCTTTATGGGAGGCAACCCATATTTTGTACAGTATTACATTTGTTATTAGGATTTGTAGATTTTATTTGGTTTTATTTTTCGTTTTCTATCTCTTTCTATGAGTTTCATGTTTTGTCGTGTATACATTGCATTCATTAGATTCATAGAACGTGTATTTTTAATTCATGTCAGGTCATTCTACTCTTTTCCCTCATTTATTTTCTCTCATGTGCATTCACGTAGTTTCATATAAGCATGGGAGAGTGCCACTGGGACAGTGTCATTCAAGCATGGGGGAGGGTGTAGTTTGCACACCTTGATATTTCTGTTGACGTTCGTGCACATGTTTACACATCTCTCATGAAAAGTAGGTTTTTAAAGAAAGAGTTTGAACTTATATGAATGTTATTTCAAATCTGATATTTTTAGAGGATTTTTAAGCCCCACGAAAAAATTTTCTGACATAGATCTAAAAATTATGGTTGTTTATGCAGATTTCGAAGAAATGATGATAGATACATGTTAGAGTTTATTTTGAATCGCAAATATGAATATGCACAGTTCTATTTTTGAAAAACTAAGCAAATGAACAAAAGCGTAAAAATGAGCTCAAGAGAGAAAAAAAGAAGAAGCATGCGTTAAGTTGTTTGGATAATTCCATAATCCTTAGTAGATGGAACTTATATGTAAGTTGAAACTTTTAATTCCATTTCGAAAAGGAGAGTGGAAAACTTCATGATCCTAAGTAGCTGAGAACAGATACAAGTTGAAATGTTTGACTCTCATGTTATAAGGGTGAATGAAGGAAGTCACTTTTATGTCTTAGTTGATATCTTTTGGTATGCATTGAAAAAGTATAGAAGATATTGACATTGCACAAGGCATAAAAGCAGACCACACGCAAGCTATAAGAGAAGAATGAATACGCAAAAAGAAAAAGCGTGAAAAAATGAAAAAAATGATAAAAGAGCTGAAAAAGAAAGAAAAGTTCAGTGCTTAGAAGTGTGATTGAGAAAACCTATGCAAAAAACATATGAGTGAGGATAAGTAAATAATAATATGTTTTTATTGGATTTTCTAAGAATAAAACATAAATAATTGTAATATTTAGAAAAGTGAAAGAAATTCTTTTTCTGTGGTGGTATATAAAAGACTCTAATTATGTTTGATTTTTTTTGTAACACGAAATATTTGTGAAAACAAAGTCTTTGATTACTTACTGCTTGTGAGGATGTGTAATATTATGCATACATGACAGAGATGTTTGTGGGTAGCATCACTGCAAACCCTCACGAGACCTTACTTGTCCACTGGGGTAACCCAGGGGTTGAAAGGGCTTGTTGCATGAGCTAAATGCAACCGTGATTCCTACGAAAGTGAGTTAGGTGATAGTTTGATTTCTTGCATTTTTCTAGTTTGCTCGAGGACTAGCAAAACATAAGCATGGGGGTATTTGATCATGCATATATTTTAGGGTTATTTTATATAAAAAATATGCATGATTTCATAAAAAAATGATTTAAAACCCAATTTTATGTTGGTTTTGAGTAAATGAGCTAAAATGAATTAAAATTAGAAAATGCTTGAAAAAGTAGCTTTATTCTGCAATTTAGTTAATAAAATAATTTTGGTTTTCTTTATAGAAAAGAAGAAAAAAAGATATTAAATATATAGATTAGAATAGTTATATTTTTTAGAAAAAAATAATAATCAAATGAGGTTTTGAGGTTTTTAGCAAATAAAAACTTTTAAATAGTTTATTTTAGATTTTTGAAAATAAAAAATAAAAACAAACCATTACACGGTTTGTGATTTTTGAAAACTGAAAAAACTGAAAAAAATTTATAATAACAAACCGGTTTGGTTTTTTTTAAAAACTGAAAAAAAATAATAAGCAAACCGGCTTGAACCGGTTTGCATTTTTTTTAAACTGAAAAAATTCTGTTTCAAACCGGTTCCAGCCGGTTTGGGGTTTTTAAAACCCAAGAATTGAAAAAAATCGGGTGTCTCCCAATTCACGCCAAACCCTGCTTCTTTTCCCCTCTTTCCCTCTCTTCTCTCTCTTCTCACCAGCTTCCACCATCGCCGATGCTTCCCTTCCCTACCTTCCCCTTCTCCCTCTTCCTCTAATGAAACTCCAGCAGCCGGTGGTGGTGGATTCTTCAGTCCGGCGACGGCGTGGTGGTGGAGGCCGCCCTTCTTTCCTAACCTCTCTGGTAAGCATTTAATCTTCTTCTTCTTCTTCTTCCAATTCCTCTTCTTCTTCTTTTTCTGATCTTCTTCTTCTTCTTCTTATTCCGATTCAGATCTTCTTCTTCTTCTTCAGTTCTTCTTCTTTTTCAGATCTTCTTCTGGTTGCTGTTTGCTATTTCTGTAAAGCGAAAAGAAAAAAAAAACAAATAAAAACGAAAAACGAAAAACGAAAAACGAAAAACGAAAAGGAAAAAAATCGTGATTGTTGTGCTTTGTTATTTTTGAAAAACGAAAAAAAAGAAAAAATGTTAGCATTAGGTTATGATTCAATTTCTTCATTCCCGATTTTATATTTTTTTTAGTTTCCTATTTTTCGTTGTCTGCAATTTCGTTTGAGTTTCTTGTTTTTTTTTTTACTGTTTTGCTCTGTCATTTTCCCTGTTTATGTTTATAACATTCGGTAGGTTAATTGCTTGAAGTTTTATTTCATTTCAGCATGTTTTCTTGTTGATTGTTGTGTGTCTATTTGATGTCTGCGGTTAATTTCCTACATGCATTTGCTTTGGATTCGTTTTCCTCTGAGTTTTCATTTTCGCATGTCAGTTCATTACTTGCATTTTAATTTTTTTTTTTATTATTTTAGTTCATTATTTGTCGTATGTTCATTTCTGTGTATCATTAGTATGAATCTGATTGCATTAGTTGTTTTAGTTTCGGTAATTTCATAGTTTTGTTTTGTTTTTATTTGCAGGTTGTTTTCCAAAATTTCTGTTTGTTTTGTTATTTTACTGAATTTTGCTCTTCATTTTGCTAAGTTTCCTGTATTATGATACATGTCTTTTTTTTTTTTTAACGCATTAAATTTCCTGTTTTTCAATTTCATGTTTGTCAAATAATTCCCTGTTTGCTTTCATTCTCTCTTTTGTTCTGTTTCTCATCACATAGGATTTCCTGATTGATTCATTCATTCGATTCTCTTTATTTTCCTTGTTGTTTTAGTCATTTTCAATTTCTGTTTTGATTCATTACCTGATGTCCTGTTTTTTTTTTTAGTTTTCACTTCCTGTTTTGTATTTTCCTGTGTTTGTTTTTAATCATTTCATTTCTTGTTTTGATAATTCCTTGTTTTGTTTCTGTTTTTCAATTAAGTAATTTCCAGCTTTTCTTGCAATTCTAAGTTCCTGTTTACTCTTACATTCTGGTTTGTTCATGTGTTAAAATTCTTGTCTTTTTCATTTAGTGATTTCATGTATTTTTCAGTCTTTGTCCTTCATTGATTTTCTGTTTTGCTTTAACATGCTTTCGTAATTAGCATTTAGCTAGGTTAGTATAATTTTTACTTCTATCTCTGGTACTGCTCGTGTTCCTTTGAATTGTGCAGGATAGCATCAGACTGGAGCGGAATTGATTACGTGACACGAAGTACGAAGATAGAAGATTTTTACTTTTCAGTTTAGAATTAGGAATTTAATTGGGTTTGTAAATATTGCACTTTACGCCCTCTGCGAAGGGTATTCATTTGTTGTAATAGTTAGTTGTTTTTACCTTTCTTGAACATTTTACATTTCAATAATTAGGCAATAAAGGTTAGTTTAGATTTGTGTATTTGAATACGAAATATTCTCGTTCCCTGAGTTCGACCCGGTCTCATCCACTAGTGAGAACCGGTTTTTATTATTTGATGTCTGGTTTTCACATGTTTTACATATAAAAATCTTTTCAAAATTACAACGATTTAAAAGAAGACATCAAATTTTTGGCGCCGTTGCCGAGGAACGGCGTAATATTAGTATTCACTTTATTGCCTAGTGTTTGTGTTGCATTTAGGTTTAGAACCACGTATGTGCATATCTTAGAGACGAGCTTACTTTTCTACACAGACCACCTATTAGGATTCCCTTAGAGGTGACTGTGTACGATTGGTACCGTACACATAGATTTTATATTTCTTTTGCATAATCTCTGTTATGTGTAATTGCGTGGTGATTGTTTAGTTTTTGTTGTTTTTAGTTTACTCGCTTTGTGGTTTGCGTGGTTTGGCCGCTTAGTGCGTTAGTTAGGTAGAAAACCCAAAGTTAGGACGTGTGCTACACCAGTCTACTCCAAGGTGTACGCAATGGCTGACGATCATCAATTGATCCGTCCTTTGAGGGAGTACTTCATGCCAACTACGTATACTCCCGCCTCCTGCATCACGAGACCTGATGTAGGAGCAAGCCATTTTGAGATTAAGGCCAGTGTGATTCAAATGTTACCTTCGTTTTATGGCCTTAGTAATGAGGACCCATATCGTCATCTCGACGAATTCCTTGAGATTTGCTCGACTATGCGAATCAATAATTTTGGAGACGACGCTATGAGGTTGACTTTGTTTCCGTTCTCTCTCAAAGATAAAGCCTAGCACTGGCTAAAATCTCTTGAGACAGTTCGTATTACTACTTGGGAAGGAATGCAGCGCGAATTTCTCAAAAAGTACTTCCCAATTGGTAAAACGAATCAGTTTCGTAAAGCTATAACCAGTTTTTCTTAATTTGAGGGAGAACAGTTTCACGAGTCTTTGGAGAGATTGAAAGATCTTCTCCGTAAGTGTCCCCATCACCAGGTGCCTCCTTGGCAGTTGGTGCAGTATTTTTATGACGAGCTTACTGAGAAGCACCGTCAAATGGTTGATTTGTCTTGTGGGGGCACTTTTATGCTCAAGAGTGAGGACGAGGCGTGGTCTCTATTCGAGACCTTGAGTGAAAACACGATGCATCATGCTTTGTCTTCACGGCTCGATAGGACTATATCTCTGTCTAGTGGTCCTAGGAAAATAGGGATTTCCGAAGTTGGGTCCGAGTTAGAATTGCGTACCAAGGTTGACCAGTTGACTAGGAAGTTAGATCAATTCCTAGCAAATTCTTCGAGAAGTCCAAAAGAAAGAGTGTGCGAGCTATGTGCTAGCCCTGCACATTGTGTTTCGGATTGTCCGGCAACGCCATTATATCATGAATTTGTTCAGGAGCAGGTGAATGCTGCCCATGGTTTCGCTAAACCCATGCCTGATTTATTTGCACCATCATATAACCCAGATTGGCGAAACCAGTCCATTTCCCTATCCCATCAGCCCTCCCAGACACAGTATAGACCCAGTAACCCATCACAAGGTTACTCGCATCCCATTTTTCCACAGGTTCATCCCCCAGCCCAACCTGCTTATACTCAACCCCATTCTCATGAGCCTTCATTTAGTCAATCCTTCCAAGATAGGATATTACAAGTTCTGAGCTCCCATACGCAGTCAATAGCCAAGCTAGAGACTCAAATGGGACAGTTGGTTGAGACCTTCAGTAGACAAAGCCAGGGGAACCTTCATAGTCAGTCTGTTGTCACATCCAAGGGAGAGGATTCCATGTCATTTGACTTGCAACCCACTGATTCACATCATGAGCAGGTTAAATCTGTTACATCCCTTCAGTATGCCCTTTAAGGCCACAACAAGGGCAATGACACCATTCACGTGGACAAATCTGTCCCTCATGATAGACTTTACATCTCTCACATGGAGGTGCCGGTGGTGCCATCATTTGAACACCTCGTGCCAAATGCTTCACAGCATGATCTAAGGATCTTACGCCTTGACCTAGGTCGCGTAGTGCTTCTAGAATCATTTCATACCTTGGGTCTGATGACATCTATCAAACCACATTTCGAAGCATGCATATATAAACTAAGTAGCACAGAAAACAACAATAATCAACAGAATTAACTGAGCCAAACATACTTACAGTGTGATGGACGATGCACGCAGAAGTCTTGGACCACACTTAAAGCTGCTCTGATACCAATCTCTGTGATGCCCCAAACCCCGACATTGTAAAAACCTTTGGTTTTTGAGGATTTTTTTTTTTTGTAAGAGTTTTAAAACATATAGTGGAAGTGCAAAGGGGTAAGCAAAGGCCGCAAGTCTGAGCGAGCTACAGTAAAAGATACAAACCACATGTCCATTCCAAATACATATAATTTCAGAGTTTTACCAAATGAGACTGAAAACACCCATACAACGAGTCTCTCCCAAAATGAGAGGAAAACTCCCCTCAAACCCCAAAATAAGACAAGGACCAAGATCTGCAGCTAAGTGCGGGTCTCAAGTCTCCAACCGTACACTGTCGCATCGCCACTGCGCCTATTCATCACCTGTATCCCCATAAAACGGGGTCAGAACTCTTGCGAGTTGGTGAAGAACAACAACATTATATATCCATTTTATCAAGAAAAGGCACATATCATGCAACAGGTAAAGTGACAGATATATGTGCAAGTGTCAGGTAAGTGCTTGTGCTAGAAGACTGTAAAACTACTAGTAAGTAGCAGTGCAATAACTGAAACAGAGCAGCAACTAATCAATAAAGTACAATAGTTAAATAGAAGTACAAGCAGTGCTAAAGTAAGCAAGTAACCAACTACTGTACGTCAGTCTATTTGGTTAGTCTTTATGTTCTTCTTTTTAACCTCCTTCGGGTACGCGAAGGAAAGACCCTCGAGTTCTGTGAGACATGCACCCGGCGTCTGTTACTAAATTTCTAGTGTGGTAACCGGGGATGCTACAGAACGAGAAAACCACCTACGGGCGACACGCAGCCAGGAGAAACCTTTTGCAGGGGCAAAGGATTGCAATCCGTACTACTGCAGTAGCAAAGGTCCCTGTGGAGGGCAACCTTGACCTCCCTAACTCCGAGTGACTGGAGGTCAGAGGGCACATCGGCTCCTCAAAAGAACAGGTCGTAGTAACGACACGTCACTCGGGGCTGTACCATTCACCCTCTCCCTGGGTGACCAAATTTGTGAATGGGGCGCGGCAGGATTATCTTATTTGGCTCATTCTTCAAGTCATACCTCCCTTCGAGGTAGTTGTGCCTCGTGGTCCACACGGGGTACGCAAACGAGGACTTGGCCTGCCCATCCACGTGCTCAGCCTCTCACGGCCACCATGAGCACATCGCCTGTGAACACGATATTATAACATTTTCATTTTATGCCTAGGGTGACACAAGGTGTGAGTACACTCTCACAAACCCGGACCACTGCCCGAAGACTCCAACCAAGTCCCAAACCTCAACAGGTCGAAAGTGTCATACCCTACAGTGCTTTCAGTTCTTTCCAGGTGTATGTCACATCGAGTACAAAACACGGCTCGGGTGCGTCATATATCCATTGATATACGAATGTGAGCCAAAACAAGAAGTACTCAACGAATCCAAACGGGTGACATACGTGTCATGATGTGCCACGTGCATAAACCACACATTATCACGATTGGGAACACATATTCATAAAGGCATAATTCTGAGCGATAACAGGCTCAAAATATATATATCATCATGTTCGTACGACAACAAGTGTCCAAAGCTTTAAGCACGAATTTCCCAAATATACATATTTCCGCCGCCCTATGCTGGCTCCAACGCTTAGCGAAGCCATTCGCTCAGGAAAATCGTAGTGTCGACACTTATGAGTGTCGAGAAAGGTTCTTAAAGTAACCCCATGTGTACGGGGATTACGTCAATACATCCATGATGTGCCACCGCACTAGCAAAACTCAAAGAGGCCAAAACGATGGTTTTCTGTTGAAAACGTTGAAAAACCCAATACTTGGGAATCATAATAAACTACGTGGGCAGCGTACCACTCGCCTCACTATCCCCCTTTTCATCACTCACCACGATGTGACAACGAAGGCTTTGGTGGTCATACGGGACCATCGACGGGACACGCAAGGGTAAACGATGCAACACATGCAAAAATCCTGAAAAGGCTAACTATATCCCACCCAGCCCTACGGGCAGTTCCGTACCTTACGCCGTTGGTGCCAAGTGTACTATACAGACTGTTTGGACAAAAATACGTGTGCCCCAAGGATTCCCTTAGTGGCTTTCCATCCGTTTGCCTTCATACGCGCGTTTTCGTGCATTTGAATTGGTGGCAAAGTGGAATCCGCACAGGTAGGTTATTTGGGCTCTCGTACCAGACTCTCATGTCTACCACGACAACTAATACGAGCTTTACTAAGCTCTACAATGAGACTACAAGGTGGTTGCAGCCGGACACGTACCCACTTGACGGTCGGCTAAGTCCCCCGGGCGCACTTAGCACCCGACAATACTGTGGGGCTCCTACCGAGGTCCTTTTGGACGGTCTGGTCTGCTGGACTAGACCTGGCCTTGTCCCTGGGCTGCTAATACGGCAGCTGCAAAGGCCACGAGCAGCCTGCACCATGGGGTGCGGCTAAGGCACGGACAAAAGGGCAGACTGATCAACGACCAGCTGGTCTGGCCCACGTCGGACCAGACCCTGCCAGGTCTAGGAGGAAACCTCCTTGGCTAAGGGACAGCCAGCAGCAAGGCTGCAGCCTGCTGGCTGCTGGGGAGTGTCCCAACAAGAGGGTGCCCCAAGTGCAAAGCGCACCTGGTTACCCAAAACCGTGGGGCGTCCCGTATGGCGCCCCTTCCCCATGTAATTGGGGAAGACCCAACGGGTGGGTTCGAACCCCGAGGTGGGTCAGACCACCCTGCTACACACTACGCTGCAGAAGTTGCAGCGGGACACGGCAAGTCCCAACCATCTTTTTTTTTTTTAATATATATATATATATATATATATATATATATATATATATATATATATATATATATATATATATACGTATATATATAGTTATATATAATGCCCATAAATGGCCTGAAAGATGACCCGATCCGGGATCTGTACGCACCGAAACAGCGAAGGTTTCTAACACGGAACTCGTAGATCCATGTCTCAGGTTCACACAGAGACCAAGATCATCCGGATCCGGCCAGCGGTCTGGGAAGTGGCGCCGAGTTACCAGACAGTGTCTGGAACTTCTGGGACCACTGTCGGAGACCCATCAGTCTGCAAAAAGTGAACTTTTTAAGGGATTTACAAAACGAATCAGAAGAAATTGTCAACACCGGTGTCGTAGCTAAGAGTCTTACCTTTCCGAAAAGTCATAGCGTGGAAAATTCTGGCAAACGGTTTGAGAATTACTACCAGATTACCAGACAGTGTCTAGGACTTCCTGGACACTGACAGAAATCCCTGGATGTCTGCTAAAACATGAATTTTTAGAGAGATTTGCAGACCGAACCAGCAAAAACTGTAAACATGATGTTGAAGAGCATTGTCTCCCCTTTTCGAAAAGTCCAAGATCGTCTCGTTTGGATCAGTATCGAGTGAGATACGGTCTTTTTAGCAGAGCGGACTCCGGAGCTCCAGAACTCCGAAAACGCCTAAGGATAGCTTCATTGCGTAGAACGTCCGATGTGTGTGTGTTCAGGCTTAAGTGACACATTTTTCGTCATGGGACATCATAACCCATGTAAACAAACCATTCGGCAGCATGCACATCGTACAATATGTATTTTCCAAATAAAATGGGAAAGAAATTTGAAATCCTTCACCTTGGAGTTCAAAAAGAAGAAGGAATTGAGGTGCCAGCTTCTACCACGTTCGTGCAGCCCCTTGCAACCCCACACTCACCTTCTACAGCCCACAAAACCTCTGGACAAGGCCTCTCTCTCTCACCCTCTTCACTCTCACACTTGAGAAAAAGAAGAAAGGAGGGAGACGGTGGAGGAGGAGGAAGAGAGAAATGAATTTCTCTCTCCTCACTCCCTTAAATACCCCCTCCATGTGATGGAGGGCTGGGATGAGAGGGGAGGAGATGGAGGGCTCTCCTCCCACACACCCCTCCCTCCCTCTATGGTGCTATAGGGGTTAGGTCCAAGGGATTTGACCCCCTATGATGGGCCAAGCTCAAGGGTGTATAACCCTTGAGCCTAGCTCCCAACCACTCTCCCTAAATTAGGGAGCGTAGGTCTCTCTATAGACCCCACTTTTTGACCCAAAGGTCAAACCCTTTTAAAAATCAAATTTCATATATATATATATATTTTTTGACTTGATGGGCTGGAGCTACCCCCTAAGGGGCGTCCAGCCTATGGGTGGTAAGCTACCCACTTCTATAATTTCCAAAAACCAACCCCTTTTTGAAAATTTTCAACCTTTTCAAAAATGCCTTTTTAAATACCATTTTTTTGTATTATTGCTTTATTTTTTTGAAAAGTAGCATGGGCTGAGCTCATGCTCACGTGGGCCCCATGCTAACTACCTTTTCCAATTTCCAAATCAAGTCTTGGAGATTTTTGAAAAAGTCTCTTTTAACTTTACAAAAATCCAATTTTAATATCTCATAAAACCTTAGTAAAATTTTCATTTAAAAGCTAGGTTTCAATCATTTAAACAATTCCATTTCAAACCTTATCCTTTGTAAATTAAAACCTAAGTTTTAAATTTATTCATTTAGGTTTTTCATTCTGACAAAATTCGCTCTCGTCGTGACTCGTATTTACCGATATACCCGTTTTTTGCCATATTACATGAAATATTTTCCTGGTTTAGGTTTCAAATTCAGAGTGAACCTACTTAGATGTGTTATAAATCTAATCTAGAGATATCGGACCTTAGTTCGCCGAGGTCGTCCCTAATTGCTTCATAAATCGAATCTTACGCGATTAAGACTTCGTATTGCTATATTAGCACAATTATGAGAAATTCTTGCGACAAAGTAAGATGTAACAAATAATGAAGCACAAGTCAATACAAAATATCTCAGAAATATCGTGGTTCTTACAGAGGTTGTCGTGAGCTTATCCTTCAGAGTCTTGAAGCTCTCATCGCACTTGGTCATAGGCAAGGCAATAAAAAAAAAATCCTTAATAAAATGCCTGTACTATCCTACTAACCTCAAAAACCTATATATCTCAGTGATGTTTTTAGGTGGCTCCCAATCCAGCACTATCGCCACCTTTGTATGCCAATAAAAATAATTAATAATGACAACTTAATTCAAATTTGAAGATTTAAAATTAGATCACTTACCTTCGAGATCATGTGGCCCAAGAACATGACCTCCTTGAGCCAAAACTCACACTTAGAGAACTTAGCATACAACTAATGTTCTCTAAGGGTCTGCAATACTATCCTTAGGTGATCTTTGTGATCCTCCACTCTCCCCGAATAAACCAAGATATCATCAATAAAGACAATCACAAACTAATCAAAATACAGTCTAAATATCCAGTTCATAAGGTCCATAAATGTTGTTGGGTCATTCGTAAGCCTGAAGGGCATAATGACGAACCCATAGTGCCCATAACGCCTCCTCAATGTCATCTTAGGAATGCCTCATTTTCTAATCTTCAGTTGATGATATCCAGATTGTAGGTCGATCTTGGAGAATACCTCCAAAACACTAATAACTCAATTAAAGGTCCTAAACCTATATTATTAATTAGGGTATAACATTCAAAAATCTCTAATTTAAATTTACCTTGGCTCTCTGAAGTTGGTTGAACAAGTCTTTGATCATTGGCAACGGGTATTTATTCTTTATAGTTGCATTGTGTGATCATCGCAAAATTTTTCCTCTCTTGGTATTTCTCTCTCTTCCTTCTCTTTTCCTTTCTAACTTCTATTTCCTCCTTTTTTGAAGGGAGAAAATAAAAGACAGAAAAAGAAGAGAGAAGAGAAAAGAAAAGAAAAGAAGAGAGAGAGGAACTCTTTTGCGAAGGACTCACTTGACCTTGATTTGAAAATATTTAGAAAAATAACTCGCCTCCGTTTTTGAAATATTTGCGGGAAAAATTGAGAGACGGGATTCGCTCGTCGGTACGAGGTTCGACCGTTCCTGGCGCCTTTACCAGGGGTAATCGAACCAAGGATCGAATTTTATGCCTTTTTGCTTTGCCTAAATATTATCTAAGAATTTATTCTAAGTAAAAAAAATGCACAAAGAATCATGCTTGTGCAATGCAAGGATGTATGCTCTTTTGAAAAGAATGATTTGAAAATCTGAGATTTTTCCAAGTGAAAATGAAATGAATGTGATAATGGAAAGGAAGAAATGATAAATAATTGAATCTAACTTAGAACTTGAGATAGATCTGAAAAAGATGTTTGAAGTTCTAAGTCTTTGAAATAATCAGAGTTGGGAGAATAAATCTAGACTTTGAAAAGAATGATTTGAGGTTTTGAGATAAAAGGAAAAGAAAGGAAGTTTCAAAATCAGAAATGGACTTTGAATTAGAATTTTGAATCCGGATGAATGTTTGAAATAGAATTGAATTCCAAATTTGAAAACAAAATGAGATTTAAGAAATCCAAATAGAATTGGGTTTAAGAGAAATGGAATTGGTTTTTGGAATTTGGAAATCAAGATAGACTTGGATTTGAAATCAGGAATGGAATCTGGATCTGAGGTCTGAGATCCAAGATAAAGTTTTCGATCTGAAGTCTGAGCTCCAAAATGAAGTTGATTTCTGAAATGAAGTCTGGAATCCAAAATGAAATTGAATTCTGGATCTGGAATCCTCAGTGGGATTGGATTCTAACTTTGGATTTGGATTTTGAAAGTCCAAATGGGACTTTTGAAAATGGGTCTGGGTTTTGAAAACCCAGATTGAATTTAAAATTTAAGAAGAGTCAAATTTTGAGATTTATAATCAATCTCAAAACTTGGATTTTCAATTTGAGAATCAAGACTCAATGAAAGATAAAGGATAAATTTGATTTGAGTTTTTGAAAATCGGAAGGTGAATCAGAAATTTCAAAGTTAAATTGAATTTTGAAGTTTTATTTTGATTTGGAATTGGAATTTTGAATAAAAATGAATTTGAAATTTCAAAATCAATTTGGACTTTGAAATCGAATTTTGAAAATGAGATAGAATTTGAATTTTGAAATAGAAACTTTAAGATCACTTGGGGTTTTGAAAAAGAATTTTTGAAAATATGATGCAATTCTGCCCTAAATGATGAATGAATTTGAAGAATTCTGAAATTGGATTTTGAAAAGCATATTTCGTTCTTTAAATGAATTAAAATAAGATTGAAAATATAATACATCCCTGACTATGACCATTGATGCAAATCATCAACTTAGGATTACTCACCTCCTATTAGAATGGTGCACGTGTCATTCGTGTTCCCATTTATGATTTTTTAGAAACAAAGGAGAAATAATGAAACAAGTGTTATTTACATGCTCATCCATTCTAATCTAAGACTGGAAATGTAGAATTTTCATTAATATCTATTGGAATTGAAAACATCGAAAATTTCTAATTTCAAGCTTTTCTCATGTTCCTGCAAGATAGAATTTGCACAAAAGGAGATTTTAAAATGTGAGTGTAAATGACTATCAAAAATCTTACACAAGATGCTTTACTTATATTTGAATGAGAAAGGCATATGGCCTACCCTGCATTTATTAGAAAGTGCACACATATACATAGGAATATATATATATATATATATATATATATATATATATATATATATATATATATATATATATATATATATATATATATATATATATATATATATATATATGTATATACATAGGCGATGCCATGAACGTCTGCATGCAATGAGTGAAGGCAAGGGCCAGGATAGCCCGAAATGAAGCATCATGTAATAACATGGCCATAGCAACTCGTGATGAACTATCATGGGAATAGTGACTTTTTGTGATTCACAGTAAAAGAATGACAAAGAATGGTAGTTATGATAGCTCTTAAAAGGGACTATCATAACAAAGAGAGAGAAGGTTACAGTGGTTCCCTGTGAACCACTGTAAACGAATGATAATGATAGTTATGATAGTTCAAGAATGAACTATCATAACAAAGAGAGAAGAAGTTACAGTGGTTCCCTGTGAACCACTGTAAAAAGATGATAAAAAAAAAAGATAGTTATGATAGTTCAAGAATGAACCGTCATAACTAAGAAAAGACCACAATGATTCCTTGAGAACCACTGTGAGGAAAGAAAGAAAAGAAGAGAAAAAGAAAAAGAAAAAAAACAAATTACAGAGCAATCAGTGGATATTTCTAGGTAAAATTAACACATGGATGATCAAACACAGATGGGGATGAAACCTGTGAATAGTGCTGTTTGCAGGTTGTGTATGAGACTATGGTAGTGCCAGCATAATGAATGCAGTAAAGAAAGCTACAGGGTGAGTGTGAAATGTGAATGGTGTAGGGTAAGATGGTGTATACACAGTGGGAACAGGATTGCAACATAGTGTGTGTATAGGTGCAGAAAGTTATAGCAGATATATGAGGACAGTGTATGTTTAAATGAGGTGTTGAAGATGATAGACACTTACCTCAACTAGCGATTGGAATCAGTCCTTAGGCTTTTGGCTCAACACATCTCGATCTGCAACAAGAGATTGGAATCAGACCTCTAATTTTATCTTTAGCAGATCAAGATTCATACAGCAAGTTAAAACTTGGTTCTACTCCACAGAAGCATCAAGGCCCGATATGATGAAATCCGTTCCTCCAACTGCTTTGGGAGCATTCAGGATTGTGGGAATGATGGCGATCGAGCTGATTTAAGTTTGCAGGTGCTGAAATCATGTGAGATTATGACCTATAAAGAACAAGATAGAAAATTATCAGCGTTATCTCCAGGCCGAGCTATGCAATGGAACTAAACTCACCATAGGACGAAAATGGACTTTTCTAGCAAAAGGAAGATGCTATACTACAGCTCAAGCTCCCCGATTTGGGACCCTATTTGGTGATTTAGCTTGCTTCAGCCACTAACTGCCGATGTCACATTAACTTGAACTGGAACTGTTGCTGCGAATCTCAGTGAAGCTGGACGGGGCCTTAGCATGATGAAGACAGATTTAAAACCAGTGTCTGGATGTACTTCTCGACAATACCAGGAATCTGGTTTTTAATTTAAATACATCGTGGATGGGTGTGGAGAACCTCACTCCAGCAAGAGCTTGGTAGGTACTTGCAGCAAACATACGGTGAGTGTTTTGCATCTTCTGTAAGGAAAATCTGGACTGCCCAATTTAAGATGAAGCATGGTATTTAGCAACAAACCTCCACCAGAACTTAGTGTCATTGTCAATAGGTATATACTGCTGGTGACACATATGTCATGCCAACCCTTAAGTACACATTCCTGGCTCATACATAATCAATTTTCTGGTGGGGCTTGGTGGCTAACATGAGGCATGCTGCTAGTTCGCCACCAACCCAAAAGAAAAAGGGACAGGGCCTTGACACTGGGGAAATCAAAAGACAACCTGTTGGCAATGAGGGATTGCACTCTTGGATGGGTGATGTCGAGACAGATGGTATAGAGAATGGACCAGGTGAAATGATTCTATAATTTAATTCAGAAAAAAGAAAATTTTGCAGGAAAGTAAACTGAAGCGAAATAAGAAACAAGGCAGATCATGCCCTTAAAACTTTTACAGATGCAATGAACCACAATTGTGGTAAATAACCAGTGAAATAAAATGGTGCTGATCATACAGTAGAATAATCCAAATCAATCAAAATTGGAAGGACTTTGGGTGCCATGATCAATCGAATGTCAAAATGTAGTCAAAATGAACCAAACACCTTTAACAAAATGGAATAAAGGCCTTCAAATGCTCTGAAACGTAATCAAAATAGAATAGGAAATCAATCAGCACAAGAAAATGATGTGATGCAATATCCTACATGAATCACAAAGTAATGGAAGCATGATATATTATTCATAAAAAAAAGAGGAAATACCAAAATCCCTTGATTAAGCATGATTTGTTTGCCACTTACCACAGATAATCTGCCAGAGACCTGATGGCAATGTCGACAAGAAGGACCGTAAGCCCCATCTATCCATGAGGCAATTTTGGTTGCCCTTGCTTGAATGGCCAGTACACAACAGCACACCACCGTGCTTGTGCACGTCTGAGCAACAACACACTGATCCTAATATCCCATCCTTATGTGGGTGTTCACATTGGGGACCGATGCTGTAAAATGAGACTGTGAAAAACACAGGACATGATGTTGAATGAGTTTGTTATGAGCAAATTTCATGGCCAACGAAACACTTTCAGTAAATCCTAATTACTTCCTATTGTATTGTTCCAGGGAGATAAATTAAAATTTGATTGGCTC
The DNA here is from genome assembly GCF_984573655.1 of Nuphar pumila. NCBI lineage: Eukaryota > Viridiplantae > Streptophyta > Magnoliopsida > Nymphaeales > Nymphaeaceae > Nuphar > Nuphar pumila. Next base: position 100,786,382 of record NC_143249.1, read on the forward strand.
TCAGTAGATCGAACCTAAATCCACTTTCAATCTGGGATGACCAGCATGTTATGATGGATGCAAGATTGATGTTATGATGCAAAATCATGTACCCATGGTGAAGACATATGCAGGATGGGGCTAAAACAAAGAGTTAATGCAAATGGCTTGAAGTAAGATGAGATGTGTTACAGGAAACATGTAGAAATCAAATGTGATGCTCGAAATAAAGCGCATGCCCAGGAAAATACAGAATGCTAGATGAGGTAAGGATGTCGGATCGAATTCACTGTCGTATTGGGTGCACTGTAGTGGATCAGACCTACGCAGATGCTGCAATCATGACATCGTCGATGATTCAATGAGATGCCTGCAACTGGTGAAGATCACATGCACCACAGAAGCAATGATAAATGAAATGTTGTGAACATCATAAGGTAGGAAATAGATGCAAACAGGATCGAACTAAAAGGGAAAATCAAAATATAAACCGATTATTGAGAATGGGGTCAGAAATCGAATGTAAACAGAGATTCATAATAATGAAAGGAAATCCAAAATCATAAGATCAACTATAGATTAGAATTGTAAGCGAAACAGCAGAAAGGGAAAGAGAAGAAAAAAAAATGAAAATATGTTGGAATGAAACATTCCTATTAATGTTGCCATTTGTAAGCTGATTCTACTATGCATAAATCGGTGCTACATAGAGGCATGCAAAAAAAAAGGGTAAATAACTCAGAAATTCATAAAATGAAAAGAAAGAGGAAAGTGAAAGAAACCCTTACCATGACTTCGTTGTGGGATTCGTCAGCTTCCTTCAGTTATTTAGGGGAAAATCGGCGGAATAAGAAGGAGAGGAAGAAGAGTCAAAGAGGAGGCGCGTGAATCAAGAAGGATGAAGGCAGTAGATCGAAGAGGAGAGGGGTGTCAGGGGTGAAAAAAAACTGATCGGAAAGAGTCCCACCTGCGGTTTCTTATGTAGAAATGAGAGAAAGACTCGAGAAGGGTGAGGTCGTTGAGGATGAGCGGAGGAGGGAGAGGGTAGGCAATGAAGGGTTGAGAAAAAGGGGCGTGAGGAAGATGGGGAGGGCGAAAGAGAAGGGGAGAAGATGAGAGAGAGGGTTTCAAAACCCTAACTCGACTTTTAAAAACCTGAAAGTAAATTTTTTCAAAAAGGGGCCTTTCAAAAAGTTTTTTTCAAAAACGGGTTTTTAGAAAACCCTTTTTTTTTGTAATTTTCTTTGTTATTTTGATTTTTTTTCTTTTTTTTGTTCTTTTCTCAGTATTTTCTGATTTTTTTGTTGTTTTGGAAATAAAACTCTAAAACCCGAGAGACAAGACTATATTTTCTTTGTATTTTTTGATAAATATTTATAAAAAGAGGTTTTTTCTGAAAATTTAGGTTTGATTTCTTCAAAAAATGAGTTTGGATTCAAGATTTGAGAAGATTTTCGAGTTATTAACCTCGAATTGAGGAATATTGAGCAATGAATCCAAACGAACGCCGGATGGACTGTCCAAGCCATTCAAAAACTATTTTTGGTATTTTTATAATTATAATTTGAAAATTGGACAACGAGGTTCAGATTCGGATCTTTTACCCGGATCTGGATCCAAAACTGAGTCAGATGTATAAAAATGAACTTAATTTCAATAAAAGCTGAGAAATAACTGGAATTTAGATTTAAAACTGACCCGATTGCTCAGAAAATGGGGTCAGGGGCAAAAAGGAAATATTTATAAGATTTTGAAAAATTTGGGGTGTTCACAGATGCCCCTCTTTGCTACTAAGCCGATTGAAAGCCGAGCTTAGTGGCAAAGAAACACTCCAAATTTTGAAAAATGCCCCAGTCAGCATATCTAAGCTGGGTGTGGAAGAATTCATTTTGAAAACATGGCCTTTCAGGCTTAAAATCTTATCCTAAATGGTTCTGGGGGGACGAAATCCTCGACAATGATATGACTGAATAATAGAAATGAGGAAATCGTGATGGGACTTTGGGCAAAGATCCCGAAATGATGGAGGATAAGGATTTTAATCAAGTCTCATGGGTGAGACAAGATCAGCTTTTTGGAATGACTCAGGTTTAGCCCTTAACCTGGATGGGACGAAGATATACCTAGATAACCTGAATGAGGAAAGGAATATATGAGGACCTTGATGGGACATTTTTGCGAAAATGCCTCGTGAGATGAAGCTTAAGCATGATCCTTTCTGGATGGATATACAAAGCATAGATTCCTCGATGGGAAGAATCATGATGGGACTTGGAAGAAAATACCTTGTCAAAATGGGGAATCTCGTTGGAACGAGACTCAGGTTTAACTCAAACCTGAGAAAAGAAGATACCTTGAGGGGCGAGGTTCAGGCTTAACCCTTAACCTGAAGGGGACGACCATACAGACTCTTCGAACGAAGAAACTATGATGGGACCTTCGGAGTTTGGACGAACAAATCCGAAAGGGGTTTGCGAAAGGAGGAAAAATGGGGTTCCCTAAAGCTTGGAAAAGGGATGATCTTGGGTGTCTCATTGCTGAGACTAAATCAGCTTTTAAAATCGATGACCTCTCGCAGAAGGTACAGGTTTGACTCTTAACCTGAGTGGGTACAACCATACGGAATCCTTGGATAAAGAAACCGTGATGGGACAGGAAGAGATACCTTGCCTGAATGAGGCAATTCTTTTTTACGAGATGAACGATGAATAAGGTAACAGGAAGCAAATCCTTCGATGGTGTGAAAGATGAATAGGGTGATCCTTTTAACAGGAGTAAGGTGATTTTTCGATTAAGCGAAATATGAGGATGGAAGGCGAATCTTTCGATTAAAGCGGAAGATGAGGAAGGCAATCCTTTTAGAAAGGAGAAGGCGAATCCTTCGATCAAAGCAAAAGTTGAGGAGGGCAATCCTTTTGACAAGAGAAGGCGAATCTTTCGATCAAAGCGAAAGATAAGAAGGGCAATCCTTTTGACAGGAGCAAGGTGATTTTTTGACAAAGCAAAATATGAGGATGGCAATCCTTTTAGCAAGGAGAAGGCGAATCTTTCGATCAAAGCAGAAGATGAGGAAGGCAATCCTTTTGGAAAGGAGAAGGCGAATCTTTCGATCAAAGCGAAAGATGAAGAGGGCGATCCTTTTGACAGGAGAAAACAAATCTTTCGATCAAAGCGAAAGATGAGGAGGGCAATCCTTTTGACAGGAGAAGGCAAATCTTTCGATCAAAGCGAAAGATGAGAAGGGCAATCCTTTTGGCAAAGAGAAGGCAAATCTTTTGATCAAAGCGAAAGATGAGGAGGGCAATCCTTTTAGAAAGGAGAAAGCAAATCTCTAGACGATGCGAAAGATGAAGAGGACAATCCTTTTAGAAAGGAGAAGGCAACACCAAGATGTATCAAAACAGATATCAAGTTATTATTTCTTATCAGGAAAGCTGGAAAATATTGCCAAAAATGATAAAAATTATAGTTGTTTCAAGGTAACTGAAGGTAAGCACTTTTGAAAGAAGTTCCTTTTCCCACCTAGAGTATTATCTCCAACTGGGTTAACTCTATAGAATCCAGAATCAAAGTCAAATTATTGTTGTTGGTTTTCTTCAAGGAAGCTATCAATTTCCTTGATATGAAAAGAGAGGAAATATTCTTAGCTTCATAAAAGCAATTGAATGAAAAGATATTGATAGAAGAATTTCACATAGATAAAGAAGATTCTTGATAGTTTGGGCAGTTTGATATCCTGAGCATTTTCCCATGATGATCTTTTTGCACTCTTTTGAGTCATGGAGCTTCCTTGGGTTTTTACATCATCCTTTATTTTGGAGATGTCCTGACTTTTCTCTCTTTTTCGCGGAAGGGTACGTCACAAACTCCTTCATCTTGGAGATGCTCCGATCCTTCTTTTTCTTTCTCTGGAATTAGGCTTGATGACATCGGTTCTAAAAGGTCTTTAGATGATAGCAGAAATCAAATATCTTTTAGGGTTTGTCGGTAGGTTCATCACACTCGCCTTCATCTCGACGGTGATCTGAACTTTCCTTGGAAGGATCCTTCACAAACTCCTTCATCTAGGAGATGATCCAAATCTTCTTTGGCCCTGGAGGTCTAACCCGCATATTCGTCTTCATCTTGACGACAATTGAGAGATCCCTTTTGCGGATATTTAATTGCAGCTCAAATGACTGAGGAGATATGGATTGGGTAGATTCTTTTTACTGCCCAGGATATTTCCATTGTCTTACTGCCAAAATAATGATCTTTAAGAATGTGCCACAGTTATGATCAATATTAGTTCACTTATGGCTTTTCAACATCATTGAATTTTTCTTTTGCCAGTCATATCGAAGATTTTTTCTTCATCCTCTTGGTCGACCAACAGAAAATTTGAAGTTTGAGCCTTTCTTCACAAAAGCTTCACCCTTTTGGAAGGAATACTAAGGAGATTTGAGGAAATTCTTTATGTAATAAAAGTTTGAGATCAACAACTATTTTATGGCAATTTGGCAAGATATTCCTGAAATCCTTGATGACGAAAACTTTGCTTAACATCGAGTTTTGCCACATCAGTAGGATTCTGGAGAAAAATCCAATGTGAGGCTGAATTCTAAAGGTAAATACAAATTTGGAGTTTTTTGAAGGCAAGCTTGGCATAAAACTGGATTTTGAAGGCAAGCCCAACTCAAAAGTTTGGTTTTTTTGAAAGAATACCCAAATCAGGACTCAGATTCTATAAGGAAAACAAGAAAATTCGAGTCGAAACTCAAATCTTCAAAGGAAAACTGGAAGGTTTAGATTTTTTTGAAGGAAAAGAAGACTCGAGTTAAAACTCAAATCTTCAAAGGAAAGCTGAAAAATTTGAGTCGGGGCTCGAATCTCAAAGGAAAACTTGAAAGTTCAGATTTTGAAGGAAAAAAAAATTCGAGTTAAAACTCAAATCTTCGAAGGAAAGTTGGAAAGTTCGAGTTAGGGCTCGAATCTCAAAGGAAAATTGAAAGGTTTAGTTTATTGAAGGAAAGAAAACTCGAGTTAAAACTCAAATCTTCAAAGGAGAGCTGAAAAGTTCGAGTCGGGGCTCGAATCTTAAAGGAAAACTGGAAAGTTCAGATTTTTAAGGAAGAGAAGTTTTGAGTTAAAACTCAAATCTTTAAAGGAAAGCTGGAAAATTCGAGTCAAGGCTCGAATCTCGAAGGAAAACTTTGAAAGTTTATTTATTGAAGGAAAGAAAACTCGAGATAAAACTCAAATTTTCGAAGGAAAGCTGGAAATTTCGAGTCAGGGCTCGAATCTGAAAAGTTTGGGCCAAAAATTTGAATCTCAAAGGAGAATCGGGAGTTTGAGTCGAAACTCGAATCTCAAAGGAAAATCTTCAATCAGAAGATTGAATTTTGAAAATCGCCAGTACGAGGACTGGGATTGAAAGTTTTGGGAATGACCAGTTCGAGGACTGGATTACATAACTTGCAATGAAGAAGATCCTCATGGTTGACTGTAGTCTGATTTCAGGATTATTCCCTTATCTTGAACATTGAGGCAATTTGATGAAAAAGGGATAGAGATTGAAAGAAATTAAGGAAAATTGAGGAAAGATTGATGAAGATCATAGCCTGAAGGCTTGTAATTGAGAATTAAATAACCCGAAGGTCAAAATTGAAATTAGAGCCTTGATTTTTGATGAATGGTTAGTGCAAAGACTGAACCTAAGGGACTAACTGATCAGTCAGCCAGACATTAGCACGAGCGCTACGCATACCAGTACGAGTGCTGGATTTTTCAAAAATGCCCCAGTATGAGCACTGGGTTTGGTACCAGCACGAGCACTGGACTTTCCGACTGAGAGTTGGAAAGGAAACCAACATTCTAAGATATTTGAGAATTTTGAACGAGAATGATTGTCGGTGTTTTCAGGATTATCCCTTATCCTGAAGGGGGAAGAAGGAAATAAATTTGACAAAAGTGATAAGAGTTGATAAAGAATAAAATTGATAAAAATTTAATAAAGAAAAGTTTGACAAAGCATCAGTAAAATTGATAAAAATTGTTAAAGAATCAATAAAATTGACAAAAATTGACAAAGAATAAAAATTGATAAATACTGACGAAAGTCTGGTGAAAATTGGTAGAAAATTTGATAAAAAATTTGATGATAAAAGACTTCAGGATTATCCCTTATCCTGAAGGAAGAAGGAGAAATGCCTCAATGAATGAAGTTCAGGTTTATCTTAACCTGAAAGGGAAAAAGAAAATACCTCGAAGGCCGAGGTTCAGGTTTGTCCCTTAACCTGAAAGGGAGAAGAAAATACCTCGAAGGCCGAGGTTCAGGTTTATCCCTTAACCTGAAAGGGAAAAAGGAGAAAGGAATACCTCATGGGAAAGACGCATCAGGTTTATCCATTATCCTGAAAGGGTAAAAGAAAATACCTCGATGGCCGAGGTTTTAGGTTCCCTTAACCTGAAAGGGAAAAAAAAAACACCTCGAAGGCCGAGGTTTAGGTTTATCCCTTAACCTGAAAGGGGTAAAAGATAAAGAAAAAGGAATACCTCATTGAAAAAAGGCATCAGGTTTGTCCCTTAACCTGAAAGGGTAAAATATTTGATAAAATTTACTAGAATTTGAGGAGAAATTGATAAAACTTGATAAAATCTGATAAAATTGATGTATACTTGATAAAAATATGAATAAACTGAATGACATTAATAAAAATAACAAGATTAACTAAAAATTTATAAGATTTGAGAAAAACGAGTTTGTCTGATCCTGCCTGCATATGGGATCTTTAAAGTGAGAGGAGAATGTTTATTTAAAAAGACAGGTGAAAAATCATTTTTAGGAAGGAAATCAATCGCGAGGTGAAATTGGGAGAATGATTGATGTGGGAACTGATCTTCGAAGAAGAACCACGAGGGCCGATTTTTGAAGAGAGATCATCATGAGGGTCTATTTTTGAAAATGGTTCGAACCTATTTTGAAGAAGGAGATCAAATGATTTTTGAAAACAATGGTCCGAAACTAGCTTTGTAAAATAAGATCAACACAAGGGTTGATCTTTTTGAAGATAATGGTTCAAATAACCAATTTTAAAAATAGAAGATCAACACGAGGGTTGATCTTGAAGACAGTGGTTTAAAACCAATTTTTTTAGAAATCAACATAAGGGTTGATTTTTTTTGGAGATGATGACTCAAAACCAAATTTGAAAAGAAAATCAACACAAGGATTGATTTTTGAAGATAATGGCTCGAAACTAATTTTGGAAAAGAAAATCAACACAAGGGTTGATTTTTGAAAATAATGATTCGAAACTAATTTTGGAATAGAAGATCAATACAAGGGTTGGTTTTCTAAAAAGATTGGACCAAAATTTTGAACCCTTGGCGATTGTAACGAAGACTTTGCAGAAAACTTTCAAAATTTCATGATTTTGAAAAACCCTCATAGGTAATATCATTTCTCTCACGAACGATGTCGGGATCGTCCCTCCTTCTGGGAAGAATAGGGATTTAATGCGGTTTTAATAGAAGCCAATGACGAAGAAGATTTTTGAAATGAAAACATAATTTTCCAAAAACAAATGCCCCTGTGTGGCAAAGGAAGGAAGTATTTTGATATCAAAGATATGAAGGAAAATTGATATTTCATTGATGAGCAAAACTGATAACAAAAGACTGAAATATTTACAAGTACTTTGACCAAAAGGTCACAAAAGGCTGGGCTGACTGGCCCCTACAAGGTGACTGGCAAAAGGGGAGGAAAGCAGAACATTCTGGCATGATCAATCTTCTGAGTAGTCTGGGAAAGGCTTGGTCATGATGGCCAACTCGTCTTCCTCTTCGTTTTCAACAAGGAGACTCTTGTCGATGCAATCCTGAACAATATTTTTGAAGACAAAGTAGTGATTGGTGTCATGCCCCACTGCCCGATGGAACTTGCAGAACTGATTCATGAACCTTCCCATAACTGTGGGAGGATTCGTGACTTTTGGGAGTTTCACCAACCCTTTGGTAAGCATGAATTCAAGGGCTTCTTCGAGCGTTTGCTTCAGAGGAGTGAACTCGCGGTCATTACTCCAACCTTCGCGTTTTATCTTTTCCTTTTGTGGAGAGTTAGACTGAGACGGCTTGTCATTCTGCTTGGAAGACTTCTCCCCTTGAGCTGCACTGTGGTTCTGGCCATTTTTGCTATCATTTTTGTTTCTTCTGCTGTTGTCATGATCATGGCCGGAGGTATCAGCTGCATGAGTGAATGGTGCCTTCTTCTTCTGGTCTTGGATGTTTTTGACAAGAGGCATGCCCTCGTAGAGCCCATTTTCTATTCTTGCCTCGAGCCATTCGGCTCGCTCAATCAACTTGATAAAGGATTTTGCCGGAGAAGTGGCGATGAGGCTTCTCAGGGGCTAAGAGAAATTGTTGAGGATTATTTGCAATGCATGCTCCTCTGGAATGGGAACCTTCATCTTATTACAGGTGCTTCTCCACCTGTGAATGAATTCTCCTGCTCTTTTATTTTCATTTTGCTTCAGGTTGTAAAGATGATTGAGCCTAGGTGAAGCCTCAGTATTGAATAGGAAGCGCTCAATGAACAAATTTACCACCTTATCGAACTCTCGTAGTTCGATAGGATTGATGTGGTCGGCATACCATCTGGCCGCTATACCCTCTAGACTGCGGGGAAAGCAAATGAACAAGTCCCTGTTATCTTTCCTGAAACGGCTGCACTCTGCATAAAATGTAGCCAAGTGGGCTTTAGGGTTGTCGGTTCCGTCAAACTTGAGAAACTTGCGAGAAAGATTCTCCAGATTATCATCCCCACTATGCCATCGTAAAAATCCTCGCCAGTGTAGGTCTGCTTGCCCTTACTCTTAGCTTGAATGTCCTTGATTGCTCGATTCATCTCTTTCATTTGCTTGCGCATTGGATCCTCAACTGGAATAAGTTTGTTCACAGATTTAGGCTCTGCGGTGATTTTCAAAAACTGCCACGGAGGATTCTGATTGTAGACAAACTGCTCTTCCTCTTCTGATGCTTCCTCGGCTGATTCTGATTCCTCAGAAGTGGTGTCAGGTTGTACCTTCTTTCTGACAATACAGACTTACCTTTTCATAGCTTTCTTCTTTGGTTTGTTCTTAGGAACTGCCTCTTTCAGATTGGCATCGGCTTACTCCGACATCATCCCAGCTATCATCTTTTGGAACAGACCATACATAGCGGGGTCAATATCATCTCCTTTGTTCTGACCCTGTCCTCTGGATGCCCGGGGAGAGTCCATTTCTTCTAATTCGCTATCACTGTGCTGAGGAACTGTTTCCTTTCCAGTTCTTGTCTGAACCATGATGGAGTATCAATGTCCTCTGTCGGATAAAATGAGATATTTAGACAAATTTTGGCAAAAAAAATTGAAAAAAGATATCCTATTACTAAGGATTGGGCCATCGCGGGAATTTGCGACAATCGTGTTGTTTCTCTATGGGGAGGAAAACAACTGGGATATGAAGGAAAAAATGCTATTTTGATAAGGATATCTCTTGATGAAAAGAGATTTATGAAAAAGGTAAACAAGAATAGAATCAAGAGATACATTGGAAAGGCAGGAGGAAAAAGAAATTAAAAATAGATGGCAAGGATCTAAGATTTTTTGAAAATTGCAGGCAGGAAAGATTGAAGAAATCAGAAGAAGGAAAGAAAGAAACACCTGGGTTTTAAAAACAAAGAGGAAATTTTGAATAATATATACCCAGGGTTTTGGAAAATATAAGGAATATAAAATATCACACCATCACAGATGTACAAACAAGGATGCACAAACAACACTCCCTAAAGCTGACTCTATATGCAATATTTGAAATGGCTAATAGGACCTTAATCCTAACTCTAAGATTTAGATCATCTGATTCCAATCAAGGTACGCCGATATACTCAAGCCGAAGCTCGAAGTACGTGGCATATAAAATATTTCTCTGGTTCTAAGGTAAAGGCTTCCCAATATCCTTGAGCACCTACCGATATACCTCAGACTATGGCCCTTAGGTACGTGGTAGGGGGCGCGAACCCAAATAAGTGGTCCAGTTGTGAGGCTGTCTCCCGAACTATGGTTCAGTGAGACATCTCAGCAACGTGAAGACCGGGATAATATAGGTAGGGATGTTTTCAAAAACATGTTCAACATGCAAGTAAAACCAAAAAGCTCTAATGCAAGTCCTAAAAGAGATAGAATTTAAATGAAGAGAAGCATACACTTGCATACATTGTTTGCATTCAATTCCTAGAATTGAGGAGAGTTGTATTTCAGACCTAAGTCTAAGTGAACATGAAATAATCTCCTCAATATGGTCCTACCAAACCATACTTAGATCCTATATGCAATGATGTCAGCTTAGGACAGAGTCTAGGCTCTTAAGGTTGGCATAGAAATGAAGCTGACATTTTAAAGAATAAAGACTTAGATAATATCAAAGCAAAGCAAAAGGCATAGATCCAACCGGACGAAGACGAGTCCCATCTCGGTCGCCAAACCTGTGATCATCGCAAAATTTTTCCTCTCTTGGTATTTCTCTCTCTTCCTTCTCTTTTCCTTTCTAACCTCTATTTCCTCCTTTTTTGAAGGGAGAAAATAAAAGAGAGAAAAAGAAGAGAGAAGAGAGAGAGGAACTCTTTTGTGAAGGTCTCACTTGACCTTGATTTGAAAATATTTAGAAAATAACTCACCTCCGTTTTTGAAATATTTGCGGGAAAAATTGGGAGACGGGATTCGCTCGTCGATACGAGGTTCGACCGTTCCTGGTGCCTTTACCAGGGGTAATCGAACCAAGGATCGAATTTTATGCCTTTTTGCTTTGCCTAAATATTATCTAAGAATTTATTCTAAGTAAAAAAAATGCATAAAGAATCATGCTTATGCAATGCAAGGATGTATGCTCTTTTGAAAAGAATGATTTGGAAATCTGAGATTTTTCCAAGTGAAAATGAAATGAATATGATAATGGAAAGGAAGAAATGATAAATAATTGAATCTAACTTAGAACTTGAGATAGATCTGAAAAAGATGTTTGAAGTTCTAAGTCTTTGAAATAATCATAGTTGGGAGAATAAATCTAGACTTTGAAAAGAATGATTTGAGGTTTTGAGATAAAAGGAAAAGAAAGGAAGTTTCAAAGTCAGAAATGGACTTTGAATCAGAATTTTGAATCCGGATGAATGTTTGAAATAGAATTGAATTCCAGATTTGAAATCATAATGAGATTTAAGAAATCCAAATAGAATTGGGTTTAAGAGAAATGGAATTGGTTTTTGGAATTTGGAAATCAAGATAGACTTGGATTTGAAATCAGGAATGAAATCTGGATCTGAGGTCTGAGATCCAAGATGAAGGTTTGGATCTGAAGTCTGAGCTCCAAAATGAAGTTGATTTCTGGAATGAAGTCTGGAATCCAAAATGAAATTGAATTCTGGATCTGGAATCCTCAGAGGGATTGGATTCTAACTTTGGATTTGGATTTTGAAAGTCCAAATAGACTTTTGAAAATGGGTCTGGGTTTTGAAAACCCAGATTGAATTTAAAATTTAAGAAGAGTCAAATTTTGAGATTTAGAATCAATCTCAAAACTTGGATTTTGAATTTGAGAATCAAGACTCAATGAAAGATAAAGGATAAATTTGATTTGAGTTTTTGAAAATCGGAAGATGAATCAGAAATTTCAAAGTTAAATTGAATTTTGAAGTTTTTTTTTTATTTGGAATTGGAATTTTGAATAAAAATGAATTTGAAATTTCAAAGTCAATTTGGACTTTGAAATCGAATTTTGAAAATGAGATAGAATTTGAATTTTGAAATAGAAACTTTAAGATCACTTGGGGTTTTGAAAAAGAATTTTTGAAAATATGATGCAATTCTGTCGTAAATGATGAATGAATTTGAAGAATTCTGAAATTGGATTTTGAAAAGCATATTTCGTTCTTTAAATGAATTAAAATAATATTGAAAATATAATACATCTCTGAGTATGGCCATTGATGCAAATCATCAACTTAGGATTAATCACCTCCTATTAGAATGGTGCACGTGCCATTCGTGTTCCCATTTATGATTTTTTAGAAACAAAGGAGAAATAATGGAACAAGTGTTATTTACATGCTCATCCATTCTAATCTAAGACTGGAAATGTAGAATTTTCATTAATATCTATTGGAATTGAAAACATCGAAAATTTCTAATTTCAAGCTTTTCTCATGTTCCTGCAAGATATAATTTGCACAAAAGGAGATTTTAAAATGTGAGTGTAAATGACTATCAAAAATCTTACACAAGTTGCTTTACTTATATTTGAATGAGAAAGGCATATGGCCTACCCTGCATTTATTAGAAAGTGCACACATATACATAGGCGATGCCATGAACGTCTGCATGCAATGAGTGAAGGCAAGGGACAAGATAGCCCGAAATGAAGCATCATGTAATAACATGGCCATAGCAACTCGTGACGAACTATCATGGGAATAGTGACTTTTTGTGATTCACAGTAAAAGAATGACAAAGAATGATAGTTATGATAGCTCTTAAAAGGGACTATCATAACAAAGAGAGAGAAGGTTACAGCGGTTCCCTGTGAACCACTGCAAAAGAATGGTAAAAATGATTGTTATGATAGTTCAAGAATGAACTGTCATAACAAAGAGAAAAAAAAGTTACAGTGATTCCCTGTGAACCGTTGTAAAAGAATGATGACAAAAAGAATGATAGTTATGATAGTTCAAGAATGAACCATCATAACAAAGAGAGAAAAGGTTACAGTGGTTCCCTGTGAACCACTGTAAAATAAAAAAAAAAATGACAGTTATGATAGTTCAAGAATGAACTCTCATAACAAAGAGAGAAGAAGTTACAGTGGTTCCTTGTGAACCACTGTAAAAGAATGATTAAAATAAGAATGGTAGTTATGATAGTTCAAGAATGAACTATCATAACAAAGAGAGAGGAAGGTTACAGTGGTTCCCTGTGAACCACTGTAAAAGAATGATAAAAATAAAAGTGATAGTTATGATAGTTCAAGAATGAACTATCATAACAAAGAGAGAAGAAGTTACAGTGGTTCCCTGTGAACCACTGTAAAAGGATGATAAAAAAAAAGACAGTTATGATAGTTCAAGAATGAACCATCATAACTAAGAAAAGGCCACAGTGATTCCTTGGGAACCACTGTGAGGAAAGAAAGAAAAGAACAGAAAAAGGAAAAGAAGAAAAACAAATTACAGAGAAATCAGTGGATATTTCTCAGTAAAATCAACATATGGATGATCAAACACAGATGGGGATGAAACCTGTGAATAGTGCTGTTTGCAGGTTGTGTATGAGACTATGGTAGTGCCAGCATAATGAATGTAGTAAAGAAAGCTACAGGGTGAGTGTGAAATGTGAATGGTGTAGGGTAAGATGGTGTATACACAGTGGCAACAGGATTGCAGCATAGTGTGTGTATAGGTGCAGAAAGTTATAGCAGATATATGAGACTGTAAGATCCACGATTTTTAGTTTTATGTATATTGTGTAATTATATGGAAATCGATGAATTTTTTTGTTTTGGCAATTTCTGAAGATTTGCTTATTTTGAGAATTGGGTTAAATCGCGTAATTTTATGTAAATAGAGCGATTTCGGGAAATCTAGAGCGGGTCAACCTCCAAAATATTTAGGGTAAGTTTGGAATAAGGTTGTAGTGATACACCCCGAATTTGTGACCCGAACGACGAAAAAACCTCGTCAGTGCATGTGAATTACGAGTCTTGACTTAATTTTGGACCCGAATCTTAGAACGCTTAATTTTAACGAACGAGAGACTATTTTCTCAAGAGGCATCAACCATTCTACGTTAATTAAGGCTATAAAGAGAATAAAATAATTTGTTAGAATTAAATTATTATTTTGATTCATTAAATAAGCATTTTCTTATGACATACATAATCGACGGGTTTTGGTTTTGGATCCGGAGCACCTAGTGGATCCAAGACCCATGGACGACCCCTATAGTGGACGTCCATGGCCATGGTTGACCAACTGGTCAATGCTTGACCAGCTGGATGGCAATTTCGATAATTTCTTGCATGGATTTTTAAGTAGAGGCCTTCATTGGCCATGCATCATTCCAACACCCTCATGAAGAAGCCTAGGCTCCATCACGAGGGGCGTCTTTTCCAAAAGAAGGCTATGGAGCTGGCGCCCCATGGCAAAATTGTAATATTTTCAAAAGATTTTAAATACTTCAAATCCATTGTGCACGATGGGTGGCAGCCAAGGGCGCCCCCTTGTAAAAATCCTAACTTTTAAAGGCTCTTAATGAATGGCGTTTTTGAAATTTCTACAAAGCCTTTTGGAAGGCTTGACATGCAATGGTTGTTGGGGGGACATGGAGCTCAACAACCCTTCATCTTGGAGGGATTAAATCTCAGTCGTCCATCCCTAAACCCACACCTATAAAATCTTTACAAAAAAAAAATGGGTCCCTCTTGTTTTGGGCGATTTTTCTTCTCTTCTTTCTCTCTTCTCTCTCCCAAATCTTCTCTTTCTCTTGTTCCCTACTTCCAGCCGTGGGTGTCTATTGGAGTAGAAAGTTGTAACCTACCTTCTTCTTCCTCAAATAGCTAAGGTGAAGATCCGACTATTTTCTTGGTGGTTCGTTAACTCATGAAACCGAAGATGCTAATGCACCTATGCGTGCACGATCTTTCGGTGGATTAGCAAGACATGCAATACCACGTTCTTTGTTACTGTCATTTCCTATCCTTATAGCATGCAAATGATCTTGTTTTCCTTTCTATACCGTATTGCTCAACCCCTTGTCTCATGACTGCATGCAGAAATTTTTACATATATGCAGTCGGTTTTTCAATAGCATTTGTTTTTCTGTTTTAGTTGTTTTCCTCTTTTTGTTTTCTTTTTTTCCTTACAGTTTCGTGGCATTGAGCCTTCACCCTCATAACGAGGTTCAAGGCATGAGCAGGGTCTTAGTAGGCTCGTTGGGGTGTGCTGGACCGAGCTGAGCTCGTCCAGCCTACACCCAACTCTAGATAGCACCTACTTGTAGCGTTTTGGTAGCTGCAACTGCCCTGTTTGATGTTTTTCTTTTTGTGCATTGGGTTCAACCCAATCCCAACCCTTTCGGGAAAGGGTGTTGTGGCTCGTACTGACCTGGGTCACGGCTTGACCAGGTCCCCATTGGGTTTCTTTTTTTTTTCTCTCTTTGACGCTGGTCCAGCCCACTTAACCCTCTTGTTTTCCTTTTTGGGTACCTAGCAGTTTGGGCCGACCTTGTGCAGGCGCCCATTGAACCCTTGGTACCTACTGTGACGCCCCAAACCCCGACCTTGTAAAAACCATGAGTTTTTGAGCAAAAAAAATTTTTTTTTTGAAGGATATACAGAGGGAAAAACCACTAGCGGAAGTAAAGGAGGGAAAACAAGGGGGTAAAGCAAGGGTCGCAAGTCTGAGCGAGCCACAGTGAGAAAACCAAACCACAGTAGACAAATAAAGTATTCTTCATTTCCACAATAGTTACAATGATACAAAAACGAGACTGGGTACAAAAAGGAACAGTCTCCCAAAAAGGAGAGGTACAACCCCTCAAACCCCAAAACCAGAAGAAGCCAGAATCTACTGCAAAGTGTGGGTCTCAAGGCTCCTGCTGTGCGCCGTCGCATCGCGCTGCGTCTACTCGTCACCTGCATCCCCATAAAACGGGGTCAATACTCTTGCGAGCTGGTGAGACAAACCATCCATGCATATCATTTTTTTTTTTAGGAAAAGCAGAAAGTAAGCAGCATGCTACAAGTGCGCTAAGTACCAGACTATAACTAACATGATGGAACTATAAGAAACATTTACATAAAAGTACAAGTGCGTGACAGGTAAGTGCACGTGCCACAAGACTATAAAACTACCAGTGAGTAACAGTGCAACAACTGGAGTAACGAAACAGGACTAAACAACAGAGTGTAGCAACTGAAACAAAAGTCTATACTGCTCTAGAGTAACAACTACAGTAAGTCAGTCTGTTTGGTTAGTCCTTATGTTCTTCTT
Organism: Nuphar pumila; assembly: GCF_984573655.1. Lineage (NCBI taxonomy): Eukaryota > Viridiplantae > Streptophyta > Magnoliopsida > Nymphaeales > Nymphaeaceae > Nuphar > Nuphar pumila. The sequence continues at coordinate 100,802,417 of NC_143249.1, forward strand.
ATTACCTCCTCCGGGTATGCGAAGGAAAAACCCTCGAGTTCTGTGAGACATACACCCGGCGTCTGTTATTCAATTTCTAATGTGGTAACCGGGGATGCTACAGAATGAGAAAACCACCTGCGGGCAACACGCAACCAGGAGAAACCTTTCGCAGGGGTAAAGGATTGCAATCAGTACTACTGCAGTAGTAAAGGTCCCTGCAGAGGGTACCTTGACCTCCCTAACTCCGAGTGACTGGAGGTCCGAGGGCATATCGGCTCCTCTAAAGAACAAGTCGTAGTAACGACACGTCACTCAGAGATGTACCATTCACCCTCTCCCTGGGTGACCAAATTGTGAATGGGGCGCGGCAGGTTTATCTTATTTAGGCTCAACTTCAAGTCATACCTCCTCTCGAGGTAGTCGTGCCTCGTGGTCCCCGCGGGGTACGCAAACGAGGACTTGGCCTGCCCATTCACGTGCTCAGCCTCACACGGCCACCACGAGCACACCGCCTGTGAAGACGATATTATACCATTTTATTTTATGCCTAGGGTGACACGAACATGTGAGCACATTTTCACGAACCCGGGCCATTGCCCGTAGACTCAAGCCGAGTCTCAAAACCTCAACAGGTTTAAGGTGTCGAACCCTACAGTGTTTTCAGTTCTTTTCAAGTGCGTGACATGTCGAGTCTAAAGCACCCTCTGGTGCAGCGCATAACCATCGATATACGAAAGGGGAACCAACCAAATGTAAACTCGACAATCAAAATCCCGTGACATACGTGGCGAGATGTGCCAACGTGTAGGTGCGAAACACGAAAACCCACAAAATTATAATCTCACACAAGTATCGTGCCGTGAGCAACGATACGCCAACAAATTAGTACAGTGTCGCAACTACAAATTCTGAGCGGCACAAGGCTCAAAATACATATACGATGCTCACTGTATGAGCGAGGAGCGACCAGGGCTTGAAATACGTATTTCCCAATATGCGTATTTCAACCCTCACACTGCGGCAAAACTCGCATGGCGAGGCCATCGGCGCAGGATCATCGCAGAGTCGACACCCAAGTGAGTCGAGAGCGAGATCAACATAGTCCCATCCGGATGGAAAATCACATCGCCGCTACCAGAGTATAGTCGCACTCTGCCCGCGAAATCGGGGCACAACGCGCCAATCGCTGCAAGCGTCCGACAAAAACAAGCGAAGTACACGCAAACGTGTACTGTGACATAAGTCACGACACAAACATCTTGCTGCCAGGGTGGTCAGCGGGGTATAAGCACTCTAATCCGCGGTTGCAATGACATTGTTGCTCAAAACAAACATTGTCGCTAACCGGGCCAAACCCGCTTGGCGACGAGAGGGACAATTGCCCCCCCCCCCCCCCCCCCCCAAGGACATCCGTGGAAACTCAAAGGGCATCATAATGACCCATCTGAGTCTGCTAATGGTGCAGACCACGAGCTGGGGGTCCCGCTCGTGACTGCCCAACGATGCCAAGGCTAATGGGTGCCTTAGCGCCCGGTGCCAAGCTTGGCGCCAAAGAAAACCAAGGCACGGCCCTTGTGGGACCCGCAGCCTACGGCCACCTGGTCCCATAGCCACCATGGTCTGCACACTACGTGCAGACCATGCGCTGCTAGGCTGCAGCACGGGCCACCACGATGCCGAGCACGCCCGGGTGCACCCGCACCCGGCTAGCCGCCAAGGGAGCACCTTAGCGACACCAGGCCCAAAAGGGACCAGACCCAGACCTCCTAGCAGGTCTGATCCAACGAGGATCAGACCCACTAGGGTCACTAGGGAGCCCCTGGTCTGCACCCTAATGGGTTCAGTCCAACGGGCAGGGCTTAGCCGACGCTCACATGTGGTGCGGCTAGCCCAAAAGCCAAGGGGCTTGGCCCAGACCCTGCGGGTCTAGGCCCAGCTGGGCTAAGGCGGGCTGGGGCACACAAAAGTGTGCCCAGCCATAGTCCCTGGTCTGTCCCTAGGGTGGGCTCAGACCAGGGCGCCGGCTAGGCTCACACCCGCACCAAGGGTGCGCCCAGCGCCCGCATCAAGGGACGCCGCCCAAGGGGTCACGGTCTAGACCCAGTGGGTCCAGACCAGGCTAGGTCAGAAGGCCTCAAACTGGGGGTCTGAACCCCTTGGTCTGACCCACATATGGGTCCAGACCAGGCCATGCTAGGGCCCGACGCACCACCAAGGTGGGTGCGTCCCAAACAAGCCTGGACTGACCAGTCAACGGTCAGTCCGGGGCTTGGCTGCAGCAACCACGGGGCCATGGGGCCCAACGAAACCCCACCAGGGTCTGAGCTGGCTGCGAAGGAGTCCAGCCCAGCCACCCAACGAAGAGAAGCCTCCTCTAGGGGGCGTTACAAAAAAAATTTGCAACTATATACTTATGTATATATATTTATATACTTCAAAAATTGCAGCTGAAAGGATGCCATTTTTCGGCAGTGTACAGGCTGCTCCGGCCAAAGTGCCAAAAACGAAAGTCGTAGAGGGTTTCGTCATCTTTCTACAGCATTCAAGAACTCTGAAAATGGACATACGGTTCAGGAGATAACGCCGGAAAACCAGGTGTCACTCAAGACGTTTCTGGGTTGCTGACGGAAAAAATGTGTCAGACCAAGATGCTGATTTTTGTCAGCTCTGAAAGCCGAATCAGCAGAAACGAAAAACTAAAAAATTGTGGAGCTATGTCTGAGCTTTCCTAAATGTCCAAGAACTCTCTGTTTCGACGTGTATCCAGGGAGATACACTCGTTTTACCGGAGGGTACTCTGAGAACTCGGAAAAACGAGGAAAGAAATAACGTTTTTTTTTTTCTTTTTTTTTTTGATGGGATCAAACAAGAATGGGGAAACCAGAGGTTTCCCCATCACCTTGTGGGTTTAACCCACCCGTGAACCCACTGCACCATGTGTGCAACGGAGTGGGTTGGGCTCAAGGCCCAAACCGAACAACATAAGCAATACATGAATGAAAAAAAAATGAAAAGCATAGGGGGGGGGGGGGGGGGGTGAGGCTCACCTTGTGCTGGGGTTGGCCCAGCTGAAGCAGCTGCTGGAGAGTGAAGAAGGGAGAGAGGAGAAGGGAGAGAGTGTCGACCCTCTCTCTTCCCTTTCTTTCCTCTTAAAAGAGAGTTGAGGGAGATGAGGGGTGAGGAGTAAAGGAGGGGAGATGGAGGATCCTCCTCAATCCCCTCCCTAATTCCGGCAAAGAGGGTCAAAGGGGGTCAAGGGATGGCCCCCAACCACCCCCAACCACTCCCCTTGATTCAAGGGGAGTGGTTGGCTTTGACTTTTCAAAGCCAACCCCCAAAAGAAGAATCCGATTTTTCCAAGTTTCTTTTATACATATTATATTTTTTTTTTTTTGAAAATCATTAAATGGGAGGGGTTAGGGGCTATCTCCAGCCCAAAAAGTCGTGGACCTATGTCCACCTACTTTTTGAAATCCCAAAACAAGGCCTCAAGTTTTGTTTTTTTACAAACTTTTCAAAATTGCCTTATGAAAGGAGTTTTTTTGTAATTTTTTTTTCATAACTCCTCAAAATGGCATGGGCTGAGGTGGAGCCCATGCCAACCACTTTTAAAAATGCCTAAAACAATCCTCCATACAAAATATTTTGAAAACCCACTTTTATGTTTTACAATATACTTTTAGATTTTACGAAAATTGCAATTCGCTTTATGAAAAACCCAATTCACTTCATTATTTAAATGAACATGATTAAATTAATTTAAAAACCAAAACTTTAAATTACATCTCATGAATTAAAGTTTAAATTGTAAGACCCGTAATTTTTCAGGAAATATCTGAATAAAATTCATGAGGCATTCACCGGTAAAAGTAGCATTTTTCTCATAATGCGAAACGAATCAATTCCTGCGAGCCAGTTATACTTAGGATATTCATCGAATTGCGAATATATGCTCAAACCCTCTGGAAGCCATAACTTCCTACCTGAATGAAATCAAAGGATTCCTGCGAGCCAACTTTCTTAGTTACGTCAATACGAAGGGAATGGCATACTCAGAATTTTTCATAAAAAATCGCCGAAAACCCGAAATTCTTGCGGGACCCACAGAAATATTGGTGGGACCCACAGAAATATTCCTCAGAAAATATCTTGTGGGACCCACAAAATATCCTATGGAAATATCTTGTGGGCCCCACCTCAAAAGAACCTCCAGGAATTTAAAAGAAGCCAAGGGGTAAAAGGGGCATGGAAAAACCCAAGAGGAGGTGAGCTTGGGCTATAAATAGCCCTCCCCACTCTCTCTCTTCTCATAATTTCGACCCCCCCTCTCTCTCTTGCCTTCTCTCTCTCTCCTAAACCTCCCCTACCTAGCCTAGCCCACCTGACCTGGCCTGAGCCTGCCTGACCTGGTCTGAGCCTGCCTGACCTGGTCCTAACCCACCTGACCTGGGTCTGAACCCACTTGACCTGGTCCAAACCCAGTTGACTTGACTTGAACCTAGTTGGGTTTAAAGTCAAAGTCAAAGTCCTTTTTGTCCTGATTCCGGTTTGGGTTTCTGAACCCAGACTTAGCCTACTTGAGCTGAGTTCGAACCTGCTGAACCCAGTTGACTTGGATCGAACCCTGTTTGGTTCAAACCACTTAGGTTGAGTAGCTTGACCTTCTCTACCTCTTTCTCAACTAAGTCAGCTTCATCTGACTTAGTCTGACCTCTCGAAGGAAGGCTCGAAGCCAAAGAAGCAACCCGGAGCCGTTTCTTCCACGATTTGAAGTAAGTTTGCTTCGTTGATCCATCTCTCTCAAGTATTTGATTGTTTGTATATAGAATATACTTTCTGAAGTAGTATCTTGCTTTAGTTCTTGATTGAGCCCTTTTTGGACACTTCGGTGTTCACCCGCTCGTCTCGTAACTATCGTCGGATATATCTATGTTCAAACACGCAGTATATGCGTTTTTAAAATGGTATCTCGCCCTAGTTCTTGGTTGAGCCCTTCAGAACACTTCGGTGTTCACCCGCTCGCCTCGTAACTATCGTTGGATACGGATCTAGGTGTATATCTGTTGATTCTTCCGACGCGTCTTATATCGCACAGGCTATGTAATTTACCTTTGCCGTCGCGTCGTATGATGCCAAGGCTCCATGTTTTCTGCACTTCCGATTACTGCACTTCCGATTATGCATTTACTTACGCCGTCGCATCGAACGATGCCAAGGCTCCTGCTTTCTGCAATGTATTTACTTACGCCGTCGCGTCGAACGATGCCAAGGCTTCTGCTTTGTTATATATGTAGAATATTTCGTTCAGTTACACACCCTGAACAATAGTATATGCATTTCTTTACGCCGCCGCTGTATAAAGCACAGGCTTCTGCTTATACTACATATATAGCGCATAAATGAGCGTTCAAATGGAGATCAACTCCAAATCGCCCATGCGATTCCTTGACCGCTCCTCGTTCAAGATTCTGCTTGACGAATGAAGCCCCTATTGGAAAGGCTTCGCTTTTTGCAAAATGCTGTTTACGTAAAGACTAAGTCAAATACGTATGGCCTGGCTATGGCCCAGGGTTCCTGCAACCTTGATGGATGCAAAGTACGCACAACGGTGCGCATCCATTTCCCCGAATTAAGCGTGGCGATTTCCTACCAAAAAGGGGAGATGCCGCTGAAATGGATAAAAGAAACGCACGCTTTCTCCGTAAAAGAGAGGAAGTGCTGCTGAAATTTTTGAAGAAGCTAAGAATAGCTCAGAAAGAACGTAGCAGGATACTCTGACATATAGCAGAGTGCTACCCAGTTCATGGTTTGCCCTCTACAACGTAGAAGGGTTCGTCGCACCACTGCCGGTAGAGCAGGGGAGGTGCTGACGAAATGGTCGGCAGAAGAGCTGCCGGAACCAATGGAACGGCATAATGATGTCCGTTGATGGAACGATGCCAGATCGGCTCGTATCCTTGTGCCTGCAAGGTCACCTTGCTCGTAAGGGCCGCTGAGCCGGAGTAGAGGTTGCGCCTTGGCTAGGTTTGGACTCGTTGCGTAAAAATACGCCGAGTAGCCGATCTATTTAGATCGAGTCATATGCATGCTCATTGAGAACGGTTACACAACCAGACTCGTAAGGGCCGAAGAGCCAGAGTGTGTTGTTTCCACCCAAAGAGGTATGATGCTCGTGGTGGCCGAAGTGCCAAAGAGCGGTGTTTTGCATGCATATGAATAAGACTTAAGGTCGCACATACCCCGCGATTGAAGATCGTGTTAGGGGTACCCCCTCAGTAATGACTGTGTTGGGGAAGACTGAGTGGGGTCGGGTACATACTCCCGTAGTGCTGAAAGCACGGGCTGCCTAAATGGCATGCAGATTCTGTCCAAGTAATTGTAAGACTGACAGACCCCTTCAGGAATTATGCTCACTGTGGAATGACAGTGATGGTACAGCCTTGAGTGACATGTATTTTACTTTGGACCTGATAGAGTCCACGATGGCCTCAGTCACTCATGGGTTTTGGGGTCGTGGTTATCCTTAAGATCTAAGGATTGAACCCAACTACTGCAAGTAGAGGATGGATCCGAATATGGGCCTAGTAGGGTTCTCCCAGTTGAAACACACTGCCCTACTATGGATAGGGTCAACATGCCTCTGGGGTATCTAAAATACATAGAATAATCAACCCCCAGAACGTCGCGTTGATGCCCGGACAATAGCTCTACCTGCGTACCAAAGGCGGGAGCGGTTAATTATCGAAACAATGCATTAGCCTAGGTACAGCGATGCTTTGAATGTATGAGTGGATGACGTGTTGAGTCAATCCTGCATAACCTTTGTGAAGGTGTCATGTTCGGTATACTACTGGACCGACTGGGCAAAGACCCGTGTTGTATCCGCACGACTAAGCGAAGCTCGATGAGTTGTCCTTAGATGCGTGGGATACGGATGTGCCAAGTATGAAGACTTGAGCTAGACATCACTTTGAGACCCGGAAGAGGTCATGGCTAAGTCGTGGAGACTTAAGCGGCTATTCAAATCACAGCCCTGAAAAGGCTTGCTCTAAGTCATGAGGACTCGAGCGGATGTTCAACTCATAGCCCTACGGAGGCTCTTGCGATATACGCTAAGTCTTGGAGGCTTGAGCGTCGTTATTGCGCATTGCGACCCTGAGTGGTCATTATCGTACTTGAGTTGAATGGATGTATGACTGCATGCTTACCAGACCATCAGTGGTTCTGACCCCGTTTTATGGGGATTTCAGGTGTTGAACCTGCGTGGCGATATGCGGAGCAAGGCGGCATCGAGTTCCAGGGTTTCTCTAGACAGAGTTGTACTGCTTCCTTTTATTGAACCTACACTGCTTTCCTAAGCAATAGTGTTGTAATAAACATATATTTTCGATAAAATGGAACACTTTGGTGGTCAATGAGTTGCTTGGCCACATACCTGCAACGTGCTCGGAGTTTTCTAAAACTGACGACTCATTATCGTCTGATTCCGCTGCTAAAAGCTTTTGTAAGTTCCGCTGCAAAGAAAAAAAAAGAAGAAATTCATGAAAATTTTAACTTAGCTTTGTTTTGGAAATCCGGGGCGTTACAGAATTGGTATCAGAGCATGAGTCTGAGAAACCTGGTTCAAGATCCGTCATGGTCCCGATATCGCACTGTAAGTATATGTTTTTATACTTTTGTTCTGATCTGGGTGCATCTTTGTATAGATGGCAACTCATGACTCGCGTGGATACTGCTATCGCTGCAAGGTCATGCACGATGAGTGGATATGCCCGTATGAAGTCCAAGACTGCCAATACTGTGGCGAAGATGGGCATTCCGCCAACGAATGCCAAAGGAAATATACCGCCGATATGGGTCGGCGGGCTTCAAAGGGTCTCAGGGATGAGACTTCGCGTGTCAGTGGACCGCATCACTCTAGTGTTGGGAGCAACCATACCCCAACATCTTTTGATGAATTACCAAGGCTGAGGGATTTTGATTTGAACTTCCCTGCGGAGGTCTATCACTCGCCAAGCTACCATCCGGCATCACATATGCCGAGCTTAAATGGCAGGAACAAAAGAGGGGATTCTTTCTGTTCGCCAATCATTATTCCAGACTCCCAGAGTCTTGATCTTGCTGACTGGGAAAGTGGACTGGAGTCCCTCATATATCCCCAATATTCGCTTGCTAGTGCGGAAGTGCCGCCCAAGCCAAAGCTAGTAGTGCCTACTCCAAGGTCATGTGGCAATAGATGGACCTTTTGGAGTTCGTCATCATCAAAGAAATCCAAGTCTTAAAGAGACTGGTGATGCTTTGGAGTCAGTAGACTCATGTATATAGTTTCTCAAATGCCTAAAGTCTGCCAGTGCGGCATGACATTTTGTTTAAGGCAATGTTTGTGTAAATATGATGTATATTAAGTAAATAAAGCTTTTACTTCCATATATACATTGAGAAACTAAAAACAAGTGCTTGTGTGTGCATAGATAAATGGCTCCTACGACGAGGAGAACCATACCAAGCGAGGAGTCCCATACGCAGGGATTCCTGTTGGAGACACTCAACAACCTGGTTACAGCCATCCGTGAAACGAGGCCAGAACCAGTCGCACCACGAAACGAGCACCTGGGAGGAGTGACTTATGAGAAGTTCCTCAAGCTTGACCCGCCAGTTTTCATTGGCAGAGCCGATCCTGAGCTCGCGGAGAGTTGGATCGAAGAGACAGAACGTGCCTTCTCAGTACTGGGAGTACCAGAGGAAAAGAAGACCAATTTTGGCACATATCGGTTAAAAGACAATGCACGGAAGTGGTGGGATACCACTAAACTTATCCAGTTCTCACAGGTCGAAGTCATTCATTGGACTGACCTTCGGAGGACTTTTATGGATAACTACTTCCCGTTGCATTCCAGAAACAAGAAAAAGATGGAGTTTCTGGAGTTGGAACAGGGCGGTATGAGTCTAATGGACTATACCACCAAATTTCAGAATCTAGAGCGCTACTGCTCTCGATTGTTCGAAACAAACCAAGAAAGGGCCGACAAATATGTGAATGGTCTGCGCGAAGGGCTGCGATCTCGAGTGATAACAAGCATGCCTTCGACTTTTCAGGCTGCGGTAGCAGCAGCTTCAAAAATCCAACAGGACTGGGCACGATCTAAAGTGATCGTAGCAAAGAAGCCCATAGTGAATGGTGGGAATCGTAAAAGGACGTTCCCAAGTGGCCAGGGTTCACGACAACCCTTTCAAAAGAAGAAGTTCCAAGGAGGGAACAACACTCAGTAAGTCGTGAGGCCAAGACAGAACCCAACTCCGAATGGCCAGCAGTCCAACTTCAGCTGCCCAAGGTGTCGTATGAACCACCCAGGAAAGCCATGTCCTCGTGACATTGGTGGGTGCTTGTATTGTGGCAAGATGGGCCACTTTATAAGGGATTGCGCCAAGAAGGCTGCAGATGAACAGAGGAGTAATGCCGGATCTGCCGGACCCTCTCGACCAGCACCACAACGTTCTCAGTTTCAACGACCTCCACCTAGAATAGAACAAAGGCCTGCTGCAGGTCGTGTATACACTGTAACGACTGAACAAGTCGAAAATGGTGACCTGATTGAAGGCACCGTACCTGTTAATGGACATGCAGCTTACGTCTTGTTTGATTGTGGTGCTACTCATACGTTTATCTCTGACGATTTCACCGAACAACTCCACACCTCGGTGCAACCGATTGATAAAATGATCGAAGTATATAACCCATTGGGTTCACGCACCAAATGTATCAGGTGTGTGAAGAATTTGGATATTCAGATAGCAGGGCAACACTTGTCTACTGACGCCATCCTGATCGATATGATACAGTACGATGTCATTCTGGGAATGAATTGGTTGGCTCAGAATAATGCCAAGATTTTGTGCCGCGAGGGCAGAGTAATTCTATCTCGACCCGGATTGCCTAAGATGGAATACCGGTTATCCAAACCTGTTCCACAGAAAAGGCTCATATCAGCACTTAAGGTACAAAAATACCTTAGGAAGGGTTGTGTGGCCTTCCTGTTGAGTCTCTCGGTGGAAAAATCCAACGACCAACCCCTTGAGAGTTTGGAAGTGGTACGGGAGTTTCCCAATGTATTTCCTGAGGAATTGCCAGGACTTCCGCCACTTCGTGAGGTTGAATTTGGAATTCAATCCTTACCTGGAACAGCGCCGATATCCAAAGCCCCGTATCGAATGGTGCCAGCTGAACTTAGTGAGTTGAAGTGTCAGTTGGAAGAACTGATGGAACAAGGGTTCATCCGTCCTAGTGTGTCACCGTGGGGAGCCCCGGTACTGTTTGTAAAGAAGAAGGATGGATCCCTTCGGTTATGCATCGATTATCGGATGCTTAACCAGGCAACTGTTAAAAATAAGTACCCGTTGCCTCGGATTGAGGACTTATTCGATCAACTCAGAACAGCGAGGGTGTTCTCCAAGATCGACCTCAGGTCTGGATACCATCAACTCAGAGTAAAGGAAGAGGATATACCTAAGACTGCCTTCAGAACGAGATATGGCCATTATGAGTTCGTAGTAATGCCCTTCGGACTCACTAATGCGCCTGCTGCCTTTATGGATCTAATGAACCGGATATTCAGACCATATTTGGATAGCTTTGTCATCGTCTTTATTGATGACATTCTCGTATATTCTGAGAACAAGGAACAACACGTGGAGCACTTGAATATCGTCTTGAAAACCCTTCAAGATAACCAACTCTATGCTAAGTTTTCAAAATGTGAATTCTGGCTAGACAAAGTGATGTTCCTTGGTCATGTGATCTCGAAAGATGGAATCGCAGTAGATCCTGCAAAGGTGGAAGCTGTGATGGACTTGAAGCAGCCAGAAAATATTACTGAGGTCCGTAGCTTCCTTGGACTTGCCGGATATTATCGGAAGTTCATACAAGACTTCTCCCGAATCGCAGTACCGATGACGAAATTACTAAAAAAGGGAGTCAAGTTTGAATAGACTGACCAGTGTAAGGAGTGCTTTGAGGTTCTCAAACAGAGGCTTACCACTGCCCTGTCCTTACCTTACCTTCTGGTCAGGGAGGCTTCGTTGCTTATACCGATGCCTCGGGAACAAGTCTGGGTTGTGTGTTGATGCAGCATGGCAAAGTAATCGCCTATGCGTCACGATAGTTGAGAGTCCATGAGAAAAACTATCCAACCCACGACTTGGAGCTTGCCGCGGTAGTATTTGCGCTTAAAATCTGGCGACACTACCTGTATGGAGAGAAATTTGAGGTCATGTCGGACCATAAAAGCCTAAAATACCTCTTTTCTCAAAAAGAACTCAATATGCGGCAACGGCGATGGCTGAAATTCCTCAAAGACTATGAATTCACGCTTTCCTATCACCCTGGAAAGGCGAATGTTGTAGCAGATGCCCTTAGTCGCAAGACTGTTGGCACTCTGGCCAGCCTAACTGGACAATGGAAGTTGATGGAGGATTTCGTCAAGTGGAAGCCATTTTTGGCTGATTCAGGTAGAATCCAAATGTCATGTTTGACGATCCACATTGAGTTCCTCGATCGCATCGTAGCCGAACAGTTCAAGGATCCCCAGTACTTGGAATTGAAAACTCGTGCTGAAAGAGATGACACTTTCTTCCATTTGAAAGAAGATGGAGGAATATGGATGGAAGAAAGAATTTGGGTTCCAAATAACACTGAGATAAGACAGGAAGTACTCCAGGAGGCTCATAATAGCAAGTACACCATTCACCCTGGAGGTACGAAGATGTTCCGAGATTTGCAGAGGAAGTACTGGTGGAGGGGTATGAAACGTGATGTGGCTACGTTTGTCTCGAAGTGTTTGATCTGCCAGCAAGTTAAGATCGAACATCAGTGCCCTGGTGGAAAGATGCAACGGATCGAGATTCCAGAATGGAAATGGGAAGGCATTACGATGGATTTCATCGTTGGATTGTCTCGATCCAAGAGACAACATGACTCAATATGGGTGATCGTGGACAGACTCACCAAGTCTGCTCACTTCCTGCCAATCAACACTCGATACTCAACTGAACGATTGGCAGGGATCTACATTCGGGAAATCGTTAGACTCCATGGAGTGCCGATTTCGATCATATCTGATCGTGACCCGAAGTTCACCTCTCACTTTTGGGAGCAGCTTCAGAAAGCCCTGGGGACGAAACTCAAGTTCAGTACAACATTCCATCCCCAAACAGATGGGCAATCAGAACGAACCATACAGACTCTTGAAGATATGCTAAGAGCCTGTATGCTGGAATGGAAAGGTGATTGGGATTCCCACCTAGCGTTGGCTGAATTTGCTTATAATAATAGCCACCACGCTAGCATTGGGATGGCGCCGTATGAAGCCTTGTATGGACGACCCTGTAGATCACCAATCCATTGGGGTGAAGTGGGTGAGCGAACCTTGGACTCGCCCATTGTGTTGCAGCATTATACTGAGCAGGTCCACATGATCAGAAAGAAGCTACTGACTGCTCAGAGTCGACAGAAGAGCTACGCCGATCAGCGGCGTAGGGAACTCACTTTTGCGGTTGGAGATAAGGTTTTTATCAAGGTCTCTCCAACCAAAAGTGTGTTTCGTTTTGGAAAGAAGGGGAAGCTCAGCCCCAGATTCGTTGGTCCCTTCGAAGTTTTGAGCCGAATCGGAGAGACTGCCTACCGAGTAGCATTGCCACCACAATACGCGCAAATACATGATGTATTTCACGTATCAATGCTTAGAAAGTACGTTCATGATCCTTCTCACGTCATTCAACATGAAGACATTGACATCCGAGAAGATATGACGGTAGAAGAAAAGCCAGTGGAGATCATGGACCGACGGGAGCAAGTGCTAAGAACGAAGGTCATTCCACTTGTTAAAGTGAGGTGGCAGCATCATGGAATCGATGATTGCACTTGGGAGCGCGAATCGGATATGCGGGATAAATATCCTGAACTCTTCACCGTGTACTCTTAGCTGAATTTCACGGACGAAATTCCTTTAAGGGGGTAATGATGTAAGACCCGCAATTTTTCAGGAAATATCTGAATAAAATTCATGAGGCATTCACCGGTAAAAGTAACATTTTTTTCATAATGCGAAACGAATCAATTCCTGCGAGCCAGTTATACTTAGGATATTCGTCGAATTGCGAATATATGCTCAAACCCTCTGGAAGCCATAACTTCTTACCTGAATGAAATCAAAGGATTCCTGCGAGCCAACTTTCTTAGTTACGTCAATACGAAGGGAATGGCGTACTCAGAATTTTTCAGAAAAAATCGTTGGAAACCCGAAATTCTTGCGGGACCCACAGAAATATTGGTGGGACCTACAGAAATATTCCTCAAAAAATATCTTGTGGGACCCACAAAATATCCTATGGAAATATCTTGTGGGCCCCACCTGAAAAGGAACCTCCAGGAATTTAAAAGAAGCCAAGGGGTAAAAGGGGCATGGAAAAACCCAAGAGGAGGTGGGCTTGGGCTATAAATAGCCCTCCCCACTCTCTCTCTTCTCATAATTTCGACCCCCCCTCTCTCTCTTGCCTTCTCTCTCTCTCCTAAACCTCCCCTACCTAGCCTATCCCACCTGACCTGGCCTGAGCCTGCCTGACCTGGTCCTAACCCACCTGACCTGGGTCTGAACCCACTTGACCTGGTCCAAACCCAGTTGACTTGACTTGAACCTAGTTGGGTTTAAAGTCAAAGTCAAAGTCCTTTTTGTCCTGATTCCGGTTTGGGTTTCTGAACCCAGACTTAGCCTACTTGAGCTGAGTTCGAACCTGCTGAACCCAGTTGACTTGGATCGAACCCTGTTTGGTTCAAACCACTTAGGTTGAGTAGCTTGACCTGCTCTACCTCTTTCTCAACTAAGTCAGCTTCATCTGACTTAGTCTGACCTCTCGAAGGAAGGCTCGAAGCCAAAGAAGCAACCCGGAGCCGTTTCTTCCACGATTTGAAGTAAGTTCGCTTCGTTGATCCATCTCTCTCAAGTATTTGATTGTTTGTATATAGAATATACTTTCTGAAGTAGTATCTTGCTTTAGTTCTTGATTGAGCCCTTTTTGGACACTTCGGTGTTCACCTGCTCGTCTCGTAACTATCGTCGGATATATCTATGTTCAAACACGCAGTATATGCGTTTTTAAAATGGTATCTCGCTGATCATGCATATATTTTAGGGATTTTTCATATAAAAATATGCATGATTTCATGAGAAAATGATTTAAAAAGCCAATTTTATGTTAGTTTCGAGTAAATGTGCTAAAATAATATAAGAATAGAAAATGCATGAAAAATAGTGTTATTTTACATTTTAATGCATATTTTAGTGTTTGACATAATTGTAGTAGTTTAGTTTTTGAAAATCGTAAAAAAATTAGAGTTCAAATAGACTTAGTTTTATAATTTCTAGAATATAGTCATTTTGAGTTGCTTTGTAAATAACTTTTTGAAGAGAGGTTTTGAAATGGAATTCTTTGAAATAAGATGGACTTATGGAAAAACTTTCAAAATTATAAATACCATACGTAGGGGGAAGTGAGGCTTGTCTTGTCTCTTTTGCCCAAGCCCTCTCTTCTTCCCCTTCTTCTCCACCTCTTCTTACCTTTTCTTCTCCTTCTCCCTATTTTCTCCTCTTTTTCTCATCCTCTTTCCGGTGGAGATTTCCGACAACGGCTGAAGCAAGAAAGATGATTCCAAATTCTCTTCTAACCCTTCAAGTTCGGTAAGTGCTTCTTCTTCTTCTTCTTCTTCTTCTTCTTCTTCTTCTTCTTCTTCCTCTTCTTCTTCTTTTCTAATTCCAGTTTCAATTTTATTCAAATGTAAGCATGAGCATCTGGAATTTTTTTAGCATATTTTCATAGATTCATTGTGAGCATTAATTCGATTTCCAATTGTTTTTGTTTACTGTTCGTTTGTTTTTAAGTTTTTTTTTAGCATTGTAGTGTGCGTACAGGTAGCCGTGAGATTTTTTTTTATTTTACTTTGATCTTAAATCTAATGTTCATTTTCAATCTTAGAATCTAGGAATTTATCTTTCAGTCAATTGCATTTTAAAATCATAATGAAATCTTCTCTAGCAAGTTACCAGAAATCTGTTTCATATTAGTTGAAATTACTTCAGCAATTTTTTTATCACTGTGGAAGGAAAAAAATTGATCGGCCGTGAAAAGCTAAAGGGCTTTAGCCAGATTAATTTCAAAATTATCAAAAGATCTGTGGATTCACGATGAAATCCTCTGCTATTTCACCGTGAAAGTGGAATCTGGCAGCATCATTGCTGAATAATATTAAAATCAAACAGAAAATAGATCCACCGGAAGTGCGTTGTGGTTTAATCTGATCTGAATCCGTCGCCGGATTTTATACAGCATCGTAAGTGTTTGTGCATCCAGATTATCTGGATCTGGATCAATTAATTGTTCTGTTTTTGGTTCATCTGGATCCAGATCATCTGGATCATCTGCAAGACACCGAAAATTCCAACGATAGAATAAATCTGGAGCTGCCGTAATGTCTATCCGGTAGATTCATTCCGGTGGATTTAAAAATTGATAAGCTGAGACATTTACCTTCCAGTAAACATATATGATGTTGTGTCCCTTTTTAGTCGATGCATTTTCTATTGATGAATGATTTTTGCTGAGTAAAAATACACTGAATCAATGAGATTGATAGTTTTCATTCACGAGTGAGAATCGTGAATATTTTTTTTCTGGTGGCTACTGTTCACTATATCTTCCGGTAAACATCACTTTTGTTGGAAATAACAATAAATGTTTTGGTTTGAAATGTGATCGGATGTCTGAATCTCATATGAAGGGGAAAATTACCGATTTTTGAAGCTGACTACTATTTTCCAAAGCTGATTGAATTTGATTTCGGATTTTTATCAAATAGTTGAACTTTGAATCAAATTCAGTTTATCAAAATCATCTCTTTGTTATCTGTTATTCCGGCAAGAGTGAGGTGGTATTGGACCAGTTAATTGGATATCCGGATCCAGTTTGAGATATCGAATTAGGATGATAATACTTTGTTGATAATTTTTTTTTAGATAAGATACTACTTAGTACTTAGATTACTTAGTGTGTTGATATTAGATTTCTTAGTTAATTGATTAACTCATTGTTAGATTACATAGTTGCTAATCATTTTGCTATTAAAAATAGTTTAGTTAAAGGAAAAAAATATATCATTTGCATTTAAAATTGTCATTTAGATTTCTTTAATGATTTCTTTCGTATTCTTAGCATTTAGTTAGTATAGTCTATTTCTTCTTTCTCTGGTACTGCTCGTGTTTCGTTTGATTTGTGCAGGATTGCAAGGGAGTGGAGCTGAAGAGATTACGTGACACGAAGTGCAAGAATAGAAGAATTTTTACTTTTTAGTTTAGAATTAGGAATTTAATTGGGTTTGTAAATATTGCACTTTACGCCCTCTGCGAAGGGTATTCATTTGTTGTAATAGTTAGTTGTTTTACTTTTCTTAAACATTTTACATTTCAAATAATTCGGCAATAAAGATTAGTTTAGATTTGTGTACTTGAATACGATATATTCCCGTTCCCTGAGTTCGACCCGGTCTCATCCACTAGTGAGAACCGGTTTTTATTATTTGATGTCTGGTTTTCACATGTTTTTCATTTAAAAATCTTTTCAAAATTACAACGATTGCAAAAAGACATCAAATTTTTGGCGCCGTTGCCGGGGAACGGCATAATATTAGTATTCGCTTTATTGCCTAGTGTTTGTGTTGCATTTAGGTTTAGAACCACGTATGTGCATATCTTAGAGAAGAGCTTATTTTTCTGCACAGCCCACCTACTAGGACCCCCTTAGAGGTGACTGTGTACGATTGGTACCGTACACATAGATTTTATATTTCTTATGCATAATCTCTTTTATGTGTAACTGCGTGGTGTTTGTTTAGTTTTGTGTTGTTTTTAGTTCACTCGCTTTGTGGTTTGCGTGGTTTGGCCGCTTAGTGCGTTAGTTAGGTAGAAAACCCAAAGTTAGGACGTGTGCTACACCGGTCTACTCCAAGGTGTACGCAATGGCTGACGATCATCAATTGATCCGTCCTTTGAGGGAGTACTTCATGCCAAATACGTATACTCCCACCTCCTGCATCACGAGACCTGATGTAGGAGCGAGCCATTTTTAGATTAAGGCCAGTGTGATTCAAATGTTACCTTCATTTTATGGCCTTAGCAATGAAGACCCATATCGTCATCTCGACGAATTCCTTGAGATTTGCTCGACTGTGCGAATCAATAATTTTGGAGACGACGCTATGAGGTTAACTTTGTTTCCGTTCTCTCTCAAAGATAAAGCCAAGTACTGGTTAAAATCTCTTGAAACGGTTCGTATTACTACTTGGGAAGGAATGCAAAAAGAATTTTTAAAAAAATATTTCCCAATTGGTAAAACGAATCAGTTTCGTAAAGCTATAACCAGTTTTTCTCAAATTGAGGGAGAACAATTTCACGAGTCTTGGGAGAGATTGAAAGATCTTCTCCGCAAGTGTCCCCATCACCAGGTGCCTCGTTGAAAGTTGGTGCAGTATTTTTATGTCGGGCTTACTAAAAAGCATCGTCAAATGGTTGATTCGTCTTGTGGGGGCACTTTTATGCTCAAAAGTGAGGACGAGGCGTGGTCTCTATTCGAGACCTTGAGTGAAAACATGATGCATCATAACTTGTCTTCACGGCTCGATAGGACTACATCTCTGTCTAGTAGTCCTAGGAAGGTTGGGATTTCTGAAGTTGGGTCTGAATTAGAATTGCATACCAAGATTGACCAATTGACTAGGAAGTTAGATCAATTCCTAGCCAATTCTTCGAGAAATCCAGTAGAAAGAGTGTGCGAGATATGTGCTAGCCCTGCACACTGTGTTGCGGATTGTCCGGCAGCGCCATTATATCCTGAATTCGTTCAGGAGCAGGTGAATGCTGCCCAAGGTTTCGCTAAACCCATGCCCGATTCATTTACATCCTCATATAACCCAGGTTGGTGAAACCAGTTTATTTTCCCATCCCATCAGCCCTCCCAGACACAGTATAGACCCAGTAACTCTTCACAAGGTTACTCGCATCCCATTTTTCCACAGGTTCATCCCCCTGCCCAACCTCTTTATACTCAACCCTATGAGCTTTCATTTAGTCAATCCTTCCAAGATAGGATATTACAAGTTTTGAGCTCCCATACGCAGTCAATAGCCAAGCTAGAGACTCAAATGGGACAATTGGTTGAGACCTTCAGTAGGCAAAGCGAGGGGAACCCATCTAGTCAGTCTGTTATCACATCCAAGGGAGAGGATTCCATGTCATTTGACTTGCAACCTACTTCACATCATGGGCCAGTCAAATCTGTTACATTCCTTCCGTATGGGAAGGCGTGTCACCCCACTCAGGAATCGACTCATGAACCCCATATCATTTCTACTGACGAGTCGATCTCTATGATACCTCAACAGAAGGGGACTTACTCACAGCATACATTTTCATCATATAAAGCCCCATTTTCTCAGCCTTTAGGATCACCAATTTTTAGTAAGCAAGAGGTACAGATGCAGAAGGTGCTTGATCAAGTCAAGCCTGATCATATTCACCACTTGTCTGAAGTTGCATTCATTGGTACTCAGTCGGTCCTAGACTCTCGATTCTTGTCCAGTCTCTCAGATGAGACTAATCTTTGTTCTTCATGTCAAAAGAGTCATGGTACTACATTTGGAGGTAGAAGGGATGGAAACACAGTGCGTAGTGTCACAAATGACACTCTTTTCTTCATAGAGCCCGGTTGAGTATGACTTCATGTCCATTGATCTCATGGACGATGAAGGTTTTTCCAGGGATCCGTCTGGCTGGGGACGTGAAACTTAGCGCTTTATGGGAGGCAACCCATATCTTGTATATTATTAGATTTGCTTAGAATTTATAGATTTTATTTTGTTTTTACTTTTTCATGAGTTTTTCATGTTCTTTTTGTTTCATTCTATGAGTTTTATGTTTTGTCATGTATACATTGCATTCAGTACATTCATAGAACCTGTATTTTTCATTCATGTCAGGTTATTCTACTCTTTTCCCTCATTTATTTTCTCTCATGTGCATTCACGTAGTTTCATATAAGCATGGGGGAGTGCCACTGGGACAGTGTCATATAAGCATGGGGGAGGGTGTAGAATGCACACCTTGATATTTCTGTTTACGTTCTTGCACATGTTTACACATCTCTCATAAAAAGTAGATTTTTAAAGAAAGAGTTTGAACTTATATGAATGTTATTTCAAATCTGATGTTTTTAGAGGATTTTTAAGCCCCACGATTTTTTTTTTCTGACATAGATCTAAAAATTATGGTTGTTTATGTGGATTTTGAGGAAATGATGATAGATACATGTTAGAATTTATTTTGAGTCATAAATATGAATATGCACAGTTCTATTTTTGAAAAACTAAGCAAATGAACAAAAGCATAAAAATGAGCTCAAAAAGTGAGAAAAAGCATGCGTTAGGTTGTTTGGATAATTCCACAATCCTTAATAGATGGAACTTAGATGTAAGATGAAACTTTTAAGTCCATTTGCATAAAGGAGAGTGGAAAACTTCGTGATCCTAAGTAACTGAGAACAGATACAAGTTGAAATGTTTGACTCTCATGTTATAAGGGTGAATGAAGGAAGTCACTTTTATGTCTTAGTTGATATCTTTTGGTATGAAGAAAAAAAATATAGAAGATATTGACATTGCACAAGGTATAAAAGCAGACCACACACAAGCTATAAGAGAAAAATAAGTGCGCAAAAAGAAAAAGCGTGAAAAGAAAAAAAAGAAAGGAAAGAGCTTAAAAAGAAAAGTTCAATGCTTAGAAGTGTGATTGAGACAACCTGTGCAGAAAACATATGAGTGAGGATAAGTAAATAATAATATGTTTTTATTGGATTTTCTAAGAATAAAACATAAATAATTGTGATTTTTAGAAAAGTGAAAGAAATTCTTTTTCTATGGTGGTACATAAAAGACTCTAATTATATTTCGATTTTGAAATAACAGGAAATATTTGTAAAAATAAAGTCTTTGATTACCTACTGCTTATGAGGATGTGTAATATTATGCATACATGACAGAGATGTTTGTGGGTAGCATCACTGCAAACCCTCACGAGACCTTACTCGTCCACTGGCGTAACCCAGGGGTTGAAAGGGCTTGTTGCATGAGCTAAATGCAACCGTGATTCCTACGAAAGTGAGTTAGGTGATAGTTTGATTTCTTGCATTTTTCTAGTTTGCTCGAGGACTAGCAAAACATAAGCATGGGGGTATTTGATCATGCATATATTTTAGGGATTTTTCATATAAAAATATGCATGATTTCATGAGAAAATGATTTAAAAAGCCAATTTTATGTTAGTTTCGAGTAAATGTGCTAAAATAATATAAGAATAGAAAATGCATGAAAAATAGTGTTATTTTACATTTTAATGCATATTTTAGTGTTTGACATAATTGTAGTAGTTTAGTTTTTGAAAATCGTAAAAAAATTAGAGTTCAAATAGACTTAGTTTTATAATTTCTAGAATATAGTCATTTTGAGTTGCTTTGTAAATAACTTTTTGAAGAGAGGTTTTGAAATGGAATTCTTTGAAATAAGATGGACTTATGGAAAAACTTTCAAAATTATAAATACCATACGTAGGGGGAAGTGAGGCTTGTCTTGTCTCTTTTGCCCAAGCCCTCTCTTCTTCCCCTTCTTCTCCACCTCTTCTTACCTTTTCTTCTCCTTCTCCCTATTTTCTCCTCTTTTTCTCATCCTCTTTCCGGTGGAGATTTCCGACAACGGCTGAAGCAAGAAAGATGATTCCAAATTCTCTTCTAACCCTTCAAGTTCGGTAAGTGCTTCTTCTTCTTCTTCTTCTTCTTCCTCTTCTTCTTCTTTTCTAATTCCCGTTTCAATTTTATTCAAATGTAAGCATGAGCATCTGAAATTTTTTTAGCATATTTTCATAGATTCATTGTGAGCATTAATTCGATTTCCAATTGTTTTTGTTTACTGTTCGTTTGTTTTTAAGTTTTTTTTTTAGCATTGTAGTGTGCGTACAGGTAGCCGTGAGATTTTTTTTTATTTTACTTTGATCTTAAATCTAATGTTCATTTTCAATCTTAGAATCTAGGAATTTATCTTTCAGTCAATTGCATTTTAAAATCATAATGAAATCTTCTCTAGCAAGTTACCAGAAATCTGTTTCATATTAGTTGAAATTACTTCAGCAATTTTTTTATCACTGTGGAAGGAAAAAAATTGATCGGCTGTGAAAAGCTAAAGGGCTTTAGCCAGATTAATTTCAAAATTATCAAAAGATCTGTGGATTCACGATGAAATCCTCTGCTATTTCACCGTGAAAGTGGAATCTGGCAGCATCATTGCTGAATAATATTAAAATCAAACAGAAAATAGATCCACCGGAAGTGCGTTGTGGTTTAATCTGATCTGAATCCGTCGCCGGATTTTATACAGCATCGTAAGTGTTTGTGCATCCAGATTATCTGGATCTGGATCAATTAATTGTTCTGTTTTTGGTTCATCTGGATCCAGATCATCTGGATCATCTGCAAGACACCGAAAATTCTAACGATAGAATAAATCTGGAGCTGCCGTAATGTCTATCCGGTAGATTCATTCCGGTGGATTTAAAAATTGATAAGCTGAGACATTTACCTTCCAGTAAACATATATGATGCTGTGTCCCTTTTTGGTCGATGCATTTTCTATTGATGAATGATTTTTGCTGAGTAAAAATACACTGAATCAATGAGATTGATAGTTTTCATTCACGAGTGAGAATCGTGAATATTTTTTTTCTGGTGGCTACTGTTCACTATATCTTCCGGTAAACATCACTTTTGTTGGAAATAACAATAAATGTTTTGGTTTGAAATGTGATCGGATGTCTGAATCTCATATGAAGGGGAAAATTACCGATTTTTGAAGCTGACTACTATTTTCCAAAGCTGATTGAATTTGATTTCGGATTTTATCAAATAGTTGAACTTTGAATCAAATTCAGTTTATCAAAATCATCTCTTTGTTATCTGTTATTCCGGCAAGAGTGAGGTGGTATTGGACCAGTTAATTGGATATCCGGATCCAGTTTGAGATATCGAATTAGGATGATAATACTTTGTTGATAAATTTTTTTTAGATAAGATACTACTTAGTACTTAGATTACTTAGTGTGTTGATATTAGATTTCTTAGTTAATTGATTAACTCATTGTTAGATTACATAGTTGCTAATCATTTTGCTATTAAAAATAGTTTAGTTAAAGGAAAAAAATATATCATTTGCATTTAAAATTGTCATTTAGATTTCTTTAATGATTTCTTTCGTATTCTTAGCATTTAGTTAGTATAGTCTATTTCTTCTTTCTCTGGTACTGCTCGTGTTTCGTTTGATTTGTGCAGGATTGCAAGGGAGTGGAGCTGAAGAGATTACGTGACACGAAGTGCAAGAATAGAAGAATTTTTACTTTTTAGTTTAGAATTAGGAATTTAATTGGGTTTGTAAATATTGCACTTTACGCCCTCTGCGAAGGGTATTCATTTGTTGTAATAGTTAGTTGTTTTACTTTTCTTAAACATTTTACATTTCAAATAATTCGACAATAAAGATTAGTTTAGATTTGTGTACTTGAATACGATATATTCCCGTTCCCTGAGTTCGACCCGGTCTCATCCACTAGTGAGAACCGGTTTTTATTATTTGATGTCTGGTTTTCACATGTTTTTCATTTAAAAATCTTTTCAAAATTACAACGATTGCAAAAAGACATCACTCGCCCTAGTTCTTGGTTGAGCCCTTCAGAACACTTCGATGTTCACCCGCTCGCCTCGTAACTATCGTTGGATACGGATCTAGGTGTATATCTGTTGATTCTGCCGACGCGTCTTATATCGCACAGGCTATGTAATTTACCTTTGCCGTCGCGTCGTATGATGCCAAGGCTCCCTGTTTTCTGCACTTTCGATTACTGCACTTCCGATTATGCATTTACTTACGCCGTCGCGTCGAACGATGCCAAGGCTCCTGCTTTCTGCAATGTATTTACTTACGCCATCGCGTCGAACGATGCCAAGGCTTCTGCTTTGTTATATATGTAGAATATTTCGTTCAGTTACACACCCTGAACAATAGTATATGCATTTCTTTACGCCGCCGCTGTATAAAGCACAGGCTTCTGCTTATACTACATATATAGCGCATAAATGAGCGTTCAAATGGAGATCAACTCCAAATCGCCCATGCGATTCCTTGACCGCTCCTCGTTCAAGATTCTGCTTGACGAATGAAGCCCCTATTGGAAAGGCTTCGCTTTTTGGCAAAATGCTGTTTACGTAAAGACTAAGTCAAATACGTATGGCCTGGCTATGGCCCAGGGTTCCTGCAACCTTGATGGATGCAAAGTACGCACAACGGTGCACATCCATTTCCCCGAATTAAGCGTGGCGATTTCCTACCAAAGAGGGGAGATGCCGCTGAAATGGATAAAAGAAACGCACGCTTTCTCCGTAAAAGAGAGGAAGTGCTGCTGAAATTTCTGAAGAAGCTAAGAATAGCTCAGAAAGAACGTAGCAGGATACTCTGACATATAGCAGAGTGCTACCCAGTTCATGGTTTGCCCTCTACAACGTAGAAGGGTTCGTCGCACCACTGCCGGTAGAGCAGGGGAGGTGCTGACGAAATGGTCGGCAGAAGAGCTGCCGGAACCAATGGAACGACATAATGATGTCCGTTGATAGAACGATGCCAGATCGGCTCGTATCCTTGTGCCTGCAAGGGCACCTTGCTCGTAAAGGCCGCTGAGCCGGAGCAGAGGTTGCGCCTTGGCTAGGTTTGGACTCGTTGCGTAAAAATATGCCGAGTAGCCGATCTATTTAGATCGAGTCATATGCATGCTCATTGAGAACGGTTACACAACCAGACTCGTAAGGGCCGAAGAGCCAGAGTGTGTTGTTTCCACCCAAAGAGGTGTAATGCTCGTGGTGGCCGAAGTGCCAAAGAGCGGTGTTCTGCATGCATATGAATAAGACTTAAGGTCACACATACCCCGCGGTTGAAGATCGTGTTAGGGGTACCCCCTCAGTAATGACTGTGTTGGGGAAGACTGAATGGGGTCGGGTACATACTCCTGTAGTGCTGAAAGCACGGGCTGCCTAAATGGCATGCAGATTCTGTCCAAGTAATTGTAAGACTGGCAGACCCCTTCAGGAATTATGCTCACTGTGGAATGACAGTGATGGTACAGCCTTGAGTGACTTGTATTTTACTTTGGACCTGATAGAGTCCACGATGGCCTCAGTCACTCATGGGTTTTGGGGTCGTGGTTATCCTTAAGATCTAAGGATTGAACCCAACTACTGCAAGTAGAGGATGCATCCGAATATGGGCCTAGTAGGGTTCTCCCAGTTGAAACACACTGTCCTACTATGGATAGGGTCAACAGGCCTCTGGGGTATCTAAAATACATAGAATAATCAACCCCCAGAACGTCGCGTTGATGCCCGGACAATAGCTCTACCTGCGTACCAAAGGCGGGAGCGGTTAATTATCGAAACAATGCATTAGCCTAGGTACAACAATGCTTTGAATGTATGAGTGGATGACGTGTTGAGTCAGTCCTGCATAACCTTTGTGAAGGTGTCATGTTCGGTATACTACTGGACCGACTGGGCAAAGACCCGTGTTGTATCCGCACGATTAAGCGAAGCTCGATGAGTTGTCCTTAGATGCGTGGGATACGAATGTGCCAAGTATGAAGACTTGAGCCAGACATCACTTTGAGACCCGGAAGAGGTCATGGCTAAGTCGTGGAGACTTAAGCGGCTATTCAAATCACAGCCCTGAAAAGGCTTGCTCTAAGTCATGAGGACTCGAGCGGATGTTCAACTCATAGCCCTACGGAGGCTCTTGCGATATACGCTAAGTCTTGGAGGCTTGAGCGTCGTTATTGCGCATTGCGACCCCGAGTGGTCATTATCGTACTTGAGTTGAATGGATGTATGACTGCATGCTTACCAGACCATCAGTGGTTCTGACCCCGTTTTATGGGGATTTCAGGTGTTGAACCTGCGTGGCGATATGCGGAGCAAGGCGGCATCGAGTTCCAGGGTTTCTCTAGACAGAGTTGTACTGCTTCCTTTTATTGAACCTACACTGCTTTACTAAGCAGTAGTGTTGTAATAAACATATGTTTTCGATAAAATGGAACACTTTGGTGGTCAATGAGTTGCTTGGCCACATACCTGCAACGTGCTCAGAGTTTTCTAAAACTGACGACTCATTATCGTCTGATTATGCTGCTAAAAGCTTTTGTAAGTTCCGCTGCAAAGAAAAAAAAAAAAGAAATTCATGAAAATTTTAACTTAGCTTTGTTTTGGAAATCCGGGGCGTTACATAAATTATAATAAAGTATGTTTAATTTCCCAATTTCAATGAAATTGGGCCTCGGTATAACTCAAAATTACCGATATACCCTTTTTCAGCAATTTCAAAGAAATAACGAGAAATTTTTCTCGTTTAGGTTCCAAATTCGAAACGAACCCAAACGAATATAATATAAATCGACTCTACAAGTATTGAGATTTGACTCACCGCGATTTGCCCTGAATCGCCTCGTAGAGCGAGTCTACGCGATTCAGAACCTCAAAAGGCAATAATTTGCCAGATTCATGAGCAATGCTCGTGCTGAACAAGGAATTTTCCAACAATGAAAATATATTCCAACTAAAATCCTCTAGAAAAACAGTGGGCATTACATCCTTCCCTCCTAAAAGGGGATTTCGTCCGCGAAATCACGAACGCTACGCTACAAAAAGATCAGGGTATTTCTCTCACATACTGGCCTCTGGCTCCCAGGTGCATTCTTCAATGCCATGGTGTTGCCACCGTACCTTAACCAACGGAATGGTCTTGGTACGCAGAACCTGGTCACGACGATCGACGATCTCAACAGGTCTCTCGGCCACAGTTAAGTCCTCTTGCACTTCGACTTCTTCGTATCGGATAACGTGCGATGGGTCCGGAACATACTTCCTCAGCATCGACACGTGAAAAACATTATGAATTTGAGCATACTGCTGCGGTAGCTCAATCCGATAGGCTGCTCCACTGATCCTCTCAAGGATCCTGAACGGCCCCACGTATCTAGGACTCAACTTTCCTTTCTTTTCGAAACGAAAGACGCTCTTCGTCGGGGATACCTTCACAAAAACCATGTCATCGACATCAAACTGTAGCTCTCGCCGCCTCTTATCGGCGTAACTCTTCTGTCTGTCCTGAGCTGCCTTCAGACGTTCTCGGATCTTCTGCACTTGCTGAGTGTAGTGCTGAAGAACAATCGGCGACTCACTGGATCGATCGCTGATATCGTCCCAATATGACGGTGATCGGCAAGGTCTCCCGTACAAAGCCTCGTACGGAGCCATCCCGATACTAGCGTGATAACTGTTGTTGTAGGCAAACTCGACCAAACACAAGTGTGAATCCCATTCACCTTTCCAGTCGAGCATACACGCCCGCAACATATCTTCTAGCGTCTGAATCGTCCTCTCTGACTGGCCATCAGTCTGAGGGTGAAAGGCTGTACTGAATTTCAGTTTCGTCCCCAAAGCTGACTGCAATTGTCCCCACAGTCGCAACGTGAATCTGGGATCATGATCCGAAATGATAGACGTAGGTAAACCATGTAACCGTACAATCTCTCGGATATACAAGTCTGCTAAGCTCTCAAGCGGCTGACTGATCCGGATAGGTAAGAAGTGAGCAGACTTGGTGAGTCTGTCCACAATCACCCATATCGCATCGTGCTTTCACCTGGTTCGCGGTAAACCTACCACGAAATCCATCGTGATATCCTCCCATTTCCACTGAGGAATCTCAATCCTCTCAATGGTGCCACCGGGACGTTGGTGCTCGATCTTGATTTGCTGACAAGTCAAACACCTCGATACATACGCTGCGACTTCACGCTTCATCCCGTTCCACCAATACCTTCGCTGAAGGTCCTTAAACATCTTAGTACCACCAGGATGGACGGTGTACTTTGACAGATGTGCCTCATCGAGAATCTCCTTCCTCAACTCAGGGTCACTCGGTACCCAAAGTCGATCCTTCATGCAGATACAACCGCCGTCATCAACACGGAAGATTGAGCCCTCTTCACGAGCTCGGTCGACAAACTTCTGATATTGAGCATTCCGCTTCTGCGCCTTGATAACCTTAGGCAAGAATTCCGATCGAATGGCCAACCCCGACAATCTGATCGTTCCGCGTCCGATCGCGAATGGCTTCCAAGCCACGAAATCTTCGATCAATTTCTGGCTCCACACAAGACTGGCTAAAACACTGCTCGATTTGCGACTAAGCGCATCTGCAACGACGTTCGCCTTACCAGGGTGGTAAGACAACGTAAACTCATAGTCCTTGATAAACTCGAGCCAACGACGCTGTCTCATATTCAATTCCTTCTGAGAAAACAAATACTTGAGACTCTTGTGGTCAGAAAAGACCTCAAATGTATCTCCGTACAGATAGTGTCGCCAGGACTTCAAGGCGAACACCACAGCTGCTAACTCCAAGTCATGAGTCGGGTAATTTCTCTCATGAATCTTCAGCTGCCGCGAAGCATACGCAATAACACGACCGTGCTGCATGAGCACGCATCCCAAACCTGTACCTGAGGCGTCTGTGTACACCACAAAGCCGCCTCGATCAGAAGGTAAAGCTAATACCGGAGAGGTAGTCAGCTTTGTCTTCAGGATCTGGAAACTCTCTTCGCAAGAGTCAGTCCATTCGAACTTGACTCCCTTACGCAGAAGCTTCGTCAAAGGAAACGCGATCCTGGAAAAGTCCTGTATAAAACGCCGGTAATATCCAGCTAACCCGAGAAAACTACGGATGTCTGTAACAGACTGAGGCTGCTTCCAGTCCAACACTGCGTCGACCTTCGCTGGATCAACTGACACACCATCACTGGATATCACATGACCCAAAAACATGACTCGTCGAAGCCAAAACTCGCACTTGGAGAACTTGGCGAACAATCTGTGCTCTCGAAGTACTCCCAACACAATACGCAGATGCTCTCGGTGCTGCTCAGGGGTCTCTGAGTAGATCAAGATGTCATCGATGAATACGATCACAAACGTATCCACAAATGGACGGAAGATGCGATTCATCAAGTCCATGAATGCTGCTGCTGCATTTGTGAGCCCAAAAGGCATCACAACGAACTCGTACAACCCGTACCTAGTTCGAAAAGCCGTCTTCGAGACATCTTCTTCTCTGATCCGGAGTTGATAATAACCCGATCTGAGGTCGATCTTCGAGAATATCTTCGCTCTCTGCAACTGATCAAAGAGATCTTCTATTATCGGCAACGGATACTTGTTCTTAATCGTCGCTTGGTTAAGCATTCTATAGTCAATGCACAACCTCAGGGATCCATCTTTCTTCTTCACGAACAAAACAGGTGCACCCCATGGCGATGCACTGTTTCTGATAAACCCTTGCTCCATTAACTCTTCCAACTGACGCTTCAGTTCCTCGAGTTCTGCCGGAGCCATACGATACGGTGCCTTTGAGATCGGAGTCGTTCCAGGCAACAACTCAATACAAAACTCGATCTCACGCTTCGGAGGTAATCCAGGCAGTTCCTCAGGAAACACATCGGGGAACTCCCGAACTACATCAAGATCCTCGATAGGGGTTAACACTGATTCAACTGGGGTGATACTGACCAAGAAAGCAGTACCCCCATTCCGTAGATATTTCTGGACCTTAAATGACGAAATCATACAACTGCCTCGAATGGGTCGAGCGAGGCTGATCTCCAAAACCGGACGATCAGGAGGGTACAAAACCACCTTGCCTTCTCTGCATAGAACTTGAGCATGATACTCAAATAACCAATTCATGCCTAGAATGACATCAAACTCCGTCATATCTAGCAGGATCAAGTCAGCTGGCAAGTCCTGACTTGTCACTGACACATCTACGCTCGGAATGTACAAAGTACATAGAGACTGATCACCAGTCGGCGTACGAACTTCCAAAGGGTAATTCAACAATACAGCAGATATAGGCAAAGAACTAGCAAATCTCGAAGCTATGAAAGAATGCGAAGCACCACAGTCAAACAAGGTAAAAGCTGCATGACCAGCGACTGAAATAGTACCTTGGACCAACTCTCCCTTGGTCACCTGCTCGATAGTGGCTGCGTAGGCACGCCCTGCCACCGTCCTCTGGTTACCCGTCTTCTGCTGGGAAGATTGCTGCGGCGGGTACGTCTGCTGCTGCTGCGGCTGGTGAGGAAGTCACTGAGGCGCTCGCTGTGATGTTCCTGGCGTGTTCCTCCTTAGATCGTCGGATTGCTTCTTTCGATAATCCTTGATGTAGTGGCCCATCTTGCCACAATAGATGCATCCTCCGAGGTCCCGTGGACACGGTCGGCCAGGATGATCCATCCGACATTTTGGGCAACCCGATGCTGCCACCACCTGTCTCTGCTGCTGAGGCTGGCGATTCTGTCGCTGCCGGTTGTTGTTGCGGTTCTTCTTTGTTGGCGGGGCAGACTTCTTTCCACCCGAATTCTGCTGAAATGAACGTTTCTTAGGCCAACTCTTTTGGCCTTGCTGCTGCTGGTTACCCTTGGACTGTGGAGTCCTCTGGGATTCTGTCCACTCCTGCTCCAGAAGTGTAGCCGTCTCCAAGGCTTCCTCTAGAGTCGAGGGAGCACGCGTGAACACTCTCAGGCGCAAGGCTAATTTCAGTCCACGAGCAAACTTCATCGCTCGTTCTTTCTCGATCACGTACACGTGTGGACAGAAGCGCTCAGGCTTCTGAACTTCGTGATATAGTCTGCCAAGGTAGAGCTCCCCTGCTGAAGGTCGAGAAACTCCTGCATCTTACGACTGCGCTCGTGGGTCGGAAAATAGGCCGCGTAGAAGACCTCCATGAACTGCTCCCACGTAACTGGCCCACCTCCAAACTTGACATCCCAGGTGGTCGCCCACCACCTCTCGGCATCCTTTCGGAGCTGATATGAGCCAAAGTCCACTTTCCTGTCATCACTGACCTGTAGCACACGAAAGATTCGCTCGATCTCCCGTATCCAATCCTCGGCCGCCTCAGGTGTAGACTTTCCGTCGAAGGAGGGAGGGTTCATAGCCATGAACTGCTTATAGGGCACGGCTCTCACTGGAACTGGAGAGGGAGTAGGAACCGAGGTCTCTCGCTCCTGAGAGGTCCGCATGTTCTCTCCCATAGCACGCATGGCCTCAGCCTGCCTACCCACAACCTCAGCTAGGTTGCTCACAGTGTCCATGATACGATCGCAACGCTCGCGCCAAGCCATCTTGTGCAAAAAGAAGGTACGTGTAAGCGATGAGACAAGTCAAAGCATAACTTCATTACTAAAAAAAAAAACAGACGCATACATATCATCAGTACAAGCCAAAATTACCCTCTATAACAGGGTTACGATACATAAACCTCCGCAATAAAAACACAAACAAAGCAAGTCTACAAGATGAACACTGACTCAGTGTTCCAACCATACATGTTCACATATGAACAAACACAATTACCGCTGCCTACGAGTGTAGTAGTTGCGGTAGGTGTTCCAATTTCCGTATCGCCTCTGCATCGGACGAGGAGGAGAAGAAGGTGTGTACTCCGGAGGACTCACTGCCTGCGACCACGGAGGTGAAGCTGGCGTGTACTCAAGAGAAACAGATCGAGAGTAGGAAGCTGGCGTGTACTCGGGAGAAACTGGTGCTACCCGTGCGTCTCCCATCGGGTCAATCGCTGACTGAGTCTGACCGTCCTCAGGAGCCTCATTCTCCTCGGTCTCAGCGTTACCCATGATGAGTTCGTCGCCCAACTTGCGCTGACACTCGATCTCTATATGCCCTCTAAAGCCACAGTAGGGGCATATGCTCAGGGCACGAGGACAAATCTGTCCTGCGTGATACTCGTCACATCTCCCACAAGGAGGTGCCGGATGTGCAAGTATCCGGGCACTCCACACAATTTGCTGAACCGCTTGATCGAGGGCCTCTGTGCCTCGAATCAAGTCGATAAGAGCTCCGAGCATTCACTCATTTCTCGAATCAGCAGGCATCTAACAGGTTATGCAACAAGTCAAGCATGCATAACTAAATACAGCAGAAATCATTAAGAAACAAATGAAAGTAATAATTCAGAACATACTTACAGTGCGATGGACGTTGCACGCAGAAGTCTTGGACCACACTTATAAACTACAGCTCTGATACCAATCTCTGTGACGCCCCAAACCCCGACCTTGTAAAAACCATGAGTTTTTGAGCAAAAAAAATTTTTTTTTTTTTGAAGGATATACAGAGGGAAAAACCACTAGCGGAAGTAAAGGAGGGAAAACAAGGGGGTAAAGCAAGGGTCGCAAGTCTGAGCGAGCCACAGTGAGAAAACCAAACCACAATAGACAAATAAAGTATTCTTCATTTCCACAATAGTTACAATGATACAAAAACGAGACTGGGTACAAAAAGGAACAGTCTCCCAAAAAGGAAAGGTACAACCCCTCAAACCCCAAAACCAGAAGAAGCCAGAATCTGCTGCAAAGTGTGGGTCTCAAGGCTCCTGCTGTGCGCCGTCGCATCGCGCTGCGTCTACTCGTCACCTGCATCCCCATAAAACGGGGTCAATACTCTTGCGAGCTGGTGAGACAAACCATCCATGCATATCATTTTTTTTTTTTGGAAAAGCAGAAAGTAAGCAGCATGCTACAAGTGCGCTAAGTACCAGACTATAACTAACATGATGGAACTATAAGAAACATTTACATAAAAGTACAAGTACGTGACAGGTAAGTGCACGTGCCACAAGACTATAAAACTACCAGTGAGTAACAGTGCAACAACTGGAGTAACGAAACAGGACTAAACAACAGAGTGTAGCAACTGAAACAAAAGTCTATACTGCTCTAGAGTAACAACTACAGTAAGTCAGTCTGTTTGGATAGTCCTTATGTTCTTCTTATTACCTCCTCCGGGTACGCGAAGGAAAAACCCTCGAGTTCTGTGAGACATACACCCGACGTCTGTTATTCAATTTCTAATGTGGTAACCAGGGATGCTACAGAACGAGAAAACCACCTGCGGGCGACACGCAGCCAGGAGAAACCTTTCGCAGGGGTAAAGGATTGCAATCAGTACTACTGCAGTAGTAAAGGTCCCTGCAGAGGGTACCTTGACCTCCCTAACTCCGAGTGACTGGAGGTCCGAGGGCATATCGGCTCCTCTAAAGAACAAGTCGTAGTAACGACACGTCACTCGGGGATGTACCATTCACCCTCTCCCTGGGTGACCAAATTGTGAATGGGGCGCGGCAGGTTTATCTTATTTAGGCTCAACTTTAAGTCATACCTCCTCTCGAGGTAGTCGTGCCTCGTGGTCCCCGCTGGGTACGCAAACGAGGACTTGGCCTGCCCATTCACGTGCTCAGCCTCACACGGCCACCACGAGCACACCGCCTGTGAAGACGATATTATACCATTTTATTTTATGCCTAGGGTGACACGAACATGTGAGCACATTCTCACGAACCCGGGCCATTGCCCGTAGACTCCAACCGAGTCTCAAAACCTCAACAGGTTTAAGGTGTCGAACCCTACAGTGTTTTCAGTTCTTTTCAAGTGCGTGACATGTCGAGTCTAAAGCACCCTCTGGTGCAGCGCATAACCATCGATATACGAAAGGGGAACCAACCAAATGTAAACTCGACAATCAAAATCCCGTGACATACTTGGCGAGATGTGCCAACGTGTACGTGCGAAACACGAAAACCCACAAAATTATAATCTCGCACAAGTATCGTGCCGTGAGCAACGATACGCCAACAAATTAGTACAGTGTCGCAACTACAAATTCTGAGCGGCACAAAGCTCAAAATACATATACGATGCTCACTGTATGAGCGAGGAGCGACCAGGGCTTGAAATACGTATTTCCCAATATGCGTATTTCAACCCTCACACTGCGGCAAAACTCGCATGGCGAGGCCATCGACGCAGGATCATCGCAGAGTCGACACCCAAGTGAGTCGAGAGCGAGATCAACATAGTCCCATCCGGATGGAAAATCACATCGCCGCTACCAGAGTATAGTCGCACTCTGCCCGCGAAATCGCGGCACAACGCGCCAATCGCTGCAAGCGTCTGACGAAAACAAGCGAAATACACGCAAACGTGTACTGTGACATAAGTCACGACACAAACATCTTGCTGCCAGGGTGGTCAGCGGGGTATAAGCACTCTAATCCGCGGTTGCAACGACATTGTTGCTTAAAACAAACATTGTCGCTAACCGGGCCAAACCCGCTTGGCGACGAGAGGGACAATTGCCGCCCCCCCCCCCCATGGACATCCGTGGAAACTCAATGGGCATCATAATGACCCATCTGAGTCTGCTAATGGTGCAGACCACGAGCTGGGGGTCCCGCTCGTGACTGCCCAACGATGCCAAGGCTAATGGGTGCCTTAGCGCCCGGTGCCAAGCTTGGCGCCAAAGAAAACCAAGGCACGGCCCTTGTGGGACCCGCAGCCTACGGCCACCTGGTCCCATAGCCACCATGGTCTGCACACTACGTGCAGACCATGCGCTGCTAGGCTGCAGCACGGGCCACCACGATGCCGAGCACGCCCGGGTGCACCCGCACCCGGCTAGCCGCCAAGGGAGCACCTTAGCGACTCGGCGACACCAGGCCCAAAAGGGACCAGACCCAGACCTCCTAGCAGATCTGATCCAACGAGGATCAGACCCACTAGGGTCACTAGGGAGCCCCTGGTCTGCACCCTAATGGGTTCAGTCCAATGGGCAGGGCTTAGCCGACGCCCACATGTGGTGCGGCTAGCCCAAAAGCCAAGGGGCTTGGCCCAGACCCTGCGGGTCTAGGCCCAGCTGGGCTAAGGCGGGCTGGGGCACACAAAAGTGTGCCCAGCCATAGTCCCTGTTCTGTCCCTAGGGTGGGCTCAGACCAGGGCGCCGGCTAGGCTCACACCCGCACCAAGGGTGCGCCCAGCGCCCGCATCAAGGGACGCCGCCCAAGGGGTCACGGTCTAGACCCAGTGGGTCCAGACCAGGCTAGGTCAGAAGGCCTCAAACTGGGGGTCTGAACCCCTTGGTCTGACCCACATATGGGTCCAGACCAGGCCATGCTAGGGCCCGACGCACCACCAAGGTGGGTGCATCCCAAACAAGCCTGGACTGACCAGTCAACGGTCAGTCCGGGGCTTGGCTGCAGCAACCACGGGGCCATGGGGCCCAACAAAACCCCACCAGGGTCTGAGCTGGCTGCGAAGGAGTCCAGCCCAGCCACCCAACGAAGAGAAGCCCCCTCAAGGGGGCGTTACAAAAAAAATTTGCAACTATATACTTATGTATATATATTTATATGCTTCAAAAATTGCAGCTGAAAGGATGCCGTTTTCCGGCAGTGTACAGGCTGCTCCGGCCAAAGTGCCAAAAATGAAAGTCGTAGAGGGTTTCGTCATCTTTCTACAGCATTCAAAAACTCTGAAAATGGACATACGGTTCAGGAGATAACGCCGGAAAACCAGGCGTCACTCAAGACGTTTCTGGGTTGCTGACGGGAAAAATGTGTCAGACCAAGATGCTGATTTTTGTCAGCTCTGAAAGCCGAATCAGCAGAAACGAAAAACTAAAAAATTGTGGAGCTATGTCTGAGATTTCCGAAATGTCCAAGAACTCTCTGTTTCGACATGTATCCAGGGAGATACACTCGTTTTACCGGAGGGTACTCTGAGAACTCAGAAAAACGAGGAAAGAAATAACGTTTTTTTTTTTCTTTTTTTTTTTGATGGGATCAAACAAGAATGGGGAAACCAGAGGTTTCCCCATCACCTTGTGGGTTTAACCCACCCATGAACCCACTGCACCATGTGTGCAACGGAGTGTGTTGGGCCCAAGGCCCAAACCGAACAACATAAGCAATACATGAATGAAAAAAAAATGAAAAGCATAGGGGGGGGGGGGTGAGGCTCACCTTGTGCTGGGGTTGGCCCAGCTGAAGCAGCTGCTGGAGAGTGAAGAAGGGAGAGAGGAGAAGGGAGAGAGGAGAAGGGAGAGAGTGTCGACCCTCTCTCTTCCCTTTCTTTCCTCTTAAAAGAGAGTTGAGGGAGATGAGGGGTGAGGAGTAAAGGAGGGGAGATGGAGGATCCTCCTCAATCCCCTCCCTAATTCTAGCAAAGAGGGTCAAAGGGGGTCAAGGGCTGGCCCCCAACCACCCCCAACCACTCCCCTTGATTCAAGGGGAGTGGTTGGCTTTGACTTTTCAAAGCCAACCCCCAAAAGAAGAATCCGATTTTTCCAAGTTTCTTTTATACATATTATATTTATTTTTTTTGAAAATCATCAAATGGGAGGGGTTAGGGGCTATCTCCAGCCCAAAAAGTCGTGGACCTATGTCCACCTACTTTTTGAAATCCCAAAACAAGGCCTCAAGTTTTGTTTTTTTACAAACTTTTCAAAATTGCCTTATGAAAGGAGTTTTTTTGTAATTTTATTTTCATAACTCCTCAAAATGGCATGGGCTGAGGTGGAGCCCATGCCAACCACTTCTAAAAATGCCTAAAACAATCCTCCATACAAAATATTTTGAAAACCCACTTTTATGTTTTACAATATACTTTTAGATTTTACGAAAATTGCAATTCGCTTTATGAAAAACCCAATTCACTTCATTATTTAAATGAACATGATTAAATTAATTTAAAAACCAAAATTTTAAATTACATCTCATGAATTAAAGTTTAAATTATAATAAAGTATGTTTAATTTCCCAATTTCAATGAAATTGGGCCTCGGTATAACTCAAAATTACCGATATACCCTTTTTCAGCAATTTCAAAGAAATAACGAGAAATTTTTCTCGTTTAGGTTCCAAATTCAAAACGAACCCAAACGAATATAATATAAATCGACTCTACAAGTATTGAGATTTGACTCACCGCGATTTGCCCTGAATCGCCTCGTAGAGCGAGTCTACGCGATTCAGAACCTCAAAAGGCAATAATTTGCCAGATTCATGAGCAATGCTCGTGCCGAACAAGGAATTTTCCAACAATGAAAATATATTCCAACTAAAATCCTCTAGAAAAACAGTGGGGCTTACACCTGCAAACTGAGCCCTTGGGCTCTGGTTCATGTTGGGGATGATGGCATGGTTTGGTCCAGTGGACCAGACCTCCTGGCC
The DNA here is from genome assembly GCF_984573655.1 of Nuphar pumila. Lineage (NCBI taxonomy): Eukaryota > Viridiplantae > Streptophyta > Magnoliopsida > Nymphaeales > Nymphaeaceae > Nuphar > Nuphar pumila. Next base: position 100,838,715 of record NC_143249.1, read on the forward strand.
AACCCGGTTTGCGCCGTGGCTGGGTTGGGCGCCCTGCAGATGGTCCGTGTGCCCAGCGCATGCCTTCACACATATTTTGTTTTATGAACCAAGAGGTTTCAGTTGCAGGTAGGTCTGAACCCAAGGTTCAGACCTGTGTGTGCGTGCTTTGGCAGCAAGGTTGGCACTCAGTGCCAGCCTTGGCCTTTCTTAGGGTGAGCCGAGTGCTAGCCGCAAGGGCTGGGCACCTGGGCTATGGTTGTCGACCCTTTTTTGGTCCATGTCTGAACCGAGTGGTTCGGATCTGTTCGTGGTTATGGACAGCAGGGTCCTGTGGACCAGTCCCTTCATCGTGTCCAGCTCCCTCGATGCCCCGAAATTTCTTTTAGCCTGCCAAGCCGTTTTACCTCTTGACTGGAGTTGCGTGCGCACCACTTGGGTGCTGTGCACCCTTGGCAACCTATTAACTCGTGGTGGGTGCAGGTCTTAACCGTGGTCCAGACCTGAACCCATTGGCAGCCCAGCTCGCACCTAGTGCTAGCCGCAACTCCACTTAGTTGGAGACGCGTGCCAACCCATTTGTGCTGGACATATCCCCCGGGATTTCTTGTTCGGTTGAACCACCTTTGGCTCGGGTCTGAACTGAAAGGGTTCAGACCCTACCTTGTCTTAGCTGCTGTCTGGTCCTAAGGACCAGATGCCTTGACCCACCTTGGCACCCCCTCTCTCTAGGTTAGTCGTTTAACTCTTGTTAGGGGCTGGAGCCAGCCCAACCAAACCCTTTAGTCGGTATGTTCCGATCCATGAGTCGGACCAGACCTGGTTGGTGGACATGACAGTCTGGTCCGTGGGACCAGACCACCATGTTAGCTGGAGTTTTTGGGCAGCACGTGTGCGGAATCCTCATGTTGGCACACTTGCAGCCCCGATATTGCCACTTATGTGGCTGTCAACCTTCTTCCCTGTTTAAACAAGAACAAGCCTACTTTAGGTTGGTCCTATTAGGGTCTAGCTAACCTTAGTAGTGCCCCGCACCATCCTCGCACCCCGGTTAAGTTTTGGCATGAGTGCATGCCTTGGGTTGCTTTGTTTTCGACATATATATATATATATATATATATATATATATATATATATATATATATATATATATATATATTTATGTATCTAGTTATGAATGTGTACACGTATATGTGAATATACGTATATGACTATGGAACCTCGAATATGTTGTAAACATGGATATGCATGTAAATATGTACACACACACACACATATATATATATATATATATATATATATATATATATATATATATATATATATATATATTAAAAGCACATGATAATCATTTCGGTGTAACCGAATGAACTTGCGACACTCCAGTGTCCTGTCCAAGTAATTTCTTTAAATGACTCCACACTCCGAACAAAGTTCGAGTTACCCAGTGTTGTCTTACATTCGTTTTGGCAAACGGTCTGTTTTGGGTCCGCGGGTGCGGCACCCCGAGCTGTGGCAATGCCAATGTAATCCCCATCAGACGGGAATATCCCAGGTCTTCACCATAAACTTGTAAGTGTGTTGAACCACGTGTGTAAGATTTTTATCGCAATTGCATCTTCTCTGCAAGAACAACACGGACATATTGCATCTTCTCTGTACGTATGAGAATGTTGTTAAATGCAATCTTAACACTGAAATATGTCAGTTAGTGCTTTTTAATTATCGCATATTATGCAAATGCCTCTGTTGTTTATACTTGTGCAAAAGATAGAAACATGTGATACTCCTTCACTTTGCACTTAGCACATCCTGACACTGTTACTGAGTAGTGCGTTCCCTGAGAAGGTACATTGCTTGAGGCATTGGTAAGCGCATTAGGTGCACTTACCTTATGAAATGAAAAGATAGGAAATTGAACACCATAGGGTATGAATATTGAAATGACTTGTGGTGGGCTCAGTGGAGTCCTCGGGCAGTGGCCCTTGTGTTGTGTAAGGACTCATGTGTGACATACCCTAAACAGAACATAAATAATATGGTGTTGTGACTGCTTTCACAAGCGGTGTGCTTCGTTGGCCGCGTGAGGCTGAGCACGTGAATAGGCAGGCTAAGTCCTCATTTTGCGTACCCTGCGGGGACCACGAGGCAAATTTCTCGTAGTGAGGTATGATTGAAACATGAGCCTTAAGAAAGATAAACCTGCTTCGCCCCATTCACAAAATGGTTCACCTTGGGAGAGGGTGGATGGTACAACCCTGAGTAACTTGTCGTTACTACGACAAGTGTTTTGACAGGAGCTGTAGCGCCCTTTGGCCTCCGGTCACTCAGAGTCAGGGAGGTCGAGGTGCCTTTCTAGGACCTCACTACTGCAGTAGTATGGATTGCAATCCTTGCCTATGTGAGTATTTTCTCCTAGTCGTGTGCTGCTCGCATGAGGTCGACTCGGTCTGTAGCTTCCCCGGTTACCACATTAGAATTTAAATAACAGACGCCGGGTGCATGTCTCACAGAATGCCAGGTTTCCTTCGCGTATCCGAAGGAGTAATCAGAAGAACTTAAAGACTAACCAATCAGCTGACTTACTGTAGTTGCTATCTTACTTGGGATGTGGACTTCACTCTAGTTGCTTTACTTGCTTCAGTTGTTACTTGGTAACTTTGTTGTTCAGCTCTTGTCGTAGTTATTACTACTTTGAGCACTTGCTTTACAGTTATTGTTGCTTCTTTAGTTACTTGCTGCTTAGTTCACTTTACGGTTCAGTTAGTTGCTTTAGCTACTTGTTGTACCTGTTACTACGGCTTGTTGACTAGTACTTGTCACTTTGCACTAACCTGACACAGGCACTTACACTTGTTAGCTTTTCCTGTTTTTCCTGTGTACATGATATATATACCTGCTTGTGGTTGTTTCTTCACCACCTCGCAAGACGACTGACCCCGTTTTATGAGGATATAGGTGACGAACAGGTATAGTGCTGATGCGGTGATACACGGTGGAGGCTCTGAGGACCCACACACACTTGACCTGCAGTTCCTGTACCTGGTGGTTTTCTTTTGGGTTTTGGTTGTTGTTGGGATATATTTCCTGTTTTGTACCTTTAGTACTTATATTTGTAAACTCTTAAAATTGTTGGGGTGTTTCCCCTTTTTACTTTACAGCTACACTTTTTGTACACACAGTTGGTTACACTGTTTCCACTTGTTGCACTTATCTGTGGTGGCCGCCCTGACTTGCGGCTTTGTTGTTTTTCCCACACTTGCTTTCCGCTGGTTTTCTACTTAAACCCTTTCAAAAAAAAAAAATCACTGAAAATTCCAAGTTTTTCCAAGGTCGAGGTTTGGGGCACCACAATGTTTGGTATCAGAGCAGAGTTTAAGTGTGTGGTCAGAGCTTCATCGTGCATCATCCATCGCACTGTAAGTATAAGTTAAGCTTCTTTATTTTCTTTATTTTCTGCTTTTAGATAGTCTGTGTTTGTGGTTCTGTGTATGTGATAGATGTCGACAAACCCTACCTACGACAAGATTTTGGAGGCTCTCCAAAACCTGACTCGAGGCGAAAAGGCCCTGAGTGGAGTTGTGCGACATTTGGCACGTAATGTGCATATGTTGGCACCTCCATGTGCCAGGTGTTTGGAAGATCATGTGGGGCAGATCTATCCCCGTGATTTGGCTAAGTGCTCCTACTGTAGTCTTCGTGGGCATGTCGAAGAGGAATGCCAGACGAAGCAGAGGGATGAGCTCTGGAAGAGCAATACGGAAGACATCGAGGATGTTTCTTCGGTCTCTGGACCATTGGTGGTGGAAGTGGATAGCCAGGACGGAGAAAGGCGTGGAGCGATCGATTCTCCTCAATATTCTTCCGAGTTCTACCCCTATGTTGTTTCTTCGGAATACGTGCCGCCAATTCTGATGTCATATATAATTCGATAGTAGTGTGCATTTAATCATAGGCATGCATAAATAATCTTTTTTCAATGTCATGCACATTAGGCACTTAGGACCTACATATACACAACATCATATGTCACACCTGTATGCTAATTTAATATTTGCAAACATAGATTCATATCAGACATTCATTCTATGCATTGATTAACCGATTCGGGACCCGTTTAGGCCAATATTTGTTCTGTTGTTTCAATAGTCACTGCTCTATGCACAAACTAAGAAAAGAGCTCAAACTTCTGCAGAATGTGAAAATTTTTTACAACTTTCTAACATCATAAATCATTCATAAAAACTGCTCCGAACCAGAAAGATAAGAACGATTTACCGAACCATGGTTGGATCTTACACACATGGACGAGAATAACATAACTCATATGAAACTACTAACATATGTAAATTATTTTCTTTTTGCAGACGTCAGAACCGTTTATGATCTAAATCGATATTGACATGAAATTTGTATTGCATATTTTTTTTCTTATGGTCGAACCACTGTTGCATTGCGGCAAGTACGGAGCAGTCCTACACTTGCTGCAATCCGACTAGAGTGAACCAGCAAGATCGCACCTTGCTAGCCACTTGGGTTGGCTGGCAGGCTGGGGTCCGACTGACCCTAATCTGCTGCACTTTAGCAGGTGCGAATGAGCCTTCACCCTGACCATCACAACAACTATGGGTGTTGTGATGGTTAGGACCAGTGTGGTCCACAACACATAGAGGCAGTCAGTTGGGCATTGGGAAAACCCCAACCAGTTTGCATTTATATACTTATATATACCCATCTACAAATATAGTATACATATTTGTTCTTTTTTTTCATAAGTTGGGGTTAGACATAACCCCGATTTGATTTATTCAAAGTCATCAATCGTTTTGAAACAACAACTCACATAGATTTTTCTATAAAACTATTTTTATTTTTTTCTCAAACATAAAAAACTTGGAAGTGTTCTTCATAATTATATCTTTCACAACATCACTACATGACAAGAACAAATCAAATATGCATAAGGATTAAGATTTTCAAGATATGTAGGTCATTCCAAAAATGTTTTTCCCTAAAATTATCTTTGAAATACCTTCCTTTTTAATCTCACATCTTAGTCATGACTTGAATCCATGGTTGATTTCATACATCCTGTTGATTTCATACATCCTTACATATTTCAGATCCACTTGTCATTAGCACGAAATCAAGATAATAACAGTCACACATAATATAGACAAGCAAGTAAATCTTCAATAACCAAAAACATTTTTCTCAAAAACCTTTTTGGAGTTACCATACTATATGATTTTTTATTTATTTTTTCTACTAAGATCTGAACTAACCCAACCCACTAAGGTCTGGTCAAGTTTTCTCCTAAGTGTGATCAAAAGTGATCCACAAGTGGATCAGTTTTTAATCCCTCGCACGACCGATTTTGATCAATCGGCCATGCTTAAAATACCTGACTATGCTCAATAGTGCACCAACAAATCACAATTTATATTTTTCTTTTTAACAATGCAATGACCATATATATATATATATTAGTACACACGTATGTACAACGTATATGCTCAGTTTCACATCGAACCATACTTATGCTCGATCCATACTTGGATCGATCCATGAAATCAGTAATCAGTTTTAGAGGCTGATCTAATGCTCAATAGGTCTGAACCGGCATCGACCGTCACATGGGAAATGATTAATGTATGGGTTCAACCCTTTTCAGCCTCAGAATATGCTCGTGCGTACGAGTCCCAATCTACAAGTATTGGATAACTAGGGGTTTTTCAAGTGACCCTTCAGTGGCATCAGTTGGTAGCATGGCGTTCTTTATGACCACGGTTGAACACTCATGAGTGTTGTTAGAGGAGTGTGTTACAGGATCCCCATCTGATGACAATCCACCCCCTACAAGATATGTTCATGAGCTTGTTCCTGTTGCGGCTATGTTTGGTGGAAATCTTGCCACTTCTCGATCTTGGGCCCATGTGGTAGGCTATATTTTGCCTAATCAAATCCTTCTGAAACCCTCGATGGTTGATGGGAAGTGTACTATTCTTCTTCCTCAATTATTTTGTAATGAGAAGCAAAAGTCTTTTGGGCATTGTCTGGTTTATAAGTGGAACACCAGGGCAATGGAATGAGTTTTTTATGTTTGTGAGCTTTGTATGCGATGGATGCTCCTTGTTGACCCGATCTTTTCTATGCTTCTAGATAGTGAGTTTCTGGTGCAATTTTCATCACAAGCTGATTTGGCATTGATTCTGAGAAGAACTTGGGTGTTGATTACAATCTACTTATGAAAACTTGGGACATGTGTGGCATGCCAAAAATTTAGGGATCCAGATCTATCCTGGTATGAATTAGAGTGCATGGTCTTTTGTTGCCTTATTGATGCAATGATGTCTTCAGCTTGAAAGCAGGTTGATTGGATGACAAGTTGGTTGTTGTTGATGATAGGACCTCTGCCCAAGTTTGCTTGCATTTTGTTAGGATCCTCGTAGAAGTTAAATCTAACTCTGAGATCTCATATTTGATTCCCATTGTGTAACGTCCACGATATTTTTAAGGTAATAAAATGCAAAGTGTTTTAGTGTATGAGATTTCTTGTGTGATTTAGAGAATTTCTCATTTCTGTACCTATATGGATATACAAAGTCTGAAAAATCGCGTAAGTAAAATATAAATAGCGATTGAGGAAAATCCGTAATGAATTAACTTCTAAAATTCTAAGGGTAAATTCATAATGTATATATTTAGTTTCTCCTAGAATTTGAGACCCAAACAAGGAAAAAACCTTGTCAGTGCATGTGAATTACTGTAAAATGCATATCGATAATATATGAGTCATAACGCAAGTAAATTTTGTGAGAGATGATATTTTTCTTGGGAAAGGCTTGAGAATTTGATTGTAATGAGGAATTTAGAATAAAAATATATGGTGATATTTTTATTATTATCATTAATGATAAATAAAAATTTAATCATGAAGCATTATCTCGTTTTGAGTTAGGGGCGACTTGGGGTGGGTTGACCAAGCCCACGGTCGACCATCCTTGGCAAGTGTGGACGTCTTTAGCCACGAAGACCAGCTGATCAAAGTTGACCAGCTGGGGTAATGGCATTTTTGTAAGATCTAGAAGACGTTTTTAAAGGGAGGGCCACGATTAGCCCTACCCATAGTAGGCGACTTCATGATGATGCAAGGAGCATTATCATGAAGGTAGGGCGCCCCTCCAAGCAATCAGCATTGGGCTGCGCCCCATGGGGTTTATGAAATCCCTATAGCTCTTTCCAAGGAAGAGCCATAATGAGGGTGGTTGAGCCTCATTGGGTGCATGGGGCGGCAACCCCATGGCACCCTTGCAAAAACCATTTTTTAAAAAAAAAAAGGGTGGAGTTGGGCGGTTTGGAGAGGGGCGTGTTTGACACCAGCTACTCATCTCTCCCAACTTTAATCCTAGCCGTTGGTGCTTTAGTATTAGCATATAAAAGCTTTTAGTCAAAGAAAGAGAAAGCATTTCCTTGAGTTGGAGAGTTTTGGAACTCTCTCTCTCTTTCTCATCTCTCTCTCTCCCTTAGCCGTGTGGGGTGTGACCTCCACCATTTTCGTGGAGCCCTTGCAACAAAATCCACCGTAGCTTCTCCTCCATCCTCTTCGGATAATCAAGGTAAAGCCAACAACCTCATATTTCTGTTTCTTTTGAAAAATGTAGAGGGTTTCAACATGAATTCAAGAGGGCCGAACGCATCCATGTATGCATGGCTCTTGATGGATTAGGTGGTTATTTGATGTTGGTGTGGAACATGAGCATTTTTCCATTCCGTTCCATGGATGAAGGACTCTAAGCCACCAAATTCCTACATGGATTCCATTGTTTTTCTCTTAATAGGCTCCATTGGAATGTAAATATGATAGTATGTTTTTCTCAAGTGTATGCATGTAATCCTCAAAGGCGTATTTTCTTCTCTTTCGTGTTTGTTTGTTTTTGCATTCGTAAGCAACCCAATTTGCGGGTGCATGCGATGCCCTCAGCCCCTTTCAAGATCATGGGGATGGCTGAGGTACATTTTGAGCTTTCGGGTGAGTCTGGACTGGGCACATTCGTAGCCTAGTCCAGACGTTGCAACCCTTCTTCTTTTCCATTTTCATTTCCCCCACCTTCAACGTTTCTTTTCTTCCTGTTAATGGTCTTTGCATTTTGCAGGGTATTCAGTTGGTCTGTCCTCTGCTGGGACAGACCTGACCAGGTGCACCCTGGTCAGAGCCCGGCTCGGCCAGGTGCACCCAGCCCTAGGCATTCTCTCTTGGCGCGCGTATGGACACTGGGTGTAACTAGCATTCGGTTAGCCCTGTCACCTTGGGGCGTTGGGTTCAGACCCTGTCCCAAGGGGTTAGGTCTGGTCTGAACCCCTGGGTTCGGACCAGGGCCACGTCATAGCCAGGGTCTCGTTTAGATGCCCCTAGTTATGTTGGTGTGCGGCAAGCCACCGGGTACCCAAGGTACCTGGGTAGCCTAGCCGGTTTGGGAGCCAGGACGGGGCTCCCATCTTTTGACACAGCTGATATGAGCCCATGGGTTCAAACCAGCAAGTCTGTTAGACCATGTGGTCTGGTCCAAAGGACCAGACCCGTGACCAACCCCCCCTTTTTTGTTTCCTTTTCTTTCTTTGGCGCCATGGTGCCTTCCAGGTGCTAGACGCACCCTGAGTAGCCCCATTTTGGACTTCTGCCCTATGCCAGCACCCCTGATCTGAACCTGGGGTTCATACCAGCGCTTGTCATGCCTGCATGGTCTAATCCAGAGGACCAAATCCATGCACTTTCCCCTGACTGTTGGCCCCTGTGCGGTAAGGTGCTGCCAGGTGTGAGCCGTTGTGTCGCCCCAAACCCCGACTTTGGGAAAACTTAGAATTTTCTGTGAATTTTTTTTTTGAAAAGGTTTAACCAGAGAACAGCAGGAAACACATTGTACGTAAAACCACAAAGCCACAAATCTGGGCAGCCACCACAGGTGAGTGCATCAAGAGACAACAGTAAGGAAACAACTTTTATTAAATACATTTTTTTGCAAGATGTACAATTCATTTCCCTTAAAACGAAACCAACAACTGCCAAGATCCAACAAGTGCCAGAAGTGTGGGCTCAGGTCCGCTGCAACACATCGAGCTCCATCGCACGCCTAAGCAACACCTGTATCCTCATAAAACAGGGTCAGTACTCTTTCGAGCTGGTGAGAAATCAACCAAACAATCCATATGCACAATTCATTATTTTTATATAGAGGTATGCATCACAGAACATAATTAAACACATTTCATAACATTTGTAACTGAAAGGTAAGTACTCAAAGCAGTAACAGGCTGTAACAAGTGCTGAGAACAGGCAAGTAAATAAAATAACAGTAAATCAAGCGACTAAAGCAGCAAATTGAACTGTAACTTGCTACTAAGTAGCAAGTAACTATAGTGACAACTGAAGTAAATGTAAGCAGGCACTCAAAGCAGTAACAGACTGTAACAAGTACTGAACAACAAAGTAGCCAAAGTAACAACGAAACAAGAAAGGCAACTGGGGTAACAGCTAAACAAGTACAGTAACTGAAGCACAGACTACAAAACAAGTAAAGTAGGAACTACAGTAAGTCAGCTGATTGATTAGTCTTTAAGTTCTTCTTATTACTCCTTCTGGTACGCGAAGGAACCTCGCATTCTGTGAGACATACACCCAATGTTTGTTATTCAAGTTCTAGTGTGGTAACCGGAGAAGCTACAGACCGAGTCAACCTCATGCGAGCAGCACACCGCTGGGAGAAAACACTCTCATAGGCAAGGATTGCAATCCATACTACTGCAGTAGTGAGGTCCTAAAAAGGTAACCTCGACCTCCCTGACTCTGAGTGACTGGAGGCCAAAGGATGCTACAGCTCCTGTCAAAACACGTGTCATAGTAACGACAAGTCACTCAGGGTTGTACCATCCACCCTCTCCCAAGGTGAACCATTTTGTGAATGGGGCGAAGCAGGTTTATCTTTCTTAGGATCATGTTCAATCATACCTCTCAATAAGGAATTTTCCTTGTGGGGTACGCAAAACGAGGACTTGGCCTGCCCATTCACGTGCTCAGCCTCACGCGGCCAACAGAGCACACTGCTCATGAAAGCAGTCACACCACCATATTATTTATTTCTGTTTCAGGGATATCACAAGCAGTCTATTCATTGCCCGAGGACTCTAATTGAGCCCACAACAAGTCATTTACATTTATACCCTATGGTATTATATTTTCAGTCTTTCCATTCTCAAAGTAAGTGCACCTAGTGCACTTACCAATGCCTCAACAATGTACCTCCTCAAGGTACGCACTACTCATTGTCAGTGTCAGGATGTGCCACGTGCAAAGTGTAAAAGTATCATATGTTTACTAGCTATTGCACAAGTATAAACAATAGAGGCATTGCATCAATTTATTTCTGAGAGACAATTAAGTATGCAAGCAAATGTGCAGTTTCATGCATATGACATTTCATCAATTTTCCATTTATTTAAGCAATTGTCTCTAAATCATTAACAATGGCACTTTGCATATTCACAAGCAAGGCGAAACAGTAACGAGGGCGTATTAAATAATCAAGTGTGAGCATGCATCATAATTCAATGCAATAGTATGAACTAAGCGAGTAAATCACAAGTGCGAGTAGTCATGCATGTGCAGTATACGACAAGTACACGAACAAGCTAATTTAACATTGCAGAGCAACGTGCCTCACGATGAGACAGTTAGAAACATTTGGCCACGCTAAGTCAGCTCTCGAACAAATCAAGAGGTGAGCAAGAGCATACATACTTGTATTTCTAACTTAAGCGAGCTCGTCTCGCAAAGGGGGGTCTACAACCCGAAATAACTCACCAAGGAGATCTACGACATGGGTACACAAGGTATTGTCGTACTAACCCTTACTCCGTCAGGAGTACGTGATGACTCTTAAGTTTCGTGAATCCCATAACTATACAACGAGGGACATGCACATCGGAAAGTGTACAAATGCCAAGTGTCATGAACACTTAGGTGGAGACAAAGTGTTCGAATCATCGAACCAATGCATTCGGGTAATTTAATCTCGTGTAAGTCAATAAGCACACAGTTTTTCCTTGGTTTACATTGAATCGCATTTACACTAGTGTTAATATGCCTTACAATTGGCGAACCACACATAGCGAAGAGTGCTAACTCCAATGCATTGAGCATGTCATTGCACGCATGGCAAATACATATTTAGCTATTTATTTTCGCTGTCATGGCGGCGACAAAGACAATTGTTTGCGAAAAGGTAAAGTGGCAACAATGTCGTGCAATTGGGAAGTGTGGCTAGTCAAACTAGATATCTCATGCAAAGGACTGCGAAACCACAAGGGCAGGGCCCGAACGCTTGCTGCCCCAAAACCGCAACAGCATCAACCTAATCTGGTTGTAACTAAGGCCAAGCTTTGGCCCAAAACCCGCAGCACCACCCAACTAGAATGCAGCCAAAGTGCTACAGCCGCACAACTTGGGAACGAAGCCTCCAAAACACCATAAAGGTGCTGCTGCCATGCAAGTCCACGTGGCCGTTGGTCTGGACAAGGGTACAGACCTAGGTAGCTGGATCATTGGGACCCGTGTTGTAGGCACTAATGCAGCCCCTTAGGCTACAGTCCGGAGCTCTCCGTCGGAGTGGAAAGAGCGACAAAAGGGAGGAAAATCCAACAGTTGTGTTGGAACAGTTCCCAAAAAAAAGGGTCGGCAAACTTACCAGCCACAGGGTGTAAAAGGCACCATGCGCACACAAGCAGGCCCGGTTTGGGTTGTGCTGCCGAACTGCGGCAGCACCCACGACGAGGTGACAACAACCCATTTGCTGCAGGGATCCAACTGAAGAAGAAGATGGACAGCAAGTTGTACTGCCCCGCTACCCGCATACTGCTGGGACCGAACCCCCTGGACCAAGTGGGTTTGGCCCAGGGAAAAACCACCAATGATAGACACGGCAACAAGAAGAGGTCCAGGTCTGGACCGAATCGGTTCAGACCCATGCTAGACCGGATCAACTGCATACAGGGGTCTGGACTGGGCTCGGCCCGCGACAAAAGGAGAGAGGTGCAGGCCTACTGCCGGCACCCGGCTGCAGCCCAACAACTGCACAAGGTTGCAGCAGGCCTGAACGGGAAGCGAGAAGGGCTGACGCCCATCCAACCAAAATATGGGACAAACCTTTGACAGGTCAGGGAGTTGCATAAGCCCCACAAGATCGTAATCTCAAACATGAGTCTCGAGAATACATTCAAATATCACGAACACGAGCATGTGAGTATTTTCATTTGTGCAACAACCCGTGTGCTAGGGTGAGTGGCAGTGCACGTACTTTTTCATGACTCTACGCTACGTAACACATTATGATATGTTTAAATAAATTGTGAAGTGCCAGGGTGCCCGTAACGCGTGACAAAGGAAACACTACAATTGTATTATTTCATCTTACAAGCGCCATTAATCCCTTGATTCTGCAAAGACCCTTATTTCACTTAAAAACATTCGATAGGGTGTCATACGCAAGCGTTAAGTTGCCATACATACTTGCGAACCTCAAAACGCGTAGAATGCTACTTTCAATGCATTTAGATATATATATATATATAACAAGCACGACTAGGTAACTACATTCATTTAGTGTTTTACGCCATAGGTTTCACAAAAACCTTATCTCCGTAAAAAGGCATTTGATAGGGCGTCAACTGTAAATCTTATGCATTCTAAGCAAAAACGTACACATGCATGCATTTACATACCCGTATTGATATTATTGCATTGATTTCGCAATCATAAACATATTTTCTTTTGTAATTTTGCATTGGACAATGCGCACCCATCGCGCAAAGCGTAACTAGTCAAAGCTCGTAATGTAATCGTTGGGACATTGGATCCCACGTCATAAGCATGCAGGAACAATACATATTTAACTTATTCCTTCGTTCCTTCCTTATGCAAAAACCCTTATTTTTACCCAAATGCATTAGATAGGGTGTCGTTAGCACACAATTTTACGTTCTATGCCAAAGAGAACTCATGTATGAAGATGTGTATACATGATACCCGTGCCAAGGGTATTCATTTATGCGTACAAGTACATATATAAATATATATATTTGTATATACATTTACTTTGGAATAGCACATATATACATGACGTGACATGCCAAAACATTGGAGTTATGGTGCCCGTGTCGGAAGCGTATACGCAGCCTCATGGGCTGCAGCCCGGAGGCTCGCTAAATCGGTCCGTAAGGTGTGGCAAAATGGGAAAGGATTCCGCAGCTGACTGGAGTCTATCCAAAACCGACTTACAACGAGGTTGACACTCGGTGCCACGGGGCAAACACGCCCACAAAGCAGACCCTAAAAAGGGTGGCCCTGCTGCACCAACAGGAGGCAGTGACCAAGGCGACGAGACAACGTCTATGATGCTGTTGGGACCGAGCCACCTGGGCCAACTGGATTTGGTCTAGGGGAAAACCATGAGAGGTGGTCACGGCAAATAGGAGAGGTTCAGGTCTGGACCGAACTGGTCCAGACCCAAGCTGGACCGGTTCCAACGGCATGCAGTGGTCTGGACTGAGCGTCCAGACCGCACGTTGTTCAGCCATGACAGCCAATCCAGATTTGGACTATGTGGTCCAGACCATGGAGGGCGTGCTCCCTAACGAGCACGGTCTGGACTGTGTGTCCAGACCCAAGCTGGACTCAGCCAGCAACACAGGGAAAGGGGTGCAGGCCCAGCTGCCTGCACCCAGCTGCAGCCTAACTGCTGCACGGCTGCAGCAAGGTCCAAAACCAAACCCGAAAGCAAAAGGGCGTGCGGGGCATGATGCCCAACCAGACGAGTTTAGGCCTTTGACAGGTTTGGACCCTATGCGGTCCAGACCATGTCAGGCCAAGGGCATACCGATCCAACCCTCACCCGGTTGTGGGTGTGGCCTGGGTCCATGCTGGACCAAAGGGAAAAAGGAGAAAAATGCCCCAGCTGGGACGTTCCGGGGGTCAAAGTGCTGCTGGACATGTCCAGCAGCCTGGACCATTTCAGCTGAATCGAACCGAAAGGGTCCCCAACGACAAAAGCCAAGCGAAACATAAACCATTAAATCAAAAGGAGAAGTGGAGCAAATGGTGCGTAAAATTTGAAATGGAAAACAAGGCAAAACGGTTACTAGAATGGCCTCGGGGCGTGACTACGACATTGCGCCTTAAGAAAGAATGCATGCATACTCAAAGAAATCAACAATGGAAACCGAGATGTTCTCAAGCCAACCATGACCATAGTATGACGAAGATACAAGTGCATAAAGGTATGCTTGAACGAAAAACCATTTTCTCAATGCATGCAGCCTATTTGCTAACTACTTGAATCAGAGAAGTAGAAACTAAAGAGCTCAACCGAAACCCAATCAAACATGACTTAGCATGAATCGGCATTTCCAAATGCTAAAAAGAAAAATGTAGATGCATTATCTAATCCGCCAAGACCTCCATGTATATTGTCAAATACATATAGTGGAGCTCGGTTTCATGCCATACGAAGCAAGAACAAGCATAGGACTCTTTTTAAATGAAAATGAGAAATGCGAAATAAGAGATGGTTGAAACCTCACCTTTGAGGCTTTGGGAATGGAGGAGATGGTGCTGCTCACGGTTGGAGATGCAACATGGTTCACACACTCACAATTTCTCTCTCTCACTCACGGTTTGGAGAAGAAGAAGGGGGAGAGGAGAGAGAAGCTCCAAGGAAAAAGCCCAAGAGAGAGACCCCTTTCTCTCTCTTAAATCTTTAAATAGCTAGGGTTATTAAGATTGGACGAATAGGATTTAATGGGGCAAGATGGAGGGCTGGGGTGCTCCACGCCCCCCCCATAGCCAGCCCACGCCCAATGCATGTTGAGCTTTCAAAACCTTTTAGAAAGCTTTCAAAAATGCCATTCAAAAGCCTTTGAAAAAGCATTTAAAACTTGAACTTTTTACATGGGATGCCCCTTGGCTGCCGCCCAAGCTGGCCACTCGAGTTTTGTTATTTGAAATCTTTCAAAAATATTGCAAAAATGCCATGGGGCGCCAGCCCCATGCTCGCTCTTTGGAAAACTCGCCCCTCATAATGCTTCATCATGAGTCTTTGAAAAGATCTATGGCCAATAGTGGCCTTCTTTTTAAAACCCATGCAAATACTTCTCAAAAATGCCACCCATCTGGTCAAACCTTGACCAGCTGGTCAACCAAGCTCAAAAATGTCCACTAGAGAGGTCGCTCAATGGGTTTGGGTCCTCTAGTCGATCCGGATCCAAGTCCAAAATCGCCTATGCATTATGTTTCAAAAGCATGTTTTTTTAATACATTACAACATTAAATTAATCCCAACAAATTATTTAGTTCTCTTCAAAACCTCAATTAACATGGAATGCTCAATGCCTCTTAAGAAAATTGCCTTTCGTTTGCAAGAATTAGGCGTATTACGATTCGTGTCCAAACTTGGAGCAAAACTCGTAATTCACATGCACTGACGAGGTTTTTATGTCGTATAGGTCCCAAATTCGGGGAAAAACTATATAAATATATTATAAATAAACCCTTAAAATCTCAAAGATTAATTCATCCAGAATTAGGCACTTCTTACTTACACAGTGTATTTTACGCGATTTTCGGGTCACGCGTGCAAAGCTAAATCACAAGGCACAGTCAAAATATACTTAATTATGTGATATAACCTCGTAAATAAATGAAAGCACACATATCAACACTAAGTAAGTCGTAAATCTTCAGAAAAATTCATGGGTGTTACATTCTACCCTCCTTAAAAAGGATTTCGTCCGCGAAATCATAAAACAACAAGCAACAACAAAATGGTCAGATCTCGTCTGACATTGCCTAATCGGCCACAACTAAGTCTCCCGTAGACTTCTTAGGACAAAACTTGGCAATATGCTCGGGTTGTCCACACTTGAAATACTTGCCATCGAAACAAGGACAAGCTCCAAAAGCATGATCTTCGTCGCATCGTTGACACTTTCGCTGGACATTTGATCATTGGGATCGCTTACGCTGGTGGTTCTGAGATACCTTTTGACGCTTTTGCTCTCTCTCATGCATCCACGATTCAGCAGTCTCAGGGTCTGTCTTATCCTCAAAAGCAGGAAGATTCAAATCTATGAATTGCTTATCGGTATTCGTACTACTATTCTGCTCACTTTGGGCTACATGCTGAAGATTCGCATCCAACTGTTGTATCGCAACCGCCTGCTGTCCCCCAACCTCTGCAAGGTTGCTCAAAACACCCAAAATATTGTTGCATCTAGTCTTCCAAGTCATCTACCATGACAAAAAGACACCATAAATCAATCGGTAGGTCTAAGAACCAAGCTTGCTAAGCGATAATAGCCGCAATCATACAGAAATCACGAGCACACAACACACATAATTCAGGCAACATTCATCACAATTCAAGCAAAGGTCACATTGCAACTCAATCGTGCAACCACATGACATAGAATCACGTTCTACGAACGACCTTAAGCGACACTAAACAAGGCCGCTATCGCTAGAAGGTCAAACTTATAGATCACAACTGGCTATATCCATCGATATCAGAAAATCAATGCTGCTCACCATAACTTTTTATGGAAGTCAAAATCACACAAGTTACCCGCCGGGTCGCCTGATCTGGGAAACGTACGACCTCACAAGGGTTTACCGCCCTAGATGGTATACCTGGTCTTGGAGGGTACACTTCCTCACAGTTCACCGGCTCCGCGACTACCCCGGTCTTGGACAGTGTATCCGCACAGAGATTCTACCACTCTAGCCGGATTACCTGGTCTTGGTCAAACTTTCCTCGCAAATACTCCATTGGAGATCAAATCCTCAACAGATACCATACACGGTGATACATACTGCAATCGACTGATCACAACAATTGACCGCACTCAGGGTCAAAAGCCACCTATAAGGGCACAAACACATATACTAATAGTACGCATCGTATCACTTCACATGGCAAAACAAAACACAAAATCACATATTCTTCCAACAAGGTTCCATGAACCTTAATCATATATCAAATTGAAACATCCATCGCGTGCTTTTGATAATTCTATTCAGGTGGCAAAACACTTACATCACATAGAAGATTTATACTACACAACTCATCACTGCCACTATAAGCATTACATCCTCAAAAGGAACCTCAAAGCACCATGCGTTCAACTACTGCAGCGTGAAACATACGCACATGACTACAAGACAATCTAGTCCAATATCCATGATATTCATCAATCAAGCTAAGCGCGTAACATCATATACATCAGGCCAAAATATACTAGGTCTAGACTCAATGTTATGTCTAACATCGAATGATAACAGAAATATCAAAGAGTTTAAGCTAACATGCAAAATCAACAATTAAACAACAAAAACATAATTCTACTGAATTAAGCAAACTTACAGTGCGATGGTCGATGCTTGCAGAGACTTGAACCACACTTCTATATCTCTTTTAAAACACTGCTCTGATACCATATCTGTGGCGCCCCAAACCCCGACTTTAGAAAAACTTAGAATTTTCTGTGATTTTTTTTTTGAAAAGGTTTAACCAGAGAACAACGGGAAACACAGTATACGTAAAACCACAAAGCCGCAAGTCTAGGCGGCCACCACAGATGAGTGCATCAAGAGACAATAGTAAGGAAACAACTTTTATTAAATATATTTTTTACAAGATGTACAATTCATTTCCCTTAAAACGAAACCAACAACTGCCAAGATCCAACAAGTGCCAGAAGTTTGGGCTCAGGTCCGCTGCAAGATGGTTGAATTTTTGCAAACGATATTTTTAAAACAATATTTTCACTAAAAACACTTGGAAAATCGTCAACCAAAAGTAATAAAACCGACTTTCCACAGAAGTGGTAAGTATGGGTCGAATCCACAGGGAACAGGAAATATTCAAGTAATTCTAAGAATTTCAATTTATTAATTTACACTTCTAAGTCAACAATTACAATTACAAAATAAAAACTAAGATTAACTAGAAAAGCAATTTAATCCTTCTTCTGCTCGCCAAGGGTAATTTCGTCCTTTCACCAATTCGCAATTTTTCACGCTGGACAAGATTAACCTTGTAATCTTTAGTATGCTTTTCAACCTAAAACAGAGAAAATGAGAAGTTAGTACACAATTATATCAAATAAATCTACAAATTGAAATAAACCTAATTCTATAGAAATTGACCAACTAAAATTCTAATTAACAATAAGAATCAAATAAAATATTAAAATAACTCTGCTAAATGACTAATCTATTCCTAACTATGTGTTTAATACAGATGCACTAGCTAAAATGCAGAAAAATGCAGAAAACTCACGAAAATCACTAAAACACTGAAATGACTATTTTACCCCTAACTAATGCAAAAGTGAATTCTAACAGCTTTTCACAAACAGAGTGATTGAAGGGGCAAACGAAGTCCAAAATTCCTGAAATTTCTTCTGTTCTATAACTAACAGATTCAAGAATATGACAGTTTTTACGGATTTGAAAAATTCTTTCTGAAACTCCAGATATAAGAGTTTCTAAATCAGGGAATATCTGGAAATCGCAGGACCCGAAACTGAAAAACCCAAAAAAGCTGTTTTCACAAAATGCTTAAAAACCAGACCAAATCAACTCAAAATGAGCTGAATTTTGGACTGCAGATAGTGAACATGCTAATGAAGAGAAAAGAGCAAAAATGTCTAGAAAACTCAAGAAAATTACACATAAAATGACGAGTGCAAGACAGGGCAAAAATTGGTTTTCAAAATCAGTGCACTATTCACTTGGGAAATTCACTTTTTACACTAAGACTATAAATTAAATGCAAGCAGAAGTCCTAACACTACTAGTTAACTGCTAAACTAACACACATAACAGAATCTAAAACACTTAAATTAATTACCCTACTTAAACATGAACTACACAAACAACTTGGAAAATTAATCTAATTGTGCAAACACCCCAAATTTTCCACATCCATTCTCAAACAACCCCCCTCGTGTAGTTCCAACCCTGTTAGGTCAGTGTAGGAGTCAAATCTCGAGTCAGTTTCAGAAAATCACCATTTTACCCATTTTCATTAGGAAAATTACAATTTTACCCCTAGGTCATCCCGGACCCCACTCAGTCAGAGTCAACCAAGCTCATTGATCAGTTCAAAACATTTAGAATATCAGTCATTTCAATCTCATTTGAGTTCACAGCGAGAAGGCCATTTCCATTTCTGACCATTCCTGCCAAAATGGGATCATTTCTTCAGAAATGAGCTCATTTCTCACTCAAATCTGAGCCAACTATCTCTGAGTCAGTCATTTCCAGTCAGTCATGTTTCCCAGAGTCTATCTTGAGCTCACCAGAAGTTCAAGCGCTCCAATTTTAGTTCAAAACCATTTCTAAGTGTTCAGGAGCCCATTTTAGTGCATTTCAGCTCTTTTAGCTAAAATTGAGCTGAGTTAAGCCAATTGAACTAGTGTTCAAGCTTCGATTTTAGTTCATGTCAGTATTACTGACCTTTTTTCTAGCTCAAACTCAGCTCAGGTTCGTAATTCACTATGCTTCAGTGACCATTCCATACCATTTCTCTAAAAATGGCAGCTTTTCTTGAAAATTTAGTCGGAAAGGTCAGTTGAGTCAGTGTCTGCTCAGTTCATTTGAGTTCTGAAACTATAAAACCCAGTTCAATCCAACTCATTTCAGTTCAATTCAGCTCAAATCTCGATTTTCAGTGTCAGTCTAACCCAGTAGAGTCCAAAAACCATTTCTTCAAACATTTTGCAAGTTTTATCAGTTTTTATGCTTTTTAAACTGGTACAGCTGCCAATTGGGGTCTAATTTACAAAATTCTTCATTCAGAGTCCGCATTTCACATGTCATTTCTCATCATTTCTTAGCATTTCATTCCATTTTCGTAGTCCAGAACTACGATTTTATAAATTTCAATCTAGATTGACTTTTAAAAGTTTTCAGAAATCAATTTCAAACCCTGGGTTTCCAAAGTTGATATTTTTACCACCGGGATTCTAAATTTGGAAATATTTTCTCAAGAAAAACAATCTGGATTTATTTCAAACTCAAATTTTCAAATTCTATACTGAATTTGCTTCACAACGGGGTATTGAACTTCAAAATCTGAGCTCGTTTCAAAAACTGCCAAAAATAGCTCATTTCGTTTGGAAAAATTTTTGGAAATATTTTCTCGAGAAAAACAATCTGGATTTCTTTCAAAATTAAATTTTCAAATTCTACACTGGCCATAGTCCAACGTATATCGGCAGGTGCTCAAGGATGTTGGGAAAACACAAGCCTAGACCCGGAGATGAGTTTTATGCCACGTACATCGAGCCTCAGCTCGAGTATATCGGCATAGCATGATTGGACACAGTTGATCTGAGCCTAGAGTCAGGATTAGGGTCCTAAAGCTCTTTCAAAATTGATGCATTTAGAGTCAGCTTCTTAGGGATTGTTGTATGTGCATAATTGTTTGTGATTGAATGCATGATTTTTCGTCTTATTTTCTCATATTTTTCCCAATTTTTCCAAAATATTGGACAATTTTTCAAAATACCTCATTTTCCATCTTTTGTGAAATATCTCCTTTTTCTCAAAAACCCTGGACGATTTTTCTAAATTATCCACTTTTTCTTCAAAACTCTACATGATTTTCCATTCTTTCGTTCCTCTGGACTTCGAATTTCCAGCTTTTTATTTTATCCTGCCTGCAATTTTCAAAATTCTTGTATTTTTCCAAAGTCTAATTTTGATCTTCCTATCTTTCAGTCCAATGGCATCCAGTCAGCTCAATTCTGTTTTTCCTGAGGGTCACATCTCCTACGAGGTGCGACAAAGTCTTCCCGAGCATCGAGCTCTCAGCACCGGACCCTTCTTCCCATGGTGGTACTATGTCTGGTTCAAAAACTTCTCTTGTATGTTTTCGGACCACTTGAGCGATTGTGGGTTGGAACTGGCATCTGCAGTGAGAAAGTTCACAGTTAATGGCAATCTGATCCATGTACTGGCAAAGCGATGGAATCCGCGAACTTGCACATTCTGGTTCCCGTGGGGCGAGATGACACTACTGATAGATGAGTTTTCAGAGATCATAGGATTGCCTGAGCCAGCCGGTTAGCCTGGAGATCCGTTAGAGCAGCAGTTTCTGATCAATGTCAAGGGTCTGGACCCTAAAGATGTTGTGGCTCGCATGACAGGGCGCAAGTCTTGGCCACTGATTGAAGAAAACAGGAATGAATACATGAGCCTGATCGAGATCTACCGACAGTATGAAGAATTCGCAGAAGTCAGCTCGTTGTCCAGGACAGCTGGAGAGAGAATTCATCATGCGATGGTTCTGTGCACTGTGGGACTCGCTTTCTTTCCGGATGGACAGAATTATGTGGATGTCAGAATAGTTCAGCTTCTCAGAAGATGGGGAAGTCGACAGATCAACCGTCTCTCGATAGCCATGGTTTATATAGAGGACTGACCCGCTTCACACTTGGAGATTCCATCTTAGTCGAGGGGTGTACTTACGCACTTTAGTCTTGGTTCCTTCAGCATGTGCCGACAAGAGCTAGTTCGTTCGGATACAACAGCAAGGAGCTCCTTTCAGTTGCGCGATATCGGTTTCTGATCGATTATCTGCAGGAAGAAGAAGTAGTATGAGATTATTTTGATCAAGAATTATCACCTCCCAGATACACCTATGCATATGGCAAGAGATTCAAGTTGCGTGGACCATTTTTTCTGCGCTTATTATCATCTAGAGCGGTGTGTTTGACAGTTTTCTCAGAGACAAAAGCACATAGAGATGCGGCTGCTATCAGGAGTCGTGCCAGAGTTCGACCTTACATCAGCACAGTGGTCCGGAACATACCATTCTGCCAGATATGGCTTGGACTCTTTTGTTACTCTTCCACTTTTTCCCGGTCCTCGTGTCTCTGCTAGTTATAAAGAGTGGTGGCAAATTGTCTGTCTGCCCCCTCTTTCTCAAGTTTATTATTGATGCAATCATGATTTTCTTTCAATAAATAAAAAATCTTGCAAAATTCTTCAATTCTTGGTTTGACGACCTCGCCTAGGTAACAAGGCATAATTTTCAGTTATTTATTTTCTTTGTAAAGGAATGACAACGCAATTGTCATAATCCCAGCGGTGACTCAATCCCTAGTAATGGGATATTCTTTCAATCGTCTACCAAATTTCTCAGCAAATATTTTCTTCCAATCAAAATCTCTTTCAAAAGCCTAACCATCAATTTTGCCTTGCAGAGAGCATTCGTGACATTCAATGGTTCAGACAAGGTCAGGAAAAAAAACTGCACCAGTCGAAGGCATGGCGCATTCAGAAGATGAAATGGATTCCCCGCGTTCAGGCAGAAATCAAGGGCAGCAGGTTGAGGATGACATGGATCCTCAGATATATGCGATGTTCAAAAAGATGATGAGCAAGATGCTGGCAGAACAAGCTGAAGCCAATGCAAAGAAGACCCAAGTCAAGCAGAAGGCAAAGGGTCGGGTAGTCAAAAGGGTTTTGAAGTTGTCTAAGAAGCCTATTCAGGATGCTGATACAACAGATGAAGGAAAATCAGTAGAGGACACTGATGAAGAATATGAAGCTCAACAAGCATTTCAAAGATCCCCTCATAGACAAGGGATAGCCTATAAATTGAAGAGTCAAGCAATGGATGATCCAGTCCAAGTGCAGTTGAAGAAAATGGCTGAGGTGATTAAAAATTTGCAAGACCGTGACAAGGGCAAGAAGGTCTTCGTGAGCAAAGACCTCTACGAAGGCATCACCCCCGTCAGGAATAATCAAGATTCAAAAAAGAAGATGAACTCCGCCTTCTTCGTCAATGCCAACCGCGATGATTGCAAAGATAGCAAAGGCAATCATACAAGTCAGAAAGAGAAATCTTCAAAGCAGAGTGGAAAATTGAGTCAACAGAAAGAAAAGATAAAGCGGGACGACTGGGGTTACGATCGCCAATTTACTCCTCTCGAGCAGTCTCTCGATGAAATCCTTGAATATATGTTGGCCAAAGAATTGGTAAAACTCCCAAAAGTCACAAATCCTCCCACAATCATGGGAAGATTTATGGACCAGTTCTGCAAATTTTATCGGGCAGTAGGGCATGATACCGACCACTGTTTCGTCTTCAAGAACATTGTCCAAGATTATATCGACAAGAATTTCTTCGTTGAGAATGAGAAAGAATATTGGTCGACTATCTCGACCAAGTCTCAACAAAAGTCAAGCAATCAGCAAAAAGTACAGCATGACGGTCGGAACTAGGACCGCAAGATGGCCCCATTGGATCAAATACTCGAGAGTTTCCTGGAATACATGCTCACAAAAGATATGGTCGGATCTCCAGAGGCTCACTTTACTCTTTCTATCGATGATTGCAATCATGATAACTATTCAGAGGGATCTAAGGGCCAAAAAGGAAAGTTCTCTAACAATGATAAGCCTCTTCAATCTAGTCCTCAGCATAAAGAGAAAGGTCAAAAAAGCCAAAGCACAAGGATTGGAGTACGGATCGAAAGTTCACCCCTGTAGATCAGACACTAGAGAGTGTTCTAGAATACATGCTCGCAGAAGATATGATCCGTTTACCTAAAGTAGTTGATCCCGCAACAGTCATGGGCAGATTCAAAGAAAAATTCTGTAAATTTCATCGGGCAGTAGGGCATGACACTGAGAATTGTTTCGTCTTGAAGAACATTATTCAAGATCGCATCGACAAGAATCTCCTTGTTGAAAATGAGGAAGATACCAGTTGACCATCCTGATCAAGTTTTCCAAGAAACTGATAATGTCAAGGCTATGTCATCTTTAATCATTTTGCTTTTGGTCATTTTAAAAGGACAATACAGTCCCAGTTTTCTTACCAACTTGTAATTTCTCTTCAATAATTGAATAAATTATCCATTTTTCTCATAAACTTGATGTCACCTTTTATTCTCCTTCTCTGCAAAATGTTCTTTCATGAGGAATGACCCTCTTCAGAGTCCCAGAATCAATCCAAAGTCAAAAAGCATTCTTCAAATATCAATTACTTATCCTTTCATCCAACTTCTCACTCGCCAGTTATACTGGGGCATTATTTTGAAAATTGTCTTCAAAACATCTTGTATGCAGGCAGGATCAAATAAATCTCTTATTTTGCATGCATGTGCATTCATTTACATCATTTTGCATACATTTGCATTCATTTGCATTTACATGCATTCATTTGCATCCATTTACATTCATTTGCATCAAATTCATTTCCCCTCCAGGTTAAGGGATAAACCTGAACTACCCATTCAGGATAAGGGATAAATCCTGAGACCCCAACAGTTGTCTATGTCATCGTGAGGATGAAGATTGAAAATCTCCCATCAGAATCAGTTAGGTAAATTTTCAAAAATCCAGTGTTCGTGCTGGTAAGATTTTCAAAAACCGGTGTTCATGCTGGTAAAATTTTCTAAATCCAGTGTTCGTGCTGGTAAATTTTTAAAATCCAGTGTTCGTGCTGGTAATTCTTCCAAAAACAGTATTCGTACTGATCCATTTTCAAAATCCAGTACTTATACTAGTTCATTTCCAAAATCCGGTATTCACAATGGTACATCTTTCAAAATCTAATTTTTATTGGTCAAACTTTCTAAATCCGGTTTTACTGGTTAATGTTTTCAAACCTAATCCATGTTGGTCTAGTTTTCCTTCGGGATTCGAGTTCCGACTCGAATTTTCTTTCCTTCTAATTAGTCTAGTTTTCCTTCGGGATTCGAGTTTCGACTTGAATTTCCTTTCCTTCTAACCGGTCTAGTTTTCCTTCGGGATTCGAGTTCTGACTCGAATTTTCTTTCCTTCTAATTAGTCTAGTTTTACTTTGGGATTCGAGTTCCGACTCGAATTTCCTTTCCTTCTAACCGGTCTAGTTTTCATTCAGGATTCGAGTTCCGACTCGAATTTTCTTTCCTTCTAATTAGTCTAGTTTTTCTTCAGGATTCGAGTTTCGACTCGAATTTCCTTTCCTTCTAACCGGTCTAGTTTTCCTTCGGGATTCGATTTTTGACTTGAATTTTCTTTCCTTCTAATTAATCTAGTTTTCCTTCGAAGATTCGAGTTCCAACTCGAATTTCCTTTCCTTCTAATTAATCTACCTTTCCTTCAGGATTCGAGTTCCGACTCGGGTTTCTTTTTCTTCCAAATTGATCTATTTTTCCTTCAGGATTCGAGTTCCGACTCGAATTTCTTTTCCTTCCACAATGGATCTAGTTTTCCTTCAAAGATTCGAGTTCCGACCCGAGTTTTCTTTTCCTTCTGAATTGGTTTAGAAAATTAGAGTTCCGACTCGAATTTTCTTCGAAATCCAATTCAAATGTCTGGAATTGGTCTAGAAAATTAGAGTTCCGACTCGATTTTTCTTTCAAAACCCAATTCATTTAGTTTTTCCTTGAAGATTTGAATTCTGATTTGAATCTTTCCTCAAAACCCAGTTTAGCACCTTGTCCATTCAAAGCTCACAAGTTGAATCCTTCCTTCTTAAAACTATGGTCCTTAGGTTAAATCCCTATGGAATTGATAGTTCGTAGGTCGAACCCATGCGAAACCGATGTGGTCCTTAGGTTAAATCCCTATGGAATTGATAGTTTGTAGGGCGAACCCTTGCGGAACTGATGTGGTCCTTAGGTTAAATCCCTATAGAATTGATAGTTTGTAGGTCGAACTCCTACAAAACTGATGTCTTCTTTTAAATCGTTGTAATTTTGAAAAGATTTTTATATGTAAAACATGTGAAAACCAGACATCAAATAATAAAAACCGGTTCTCACTAGTGATGAGACTGGGTCGAACTCAGGGAACAGGAATATTTTGTATTCAAGTACACAAATCTAAACTAATCTTTATTGCCGAATTATTAAAATGTAAAATGTTCAAGAAAGGTAAAAACAACTAACTATTACAACAAATGAATACCCTTCACAGAGGGCGTAAAGTGCAATATTTACAAACCCAATTAAATTCCTAATTCTAAACTGAAAAGTAAAAATCTTCTACTCGTGCACTTTGTGTCACATAATCACTTCCGCTCCACTCCTGTGCAATCCTGCACAAATAAAATGAACACGAGCAGTACAAGATACTAACAAGTATGCTATGAACAATGTAAATCTGGAACTGACTAAAGATCTAAGATATGATGAAACTATATAAAGCAACTATATCAACTCAAGAACCTAGATGCAATGTAATGCAATGAGATTGATGCTAATTAGGGAAACACGAACACTTATGCAGAGGAAACACAAAGACTGAACAAAACTCTTGCAAGAATAAAAAAAACTAAAAGATTAACAAAAATTAACAAAACAAGAAATGCAGACAAGGAATTATCTAAACAGGAAATAGAATGATCAAAAGCAAGCACAGAAAAATGAAACAAGAAAATAACGAGAAAAAAAAAATTGAAAATTGAAATAAAGGAAAACAGAAAAATGAACTTGTAAAAAAAATTCAGGAAAATAAAATTTGAATGAAATAGACATAAAAAAATCAGATAAAAGCATGAAACATAAAACTGGACAAACAAAATTTTTAATGAAAGAAAAGAAAACAGGGAAAAATTGAAAACAGGAAATTAGAATCAGAAATTAAAAACAGGAACAATTAGCAACAGAAAAAAAACTAAAAACTATACCTAATGTAAACAGTAAAGCAAACAGAAAATTACTGAAAATTCAGACAAGAAAAACAGGTAATAAAGTAAATGAACACACAGAAATCTAGCACATGATCGGTAAAATTTTAATGAATGTAAGATATAAAAAAAAACAAAAAATTAATGCATGAAAAACAGAATAACAATGAAATCAAATTGAATCTACAGGACATTAATGTGATGAATGGAACAAAATGTAAAAACAACAACTAATGAAAAAGAGAAAAAAAAAAACTTGAATAATGCAGAACAGGAAGTATGATGCTAGAATTAATAAACAAAACAAACATAGACTAAAAGAAAGAAAGCAAGAAATCAACGACTGCAAAACAGTGAAATCAAAGAATAAAAACAAAGAATTAAAGCAGAAAATGAAAACCGATAACTCTAGATATGAATCAAAGTAAAGACACAAGATTGAAATTCACGCAGAAAAGAAATCAAAACTCAATTTTAAAAACTGACAAAATGAACTAATCAGAAAAAGAAAAGAAACAGGAAAATCCGAATAGCAAACACAAAAAAATTCAAAGTTAAAAACAATGAAATTCACGACTGAAGATATATCAAGTGAAAAATGCACAAATGGATGAAAACAGAATGCACGAACAATGAAAATTACAAAACAGGATCGACTGAAAAGAACAGAAAAAAAAAATGGAAACGGATGTGAATTACAAAAAAAAAATTCCCGATTTTCTGAAACAAAACATAACCTATTGAAGAGATAACGAATGAGAATGGATGAAGAAATTAAAAAAATAAGAAGAAGAATCTGAAGGAGAAGAAGAAGAAGAAGAAGAAGATGAAGATGAAGATGAAGAAGATGATGCTGAAATCAAATTCGATGTATTTATTTTTTATTTTTCTGAAACAAAACAGAAACAGTTAGATGCTCGACTGAAAAGAAAGAAAAAGACAAAGAAGAAGAAGAAGAAGAAGAAGAAGATCAGGAAAATGAGAAAGAAGAAGAAGCTGAAGAAGAGGAAGAACAATGAAATGGAGTTTAAATGCTTACCGTGAATCACAGCTAGAAGGGTTAGAAAAGAAGTCGGCCTCCTCCTGTATGCCTTCATCCGGCTGAGAGACCTCCACCGGCGTGAAGAAACAGAGAATTAGGGAGAAGGGGAAGAAGGAGGGAAGAATGGCTGGTGGTGGAGAAGGGAAGAAAGAGAGGGAAAAGAGGGGGAAAAAGAAGAGTCTGGCGCACAGGGGAAGACGCCCATGTTTTCGTTTTTTTTGGGTTTTAAAAACAAGCAAACCGGTTTGAACCAGTTTGTAACAGATTTTTTCAGTTTAAAAAAAACGCAAACCGGTTCAAGCCGGTTTGCTATTATTTTTTTTTTCAGTTTTTAAAAATCAAAAACCGTGTAAACCGGTTTATTAGAAAATTTTCAAAAGTTAAAAACAAAACTTATTTATTTATAAAGAAACTCAAAATAAAACTATTATAACTATTTATATTTAATTTTTTCTTCTTTTCTAAAAAAAGAAAACAAACAATTAAAATGATTTTATTAACAATATAAAACTATTTTCTCCATTTTTTATTTTTATTGAAAACTAAAACTAAACTACTATGTTAATATCAAACATTAAAATATGTAATAAAATATACAAATAAAGCTATTTTTCATACATTTTCTGTTTTGAAATCATTTTAGCTCATTTAACGAAAACTAGCATAAACTTGGGTTTTTAAAACATTTTTTTCATAAAATCATGCATATTTTAATGTTAATTCTCCTTGAAATATATGCATGATAAAAAACCAATGTAATCCCTAGGTTAAATCCCTATGGAATTGATAGTTTGTAGGTCGAACTCTAGCAGAACCATTGTAATCCCTAGGTTAAATCCCTATGGAAGTGATAGTTCGTAGGTTGAATCCCTGCGGAACCAATGTGATTTGTAGGTTGAACGCCTATCAAACTAGTACGGCTCAGAGGTTGAACCCCTTTGTGAACCAAAAGTCCTTTTCAACCCAGTGGTTCTTAGGTTGAACCCCTTTCGAACCAATTTCATTCTCAAAAATTTGATCTGTAGGTTGAATTCCTACTGATCCCAGGTTCTTAGGTTGAACCCCTTTCGAACTAATCTCATTTTCAAAAAATTGATCTTTAGGTTGAAGTCTTCCTAATCCAATATTCTTTACAGTCCTTAGGTCGAACCCCTTTTGGATTGGTATTTTTCAGAAATGTGATTTGTAGGTTGAAGTCCTCCTGATCCAATATTCTTTACAATCCTTAGGTCGAATCCCTTTTGGATTGGTATTTTTTAGAAATGTGATTTGTAGGTTGAAGTCCTCCTGATCCAATATTCTTTACAGTCCTTAGGTCAAACCCCTTTTGGATTGGTATTTTTCAGAAATGTGATTTGTAGGTTGAAGTCCTCCTGATCCAATATTCTTTACAGTCCTTAGGTCGAACCCCTTTTGGATTGGTATTTTTCAGAAATGTGATTTGTAGGTTGAAGTCCTCCTGATCCAAGTTCTTAGGTTGAATCCCTATTGAACCCATGTCGTTCCCAGTAAACCAATGTCATTCTCAATTGAACCAATGTCGTTCTTAGGCTAAATTCCTATTGGACCCATGTTGTTCCCAGTAAACTAATTTCCAATTTCGGCCTTCGGGTCAATCAATTTCAAAATTTCCAATTTTCTAAATTCAAAATTCCAATTTCCAATTCCAATTTCGGCCCTTGGGCCACCCAATTACCAATTTCAGACCTCCGGGTCAACCAATTTCCAAATTTCTAATTTCGACCTTCGGGTCAATCAAATTCCAAATTTTTGATTTCGATCTCCGGGTCAACCAATTGTCAAATTTTCAAATTCGACCTTTGGGTCAATCGATTCCAATTTCGACCTTCGAGTCAATCAATTTTCAATTTCCAAATATCAATTTCCAATTTCCAATTTCAAATATCAAATTTCAAAATTTCAAAATTTTAATTTCCAATTTCGACCCTTTTGGTCACCCAATACCAATTTCAGTCATTTCCGCTTGCGAGAGACCCTTTTTACAGGGAGAGTTCAAGGGAGCTCATTCTTTTCGCATGCTATCCTTTGTTCACCTAGCCCCTTTTCTGGGAGAGTTTGAAGGGACTCGTGTCTGTGTGAACCGTTTGCAAAACAAATTTTCAATTTCATGCAAGGAACCCTTAGTTCAGGGAGAGCTTCGACGGAAGTTCGCTTTCCTTGTGACCACAATTTCATACTAGGCCATTTCATCATGAAGGACCCTCTTTTCAGGGAGAGTGTGATGGACTCGCTCCTTCATGACCAATTCACCGACCTCACCATTATCGTCCCCCTTTCCATAAGAGAAGCCTAATGTTAGGAAGTTTTCACGAAAACTTAATTTCTCTTCCAAAGTTCGTTTTGCAAACTCCTCTTCAGGGAAGAGAGGAGTAATTTCTATTTCCATTTTCTGAATCTTCTACTTTGGGGAAAGGAGAAGAAAATTTCTGTCATGGATGCGTTGCGTTGTGCTTCAAATACTCGCTTTCACAAAGGATTTCAAGAAAATTTTGCCAATTTGTCATTAAATATTTGTTGATTTCAAAATCTTTATTGCACAAAAACATTACCTCTGAATACCTTCAGTATTACTTCCGAAAGGACAAAGCTTTCGCGAAGAGGGATTCAAAATTCAAAATCTTTCAATCGGCCAACCAAAAGGATGAAGAATAAATCCTCGATATGGCCAGCAAAGAAAATTCAATGTTGTTGCAAAGCCATAAGTGATCGGTATTGATCGCAGTCAGTGGCACATTTTTAAAGATCATTCTTGAAAAATAAAGCAATCGAAATATCCTGGGTGATACAGAAAAATTCATTCAATCCCTATATCTCCTCAATCACTTAAGCTGCAATTAAATATATGCAAAAGGGATCTCTCAATTGTTGTCAAGATGAAGACGAATTATGCAAGTTAGATTGTAAGACCCACAATTTTTCAGTTAAAACTCTAAATAAATTCTTGAGGCATTTTCCAGTGAAAAATAGTATTTTTACCGTAAAGCGAATCGAACCGATTCATGCGATCCAAATGTACTTAGGATATTCGTATCTTCACGAATATATGCTAAAACACTCTGGAGGTCATAACTTCATACCTGATCGAAATCAAAAGATTTCTACGAGCCAACTTTCTTAGTTACATCAATACGAAGATAATGGCCTACTTAGAAATTTTCAGAAAAAAATGCCGAAAACTCAACTTTTTTGCGGGACCCGCGAAAATATTGGTGGGACCCATAGAAATATTTCACAGAAAATATTCTAGAATATTCTAGAGTATTCCAGGACCTTCTAGCACCTTCCAGGGAATATTCCATGGAATATTCTTTCTCGATAAGATCAAACAGTCAGATGGATAAGATCAAGCTGAATTTCTGAAAAAGCCAAAGGGCAAAAGGGTCAAATGGGTTGCTTAGCCCCTAAGCAACCTCCCCTATAAATAGAGGATCCCCCCCTTTAGAAAAAATTGCCAACCCCCCCCCATTGCCTTCTCTCTCTCCTCCTTTTTCCAAACCTCCCCTACCTAGCCCACTTGGTCTGAGCCTGCCTGACTTAGCCTGAGCCTGCCTGACCTGGTCCTAACCTACCTGACCTGGGTCTGAACCTACCTGACCTAAGTCCAAACCCAGTTGACTTGACTTGAACCTGGTTTGGTTCAAAGTCAAAGTCCAAGTCCTTTTTTGTCCGAAGTTCAAAGTTGATCTTTTTTCGAAGCAGTAAAGCATTCCGGAGTCGTTTCTTCCACGAATTGAAGTAAGTTCGCTTCATTAATCTCTCTCTCTCAAGTATTTGATTGTTTATATATAGCATATACTTTCTAAAGTAGTATCTTGCTTTAGTTCTTGGTTGAGCCCTCTAGGACGCTTCGGTGTTCACGCACTCGCCTCGTAACTATTGTCAGATATATATGTTCGAATGCGCAGTATATGTGTTCTTCAAAATAGTATCTAGCCCTAGTTCTTGGTTGAGCCTTCTAGTACACTTCGGTGTTCACTCGCTCGCCTCGTAATTATCGTTGGATACAGATCTAGGTGTATATCTGTTGATTCTGCCGACGCGTCCTATATCGCACAGGCTATTTAATTTACCTTGGCCGTCGCGTCGTGTGATGCCAAGGCTCCCTGCTTTCAGCAATTTTCGATTACTGTACTTCCGATTACGTATTTACTTACGCCGTCGTGTTGAAACACACCTAGGCTCTTGCTTTCTGCAAATATATATGTAGAATATTTCGTTCAGTTACACACCCTCAACAATAGTATATGCATTATTTTACGCCACCGCTGTATAAAGCACAAGCTTCTACTTATACTAAATATATGGCGTGTAAATGAGCGTTCAAATGGAGATCAACTCCAAATCGCCCATGCGATCCTCTTACCGCTCCTCGTTCAAGATTCTGCTTGACGAATGAAGCCCCTATTGGAAAGGCTTCGCTTTTTGGCAAAATGCTCTTTACGTAAAGGCTAAGTCAATTACGTATGGTCTGGCTATGGCCCAGGGTTTCTGCAACCTTGATGGATGCAAAGTACTCACAACGATGCACATCCATTTCCCGAGTTAAGCGTAGCGATTTCCCATTAAAGAGGGAAGATGCCGCTGGAATGGATGAAAGAAACACACACTTTCTCTGTTAAAGAGAGCAAGTGATGCTGAATTTTCTAAAGGAAGCTAAGAATAGCTTAGAAAGAACGTAGCAGGATACTCCATCATATAGCGGAGTGCTACCCAGTTCATGGAACGCCTTCTACGATGTAGAAAGGTTCATCACACCACTGTCGATAGAGAAGGGGAGGTGCTGACGGAATGGTTGGCAAAAAAGTTGCCAGAATCAGTGGCACAACGATGCCGTTTGTTGAAATGATGTCAGAATGACTCGTCTCCTTGATACCTGTAAGGACACCGTACTTGTAAGAGCCGTTGCGCCAAAGTAGTGGTAGCACCTTGACGAGGTCTTGAGCTCGTTGCGTAAAGATACGCCGAGTAGCCGATCCATAGAGATCGAGTCATGTGCATTCTCATTGAGAATTATCAAACAACCAGACTCGTAAGGGCCGCTGAGCCGGAGTGTGTTGTTTCCACCGAAAGAGGTGAAGTGCTCGTCAAGGCCGAAGTGCCGAGAGCAGAGTTAAGCATGCATATGAATAAAACCTTTGTTCCACGGTGAAAGCCGTGTGGTTGATTGGGGTCGGCTACATACTTCTCAAAGGCTGCCCTATAGGCATGCAATGTTCGTCAAGTAATTGTAAGACCGGTAGGCCCCTTTCAGAATTTCTCACTGAGGAAGACGGTGATGGTGCAACCTTGAGTGACATATATTTCACCCGAACCTGATAGAGTTCATTGATGGCCTCCGTCACTCAGAGGTATGGAGGTCGTGATTATCCTTAAATATCTAAGGATTGAACCCAACTACTGCAGTGGCAGAATGTATTCGAATACCTAGTAAGTATCTCTTCTGGTATGTCGTACCATCCTACTAGGGGGATGTGGTCAACAGGCCTCTGAGGTATCTAAAATACATAGAATTATCAACCCCCAGATCGTCGCGTTGTCGCCTAGACATGAGTCCTCTAAGCCCAGAGAGAGGTGCAATTATCGAAACAAAGCATTAGCTTAGGTACAGCGATACTTTGAATATATGCGTGCATGGACATTGTTGAGTCAGTCCTGCATAACCTTTGTGAAGGTGTCACAGTGGGTATACTACTGAACCGATTGAGAAAGAATCCAAATGATATCCGTACGACTAAGCGAAGCTCGGAGAGTTGTCCATAGAATCGTAGGATACGGATGTGCCAAGCATAACGGCTTGAGCCAGACATCCATTCGGGACCCTGAAGCGGTCAAAGCTAAGTCGTAAAGACTTAAGCGGTTATTCTAAATCACAACCCTGGAGAGGCTTATACAAAGTCATGAAGACTTGCGTGGATGTTCAACTCATAGCCCTGAGGAGGCTCTTGCGATATACGCTAAGTCTTGGAGGCTTGAGCGTCGTTATTACGAATTGCGACCCTGAGTGGTTATCATATATACTTGAGTTGAATGCACGTATGATTGCTTGCTTACCAGACCATCAGTGGTTCTGACCCAGTTTAATGGGGATTTCAGGTGTTGTATCTGCATGGCGATATGCGGAGCAAGGCGGCATCGAGTTCCAAGGTTTCTCTAGACAGAGTTGTACTGCTTCCTTTTATTGAACCTATGCTGCTTTTCCAAGCAGTGATGTTGTAATAAACATGTGGTTTTCGATAAAATGGAACACCTTGGTGATCAATGAGTTGCTTGGCCACACACCTGCAACGTGCCCGGAGTTTTCTAAAACTAACGACTCATTATCGTTTGATTCCGCTGCTAAAAGCTTTTATAAGTTTCCCTGCAAAGAAAAAAAAAAGAAATTCATGAAAATTTTTAACTTAGCTTTGTTTTGGAAACCCGGGGCATTACAGAATTGGTATCAGAGCAAGAGTCTGAGAAACCTGGTTTGAGATCCGCCTTGACCACCATATCGCACTGTAAGTATATTTTCTTGTAAATAATTACTAATTCGAGTGCATCTTTGTATAGATGGCAACTCACGACTCACGAGGCTACTGCTATCATTGCGGGATTATGCATGATGAGTGGGTGTGCCCATATGAGGTACAAGACTGCCAGTTTTGTGGCGAAGAGGGGCATTCTGCCAACGAATGCCAAATGAAACATATTGCCAATATGAGTCGGCGGGGATCGCTTGGTCTTAGAGACGAGACCTCGCGTGTTAGTGGACCACACTACTCCAGTAGGGGGAGTAGCCGTACCCCAACAACTTCAGATGAACTACCATCTCTGGTAGAATTTGACTTGAACTTCCTTGAGGGATTCGGTCAATCGCAAGGCTATCAACAGACATCATGTACGCCTAGCTTGCACAGTCGGGATAAGGGAAGCAACAACTCCTTCTATAATCCCATTATGATTTTGAATTCCTCGAATCATAGTGCTATTATATGGGAGAACGGAGCGGCTTCACAAGCGCCGAGCCTGAATGGCCAAGGAGAAGGATACAACTCTTATTATCCCATTATGATCTCGGACTCTCCGAGTCATAATGATACTGAATGGGCAAGTGGACCGGCATCACTGATTTATCCACAAGATTCGCTTGAGAGTGCGGAAGTGCCGCCCAAGCCAAAACTAGTTGTGCCTGTGGCGCCCCAAACCCCGACCTTGGAAAAACCTTGGAATTTTCAGTGATTTTTTTTTTTTTTAAGAGTTCAAGGGTTTAAGTAAAGAATCAGCGGAAAGCAATTGTGGGGAAAGCGACAAAGCCGCAAGTCTGGGCGGCAGCCACAGATGGGTGCAACAAGTGAAAACAGTGTAACCAACGGTGTGTACAAAAAGTGTAGCTGTAAGTTAAAAAGGGAAAACATCCCAACAGTCTAAAGAGTTTACAGAGTGTAAATACAAAAGTATAAAACAGGGAATACATCCCAATAAATAACCAAAACCCCAAAAAAAGAGACCACCAGGTACAGGAACTGCAGGTCAAGTGTGTGGGTCCCCCGAGCCTCCACCGTGTGTCATCGCATCCGCACTATACCTGTTCGTCACCTACATCGCCATAAAATGGGGTCAGTCCTCTTGCGAGGTGGTGAAGAAGCAACCACAAGGAGATATATAATCAACTCACAAGGAACTGAAAGTAAGCTAACAAGTGGCAAATGTAAAGTGGCAAGTACTAGTCAACTACTAAGTAACACCAAAGAAACAGCAGAGCAAGTACTCATGCAGTAACTAACTGTAACCAGTGTCATGTAAGTAAGGTAACCAAGTAACAGCTGAAACAAGTAAAGTAACTGAAGTAGCATCTACAAAACACGAAAACTAGCAACTACAGTATGTCAGCTGATTGGTTAGTCTTTAAGTTCTTCTAATTACTCCTTCGGGTACGCGAAGGAACCTCGCATTCTGTGAGACATGCACCCTGCGTCTGTTATTCAACTTATGGTGTGGTAACCGGAGAAGCTACAGACCGAGTCAACCATATGCGAGCAGCACACAGCTAGGAGAAAACACTCGCATAGGCAAAGGATTGCAATCCGTACTACTGCAGTAGTTAGGCCCTAAGAAGGTACCTCGACCTCCCTGACTCTGAGTGACTGGAGGCCAAAGGAACACTATAGTTCCTATCAAAACACGTGTCGTAGTAACGACGAGTCACTCAGGGTTGTACCATCCACCCTCTCCCAAGGTGAACCATTTTGTGAATGGGCGAAGCAGGTTTATCTTTCTTAAGGCTCAAGTTCAATCATACCTCACAACGAGGAATCTGCCTCGTGGTCCCTGCGGGGTACGCAAAACGAGGACTTGGTGTAACGCCCCGGGGTTTTAAAACCTTTAAAAATGCAGATTTTTTTTTTTTTTAAACAGCGGAAATAAATTTTTTTGATTTTCGGTTTCCTAAACCTCAGGCACGTCACATTCCAATTAACAACAAAAACAACAATAATTTATATCAACATTATATACATAGTCTTTTCACAAGGTTCAAAAATGAAAAACATTTAGGATTAAATTTAAAATAAATCCTAAATTAATCTCAGGATCTTGGGAATCTGGATTCTTCGATGCCACACTTGTCCAACATCCATTGTAAGATTTCCTATTCCATATTTGAACCTGAAATCCCCATAAAACAGGGTTAGACTTATGATAGCCAAGTAAGTCATTAATCAAAACCATACAATTCAAATATTAAGCATGATTTCAATAATTTACAAATCAAAATGCATTTATTCAAGAACAATTATGCAAAATAAGGCAATTAAAAACAATTTAAAATAATGCATAATCTCAGATCAAATTCTGTGAAAAAAAGAGGTCATTGTTTCGATATTAACGCCCTCCTGGTACGGTGGAGAGTACTCCGATCTCAAACTAAGTATTTCGGGGGTATATTATTCTATTGTGGATTACCCGGATACCTGAGTGAAACGGGCTCCCATGCGAGCGGTCAACGAGCGGGAAGATTCTCAGCAATGGCGAGCAAACAAGGAGAGTTGGATGCATCCACTGGCATGCGGCAGCCTTGAGACCCGATGTCTCGACCTCCTCAACCCGAGTGACAGGAGGTCCAGGGAATCTATCGCTCCCAACAATTATCATCTTCACAATGTCACTCCTGGTTGTACCACTACCCCTTCCAGGGTAGGCTAAACCTAGATGGGCTTGAAGGATTCTTTTATAGGACTTTTCATCTTTTCAAAAACTAGGTTCAATAGCCAAATCATTCCTTTCAAATAAACACAGTTCATATGTATCCAGCCCATCCAGAATTTTGCTCTATCACAACGAGCATTCGCCTATGAAGGCGAGAATTAAGTTTGTATAGACATGACTCATGCAGCAATAAAATCTTTCAAAATTCAACATGCTATACAAAATTCTTCTATTTATCAATATCATCAATGTCTTAACCATAGTATTCGATTTAAAATCATAAGATTTGAAATTGAAATATGCAGATATTGAAATATGCATTTGATCATAAATCAAATTTAGATAATCATGCATGAATCAAAAACATGAATCAAAAGCATGTCTAATATAAAATTATAAGATTTTGATAGAATAACTTATTTGGATTTCGATAGGATAAAGCGCTCGTGCTTTGATTTAATCTGATAGAATTCATTATATTAGTTAATATTTTTATATCAAATTTTGAGTAGTATTTGCCCTATGATTTAAAGAAAATCTAAAAAAAATTATTTGTAATTGACTTTAAAACTTTTATAAGAATTTTCACAGAGTTTCTTCTGTAATAACTCAAATGTTCGAAAAAAAGTTTGAACTTGAATTCGAGTTGTAAGAATTCGAACATGACTTTGCGTCACAAATATTTTTATAAAGGTTTTTCAAAAATTTTGATTTAAATATTTAAAAGGATTTTTGAAAAATTTTAACAAAATTTCTTTTATAAAAATCAATTTTTTTTCTGAAATAATTATAAAAATTTTGATATATCTTCTACTAAAAATTTCTAAACTATCTGAAAAGCTTTTGCCAAAATTCTGATTAAAATAATTAATCTTTAGAAATTATTTAAAAATTTGGTCAGAATTACTGCTATACTAATTCTACTTTTTTTCAAAAATCTTTAAATTATTTTGACAGAACTCCTGCTATAAAAACTTAATTTTTTCAAAAGTCTTTTATAAAATTTTGCCAGAACTACTGCTAAAGTAGTTTGGAATACTTAAAAATATTTAGAAAAATTTGAACAGAACTTCCCTTGCGTAGAGGCTGGGTTGGATTAAATTTTGACAAAATTGTCAAAATTTAAATCCACACAAAGTAGAATTGGGGTTTAGAAGGAGAATTTGAATTCAGAAGATGGTTCTTGAATACTAACCTTGTTTAGTTGATTTGAGCAGCGCTTCCGCTATCCAAATCTGACTTTTCTGCTAAGTTTAGCAGAACTCCTGCAGGTAGTGCTTCTGAGGCTGTTTCTGATCTGACGGAGCTTCTTGCAGAAGAACAGACTTTGCTAAAAGAAAGAGGAAAAGGGCTAGAAGAGGTTTCTCAGAAAAAATCTGAGATTCTACGGAGGTTTTGGTTTAAAAGTTAGAGAGAGAAAATCAAAGGTAGAGAGAGAAAGTAGGAGAGAGAGAGCTTAGAGAGAGAAGGGAGGATTTTGAACTTGAGTAGAGAGAGAGGGGGTGAGGGGTATTTATAGGAGAGAGAAGGGAGGTCGCCCCCCCCTTGTGGGGCCCACTTTGGTGACATTTGTCACCAAAGTAAATAAAAAATTAATTTTTGAATGACACTTGTCATTCTTCTGACAAGTGTCAAAGAGAGAGAGAGGCTTAGTGTCACCTCCTCACTGAGGAGTGACACTTGTCCTCCCATGGTTTTGGAAAACCATGGCCTGTCCATGGTTTTGGGCCAGTGGTTTTTCTAAAACCATGGTCTGAGATTAAAATATTATAAATTAATATATTTTATTCAATTTGCTACTTTTTAATACCCAAGTTAACCTTGGCTCAATTCCATCTTTCAGAAATGCCATAGGAGATTTAGAATTACTTGAGTGTCCTTCTGTAGTTCAATAAATTACATAGCCTGCCATTGAAAATGGTAAATTACCATTTTCGTCCCTGACAATTTTATTAATTCCCTGAAAATATCCTAAAAGAAAGATTACTATTTTGACCTTATATAGTTGGGTATTTTACCGAAAAATGCCACTGAATTGGCAAATTACTAAGCTACCCTTTGACAATTTGATTAATGACTAGAATGTCCCTGAATTCTGATTTTTGAACAAGCCTCAACAAAATTTTATCAGGATTTTAAATATATATTCAGATCTTTACTTTGAACAATACTAACCATAAAAATAAGGGTTTTAACAATATAATTCACATTCAGAATAAATAAAAATTAAAACTTGAATTTTCTTCAGAATTTATAAATCATTAAAAATTTTGGGTATTACATTCTACCCCCCTAAAAGAAAAAATTTCGTCCTCGAAATTTATGTACAATTTAAACAAACAATTTTGGATACTTCTCTCTGATGCTGTTTTCAGGTTCCCAAGTACATTCTTCAATTCCGTGATGCTGCCATCTGACTTTAACCAGAGGAATAATCTTTGTTCTCAAAATTTGATCTCTTCTATCCATAATTTCTATAGGCTTTTCCTCAACAGTCATGTCTTCTCGAATTGCTATATCTTGATGTTGGATAATATGAGATGGATCATAAACATATTTTCGCAGCATTGAAACATGAAATACATTATGAATCTGTGCATACTGAGGAGGCAATTCGATTCTATAAGCAGTTTCACCGATTCATTCTAGAATCTTAAAAGGTCCTACAAATCTAGGACTTAACTTTCCCTTCTTTCCAAATCTGAACACACTTTTGGTTGGAGATACTTTGACGAAGACCATATCATCAACTTCAAAAGCGAGTTCTTTCCGTCTTTGATCAGCATATCCTTTTTGTCGGCTCTGGGCAGCGCGTAGTCTGTCTCGGATCAAATTTACTTGCTGAGTATAATGTTGTAGTATCATTGGTGACTCTAACTTTCGTTCACCAATTTCATTCCAATAGAGTGGCGATCGACAAGGTCTTCCATATAAAGCTTCGTATGGTGCCATTCCAATACTGGTATGATAACTATTATTATAAGCGAATTCAGCTAGCATAATATGAATATCCCAATCTCCTTTCCATTCTAGCATACAGGCGCGTAACATATCTTCCAGAGTTTGAATAGTACGCTCTGATTGTCCATCAGTTTGGGGATGAAATGCAGAACTGAACTTTAACTTTGTTCCCAAAGCCTGCTGAAGTTGGTTCCAGAATCGAGAAGTAAACCTGGGATCACGATCAGAGATAATTGAAAATGGTATTCCATGTAGTCTTACAATCTCTTGAATGTATAAATCTGCCAAACTTTCCAAAGATTGACTTATACGAATAGGTAGAAAGTGAGCTGATTTAGTTAATCGGTCAATAATAACCCAAATTGCATCGTGCTGTTTTCGAGTTTTTGGTAAACCCACTATGAAATCCATAGTAATTTCTTCCCATTTCCATTGTGGAATTTCAATTTGTTGCATCATTCCACCTGGCTTCTGATGTTCTGCCTTAACTTGTTGGCAAATCAAACACTTTGAAACATAATTTGCCACATCTCTCTTCATACCAGTCCACCAGTACTTTCTTTGCAAATCTTTGAACATCTTTGTACTTCCTGGGTGGATAGTATACTTGCTTTTATGG
This sequence comes from Nuphar pumila, assembly GCF_984573655.1. Lineage (NCBI taxonomy): Eukaryota > Viridiplantae > Streptophyta > Magnoliopsida > Nymphaeales > Nymphaeaceae > Nuphar > Nuphar pumila. The sequence continues at coordinate 100,879,261 of NC_143249.1, forward strand.
GCTTCTTCAAGGATTTCATTTCTCAATTCAGGGTTATTTGGTACCCATATTCGATCATTCATCAAAATACTCCCATCTTCTTTAAGTCGAAAAGAAACATCATCTTCCTGTTGGGCTCGAGCTAAAAATTCTTCATGTTGAGAATCCTTACTTTGTTCAGAAATAATTCGGATGAGGATTTCTGGTCGAACAATTAAGTTTGATAATAAAATCCTTCCTGTATTAGTTGCAAAGGGTTTCCAATTAATGAAATCTTCAATAAGTTTCCATTCTTTGTCTATGAGACTTGCCAAAGTGTCTCTAGTTTTGCGACTAAGAGCATCAGCTACAATATTCGCCTTTCCAGGATGATAAGAAAGTGTGAACTCATAGTCTTTAATAAATTCTAGCCAACGTCGCTGTCTCATATTCAATTCTTTCTGCGAGAACAAATATTTGAGGCTCTTGTGATCACTGAATACTTCAAATTGTTCTCCAAATAAATAATGTCTCCAGATCTTTAGTGCAAAAACAACTGCCGCAAGTTCTAAGTCATGGGTTGGATAATTCTTCTCATGATTTTTCAACTGTCTTGATGCATAAGCAATAACTTTTCCGTGTTGCATCAATACACAACCTAGACCAGTACCAGAAGCATCTGCATATACCTCAAATCCACCATGTCCCGAGGGTAAAGTAAGCACTGGAGATGTAGTGAGCTTTTCTTTCAAAATTTGGAAACTTTCTTCACATTTAATGTCCCAATCAAATTTAACACCCTTCTTCAGAAGTCTAGTCAGTGGTGATGCTATACGGGAAAAATCTTGAATAAATCTTCGGTAGTATCCAGCAAGTCCAAGAAAACTTCGAATATCTGTAGTATTCTTAGGTTGTTTCCATTCTAATACTGCTTCCACTTTAGCAGGATCTACTGAGATTCCATCTTTTGAAATTACATGACCCAAAAACATAACTTTTTCCAGCCAAAATTCGCACTTAGAAAATTTGGCATATAACTGATTTTTTCTCAAAGTATCCAAAATAATCCTTAAATGTTCCTAGTGTTGTTCCTTATTTTCAGAATAAATTAAAATATCATCAATAAAAATAATCACAAATGTATCTACAAACGGTCTGAACACACGGTTCATAAGATCCATAAAGGCTGCTGGTGCATTTGTAAGTCCAAAAGGCATGACAGTGAATTCATAGTGTCCATACCTTGTCCGAAAGGCTGTCTTAGAAATGTCTTCTTCCTTGATTCTAAGTTGATGATATCCAGATCTAAGATCAATCTTTGAAAATACCTTAGCCTTCTGTAATTGATCAAATAAATCTTCAATTCGTGGCAACGGATATTTATTCTTTATGGTAACTTGATTAAGAAGTCTGTAATCTATACATAATCTTAATGACCCATCTTTCTTCTTTACAAATAATACTGGTGCACCCCAGGGAGACATACTTGGTCTAATAAATCCCAGCTCCATTAATTCCAATAATTGTTTTTTTAATTCTGTGAGTTCTGCTGGAGCCATCCTATAAGGAGCTTTAGAAATTGGTGCAGTTCCTGGCATTAACTCAATACCGAATTCTATCTCTCTATGTGGAGGAAGTCCTGGTAATTCATCAGGAAAAACATCTGAAAATTCATGAACAATATCCAGACTTTCAAGAGAAATTTCTGCTGGTCTGGCAAGAGTAATGCTGACTAGAAAGGCTGTACATCCATTCCTCAAATATTTCTGGGCCTTTAAAGAAGAAATAACTCGATTTTTAGGAGTAGAATTGGATAATCTAAATTCTACCTTAGGAATACCTGGTTGAGAAAAAATAACTTTTCCTTCCTGACAAAATATTCTTGCATGATGTTGATGTAGCCAATCCATACCCAATATAATATCAAAATCTGACATGTCTAATAGAATTGGGTCAGCAGGTAAATTCTGTCCTTCAATATATACTTCTAGATTCGGCAAGTATAACCCACAAAAAGATTTACATCCTACTGGGTTGACCACTAACAGAGCACAGTTCAAAGACTTGATAGGCATATTAAGTAAAGTAGTAAACTTCTTGGAAATAAAAGAATGAGTTGAACCGCAATCAAATAGAGTAAAAGCAGCATGTCCAGCTATAGATAAAGTACCTTGAATCAGGTCACCCTTAGGTAGTTGATCAACATTGGCGGTATAAACGCGACCTGGTACTTTTTTATTCTGCGGTCGTTGTTGTTGTTGTTGTTGCTGCTGTTGTTGTTGTTGCTGGTACGGATACTGGGGTTGTTGCTGAGGGCGAGGTCTAATAAGGCCTCGAGCAGGTTCATCCATTTCCTTTTTATAGCAGTCTTTAATGAAATGGCCAGACTTACCACAATATAAACAACCACCAGTTGTTCGGGGGCAGGGTTGTCCTGGATGGGATCGATAGCAATTCTGACACGATCTAGCTGTTAGTTGTGTAGCTGGTAATTGTGGTTGATTGACTTGAAACTGCTGTCGTGGCCTCTTTGCTGGAGGGATGAACCTTCTTCCTTCAAAATTTCTTTTAGGCCAACTCCTTTGGCCTCTGAATTGAGAAACCGTTCTGCCAGATTGATTCTTCTGTATTTCTTCCCAATCTTCTTGTATCAATGTAGCTATTTCCACCGCCTTGTCTAAAGTTTCTGGCCTACTAGTGAGGACTTTGGTTCGTAGAACTGGTTTCAATCCTCTAGTAAATTTCATTGCCCTCTCGTCTTCCGTATTATAGACATTTGGGCAATACCTCTCTAAATTTCTGAATTTAGTAATGTATTCAGATAAAGAGAGTCCTCCTTGTAGTAATTCAAGGAATTCCCTCATTTTACGGCTTCTTTCATGCTTGGGGAAATATGCAGCATAGAAAACTTCAACAAATTGCTCCCAAGTAACAGATCCATTGCTAAATTTAATTTCTAAGGTGGATGCCCACCATCTTTCTGCATCTCCTTTTAATCTGTATGCTGCATAGTTCACCTTACGATCTTCAGGTACGGTCAGAACACGAAAAATCTTTTCTATTTCTCGGATCCAAACCTCAGCAGCTTCTGGATCCATCTTTCCTGAAAATGTAGGTGGATCTAATTTGAGAAACTTCTCATAAGATACTTCATTATGGTTTTGATAGGATTTTGAAGATGTAGCTGAGTCTTGCCTATTCTGATTCTGATCTCTTATAACAGCTGCCAAATTATTTAATGTTTCCATAATGAATTCTTGTTGACCATTCTGCTCCTTGGGTTGCTTCTTTGATGTTTGACGAGGCATCCTTGATAAATAATGATCAGACTTAGATTAAAGTAGAAAGAACATTTATTCATATGAACATATATATACATCAAAACCCATATTTACAAGAATTTACATATTTAACAAAAGTAAACAAAAGATATCCTATGGAAGCTTGAGGAATTTTCCCAAATAATTCCTCTTGTTTCAAATCCGCTCTGGTGGATGAGAAGGCCCTGCAATATTTGGATCTATATTATAAACTTGTTTATCTGGATTTCCTAAATATAAGCTAAGGTCATCCGTAGGTTCCCTTGGGGTATATATAGGATCAGGAGGTTGGAGTGAAAATACAAAGTCCAAAGGAGTTAAAGTGGGTGCAGGAGCAGGTATTATGGTTGAGTCGGATGAAATGACAATAGGTTCCATTGGAGGAGGAGGAGCAAGAATATCCACACGGGATTGTTGATCTGGTAGGTTTTCAGCGGCTTGCTGTCTTTTAATGCAACCCGTCTTCACTTGGCATTTTTTTTCTATATGCCCAACTTCTCCACAAAATAAACATTCTTCCAATTCCAGTGGGCAAGGTTGTGATAAATGGGTCTGTAAACACCTATGACATTTTTCTAAGTTTTCTTTTTCTTTTGTAAGACTTAGAACTTGATTTTCTAAATTATCCACCAGCCGTCTTTGTACTGTCTGTGATTCTTCTAGCTTTTGAACATCCTTGACAAGTTCTTTAATGATATTGACCAGATCTTGAGGAGTCATCTATAAGAAGAATAATGATTTAACAATAATAATAAAATAAAAATCTAAAGTACATACTTACAGTGTAATGTATGAACAAGGTGGATCTTGAACCAGATTTCCCAAAACTCTGCTCTGATACCAACTGTAACGCCCCGGGGTTTTAAAACCTTTAAAAATGCAGATTTTTTTTTTTTTTTTTTTTTTTTTTTTTAAACAGCGGAAATAATTTTTTTTGATTTTCGGTTTCCTAAACCTCAGGCACGTCACATTCCAATTAACAACAAAAACAACAATAATTTATATCAACATTATATACATAGTCTTTTCACAAGGTTCAAAAATGAAAAACATTTAGGATTAAATTTAAAATAAATCCTAAATTAATCTCAGGATCTTGGGAATCTGGATTCTTCGATGCCACACTTGTCCAACATCCATTGTAAGATTTCCTATTCCATATTTGAACCTGAAATCCCCATAAAACAGGGTTAGACTTATGATAGCCAAGTAAGTCATTAATCAAAACCATACAATTCAAATATTAAGCATGATTTCAATAATTTACAAATCAAAATGCATTTATTCAAGAACAATTATGCAAAATAAGGCAATTAAAAACAATTTAAAATAATGCATAATCTCAGATCAAATTCTGTGAAAGAAAGAGGTCATTGTTTCGATATTAACGCCCTCCTGGTACGGTGGAGAGTACTCCGATCTCAAACTAAGTATTCCGGGTGTATATTATTCTATTGTGGATTACCCGGATACCTGAGTGAAACGGGCTCCCATGCGAGCGGTCAACGACCGGGAAGATTCTCAGCAATGGCGAGCAAACAAGGAGAGTTGGATGCATCCACTGGCATGCGGCAGCCTTGAGACCCGATGTCTCGACCTCCTCAACCCGAGTGACAGGAGGTCCAGGGAATCTATCGCTCCCAACAATTATCATCTTCACAATGTCAATCCTGGTTGTACCACTACCCCTTCCAGGGTAGGCTAAACCTAGATGGGCTTGAAGGATTCTTTTATAGGACTTTTCATCTTTTCAAAAACTAGGTTCAATAGCCAAATCATTCCTTTCAAATAAACACAGTTCATATGTATCCAGCCCATCCAGAATTTTGCTCTATCACAACGAGCATTCGCCTATGAAGGCGAGAATTAAGTTTGTATAGACATGACTCATGCAGCAATAAAATCTTTCAAAATTCAACATGCTATACAAAATTCTTCTATTTATCAATATCATCAATGTCTTAACCATAGTATTCGATTTAAAATCATAAGATTTGAAATTGAAATATGCAGATATTGAAATATGCATTTGATCATAAATCAAATTTAGATAATCATGCATGAATCAAAAACATGAATCAAAAGCATGTCTAATATAAAATTATAAGATTTTGATAGAATAACTTACTTGGATTTCGATAGGATAAAGCGCTCGTGCTTTGATTTAATCTGATAGAATTCATTATATTAGTTAATATTTTTATATCAAATTTTGAGTAGTATTTGCCCTATGATTTAAAGAAAATCTAAAAAAAATTATTTGTAATTGACTTTAAAACTTTTATAAGAATTTTCACAGAGTTTCTTCTGTAATAACTCAAATGTTCGAAAAAAAGTTTGAACTTGAATTCGAGTTGTAAGAATTCGAACATGACTTTGCGTCACAAATATTTTTATAAAGGTTTTTCAAAAATTTTGATTTAAATATTTAAAAGGATTTTTGAAAAATTTTAACAAAATTTCTTTTATAAAAATCAATTTTTTTTCTGAAATAATTATAAAAATTTTGATATATCTTCTACTAAAAATTTCTAAACTATCTGAAAAGCTTTTGCCAAAATTCTGATTAAAATAATTAATCTTTAGAAATTATTTAAAAATTTGGTCAGAATTACTGCTATACTAATTCTACTTTTTTTCAAAAATCTTTAAATTATTTTGACAGAACTCCTGCTATAAAAACTTAATTTTTTCAAAAGTCTTTTATAAAATTTTGCCAGAACTACTGCTAAAGTAGTTTGGAATACTTAAAAATATTTAGAAAAATTTGAACAGAACTTCCCTTGCGTAGAGGCTGGGTTGGATTAAATTTTGACAAAATTGTCAAAATTTAAATCCACACAAAGTAGAATTGGGGTTTAGAAGGAGAATTTGAATTCAGAAGATGGTTCTTGAATACTAACCTTGTTTAGTTGATTTGAGCAGCGCTTCCGCTATCCAAATCTGACTTTTCTGCTAAGTTTAGCAGAACTCCTGCAGGTAGTGCTTCTGAGGCTGTTTCTGATCTGACGGAGCTTCTTGCAGAAGAACAGACTTTGCTAAAAGAAAGAGGAAAAGGGCTAGAAGAGGTTTCTCAGAAAAAATCTGAGATTCTACGGAGGTTTTGGTTTAAAAGTTAGAGAGAGAAAATCAAAGGTAGAGAGAGAAAGTAGGAGAGAGAGAGCTTAGAGAGAGAAGGGAGGATTTTGAACTTGAGTAGAGAGAGAGGGGGTGAGGGGTATTTATAGGAGAGAGAAGGGAGGTCGCCCCCCCCTTGTGGGGCCCACTTTGGTGACATTTGTCACCAAAGTAAATAAAAAATTAATTTTTGAATGACACTTGTCATTCTTCTGACAAGTGTCAAAGAGAGAGAGAGGCTTAGTGTCACCTCCTCACTGAGGAGTGACACTTGTCCTCCCATGGTTTTGGAAAACCATGGCCTGTCCATGGTTTTGGGCCAGTGGTTTTTCTAAAACCATGGTCTGAGATTAAAATATTATAAATTAATATATTTTATTCAATTTGCTACTTTTTAATACCCAAGTTAACCTTGGCTCAATTCCATCTTTCAGAAATGCCATAGGAGATTTAGAATTACTTGAGTGTCCTTCTGTAGTTCAATAAATTACATAGCCTGCCATTGAAAATGGTAAATTACCATTTTCGTCCCTGACAATTTTATTAATTCCCTGAAAATATCCTAAAAGAAAGATTACTATTTTGACCTTATATAGTTGGGTATTTTACCGAAAAATGCCACTGAATTGGCAAATTACTAAGCTACCCTTTGACAATTTGATTAATGACTAGAATGTCCCTGAATTCTGATTTTTGAACAAGCCTCAACAAAATTTTATCAGGATTTTAAATATATATTCAGATCTTTACTTTGAACAATACTAACCATAAAAATAAGGGTTTTAACACTATAATTCACATTCAGAATAAATAAAAATTAAAACTTGAATTTTCTTCAGAATTTATAAATCATTAAAAATTTTGGGTATTACACTTGGCCTGCCCATCCACGTGCTCAGCCTCACACGGCCAACGGAGCACACTGCTCATGAAAATAGTCAAAACACCATATTATCTCATTTTCTGTTTAGGGTATAACACACACGAGTCCACTCCACACAAGGGCCACTGCCCGAAGACTCTAACTGAGCCCACAATGAATCATTTCAACATTCATACCCTATGGTGTTCAATTTCTATCTTTTTATCTCATGAGGTAAGTGCACCTAATGCACTTCCCAATGCCTCAAGCTAGGTACCTCCTTAGGGTACGCACTACTCAATAACAGTGTCAGGATGTGCTAAGTGCAAAGTGAAGGAATATCACAAGTTTTTATCCTTTGCACAAATATAAACAACAGAGGCATCACATGCTATTAAACTGCACTATATTACATACTTCAGTGTTATGATTGCATTCAACTACATTTTCATATTCAAGTGTTTGAAATCGAATTTAACCAATCATCCTGTCTAATGGGAATAACATTGGTTTCCCCCAAGGTGAAGCGTTGCTCTGGTACGGAAGATGCAACGGTGATCCAAAAGACCATTACACGTGGTTCAATGCACTTACATGCTTATGGTGAAAACTAGGATATTCCCATCTTATGGGAACAACATTAGCTATTTCCACGGTATGGGGAGCCGAGCCTGCGGTCCCGAAATAAACTGTTTGTCAAAAAGAACGTTAGATTAACATTAATTGACTCAAAGTGTAACATTATCATAAGAAATATTTGGACGGAACACAAGAGTGTCGCATGTCCATTCGGACATACCGAAACAATTATTTAAGTGTTGTTAACCAACATGTGTGCATATACATACATAAATTTATGTTACAAAGATATTCAAGGTTTCACATACCTATACTTATATACACGTAAGTATATACATATTCGCACTTATATATATATATATATATATATATATATATATATATATATATATATATATATATATATATATATATATATATATATATATATATATATATATATATATATATATATATCGAACTCAATGCAACCCAAAGCATGTACACTATGCCAAAGCTTAACCGAGGTGTGAAGAAGGTGTAGGCTAACTAAATCCGACATTGGGTCTACTATGGTTCAATCTTGAAATGGAGACAAGCTGGTTTTGAGTGAAAAGTGTTTGACAGCCAGAATAGTTGGATTTCGGGTTTGCCAGGGTACCAACGGGAAGTTTACACACTTGCGGTCAAGGAAAGAGAGTTTCAGTCCCGAATAATGGTCTGGCCTTTCCGAGCCTAACTGCCATGCATACCGACATGGTTAGGTCCGATCCATAGTTCGGGCCAGATCGACCAATGGCTTTGGTTGGGGCTAAATCCAACCCCGACAAAGGTCAATGTCTATTCTAGTGAAAAGAGGCACTAAGGCTGATCAAGGGGAGGTCTGGTCCTTAGGACCAAACGACTGCTAAGACAGGGCAGGGTCTCAGTTCAGACCTGAGCCCAAAGTGGCTCAGCCGAAAAGGGAAACTCGGGGTGCCCAGCACCTAGTAGCTGGCACACTGCTCCAACCTGGGTGAGCCTCAGCTAACCCTAGGTGCCAAGAGGTTTAGGTCTGAAATCTCGGTTCAGACCTGCACCCCCCCCTTAAGGCTAACCGAAAGCCATGGGTGCACAGCACCCAAACGGTGAGCACCCAACCCCAGCCAAGAGGGTAACTCGGGCTGGGCCCAAACTTGCACCCAACCGAAACAAGATGGACTGTAGTGCTGGTCTGAACCCATGGTTCAGACCGGCAACAGTCCAAGACAAAGAAAAAAGAAAATGATACAACAAAACTTACCTCCAAAAAAAAAGAAAAAGCTCAACGAGGGCTTGTGCTGGGCGCGCGCGGACTACCCGCATGGCGTCTAGCTCCAGCTAGGGCGAAAACTGGATGGCCAAGTGGTCTGGTCCACTGGACCAAGTCGGATGCTCTTCCCAGCAGCATGAGCAAGAGATCAAAAGGGGCGGTCAAGCAGCCAACCCAAAAGGGGTATGGCATCAAACGACCGGTTTTCCCCCCCCTGGTCGGTCGGAACACTCGGTGCCCTGGTGCGCCAACCGGGTGAACCGACCCGAGAACCAACGTGTCAAAAATAAAGAAATAAATAATAATAAAAAAAAACAAAGCAAGCATTACCTTGCTGCTAAAAAAAAAAAAACCAGGGTTCCACGCTCAAGCAGGGCTGGTCACGTCGTGACCCAAGCCCTGATCGTTGTTGCAATACCAGTCCCAGCGCATGGGGACTGGATTGAGCCCAAACACCACTAAAAGAAACATCCAAAAGAAAATAAAAGAATGTTGATGGCCGAAATGCACCAACCGGCGTTCCAGCATTCCGAGATCATGCCAAACGGAATGGGGGTGGGCTGGACAAGCCCAGCTCGGTCCAGCACACCCGAAGAACTTGCTATAGCTGTGAACCCACCATGAATACAGCGGGAAAGAAAAACGTAACAACCTCTTTTTTTTTTTTTTGAGAAGAAAGACCACAACAAGCATAGAAGGTGATTAAAACTGAAATGAAATCGAGGGGAAGAACAAAAGCAAAGATTGTAAATGCATGCTACAACATGATAATGTAAATTCATGGTGATTCAAGATAGCAACTACAAATCTTGGAGCTAATCCACCGTATGGACTTGCATGCAAAGATGCAAAGCCCCACCGGCTTCCTTTCCATACGAAATCGTAAACAAGAAGGGTGAATCTTCACCTTAGCTAGTGGAAGAAGAGGAAGGTGATGTTGCAGCTACACGTTAAGAGGTTCCCACGGTTGGAGAGAGGAAACAAGTGAGAGGGAAAGAGAGAGAGAGAGAGAGAGAGAGAGAGTCTTTGGAAAAAAAATCGCCCAACAAGAGAGAGAGAGGGGCCCGTTTTTTTCTAAGAGTTTTTATAGGATGTTCTCTAGGTTGGACGGCTAGGATTTACCCCTCCAAGATGGAGGGCTGGGGTGCTCCACGCCCCCCATAGCCAATGCATGTCAAGCTTTTTAAACTTTTTAGAAAGACTTACTAAAATACCATTTTGAAAAGCCATTAATGTTTTGAAAAATTTCAAGGGCTGCCCAAGGCTAGCCGCTCCTTAGGCCCAACCGGTTTTGGGTATTTTTAAAACTTTTAGTTTTGTTTCAAAATTGCCATGGGGCGCCAGCCCCATGCTCTCTTTTTTGAAAAGACGCCCCTCGTGATGGGCTTTGGGCTCCATCATGAGGTTTTTAAAAAGATACATGGCCAATAGAGGCCCTCTTTTTTTTTTTTTTAAAACCATGCAACCTTCTTGCAAAAATGCCACCCAGCTGGTCCACCCTTGACCAGCTGGTCAACCATGGCTATGGATGTCCACTGATAGGGTCGCCCATGGGTCTTGGATCCACTAAGTGTTCTGGGTCAAAACCCAAAACCCGCCAAAATGTAGGTCATAAGAAAACGCATTTTTACTGAAACAAAGTAATAATTTAATCCCAACAAGTCGTTTCATTCTCTTAATAACCTTAATTAATGTAGAATGGTCGAAGCCTCTTAAAGAAATCACCATTCGTTCGTTAAAATTAAGCGTTCTAAGATTCGGGTCCAAACTTAAGTCCATACTCGTAATTCACATACACTGACAAGGTTTTCTCGTTGTTCGGGTCTAAATTTTGGGGTGTATCACCACCACCCTATTCCAAACTTATCCTAAAGGATTCAGGTGTTGATCCATTCTAGATTTCCCAAAATTGCTTTATCTACATAATATTACGTGATTTACCCAGTTCTCAAAATAAGCAAATCCTCAAAAATTACCAAGACATAAAAATTCATTGATTTCCATATAATTACACCATAATCATCAAAATTAGAATCGTGGATCTTACATCCTCCCCTCCTAAAAAAAGGATTTCGTCCGCGAAATCTCTCTTAGGAGGTTACAAAAAATTCTAGATAAGTCTCCCTGATGCTCGCTTCTGGTTCCCATGTGCATTCTTCGATGCCATGGTGCTGCCACCGTACCTTGTCTAACAGAATAGTCTTGGTACGTAAGACTTGATCTCGTCGATCAACAATCTCTATGGGCCTTTCTGTCAAGGTCAGATCTTCCTGCACGTCCACATCTTCGTAACGAATGACATGTGATGGGTCAGGAATATACTTCCCGAGCATCGATACGTGGAAAACACTGTGAATGTGGGCATATTGTGGGGACAACTCGACACGATATGCCACTTCACCAATCCTCGCCACGATCTTAAACGGTCCAACATACCTCGGACTCAACTTCCCTTTCTTTCCAAATCGAAACACGCTCTTTGTCGGCGAAACTCTGACAAAAACCATGTCTCCAACATCAAAAGACAATTCGCGACGTCTCTTATTGGTGTAGCTCTTCTGCCTATCTTGCGCTGCCTTCAATCATTCACGAATCTTCTGCACTTGCTGCGTGTAGTGCTAAAGAACAATCGGCGCTTCGCTCGCTCTATCACTAATGTCGTCCCAAAAAGATGGCGATCGACAAGGTCTACCATACAACACTTCGTACGGGGCCATCCCGATACTAGCGTGGTAACTGTTGTTATACGCAAACTCTACCAAACATAGGTGTGAATCCCATTCACCTCTCCAATCAAGCATACAAGCTCGCAATATATCTTCCAATGTTTGGATCTTCCGCTCGGACTGCCCATCTGTCTGAGGATGAAAGGCTGTACTAAACTTCAATCTTGTCCCTAGAGCAGATTGCAACTGACCCCACAGTCGCGAAGTAAATCGGGGATCACGATCAGAAATGATAGATCTCGGCACACCATGCAACCGAACGATCTCTCTAACGTACAAATGGGCCAGGCTCTCAAGCGACTGGCTGATTCTGATCGGCAAGAAGTGGGTAGACTTGGTGAGTCTGTCCACAACTACCCAAATTGGATCGCGTTTACGCCTAGACAGTGGTAAACCTACCACGAAATCCATCGTAACATCCTCCTATTTCCATTGAGGAATCTCAATCTTCTACAAGGTACCACCTAGACGCTGATGTTCCGCTTTGACTTGCTGACAAGTCAAACACTTTGCAACGTAAGCCGCTGTCTCTCGTTTCATACCTTGCCACCAATACTTACGTTGTAAGTCCTTGAACATCTTCGTTCCTCCCGGATGAATCGTGTACTTCGACATATGACCTTCGTCAAGAATATCTCTCTTCAGCTCAGGTGTGATCATCGCAAAATTTTTCCTCTCTTGTGGTTTTTCTCTCTTCCTTCTCTTTTTCCTTTTCTAACCTCTATTTTCCTCCTTTTTGAAAGGAGAAAAGTAAAAGAAAGAAAAGAGAAAGAGAAGAGAAAAGAAAAGAAAGAAATAGAGAAGAGGAACTCTTTTGCGAGGTCTCACTTGACCTTAATTTGAAAATATTTAGAAATTTAACTCGCCTCCGTTTCGAAAATTTGCGGAAAAATGGAGAGACGGGATTCGCTCGTCGGTACGAGGTTCGACCGTTCCTGGCGCCTTTACCAGGGGTAATCGAACCAAGGGTCGAATCTATGCCTTTTGCTTTGCTAAAATACAATTTAAGAATTTATCCTAAGTCTAAATGCACAAAGAATCATGCTTGTGCAATGCAAGAATATATGCTCTTTTTTTAAAAGATGTTTTGAAAATTTCCAAGTGCTTCTGAGATGAATTTGATAAGGGAGTGAAGAAATGATTGAATCTAACTTTAGAACTTGAGATAGATCAGAGAAGTTCCAAGTCTTTAGAGTAATTTAGAGTTGGAAGAATAAATCTGGATTTTTGAAAAGAGAATGATTAAAGCTGAGATGAAAGGAAAAGAAGTTTCAAAGTCAGAAATGGACTTTGAATTTGAACTTGAATTTAGGAAAGGAAATGAATACTTGAGATGGAATTGAATTTAGATTTTAAAGTTTGAAATTTAGAATGGATCTGAGAAATCCAAATAGAAAAGTATTTAGGAAGTTCAGATGAGATCTGAAAAATGGAATTGAAATCTAGAACTGGAAATGGAATTTGGATTCCGGATCTTAAGATGGATTTGGATCTGAAGTCTGAGATCCAAAGTAGAATTGGATTATGGACCTTAACATGGATTTGGATCTGAAGTCTGAGATCCAAAATAAAATTGGATTCTGGATCCTAACATGTATTCGGATCTGAAGTCTGAGATCCAAAGTAGAATTTGGGTCCTAGATCCTAAAATGGAATTGGATCTAAGGTCTAAGATCCAAGATGGAATTCGGTTCTGGATCCTAGAACGGATTTTGGATCCTAAGATGGATTTTGGATCTGAAGTCTGAGATCCAAAGTAGACTTGGGTTCTAGATCCTAAGATTGAATTGAATCCGAAGTCTAAGATCCAAAGGTATAATTGTATTTAGAAAACTGGATCCAGGTTGATCTAATTTTGGATTTGAGTTTTTGAAAGTCCAAGATGGGACTTCTGAGTGTAGATCTGGGTTTTGAAAAACCCAGATTGAATTTTAGAACTTAGAAAAGGCCAAGCTTTTGAGATTCAGGATCAATCTCAAACTTTGATTTTGGATTTGAAGATGAATCAGAAGTTTCAAATTTAATTAGAACTTTGAAATTTCATTTAGAATTTGCATTTTGGATATACAAATGGATTTCAAAGTCAAATTGGACTTTGAATTTGAAGTTTTGAATTTTGGATATACAAATGGATTTCAAAGTCAAATTGGACTCTGAATTTAGAATTTGGGATCAGAAAACTTCAAAGTTTTAAATTGAACTTTGAATTTGATTGGAGCTTTGAATATGAAATGAATTTGAATTTTCAAAGTCAAATTTGACTCTGAAAATGAGATAGAATTGATGAAATAGAAATTTGAAGAAAGATATTCAAGATCGCTTGGATTTTTGAAAAAGAATTTTGAAAATATGATGCAATTCTGTCCTATATGATGAATGATTTTAAAGAATTTTGAAATTGGATTTTGAAAATCATATCCCATTCTTTAAATGAATTTAAGATAAGATTGAAAATATAATACATCCTTGACTATGGTCATTGAATGTATTATATAGTAATCTATATTTAAATTCAGGTGAAGAATAAAACATATTTTTGTGCTTCTATAGAGTTTAAAATGGAATTAAATCTCAATATACCCTGACTATGGCCATTGGTATATATTTTGAGCCAATTCTAAGTTAAACTCTAATAAAAGAAGGAAATATTTGAAAATATGATGATTTTTTGAAGAGGATCCAGTGTGGATCCAGTGTTATTTTATAAAAGATAAAAATCCTAAGTTTTGTTTACATCCTGACTATGGCCATTGATGTAAATCATCAACTTAGAATTAATTTACCTCTTACGAAATGGTGCACGTGCCATTCGTGTTTCACCATTGTGAGATTTTGAGAAATAAAGGCAAAAGCATGAAAAATAAGCAATTCATGGTATTCACAATGCTTATTCTATCTAAAGCTTTGAAATATAAATTCCTCATTTCTACCTAATTTATTACAACTTTGAATTGCAAATATCAAAGATTTCTAGTCCGAGAGAGAAATTCAAACTTTTTATATCCTCCTGAAAAAGAGAGTTAGCACAGGATATTGAATTTTTAACACACAGATGTTATATTTAAGAATTTGACATATATCTATGTAGGAAATGCACATATATGAAAAAAATACGTATATATATACATATATATAGGTATATATATATATATATATGTATATATATATATAGAGAGAGAGAGATATACGTACATATATATATCCAAGCATGATATATATATATATATATATATATATATATATATATATATATATATATATATATATATATATATATATATATATATATATATATATGCTCACATCGAAGTACGTGGCATATAAGATATCCCTCCGGTTCTAAGGTAATGGCTTCCCAACATCCTTGAGCACCTACCGATATACCTCAGACTATGGCCCTTAGGTACGTGGTAGGGGGGCGCGAACCCAAATAAGTGGTCCAGTTGTGAGGCTGTCTCCCGAACTATAGTTCAGTGAGACAGACCAGCAACGTGAAGACCGGGACAATATAGGTAAGGGATGTTTTAAAAAATATGATCAACATGCAATAAAACAGGAAAGCTCTAATGCAAATCCTAACGTATTAGATTTAAATCAAAAGAAGCATATACTTGCACACATTGTTTGCATTCAATCCCTAGAATTGAGGAGAGTTGTATTTAAGACCTAAGTCTAATGTGAACATGGATAATCTCCTCAATATGGTCCTACCAAACCATACTTAGATCCTATATGCAAAATAATGTCAGCTTAGGACAGAGTCTAGGCCCCTAAGGTTTGCATGGAAATGAAGCTGACATATGTTTAGAATAAAGACTTAGATTATAAAAGCAAAACAAAGGCATAGATTCAACCGGACGAAGACGTGTCCCATCACGGTCGCCAAACCTGTGATCATCGCAAAATTTTTCCTCTCTTGTGGTTTTTCTCTCTTTCTTCTCTTTTTCCTTTTCTAACCTCTATTTTCCTCCTTTTTGAAGGGAGAAAAGTAAAAGAAAGAAAAGAGAAAAGAAAAGAAAAGAAAGAAATAGAGAAGAGGAACTCTTTTGCGAGGTCTCACTTGACCTTAATTTGAAAATATTTAGAAATTTAACTCGCCTCCGTTTTGAAAATTTGCAGGAAAATGGAGAGACGGGATTCGCTCGTCGGTACGAGGTTCGACCGTTCCTAGCGCCTTTACCAGGGGTAATCGAACCAAGGGTCGAATCTATGCCTTTTGCTTTGCTAAAATACAATCTAAGAATTTATCCTAAGTCTAAATGCACAAAGAATCATGCTTGTGCAATGCAAGAATGTATGCTCTTTTTTTAAAAGATGTTTTGAAAATTTCCAAGTGCTTCTGAGATGAATTTGATAAGGGAGTGAAGAAATGATTGAATCTAACTTTAGAACTTGAGATAGATCAGAGAAGTTCCAAGTCTTTAGAGTAATTTAGAGTTGGAAGAATAAATCTGGATTTTTGAAAAGAGAATGATTAAAGCTGAGATGAAAGGGAAAGAAGTTTCAAAGTCGGAAATGGAATTTGAATTTGAACTTGAATTTAGGAAAGGAAATGAATACTTGAGATGGAATTGAATTTAGATTTTGAAGTTTGAAATTTAGAATGGATCTAAGAAATCCAAATAGAAAAGGATTTAGGAAGTTCAGATGAGATCTGAAAAATGGAATTGAAATCTAGAACTGGAAATGGAATTTGGATTCCGGATCTTAAGATGGATTTGGATCTGAAGTCTGAGATCCAAAGTAGAATTGGATTATGGACCTTAACATGGATTTGGATCTGAAGTCTGAGATCCAAAATAAAATTGGATTCTGGATCCTAACATGTATTCGGATCTGAAGTCTGAGATCCAAAGTAGAATTTGGGTCCTAGATCCTAAAATGGAATTGGATCTAAGGTCTAAGATCCAAGATGGAATTCGGTTCTGGATCCTAGAACGGATTTTGGATCCTAAGATGGATTTTGGATCTGAAGTCTGAGATCCAAAGTAGACTTGGGTTCTAGATCCTAAGATGGAATTGGATCCGAAGTCTAAGATCCAAAGGTATAATTGTATTTAGAAAACTGGATCCAGGTTGATCTAATTTTGGATTTGAGTTTTTGAAAGTCCAAGATGGGACTTCTGAGTGTAGATCTGGGTTTTGAAAAACCCAGATTGAATTTTAGAACTTAGAAAAGGCCAAGCTTTTGAGATTCAGGATCAATCTCAAACTTTGATTTTGGATTTGAAGATGAATCAGAAGTTTCAAATTTAATTAGAACTTTGAAATTTCATTTAGAATTTGCATTTTGGATATACAAATGGATTTCAAAGTCAAATTGGACTTTGAATTTGAAGTTTTGAATTTTGGATATACAAATGGATTTCAAAGTCAAATTGGACTCTGAATTTAGAATTTGGGATCAGAAAACTTCAAAGTTTTAAATTGAACTTTGAATTTGATTGGAGCTTTGAATATGAAATGAATTTGAATTTTCAAAGTCAAATTTGACTCTGAAAATGAGATAGAATTGATGAAATAGAAATTTGAAGAAAGATATTCAAGATCGCTTGGATTTTTGAAAAAGAATTTTGAAAATATGATGCAATTCTGTCCTATATGATGAATGATTTTAAAGAATTTTGAAATTGGATTTTGAAAATCATATCCCATTCTTTAAATGAATTTAAGATAAGATTGAAAATATAATACATCCTTGACTATGGTCATTGAATGTATTATATAGTAATCTATATTTAAATTCAGGTGAAGAATAAAACATATTTTTGTGCTTCTATAGAGTTTAAATTGGAATTAAATCTCAATATACCCTGACTATGGCCATTGGTATATATTTTGAGCCAATTCTAAGTTAAACTCTAATAAAAGAAGGAAATATTTGAAAATATGATGATTTTTTGAAGAGGATTCAGTGTGGATCCAGTGTTATTTTATAAAAGATAAAAATCCTAAGTTTTGTTTACATCCTGACTATGGCCATTGATGTAAATCATCAACTTAGAATTAATTTACCTCTTACGAAATGGTGCACATGCCATTCATGTTTCACCATTGTGAGATTTTGAGAAATAAAGGCAAAAGCATGAAAAATAAGCAATTTATGGTATTCACAATGCTTATTCTATCTAAAGCTTTGAAATATAAATTCCTCATTTCTACCTAATTTATTACAACTTTGAATTGCAAATATCAAAGATTTCTAGTCCGAGAGAGAAATTCAAACTTTTTATATCCTCCTGAAAAAGAGAGTTAGCACAGGATATTGAATTTTTAACACACAGATGTTATATTTAAGAATTTGACATATATCTATGTAGGAAATGCACATATATGAAAAAAATACGTATATATATACATATATATAGGTATATATATATATATATATATATATATATATATATATATATATATATATGTATGTATATATATATATATAGAGAGAGAGATATACGTACATATATATATCCAAGCATGATATATATATATATATATGCTCACATCCAATATGTGTGACATAAATGAATGATACCCACTATGCTGAATGTGAAGGGACTGTGTGTAAAATACAATGTAAGCCATACACAGGGATTTTGAAAATACATCAATGCAACATTAGTTAATGTAAAAGACAATTAACCATCATGGATCAAAGCAACATCAATGTAGGGAATTGAAATTACAGTGGATGCTACGTGTAATGCTATGTGCAAGCAGTGGTGACAGTAGGGAATGAAGGATGTTAATAGGTTATACAACCAATATTAACCATGAGGTGGAGGCAACTGCAGGAGCTGATGTGGTTACACAGCAAGTGGCTGAAGCATTGCTGCAAGGATGATGATAGAGGTTGTGTACGAGTGACAGTGTGTAATGAAGCCATACTGTGCTGTAATGATGATGGTAAAAAAAAAAAAAGATTATCAATATATATAACATACAAGTGAAGTAAAAATGCACAGATGCAGTATTCAGGCACATTACAACAGATCTGCAGTGTTGTGGCAGTGTAGATGATGTGGAAATGTTGGAAACTAAACATGACAATTTACAGTGATTGGATGACTTATAGTAATTGGATGACTTACATTGATTTCTAATCAGACTTTACTTCTGATTTCATGGTAAACTGATTTCAATAACTTGAAGATATCTTCACAAAATATCAGTCGATCAATCTCAACGACAGTATAGCTGATAAAACTCCAACACATTGAATGATGGGTGACTGTATTGTGTTGTATATGGCCACAAAAATATTTTCAACAGCAAAACACAGACAAAACTAGAAAATCGAACAAGGCATGCATGCAACTAACTAGACAGGAATGACATTGCCTACCTGAAATCAAACGATTTCAATGTTGAAGACTGGAAGGATTCTTATCTGGAGTCCAGAAATTTCCATTATGAGGTAGGAGAATCTGTTGGTTAACCAGATTTAGAGGAGGGCACCTTTTTCTTCTTTTTGACAAATTCAAGAAATTCAGCAACTCGGCGAGCATATTTTGCTTTGCTTCAATATCTTTGCTGAAATCAACATTGGGTTCATAATCTAGAACCAAAGTTGGCACCTTTTGAATGCTAGCAGGCATATAGCCTCCTTCCAAATAAAATACATGATCTCTCATATCAGGATGCAGGGAGTTATCCATATGGAGTGGCAATTAACTAATTGATAGCACCCCATGATTTCCACTCTGAAAAGGGAACAAACAGCTCTTGTGCTTTTCATGCAAGTCATGCAGATAGTCCAGTGATACACCACCTTCTTCTGTTCTCAACATCATTCGCTTATGGCAGGTGTCAGGACTAGCTCTCAGATATATAAAACCATCAGGGATAAGTCCAGGAAGACAAGAAACAACATGATCAAACCATGAATCATAGATGCTGATCTCCATCTCATTCATCCAATTTGCTTTGTGCACAGCACGAACAAAAACCATTTAATCACTAAAAACACTTCATTCTATCAGGCACAACGGCTTAATTCCACCAGCAGACTCCCTTTCTTGAACAACTCTTGTCACAAAAACATTATTTTGGAAAATATAAGCATACCTCTGGGGTTCTGAATGGCTTGAAGAAACAGAACAACACGCTGCTTGATAAGGTCCAGGATACATCAACAAGCACAAGGAGACGAGCCACAAAGCTGCCCTGTAGATGCCTTCGGTTTCTGGGGCCTTTGGCAGAATGTTGAGAGTCTTGGATTTGCCGGATTGCAGTGGCCAGACTACAGTGATAAAGACCTTCACTTGATCCACCAGAGAAGGAAATCCTTCCTGTGATCGCCTTTCTTCTCCAACTCCGTTGGTCGAACTGGTGCAAAGGGCAATGGACCCATCTTAATTAAGCACACCTCAGTCCAAGTATACTTAGCGTGGACTTTGTTGGCAACCACTGAGGTTATGTTGTTGCGGGATTTCAGTGATACATCATGGCATGGGAGTTAGGAATATACTCAGCAGCAGAAGAACTAATGTTGTGATGAAGTGTATCTTAAAAGGTAAATTAACCTCTGATTTGCACAGCAACTTGATTTGGGGGATGGTGATTTTATCCCTTTTGAAACATCTACAAATATTTTTGCAAGGTCAATCTCTTGCTAAACCTGATTTTTTTACCAAATCCTTCAGTCACATATCAAAATGCACTATTCTTTGATATTTCCAAGATTTTCATCGATAATGGCTTCCATGCCTCCAATACCTCCAACAGGCTTCGGCAGATTGCGGGATTCTCAATGAATCTCAGCTTGAATCTGAGTTAATTCATGACTAGATTGCCGTGGCAAACAGACAAGCTATGAACATCCTTCCCCAATTGTAGGCATTATCCTGGAGTCACTTTAAGCTAATACGAAATGTTATCTAACTGAGAAAACATGCAGATATAACACGCTGAGCGAGGATATCACGAAACAATATAACCCTGCTACGCAATAAACACCACCGAAACATGAAAAAAACGCGAGAGCATGAAATTTATGTGACACCCTGATGCATGATGAGGATATATAGATGATGCTGGGACAGAAGATGAACACAAAAAAAAAAGGGATACAACAAGCAAGATCGACAATAAAAAAAAATGGACTACTGAGGGAAGGTGGCACACAAGAAAAGGGGTTATCCTAATGAGGTACCCCTATCAGGCTTACATTCACAGTGAAACATATAAGATGGTAAGGTTATCAACTAAGTACGAACAAAGATCAATGAATAAAGGAGGCTAACATCATTTATTAGATGATAAAATGCATTATACATAAGAGAAAATAAAGAAATAGTACAAGATTTAGCAGGAGATGGTGTTATGAATTTAGATATGCAGAGATTTGCATTTTCACAACTAAATAAATTGGATGGGATGAATCATATAACCGAAAACAAAGTGCTGTAACCACTCATTCTGTTGATATTGCACGAAGAGAAGAAAAAAAAATGCGATGATCAATAAAACAGGAGATCAAACATTACAGACTGATGTAAACGATAAATCAAACAGGGCAAATAAGAAACTAAAATTGAAAATGAAGAAAGAAGAATGGGGAATTGATCATATCAGCAGAAAATCAAATAACAATATGCCGGATCGATTGATACTCAAAATTTACTTGAATGTAAGGAAAATTTTTTTAAAAGAAAGAAAGTAAAATAGATGTCGGAGTTCGGATTGCTCCTTTACTGTAGCAACACCAGGTGGGTCAATCCTGCTATATGCAGATCGACCCTACCATTCGTGCCCTAAAAAAAATGAAACTTAAGCAAAATATTTCACAACAGATTTAAATGGGGAAGAAGGAGGGCATACCTTCATGGCATTTCTACTATAGGGTCGACTTCCCGTGATCGATGGGAAAAAAAAAAAGTTATGGTTAAGAAGAAAAGGAAAGGGGATCTCTGAAAAGAATCAGCAAGGGAAGATTTACTTACTTGTTCGGTATGAGAGATATCTGGAACTTCCTGCGATCCGGCTGAGAGACAGTCGGCTTCCTTCACTCGAGCCGAATGGAAAATCGAATAGGAAAGGGGAGGGGTGAAGGCGGTCTTGAAGGAGAAGATGTTGTGGTAGGGTGAAAACGGGTGAAGAAAAATGGATTTCTAGATGTCTTTTTAAGGGAAAACAAGAAGGCTCGAGAAGGGTGAGGTCGTTGAAGATGAGCGGTTGAGGCGAATGGCCATGGCGATCGATCGAGTCCGATGGTGAGGAGGCTTCCAGAAGGTTTTGGGGATGGAGGGCGCACATGGGATCGGCCATGGAGTTCTTCTGGATGGGAAGAGAAGGAGAAGGCGAGAGTTAGGGTTTTCAAAACCCTAACTCGACTCTTTAAACAAAAATAAAGTTTTTCCTAAAAGGAGCCTCTTTAAAAAGTCTTTTTCAAAAACGGGTTTCCAAAAACCATTTTTTTTGAAATTTTCTTCATTTATTTCAATATTTTTTTTTTATATTTTGGAATGAAAATCTAAAACTTTACGAGAAAACAAAGATAAAACCCTAATATTTTTATTTTTATTTTTTTGTATTTTTCTAAAAAATATTTACAAAAGTATTTTTCTGAGAATTTCCGACCATTTGGGGGAAATTTCTTCAAAAGAATGGGTTTGGACCCAGGTTTTGAGAAAATGTTCGAGTTTTGATACTCGAATCGAGAAATATAATGTGATGGATCCAAACGGATGTCGAATGGACTGTCCGAGCTATTTAAAGGCTATTTTTGGTATTTTCTATAATTTTAATTTAAAATTTGAACAAGGAAACTCAGATTTGGATCTGGACAATGGATCCAGATCCGAAATCAATTTAAACATATGAAATGAATTTAATTTCAATAAAACTTGAGAAATGAATTGGAATTTAGATTTAAAAATAGCTCAATTGCTCAGAAAATGAATTTAGGGGCAAAAAGGGAATATTTAAAAGATTTTGAAAAATTTGGGGTGTTCACAGATGCCCCTCTTTGCTACTAAGCCGGTTGAAAGCCGAGCTTAGTGGCAAAGAAAACACTCCAAATTTTGAAAAGTGCCCCAGTCAGCAGATCTGAACTGGGTGTGGAAGAATAATTTTGGAAGACATGGTTTTTCAGGTTTAAAACTTTATCCTTGAATGGCTTGGGAAGACGAAACCCTCGAAAGTGATATGATTGAGTAGAAAATGAGGAAATCGTGATGGGACTTCGGATGAAGATCTCGAAATGGGAAAAGATAAGAATTGTGATCATGTCTCATGGGTGAGACAAAATCAGCTTTTCAGAATGACTCAGGTCTAGCCCTTAACCTGGATGGGGCGAATATATCTCAAAATAACCTGAATGGGGAAAGGAATATATGATGACCTTGATGGGACATTTTTGCGAAAATGCCTCGTGAGATGAAGCTCAAGTAGGATTTTATTCTGGATGGATATACAAAGCATGGATTCTTCGATGAGAAGAACCATGATGGGATTGGAAGAAAATACCTTGTCGAAACGAGACTCAGGTTTTAACCCAAACCTGAAAAAGGAAGATACCTCGAGGTACGAGGTTCAGGCTTAACCCTTAACCTGAAGGGGACGACCATACGGATTTCTCGAAACAGTGATGGGACAGGAGAGATACCTCACCTGAATGAGGCAACTCTTCTGGGAATGTGAGAGATGGAAAATAAGGAGATGTGAGACAAAATGAACGATGAATAAGGTAACAGGAGGCGAATCTTTTGACAAAGTGAAAGATGAAGGAGGGCAAATCCTTTTGACAGGAGAAGGCAAATGTGAAATATGAAGATGGTGATGAAGATGGCAATCCTTTTAGCAAGGAGAAGGTAAAATATGAAGATATGAAGATGGCAATAGTAAGGAGAAGGTGAAACGTGAAATATGAAGAAGGCAATCCTTTTAGCAAGGAGAAAATGAAATGTAAAATATGAAGAAGGCAATCCTTTTGGCAAGGAGAAGGCAAGATGTAAAATATGAAGAAGGCAATCCTTTTTAACAAGGAGAAGGCAAGTCTCTAAAACGAAAGATGGGGAAGGCGATCCTTTTAGAAAGGAGAAGGCGAGTCTCTCGACAAAGCGAAAGACGAGGAAGGCAATCCTTTTAGAAAGGAGAAGGCAAGTCTCTCGACAAAGCGAAAGACGAGGAAGGCAATCCTTTTAGAAAGGAGAAGGCAAGTCTCTCGACAAAGCGAAAGACGGGGAAGGCAAACTTTTTATTTAGGAAAAGGCGAGTCTCTCGACAAAGAGAAAGACGAAGAATGCAATCCTTTTATCAAGGAGAAGGCGAGTCTCTCGACAAAGCGAAAGACGGGGAATGTAAACAACTCTAGATTGCATCCAAAATGGATATTGAATATTTATTTCATTCTTAGAATATCTAGAAAATTTTGCCAATAAGATAAATTTATAGTTGACTTCAACTCTTGAAAATGTGCATATGTGTGAAAAGATATTTCCTCTTTTACCTAGAGTATTTCCTCCATCGAGGTTAACTCCTTGGTCTTAAGAGTCAAATTCAAAATTTTAGCGCTGATGACTTTCTTCAAGGAAGCTATCAATTTCCCTGATATGAGAAGAGAAGAAATATTCTCAATTTCATAAAAGCAAATAGTGAAAAGATATTGATAAAAGAATTTTGCATGAGAAAAGACGACTTCTGGCAATTTCGGCAGTTTGATGTCTGGGTGTTTTCCCATGATGATCTTTTTGCACTCTTTTTTTAGTCATTGAACTTTTTCGGGCTATTTACATCATCCTTCATTTTGGAGATGTCCTGACTTTTCTCTCTTTTTCAGGGAAGGGTACGTCACAAACTCCTTCATCTCGGAGATGCTCTGATCCTTCTTTTTCTCAAGGATTTATATATGATATTGGCTCAAAAGGTCTTTAGGTGATAGCAGAAATCAAATATCATTTAGGGTTTGTCGGTAGGTCCATCACACTCGCCTTCATCTTGATGGTGATCTGAACTTTCCCTGGAAGGATCCTTCACAAACTCCTTCATCTTGGTAGATGATCCAAATCTTCTTTGGCCCCGGGGGTCTACTCGCATAATTCGTCTTCATCTTGACGACAATTGAGAGATCCCTTTTGCAGATATTTGATTGCAGCTTTAAAATGGATAAGGAGATATGGATTGAGTGGATTCTTTTTATCGCTCAGGATATTTCCACTGCCTAATTGCCAGAAAATCATTTAAAACATGTATCATAACTATGATCAATATCAATTCGCTTCTGGCTTTTCAATGTCATCGAATATTTCTTTCGCCAATCATACCGAGGACATTTCTTACATGCTTTTGGTTGATCAACAGGAAAAGATTTGAGTTTTACCTCTTTTTCGCAAAAAGTTTCACCTTTTAGGAAAGAAATACTAGAGGTAATCTGAGGAAAATCTTTTGTGCAGTAAGATTTATTGGAATCGACAAATATTTTTAGCAAATTGGCAAAGTTTTCATGACTTCTATGTGAAATATTTACTCAATATAGATTTTGATGCGACCTTTAGTTGTAATTTATGATTTTGGACATTCTGACCAGTAAAACTGGAACTTTTCATTTAATGACCAGCGAAGTAGCTGGGACCTTTCATTTAATGACCAGTAAAAACTGGGACTTTTCATTTAATGACCAGCGAAGTAGCTGGAACATTTCATTTAACGACCAGCGAAGTAGCTGGGACATTTCATTTAACGACCAACGAAGGAGTTGGAACATTTCATTTAATGACCAGTAAAAACTGGGACCTTTCATTTAACGACCAGCGAAGTAGCTGGGACATTTCATTTAACGACCAGCGAAGTAGCTGGGACATTTTATTTAACGACCAACGAAGTAGCTGGGACATTTCATTTAACGACCAGCGAAGTAGCTGGGACATTTCATTTAGCGACCAGCGAAGTAGCTGGGACATTTCATTTAACGACCAGCGAAGTAGCTGGGACATTTCATTTAGTCATTTAACGACCAGCGAAGTAGCTAGGACATTTCATTTAATCATTTAACGACCAGCGAAGTAGCTGGGACATTTCATTTAATCTTTTAACGACCAGCGAAGTAGCTGGGACATTTCATTTAATCATTTAACGACCAACGAAGTAGCTGGGACATTTCATTTAATCATTTAACGACCAACGAAGTAGCTGGGACATTTTATTTAACCATTTAACGACCAGCGAAGTAGCTGGGACATTTCATTTAATCATTTGTCACAAACTCCTTCATCTCGGAGATGCTCTGATCCTTCTTTTTCTCAAGGATTTATATATGATATTGGCTCAAAAGGTCTTTAGGTGATAGCAGAAATCAAATATCATTTAGGGTTTGTCGGTAGGTCCATCACACTCGCCTTCATCTTGATGGTGATCTGAACTTTCCCTGGAAGGATCCTTCACAAACTCCTTCATCTTGGTAGATGATCCAAATCTTCTTTGGCCCCGGGGGTCTACTCGCATAATTCGTCTTCATCTTGACGACAATTGAGAGATCCCTTTTGCAGATATTTGATTGCAGCTTTAAAATGGATAAGGAGATATGGATTGAGTGGATTCTTTTTATCGCTCAGGATATTTCCACTGCCTAATTGCCAGAAAATCATTTAAAACATGTATCATAACTATGATCAATATCAATTCGCTTCTGGCTTTTCAATGTCATCGAATATTTCTTTCGCCAATCATACCGAGGACATTTCTTACATGCTTTTGGTTGATCAACAGGAAAAGATTTGAGTTTTACCTCTTTTTCGCAAAAAGTTTCACCTTTTAGGAAAGAAATACTAGAGGTAATCTGAGGAAAATCTTTTGTGCAGTAAGATTTATTGGAATCGACAAATATTTTTAGCAAATTGGCAAAGTTTTCATGACTTCTATGTGAAATATTTACTCAATATAGATTTTGATGCGACCTTTAGTTGTAATTTATGATTTTGGACATTCTGACCAGTAAAACTGGAACTTTTCATTTAATGACCAGCGAAGTAGCTGGGACCTTTCATTTAATGACCAGTAAAAACTGGGACTTTTCATTTAATGACCAGCGAAGTAGCTGGAACATTTCATTTAACGACCAGCGAAGTAGCTGGGACATTTCATTTAACGACCAACGAAGGAGTTGGAACATTTCATTTAATGACCAGTAAAAACTGGGACCTTTCATTTAACGACCAGCGAAGTAGCTGGGACATTTCATTTAACGACCAGCGAAGTAGCTGGGACATTTTATTTAACGACCAACGAAGTAGCTGGGACATTTCATTTAACGACCAGCGAAGTAGCTGGGACATTTCATTTAGCGACCAGCGAAGTAGCTGGGACATTTCATTTAACGACCAGCGAAGTAGCTGGGACATTTCATTTAGTCATTTAACGACCAGCGAAGTAGCTAGGACATTTCATTTAATCATTTAACGACCAGCAAAGTAGCTGGGACATTTCATTTAATCTTTTAACGACCAGCGAAGTAGCTGGGACATTTCATTTAATCATTTAACGACCAACGAAGTAGCTGGGACATTTCATTTAATCATTTAACGACCAACGAAGTAGCTGGGACATTTTATTTAACCATTTAACGACCAGCGAAGTAGCTGGGACATTTCATTTAATCATTTAACGACCAACGAAGTAGCTGAGATATTTCATTTAATCATTTAACGACCAGCGAAGTAGCTGGGACATTTCATTTAATCATTTAACGACCAGGGAAGTAGCTGGGACTTTTCATTTAATCATTTAACGACCAACGAAGTAGCTGGGACTTTTCATTTAATCATTTAACGACCAGCGAAGTAGCTGGGACATTTCATTTAATCATTTAACGACCAGCGAAGTAGCTGGGACTTTTCATTTAATCATTTAACGACCAGCGAAGTAGCTGGGACTTTTCATTTAATCATTTAACGACCAGCGAAGTAGCTGGGACATTTCATTTAATCATTTAACGACCAACGAAGTAGCTGGGACTTTTCATTTAATCATTTAACGACCAGCGAAGTAGCTGGGACTTTTCATTTAATCATTTAACGACCAGCGAAGTAGCTGGGACTTTTCATTTAATCATTTAACGACCAGCGAAGTAGCTGGGACTTTTCATTTAATTATTTAACGACCTCTGATTTAATGATTTGATCTAGGATTGAGACTTTCTGAGAGACAAACAGCACGAGGACTGATGAACTTGATCTTTAGATTTGAAAACTTAGCAAAATAACCAGTGCGAACACTAGGTTTTCCAACTGAGAGTTGGGAAGAAGACCGGCATTTTTAGAGATCAAGGCAAGAATGATGGCCGGGGTTTCAGGATTATCCCTTATCCTGAAGGGGAAATGGAATATACATTTGATTTAGGAAAAGAATGATTCAGGTTTATCCCTTAACCTGAAGGGGAAATAGAAGATTTTGCGATGAGATAACTTGAAACTTGAATTTAGAAGGGATATGACAAGATTTAGAATTTTATGATCTATGATTTCGATGGACCAAATATACGGTCCATTTTTGAGGATTAAACCCTTATCCTGAACGGGGAATATAGAAAGAATAAACTTTTGAGAAAATAGAAGGATATAGAACTTTGAAGAAAATGTAGAACATTTGAGGAAATTGATTTATTTTTGTAAAAAGAATTCTCACAGGTAGCATTGTTGCCCCTATGAGTGATCTCAGGATTATCCCTTATCCCGAATGGGAACAAGAATAGAATTTAAAGAGAAATTGATATAAATTTAGAAATCAATAAAGATCGATAAAACTTGTATTTGCAAAAGGAATTCTCATAGGTAGCATTGTTGCCCCTACAAGAGGTCTCAGGATTATCCGTTATCCTGAAATGGGAAAAGAATTTAAGGAATTTAAATGAAGAGAAATTGATATAAATTTAGAAAATCAATGAAGGTTTACGAAACTTGTATTTATAAAAGAATCCTCATAGGTAGCGTTATTGCTCCTACGAGGGGTCTAAGGATTATCCCTTATCCTGAATGGGAAAAAGAATAGAATTTTAAGAAAAATTTAATGAAGGCAAATTGATATAAATCTAAAAAAATCAATAAAGATTGGCAAAACTTGTATTTACAAAAGAATCCTCATAGGTAGCGATATTACTCCTACGAGGGGTCTCAGGATTTTCCCTTATCCTGAATGGGAACACCTCGGACAACGAGGGTCAGGTTTATCCCTTAACCTGATGGGAAACACCTCGGACAACGAGGGTTAGGTTTATCCCTTAACCTGAAAGGGTAAAATTGATAAAATTTAATGGAATTTGAGGAAATATTGATAAACTTGATAAAACTTGATAAAACTTGATAAAATTGATGTAAACTTGATAAAATAAAAATGAATGAAACAGATAAAGATACCAAAATCAACTGAAGATTTATAAGTTTTGAGAAAAAGGAGTTTTCTGATCCTGCCTGCACATGGGATCTTTGAAAGGAAAATATTTATTTAGAAGGTGAGTGAAAAAGTCATTTTGGGAGGAAAATAGATTTGTAAGAAGAACGATCAGCGCAAGATCTGATCCTTTTAAAAAGGAGAATCATCATGAGAGATCATCATGAGGTTTGATTTCGAAAATAGTGGTTTAAAAACCAATTTTTGAAAAAAAGAAAACAAATATGAGGTGATGATTTTGAAGACAAATGGTTTTCAAAACCTAATTTGGAAAAGGAAAATCAGCATGTTAGTTTATTTAAAAGGGATTTAGATCAAAATATTTAAATTTTTGAAGAATTTTGCAGAAATTTTTTAGGATTTTGAAAATCCTCATAGGTAATATCATTTCTCTCATGATGGAGGAAAACAAGTTTTGAAAAATAAATGACAAGGATTTAAAAAATTTTAAAAAATAGCAGGCAGGATCAAAAAGATTTTGAAGAAGTCAGAAGGAAAAGGCAATATACCTGGGTTTTTAAAAGAGGAAATTTTGAATAATATATACCCAGGGTTTTTGGAAAATATAAGGAAGATATATACATATATAATATCATTCAATCATAGACATACAAGCAAGGATGCATAAATAGCACTCCCTAAAGCTGACTTTATATGCAATATTTGAAATGGCTGATAGGACCTTAATCCTAACTCTAAGATTTAGATCATCTGATTCCAATCAAGGTATGCCGATATACTCAAGCCGAAGCTCGAAGTACGTGGCATATAAGATATCCCTCCGGTTCTAAGGTAATGGCTTCCCAACATCCTTGAGCACCTACCGATATACCTCAGACTATGGCCCTTAGGTACGTGGTAGGGGGGCGCGAACCCAAATAAGTGGTCCAGTTGTGAGGCTGTCTCCCGAACTATGGTTCAGTGAGACAGCCCAGCAACGTGAAGACCGGGACAATATAGGTAAGGGATGTTTTAAAAAATATGATCAACATGCAATAAAACAGGAAAGCTCTAATGCAAATCCTAACGAGATAGATTTAAATCAAAAGAAGCATATACTTGCACACATTGTTTGCATTCAATCCCTAGAATTGAGGAGAGTTGTATTTAAGACCTAAGTCTAATGTGAACATGGATAATCTCCTCAATATGGTCCTACCAAACCATACTTAGATCCTATATGCAAAATAATGTCAGCTTAGGACAGAGTCTAGGCCCCTAAGGTTTGCATGGAAATGAAGCTGACATATGTTTAGAATAAAGACTTAGATTATAAAAGCAAAACAAAGGCATAGATTCAACCGGACGAAGACGTGTCCCATCACGGTCGCCAAACCTGTGATCATCGCAAAATTTTTCCTCTCTTGTGGTTTTTCTCTCTTTCTTCTCTTTTTCCTTTTCTAACCTCTATTTTCCTCCTTTTTGAAGGGAGAAAAGTAAAAGAAAGAAAAGAGAAAAGAAAAGAAAAGAAAAGAAAGAAATAGAGAAGATGAACTCTTTTGCAAGGTCTCACTTGACCTTAATTTGAAAATATTTAGAAATTTAACTCGCCTCCGTTTTGAAAATTTGCGGGAAAATGGAGAAACGGGATTTGCTCGTCGGTACGAGGTTCGACCGTTCCTGGCGCCTTTACCAGGGGTAATCGAACCAAGGGTCGAATCTATGCCTTTTGCTTTGCTAAAATACAATCTAAGAATTTATCCTAAGTCTAAATGCACAAAGAATCATGCTTGTGCAATGCAAGAATGTATGCTCTTTTTTTAAAAGATGTTTTGAAAATTTCCAAGTGCTTCTGAGATGAATTTGATAAGGGAGTGAAGAAATGATTGAATCTAACTTTAGAACTTGAGATAGATCAGAGAAGTTCCAAGTCTTTAGAGTAATTTAGAGTTGGAAGAATAAATCTGGATTTTTGAAAAGAGAATGATTAAAGCTGAGATGAAAGGGAAAGAAGTTTCAAAGTCGGAAATGGACTTTGAATTTGAACTTGAATTTAGGAAAGGAAATGAATACTTGAGATGGAATTGAATTTAGATTTTGAAGTTTGAAATTTAGAATGGATCTGAGAAATCCAAATAGAAAAGGATTTAGGAAGTTCAGATGAGATCTGAAAAATGGAATTGAAATCTAGAACTGGAAATGGAATTTGGATTCCGGATCTTAAGATGGATTTGGATCTGAAGTCTGAGATCCAAAGTAGAATTGGATTATGGACCTTAACATGGATTTGGATCTGAAGTCTGAGATCCAAAATAGAATTGGATTCTGGATCCTAACATGTATTCGGATCTGAAGTCTGAGATCCAAAGTAGAATTTGGGTCCTAGATCCTAAAATGGAATTGGATCTAAGGTCTAAGATCCAAGATGGAATTCGGTTCTGGATCCTAGAACGGATTTTGGATCCTAAGATGGATTTTGGATCTGAAGTCTGAGATCCAAAGTAGACTTGGGTTCTAGATCCTAAGATGGAATTGGATCCGAAGTCTAAGATCCAAAGGTATAATTGTATTTAGAAAACTAGATCCAGGTTGATCTAATTTTGGATTTGAGTTTTTGAAAGTCCAAGATGGGACTTCTGAGTGTAGATCTGGGTTTTGAAAAACCCAGATTGAATTTTAGAACTTAGAAAAGGCCAAGCTTTTGAGATTCAGAATCAATCTCAAACTTTGATTTTGGATTTGAAGATGAATCAGAAGTTTCAAATTTAATTAGAACTTTGAAATTTCATTTAGAATTTGCATTTTGGATATACAAATGGATTTCAAAGTCAAATTGGACTTTGAATTTGAAGTTTTGAATTTTGGATATACAAATGGATTTCAAAGTCAAATTGGACTCTGAATTTAGAATTTGGGATCAGAAAACTTCAAAGTTTTAAATTGAACTTTGAATTTGATTGGAGCTTTGAATATGAAATGAATTTGAATTTTCAAAGTCAAATTTGACTCTGAAAATGAGATAGAATTGATGAAATAGAAATTTGAAGAAAGATATTCAAGATCGCTTGGATTTTTGAAAAAGAATTTTGAAAATATGATGCAATTCTGTCCTATATGATGAATGATTTTAAAGAATTTTGAAATTGGATTTTGAAAATCATATCCCATTCTTTAAATGAATTTAAGATAAGATTGAAAATATAATACATCCTTGACTATGGTCATTGAATGTATTATATAGTAATCTATATTTAAATTCAGGTGAAGAATAAAACATATTTTTGTGCTTCTATAGAGTTTAAAATGGAATTAAATCTCAATATACCCTGACTATGGCCATTGGTATATATTTTGAGCCAATTCTAAGTTAAACTCTAAGAAAAGAAGGAAATATTTGAAAATATGATGATTTTTTGAAGAGGATCTAGTGTTATTTTATAAAAGATAAAAATCCTAAGTTTTGTTTACATCCTGACTATGGCCATTGATGTAAATCATCAACTTAGAATTAATTTACCTCTTACGAAATGGTGCACGTGCCATTCGTGTTTCACCATTGTGAGATTTTGAGAAATAAAGGCAAAAGCATGAAAAATAAGCAATTTATGGTATTCACAATGCTTATTCTATCTAAAGCTTTGAAATATAAATTCCTCATTTCTACCTAATTTATTACAACTTTGAATTGCAAATATCAAAGATTTCTAGTCCGAGAGAGAAATTCAAACTTTTTATATCCTCCTGAAAAAGAGAGTTAGCACAGGATATTGAATTTTTAACACACAGATGTTATATTTAAGAATTTGACATATATCTATGTAGGAAATGCACATATATGAAAAAAATACGTATATATATACATATATATAGGTATATATATATATATATGTATATATATATATATATAGAGAGAGAGATATACGTACATATATATATCCAAGCATGATATATATATATATATATATATATATATGCTCACATCCAATATGTGTGACATAAATGAATGATACCCACTATGCTGAATGTGAAGGGACTGTGTATAAAATACAATGTTAGCCATACACAGGGATTTTGAAAATACATCAATGCAACATTAGTTAATGTAAAAGACAACTAACCATCATGGATCAAAGCAACATCAATGTAGGGAATTGAAATTACAGTGGATGCTACGTGTAATGCTATGTGCAAGCAGTGGTGACAGTAGGGAATGAAGGATGTTAATAGGTTATACAACCAATATTAACCATGAGGTGGAGGCAACTGCAGGAGCTGATGTGGTTACACAGCAAGTGGCTGAAGCATTGCTGCAAGGATGATGACAGAGGTTGTGTATGCCAAACCTGTTATCATCGCAAAATTTTTAACTTTTTGCGAGTCAAACTGACCTTTGAAAAAGTTTTTGAAAATAGCTCGCCTCCGTTTTTAAAATGCGGGAAAATTCCGTAGAATGGGACTCGCCTGTCGGTACGAGGTTCGACCGTTCCTGCCACCTTTAACAGGGGTAATCGAACCAAGGATCAATCTACTGCTTTGCTCTGTTCAACTTGTCTAAACCATGTTCTAATTCCTAAATGCACATAGAATCAGGCATGTGCTATGAATTTTCTGAAAATGTATATTTGAAAACATGATGTTTGCTTTGAATAACTGAAATACTTGGAAATAATATCATATGGAAAATCGTGAATTAGGATTTGAAAGCACTTCTGAGAGAAGTGAAAATCGATTTCTGAAGAAATATAAGGATTTTGTGAAAATCAATTCTGATAAATGTGAAATAACTTTGGAGAACTTGATTTCTTTGAATTCAAACTTTGAAATTGAAAATATAACTTGGAAAATCGAATTTGAAACTTGGGAAATACTCGAAATAACATTGGCAAATCCATATTTTTAGAAAATTGATTTTAAATAAGACTTAGAAAAATTTGATTTCTTTGACTTGGAATTTGAATTGGAATTGGGAAATACATGAAATGAATGAATATGATTTTGAGGAATTGAGAAATACTTTTTGTATTTTTAAGAAATGCAGTGCATTTTGAAGTTAGCCTAAGAGTGTAGGCTGAATGTGGCTAATGTGAAGATCATAAATCTGGGTATCATTTGTATTTTGACTATGGCCATAAATACAAATTCCACCAAGTTTATAAACTTCATAAAAGCTAGTGTATGTGCCATTTGTGTAGACCATAGTGAATTAATAAAATGTGCATGAATTGGCATACATGACAGTCATATATCAAAGTTTAAACTATATGAAATGCAAATCCTAATCTATGCTGAAATTTAAATTCTTATTCCAAATTTAATTTAATTTACATCACTATTGAAATTTAAATACATGAAAAATAAAGTCTTCAATGTACCTGCAAAACTAGAAAACTTTGTTAGTGATGATATGTTGGCTTTTCTAGGTTTATCGAGTAATATCTAGAAATTACTGGATTTTGCTAGATATAAGCCTTTTTGCCATGATTCCCTTAAATCAAAATTGATAAAATATGAAATAAGATTGAATAAATAAGGAAGATAAGATATGAAATTTCGAAATTGGGGTCAAAATGACCAAAATACCCCTAATAACAAGACTATGGCCTTGAAATTAGGGTTTTCAGAAAGATATTTGATAAAATGCAAGTTTTTAAAATTCAAATGAAAATAAATCAAACCAAATATGATATGACATGATTAAAAATATGAAAATTAGGATTAGGGATTTCGAAATTGAGGTCAAATGACCAAATTGCCCCTGATAGCAAGACTATGGCCTTGAAATCAGGGTTTTTAGAAAATATTTTGGTAAAACTTAGGTTTTATGCACTAAATGAAATCAAATGAACATCAAATTTATCCTAAAGTATTCTAATATGATTATGAACATGATAAAACCCTAAAAATATATGCTTATGCACGAAAATTCAAGAATATCAGAAAAACTGTGATTTTGGCAGTGTTTTTGGATCTTTCAGGAACCCTGTTTTGCAATTTGCTTAATTCAGCCATCAATCAGATTCCAAAATTCATCAAATTTGGTACCTACACTTGTTATAACCCTAATTTTGAATTAGAATTATAAAAATATTTTTTGACATTGAATTAATCCGAAAATTGCATTAAACCCTAAAAATATGCTATTTTTGACAAAATTCACCAACCAGTTTCAATCCAAGACCTGAACCAGGGGTCAAATCTCCATGAAAATCCATGAAATTTTACAGAGACTAACTAAGAAGAAAAACAGAGATTTCCCAATTTACAGATCGAAAACATCATCTCCGGTTAGGGAGAAATCCTTCCGGCAATCTGAGCTAAAATATATCACTTTTAACAGGGATTAAAACGGCTACTTCAGATTGAAAATACAGACATAAATAGAAATTATAAACAAAAATATCTAAAATTTTAGTGGTGAACAGTAGACAAAAAAATAATAATACTCACTTTTTACAGATCTAAAATCGAATCTGTGGTTTGGGATTTATGACTAACACAAGTCTGATTAGGGTTTTGGTAAACCCTAACGAGTTTTAAATTTAAAAACAGATTCTCTGAAAGGGGAAAAACACTAAACAGTGATCAAAAAATCCGAAAATTTCACATCAGACAGATCTACTCAATGTAAAACCATAGCACTTTACAGATCTAAAATCGGATATAAGATGAGAGAAATATCATCACAGCAAGTTACCTTCTTGATTTTAACCACGATTTTAAAGCTTTAAAAACCCGATTTGATGTCTGATTTTTTTGACAGGGTTTCCGAGATCCAAAACCTCTGATTTTTCTACAGTGACTCAATAACTTATGCATGCACCACATATAAAAAAATCAGAAAAAAAAAATGAGAACTTCAATCCGAAATAACATTATCTTTACTGTTCTAAACCTAAAACACACAGAAATTTAAGAAACTTGACAAACCATGCATTAACTAATGTAAATCAATAAAATAAACCATAAAACAGCAAATAAAAATTATTTCTATGCTATAGAACATAAAACAAACATGAATAAACCATGAAAATAAAATAAAAACAGGGAATCAATGGCTGGAATTTGATATCACCTTTAAAACATAGATTTAACCCATTAAAAGGGTAAATCATATATTTTATTGGTTAATAATGTAAAGAATCATATTAAAATCAATTCTAATGGATTAAAATCCCTGTAAACACCACAAAAAAGAGTTAGATCACTTTCTTGAACCGTTCTTGAGGTTGAATCCATGGTTTAATCCATGAAGAGGATGACACCAATGGCTAAAATTGATTTAAAACATGAAAAAGTATTAAATAAAACTAAAAAATATATAAAAAATATTACCTTGGTGCTTGCAGCTGCAATGGAGGAAAGTGGAGGTGATGGAGAGGAGAGAGAGGCCACGAAAATTTGAGAGAAAAGAGCCCCCATTTTGGCCCCCTTTAGGTCCCCTTTTATAGTTTTTCAAAAAGTCACTTAATTAGGGTTAATTAAGAGGTTTTTCATTTTTTCAGGACTCTTTCTAATAAATCCACTAAAGGCAACGATTTTTTGTGGTTTCCTAGCCTAGGTGGGACTCTAATTAATCCCTAATTAGCCCTTAACTAAACCTAGAAATCCCCCAAATGTGATGCCACTTGGCATCTTTCACATTTGGGTTTTTAAAACACCTTTAAAAACATTTAAAAACACTAGTTTTAAAAACTAATTTTCAAAATGAGTTTTCAAAATGGTTTTAACTCTTCTAAACCCCTAACACTAACCAAGACACTGACTAACCCTAGTCTAGCCCTGACTTACTCGAATATGGCGCCACCCCGAGTGGGCCTACTTGAGTTTTTCAAAAAGCGATTTTAGAACTTGAAATTGAAGGAGTTTTCAAAAGGATTTTCAAAAGCAATCTTAAAATTAGAATTTTTGAAATGGCATAGGGTTCTAACCAAGTCATAACTCCTCTGGATATGTTGCCAACTGAGTGGGCCCGCATCGAGTTTTGAAGAATTTTGAAATAAACACTAAAAATGGTTTTGAAAAGGGGTTAAAATCAGTATTTGAAATTCAAGATCTTTGAAAATAGAGTTCTAAGCAAACTGGAACTCTGGGCTAGAGTCCTGGATTTATAGGACTCTGAGATTTTGGTTTTTAAAAGCCAAATGAAGGAGTTTTTGAAAAGATTTAATCGAAAATGATGAAATAAGTCAGGAAACACAGTCAGGGTTAGACTCCTAACTCGACCGAACTCTAAAATAGAGCCCTGAACTAACTGGACTCTGTAAAATGACCTAAATTTTGAAAACAAATAGAAATAAATAAAAATGGAATAAAAACAGACTTCAAAACAGACTCCTGACTAGACTAGGACTCCGGGACAGAGTTCTGATCGGACTGAAACTCTAGATTTTTTTGGTATTTTCTGAAAAACAAATGAAAGAACTTGTCAAAACAGTGAAAACAATAACGAATATTGAAATAAAACAGAGTTCTGATTCAACTGAGACTCTGAGGACAGAGTCTTGATTGAACTAGGACTCTCAGATTTTTGGATTTTATGAGAAAACAAATGAGAGAATTTTGAAAAACAGTTAAAAATAGGATGAAATCGAAGTTTCGGTTCAGAGTCCTGATCTGATTAGGACTCTGAGAAAGAGTCCTGATTCGATCAGAACTCTAAAAAATTTTGGTTTTCTGATAAGCAAATGATGAATTTTAAGCAAAGCTTTTGAAAACCAGTGAAAATGAGGTGAGAAAATCAATTTTGGATAGAGTCCTACTTCAATCAGGACTCTGGGGTAGAATCCTAATTGGATCAGAACTCTGGGATAAAACCTCAGAATTTTGAAATTCTTTGATAAAAGTGTAACAGTTTTGGTAGATTGAAAGATTTCTGAAAGATTCTCTCAAAATTGAAATCAGAATCAGAGTCCTGATCCAACTAGAACTCTTCAAACAGAGTCCTGGTTCAACTAGAACCTTGAATTTTTGACTCATTTTGAAAGATTTTGAAAGATTTGATTGAAAATGGATAAAATAGTTGTAAAAGATTAGAGTCCCAATCCAATTGAAACTCTGAAGAAGAGTCCTGATCCGACTGGACTCTTGAAGAAGAGTCCTGATCCAACTAGGACTCTAACATTTTGGCCAAAACAGAAGATTTTGAAAGGTTCTTCTCAAAAACGGGTAAAAAGGTAGTGAAAATTAGAGTTTTGATCCGACTAGGATTCTGGAAAAAGAGTCCTGATCCAACTAGGACTCTGAAATTTTTGAAGATTTTTGATAAGTGAAGGAATCCAGAAGCGACACCACCTAAATGGGCCTCATCTGAGAATTAAAATCAATTGAAATTGAGTTTAAAATGAATCCAGATCGTTTTCTAAGAAAGTATTTCAAAATATAAGGTCCCGAGGGTTGGAAAATGATAGAATCTTGAATAAAAACCCAAGTTTTAAAATTGTTTTTGAAAGAAAAGTTTTAAAACTCAAATCTGGATTGAATGTTTTGAAAACAAGAGTGCTGGATCTCGAAAATGAGATGGGATGACATGCAATGCTATGCAATGCGATGAAATGATATGCAAAAATGCATGCAATGATATGCAATGACACATGAAATGTAAGTACTAGATGAGGGTGAAAATTTGGGGTGTTTACAGAGTGACAGTGTGTAATGAAGCCATACTGTGCTGTAATGATGATGGTAAAAAAAAAAAAAAGATTATCAATATATATAACATACAAGTGAAGTAAAAATGCACAGATGTAGTATTCAGGCACATTACAACAGATCTGCAGTGTTGTGGCAGTGTAGATGATGTGGAAATGTTGGAAACTAAACATGACAATTTACAGTGATTGGATGACTTATAGTAATTGGATGACTTACATTGATTTCTAATCAGACTTTACTTCTGATTTCATGGTAAACTGATTTCAATAACTTGAAGATATCTTCACAAAATATCAGTCGATCAATCTCAACGACAGTATAGCTGATAAAACTCCAACACATTGAATGATGGGTGACTGTATTGTGTTGTATATGGCCACAAAAACATTTTCAACAGCAAAACACAGACAGAACTAGAAAATCGAACAAGGCATGCATGCAACTAACTAGACAGGAATGACATTGCCTACCTGAAATCAAACGATTTCAATGTTGAAGACTGGAAGGATTCTTATCTGGAGTCCAGAAATTTCCATTATGAGGTAGGAGAATCTGTTGGTTAACCAGATTTAGGGGAGGGCACCTTTTTCTTCTTTTTGACAAATTCAAGGAATTCAGCAACTCGGCAAGCATATTTTTGCTTTGCTTCAATATCTTTGCTGAAATCAACATTGAGTTCATAATCTAGAACCAAAGTTGTCACCTTTTGAATGCTAGCAGGCATATAGCCTCCTTCCAAATAAAATACATGATCTCTCATATCAGGATGCAGGGAGTTATCCATATGGAGTGGCAATTAACTAATTGATAGCACCCCATGATTTCCACTCTGAAAAGGGAACAAACAGCTCTCGTGCTTTTCATGCAAGTCATGCAGATAGTCCAGTGATACACCACCTTCTTCTGTTCTCAACATCATTCGCTTATGGCAGGTGTCAGGACTAGCTCTCAGATATATAAAACCATCAGGGATAAGTCCAGAAAGACAAGAAACAACATGATCAAACCATGAATCATAGATGCTGATCTCCATCTCATTCATCCAATTTGCTTTGTGCACAGCACGAACAAAAACCATTTAATCACTAAAAACACTTCATTCTATCAGGCGCAACGACTTAATTCCACCAGCAGACTCCCTTTCTTGAACAACTCTTGTCACAAAAACATTATTTTGGAAAATATAAGCATACCTCTGGGGTTCTGAATGGCTTGAAGAAACAGAACAACACGTTGCTTGATAAGGTCCAGGATACATCAACAAGCACAAGGAGACGAGCCACGAAGCTGCCCTGTAGATGCCTTCGGTTTCTGGGGCCTTTGGCAGAATGTTGAGAGTCTTGGATTTGCCAGATTGCAGTGGCCAGACTACAGTGATAAAGACCTTCACTTGATCCACCAGAGAAGGAAATCCTTCCTGTGATCGCCTTTCTTTTCCAACTCCGTTGGTCGAACTGGTGCAAAGGGCAATGGACCCATCTTAATTAAGCATACCTCAGTCCAAGTATACTTAGCATGGACTTTGTTGGCAACCACTGAGGTTATGCTGTTGCGGGATTTCAGTGATACATCATGGCATGGGAGTTAGGAATATACTCAGCAGCAGAAGAACTAATGCTGTGATGAAGTGTATCTCAAAAGGTAAATTAACCTTTGATTTGCACAGCAACTTGGTTTGGGGGATGGTGATTTTATCCCTTTTGAAACATCTACAAATATTTTTGCAAGGTCAATCTCTTGCTAAACCTGATTTTTTTACCAAATCCTTCAGTCACATATCAAAATGCACTATTCTTTGATATTTCCAAGATTTTCATCGATAATGGCTTCCATGCCTCCAATACCTCCAACAGGCTTCGGCAGATTGCGGGATTCTCAATGAATCTCAGTTTGAATCTGAGTTAATTCATGACTAGATTGCCGTGGCAAACAGACAAGCTATGAACATCCTTCCCCAATTGTAGGCATTATCCTGGAGTCACTTTAAGCTAATACGAAATGTTATCTAACTGAGAAAACATGCAGATATAACACGCTGAGCGAGGATATCACGAAACAATATAACCCTGCTACGCAATAAACACCACCGAAACATGAAAAAAATGCGAGAGCATGAAATTTATGTGACACCCTGATGCATGACGAGGATATATAGATGATGCTGGGACAGAAGATGAACACAAAAAAAAAGGGATACAACAAGCAAGACCGACAATAAAAAAAAATGGACTACTGAGGGAAGGTGGCACACAAGAAAAGGGGTTATCCTAATGAGGTACCCCTATCAGGCTTACATTCACAGTGAAACATATAAGATGGTAAGGTTATCAACTAAGTACGAACAAAGATCAATGAATAAAGGAGGCTAACATCATTTATTAGATGATAAAATGCATTATACATAAGAGAAAATAAAGAAATAGTACAGGATTTAGCAGGAGATGGTGTTATGAATTTAGATATGCAGAGATTTGCATTTTCACAACTAAATAAATTGGATGGGATGAATCATATAACCGAAAACAAAGTGCTGTAACCACTCATTCTGTTGATATTGCACGAAGAGAAGAAAAAAAAATGCGATGATCAATAAAACAGGAGATCAAACATTACAGACTGATGTAAACGATAAATCAAACAAGGCAAATAAGAAACTAAAATTGAAAATGAAGAAAGAAGAATGGGGAATTGATCATATCAGCAGAAAATCAAATAACAATATGCCGGATCAATTGATACTCAAAATTTACTTGAATGTAAGGAAAATTTTTTTAAAAGAAAGAAAGTAAAATAGATGTCGGAGTTCGGATTGCTCCTTTACTGTAGCAACACCAGGTGGGTCGATCCTGCTATATGCAGGTCGACCCTACCATTCGTGCCCTAAAAAAAAATGAAACTTAAGCGAAATATTTCACAACAGATTTAAATGGGGAAGAAGGAGGGCATACCTTCATGGCATTTCTACTATAGGGTCGACTTCCCGTGATCGATGGAAAAAAAAAAGGAATGGTTAAGAAGAAAAGGAAAGGGGATCTCTGAATAGAATCAGCAAGGGAAGATTTACTTACCTGTTCGGTATGAGAGATATCTGGAACTTCCTGCGATCTGGCTGAGAGACAGTCGGCTTCCTTCACTCGAGCCAAATGGAAAATCGAATAGGAAAGGGGAGGGGTGAAGGCGGTCTTGAAGGAGAAGATGCTGTGGTAGGATGAAAACGGGTGAAGAAAAATGGATTTCTGGATGTCTTTTTAAGGGAAAACAAGAAGGCTCGAGAAGGGTGAGGCCGTTGAAGATGAGCGGTTGAGGCGAATGGCCATGGCAATCGATCGAGTCCGATGGTGAGGAGGCTTCCAGAAGGTTTTGGGGATGGAGGGCGCACATGGGATCGGCCATGGAGTTCTTCTGGATGGGAAGAGAAGGAGAAGGCGAGAGTTAGGGTTTTCAAAACCCTAACTCGACTCTTTAAACGAAAATAAAGTTTTTCCTAAAAGGAGCCTCTTTAAAAAGTCTTTTTCAAAAACGGGTTTCCAAAAACCATTTTTTTTGAAATTTCCTTCATTTATTTCAATATTTTTATTTTATATTTTGGAATGAAAATCTAAAACTTTACGAGAAAACAAAGATAAAACCCTAATATTTTTATTTTTATTTTTTTG
Source organism: Nuphar pumila (assembly GCF_984573655.1). Lineage (NCBI taxonomy): Eukaryota > Viridiplantae > Streptophyta > Magnoliopsida > Nymphaeales > Nymphaeaceae > Nuphar > Nuphar pumila. Next base: position 100,921,719 of record NC_143249.1, read on the forward strand.
TATTTTTCTAAAAAATATTTACAAAAGTATTTTTCTGAGAATTTCCGACCATTTCGGGGAAATTTCTTCAGAAGAATGGGTTTGGACCCAGGTTTTGAGAAAATGTAGGAGTTTTGATACTCGAATCGAGAAATACAATGTGATAGATCCAAACGGATGTCGAATGGACTGTCCGAGCTACTTAAAGGCTATTTTTGGTATTTTCTATAATTTTAATTTAAAATTTGAACAAGGAAACTCAGATTTGGATCTGGACAATGGATCCAAATCCGAAATCAATTTAAACATATGAAATGAATTTAATTTCAATAAAACTTGAGAAATGAATTGGAATTTAGATTTAAAAATAGCTCAATTGCTCAGAAAATGAATTTAGGGGCAAAAAGGGAATATTTAAAAGATTTTAAAAAATTTGGGGTGTTCACATCAGGGTCGCTAGGTACCCAAAGATGATCTTTCATACGAATGTTGCCATCTTCAGACACTCTAAAAGAAGAATCTGCTTGCTCTGTCAAGGCTAGGAACTTGGTGTACTGACCGTCAAGCTTTTGAGGTTCTACTATCCTTGGCAGAAACTCGGATCGAATGGTTAGACCAGACAACCTGATCGAACCACCACCAACAGAAAAAGGTTTCTAGGCTATAAATTCTTCAATAAGCTTCTGGCTCCACACCAGACTAGCCAGAACACTACTCGATTTATGGCTAAGTGCATCCGCCACGACGTTTGCCTTCCCAGGGTGGTAAGACAACGTGAAATCGTAGTCTTTGATAAACTCAAGCCATCGTCGCTGCCTCATATTCAGCTCCTTCTGAAAGAACAAATACTTGAGGCTCTTGTGGTCTAAAAAGACCTCAAACGATTCCCCATACAGGTGATGTCGCCATGATTTCAAAGCGAACACAACCGCTGCCAATTCTAGATCGTGCGTCGGATAATTCCGCTCGTGAGTCTTCAACTGTCTAGAAGCATTGGCAATCACTCGTCCATGCTGCATAAGCACGCAACCTAAACTGGTGCCAGAGGCGTCTGTGTATACCACAAAGCCACCTCTGCCAGATGGTAAAGCCAACACCGGCGAGGTCGTCAACTTCGTCTTTAGGATCCGGAAACTGTCCTCACAGGCACTACTCCACACGAACTTAACACCCTTACGTAACAGCTTAGTCAAAGTTAATGCGATCCTCGAAAAGTCTTGGATAAAACGTCGATAATAACCGGCCAATCCAAGGAAACTACGAATTTTAGACACATTCTGAGGCTGCTTCCAGCCCAGAACTGCTTCAACTTTCGCTGGATCGACTGATACTCCCTCTTTCGATATCACGTGGCCAAGAAACATGACACGCTCGAGCCAAAAATCACACTTAGAGAACTTGACGAACAACTGATGCTCACGGAGAGTACTTAAAACAATTCGTAAATGCTCTCGATGCTGCTCCGGACTTTCCAAATAGACTAAGATGTCGTCGATAAATACTATCACGAACGAGTCTACAAATGGACGAAAGATCTGGTTCATCAAATCCATGAACGCTGCTGGAGCATTTGTGAGGCCAAAAGGCATCACCACGAACTCATACAACCCATAACGCGTCCTGAAAGCCGTCTTCGCAATGTCATCCTCTCGGATACGAAGCTGATGGTAGCTTGATCTGAGATCAATCTTCGAGAAAACCTTCGCTTTCTGCAACTGATCAAAGAGATCTTCGATCCTGGGCAACGGGTACTTGTTCTTAATTGTCGCTTGGTTGAGCATCCGATAATCGATGCACAACCTCAGGGATCCATCCTTCTTCCGTACAAACAGCACTGGTGCTCCCCATGGTGAAGCACTAGGTCGAATAAAACCCTAATCGAGAAGTTCTTCCAACTGACGCTTCAACTCTTCCAGTTCCGCTGGGGCCATACGGTATGGTGCTGTGATCATCGCAAAATTTTTCCTCTCTTGTGGTTTTCTCTCTCTTCCTTCTCTTTTCCTTTTCTAACCTCTATTTTCCTCCTTTTTGAAGGGAGTGAAATAAAAGAAAGAAAAGAAAGAGAGAAGAGAAAAGAAAGAAAGAAAGAGAGAGAAGACCACAAGAGAGGAAAAATTTTGCGATGATCACAGTTTTGGCGACCGTGATGGGACATTGTCTCCGTCTGGTCGAATTATGCCTTTGCTTTGCTCTAATATTCTCTAAGTCTTTATTCTTCTATGTCAGCTTCATTTTACATGCAAACCTTAGGAGCCTAGACTATGTCCTAAAGCTGACATCATTGCATATAGGATATAAGTATGGTTTGGTAGGACCATATTGAGGAGATTATTCCATGTTCACATTAGACTTAGGTCTTAAATACAACTCTCCTCAATTCTAGGGATTAAATACAAAACAATGTATGCAAGTGTATGCTTCTCTTTATTTAAATCTATCTCTTTAGGACTTGCATTAGAGCCTTCTGATTTTATTGCATGTTGATCATATTTTGAAAAACATCCCTACCTATATTGTCCCGGTCTTCACGTTGCTGGGCTGTCTCACTGAACCATAGTTCGGGAGAGAGCATCACAACTGGACCACTTATTTGGGTTCACACCCCCCTACCATGTACCTAAGGGCCATAGTCCGAGGTATATCGGTAGGTGCTCAAGGATGTTGGAAAGCCATTACCTTAGAACCGAAGAGATATCTTTATATATGCCACGTATTTCGAGCTTCGGCTTGAGTATATCAATTTCTATTTTATAAAATTTCCTTAAATTCTTTTTCCCCTTCAGGATAAGGGATAATCCTGAAACCCCGGCCATTCTTCTTGCTTCAATCTCTAAATATCTTAAATAGGCCGATCTCCTTCCCGACTCTCAGTTGGAAAAACCCGGTGCTCTCACTGGTTATTTTGCTAAAGTTTTTAAATCTAAAGATCAAGTTCAGTCCTCGTACTGGTTGCCTTCAAAAGTTTTGAACTTAAATCAGGTCATTAAATGAAATGTCCCAGCTACTTCGTTGGTCGTTAAATGATTAAATGAAATGTCCCAGCTACTTCGCTGGTCACTAAATGAAATGTCCCAGCTACTTCGCTGGTCATTAAATGATTAAATGAAATGTCCCAGCTACTTCGCTGGTCGTTAAATGATTAAATAAAATGTCCTAGCTACTTCGTTGGTCATTAAATGATTAAATGAAATGTCCCAGCTACTTCGCTGGTCATTAAATGATTAAATGAAATGTCCCAGCTACTTCGCTGGTCGTTAAATGAAATGTTCCAACTACTTCGTTGGTCGTTAAATGAAATGTCCCAGCTACTTTGCTGGTCGTTAAATGATTAAATGAAATGTCCCAGCTACTTCGCTGGTCGTTAAATGATTAAATAAAATGTCCCAACTCCTTCGTTGGTCGTTAAATGAAATGTTCCAACTACTTTGTTGGTCATTAAATGAAATGTTCCAACTCCTTCGTTGGTCGTTAAATGAAATGTCCCAGCTACTAAGCTGGTCGTTAAATGAAAGGTCCCAATTTTTACTGGTCATTAAATGAAATGTTCCAACTCCTTCGTTGGTCGTTAAATGAAATGTCCCAGCTACTTCGCTGGTCGTTAAATGAAATGTCCAAGCTACTTCGTCGGTCGTTAAATAAAATGTCCCAGCTACTTCGCTGGTCGTTAAATGAAATGTCCCAGCTACTTCGTTGGTCGTTAAATGAAAGGTCCCAGTTTTTACTGGTCATTAAATTAAACGTTCCAACTCCTTCGTTGGTCATTAAATGAAATGTCCCAGCTACTTCGTTGGTCGTTAAATGAAATGTCCCAGCTACTTCGCTGGTCGTTAAATAAAATGTTCCAACTCCTTCGTTGGTCGTTAAATGAAATGTCCCAGCTACTTCGCTGGTCGTTAAATGAAAGGTTTCAGCTACTTCGCTGGTCGTTAAATGAAAGGTCCCAGTTTTTACTGGTCATTAAATGAAATGTTCCAACTCCTTCGTTGGTCGTTAAACGAAATGTCCCAGCTACTTCGCTGGTCGTTAAATGAAATGTCCCAGCTACTTCGCTGGTCGTTAAATAAAATGTCCCAGCTACTTCGCTGGTCGTTAAATGAAATGTCTCAGCTACTTCGCTGGTCGTTAAATGAAAGGTCCCAGTTTTTACTGGTCATTAAATGAAACGTTCCAACTCCTTCGTTGGTCGTTAAATGAAATGTCCCAGCTACTTCGCTGGCCGTTAAATGAAATGTTTCAACTTCTTCGTTGGTCGTTAAATGAAATGTCCCAGCTACTTCGCTGGTCGTTAAATGAAATGTCCCAACTACTTCGCTGGTCGTTAAATAAAATGTCCTAGCTACTTCGCTGGTCGTTAAATGAAATGTCCCAGCTACTTCGCTGGTCGTTAAATGAAAGGTCCAGTTTTTACTGGTCATTAAATGAAACGTTCCAACTCCTTCGTTGGTCGTTAAATGAAATGTCCCAGCTACTTCGCTGGTCGTTAAATGAAATGTCCCAGCTACTTTGCTGGTTGATAAATAAAATGTCCCAGCTACTTCGCTGGTCGTTAAATGAAATGTCCCAGCTACTTCGCTGGTCGTTAAATGAAAGGTCCTAGTTTTTACTGATCGTTAAATGAAAGGTTCCAGCTCCTTCGCTGGTCGTTAAATGAAATATCTAAGTTTACTGGTCAGAATGTCCAAAATCATAGATGCAATTAAAGGTCACATCAAAATCTATATTGAGTGATTATTTCACGAAGAATTCTCGAAAACTTTGCCAATTTGCTAAAAGCATTTGTTGATTCTAAATATTCTTACTGTACAAAAGAACTACCTCAGATTACCTCTAGTATTCTTTCCAAAAAGGTAAAACTTTTTGCGAAAAAGAGGTAAAATTCAAATCTTTTCCTGTTGATCAACTAAAAGGATGTAAGAAATGTCCTCGGTATGATCAGTGAAAGAAATATTCAATGACATTGAAAAGCCAGAAGTAAATTGATATTGATCATGGCTATGACGCATGTTTAAAGATGATTTTCTGGCAATTAGACAGTGGAAATATCCTGAGCTACAAAAAGAATTCACTTAATCTATATCCTCTCATTTTAGAGCTGCAAATCAAATATCTGCAAAAGGGATCTCTCAATTGTCGTCAAGATGAAGGCGAATAGGCGAGCAGACCCCCGGGGCCAAAGAAGATTTGGATCATCTACCGAGATGAAGGAGTTTGTGAAGGATCCTTCCAGGGAAAGTTCAGATCACCGTCGAGATGAAGGCGAGTGTGATGAACCTACCGACAAACCCTAAATGATATTTGATTTCTACTATCATCAATAGACCCTTTGAGCCAATACCATCATATATAATCCCTGATAAAAGAAGGATCGAAACGTCTCCAAGATGAAGGAGTTTGTAACATACCCTTCCCTGAAAAAGAGAGAAAAGTCAGGACATCTCCAAAATGAAGGATGATGTAAAGAGCCCGAAAAAGCCCAATGACTCAAAAAGCGTGCAAGAAGATCACCATGAGAAAACACTCAGATATCAAACTGCCGAAATTGCCAGAAGTCATCTTTTCTTATGCAAAATATCTGTTATCAATATCTTTTCTCTATTTGCTTTTATGAAATTAAGAATATTTCTTCTCTTCTCATATCAGGGAAATGGATAGCTTCCTTGAAGAAAATCATCAGCGCTAAAATTTTGAATTTGACTCTTAAGACCGAGAAGTTAACCTCGTTGGAGGAAATACTCTAGGTAAAAGAGGGAATATCCTTGCACACATGTGCACATTTTCGAGCGTTGAAATCAACTATACATTTATCTTATTGGCAAAATTTTCTAGATATTCTAAGAATGAAATAAGTATTCAATATCCATTTTGATGCAACCTAGCGTTGTTTATATCTTCCAAGAAGAGTTGCCTCATTCAGTTGAAGTATCTCTCCAGTCTCATCTCGGTTTCTCCATTTGAGAACTCCGTATGGTTGTTCTCACTCAGGTTAACCTTTCATTTAACCTGTATTTCCTGCGAGAGGTCATTAAATTCAAAAGCTGATCTAGTCTCAACAATGAGACTCCCAAGTTCACCCCTTTTTCAAAGCTTTAGGGAACCCCATTTCCTTTCTCCTTTCGCAAATCCCTTTCGGATTTGTTCGTCCAAACTCTGAATGTCCCATCATGGTCTCTTCACTCGAGGATTCCGTATGGTCGTCCCCTTCAGGTTAAGGGTTATGCCTGAACCTCGTGCCTCAAGGTATCTTCCTTTTTCAGGTTTTGGTTAAACCTGAATCTCATTCCAACGAGTTTCTCTCGTTTCGACGAGGTGTTTTCTTCTAGTCCCATCATGGTTCTTCCCATCAAGAAATCCATGCTTTGTATATCCATCCAGGACAAGATCCCACTTAAGCTTCATCTCATGAGGCGTTTTCTCAAAAATGTCCCATCACGATCGCCAAATCTGTGATCATCGCAAAATTTTTCCTCTCTTTATGGTTTCTTTTTCTTCCTTCTCTTTTCCTTTTCTAACCTCTATTTTCCTCCTTTTTGAAGGGAGAAAAATAAAAGAAAGAAAAGAAAGAGAGAAGAGAAGAGAAAAGAAAGAAAGAAAAAGAGAAGAGGAACTCTTTTGCGCGGTCTCACTTGACCTTAATTTGAAAAATATTTAGAAATTTAACTCACCTCCGTTTTGAAAATTTACGGGAAAATGGAGAGACGGGATTCGCTTGTCGGTACGAGGTTCGACCGTTCCTGGCGCCTTTACCAGGGGTAATCGAACCAAGGATCAAATCTATGCCTTTTGCTTTGCCTAAATATCATCTAAGAATTTATTTTAAATCTAGATGCACAAAGAATCATGCTTGTGCCATGCAAAGATGTATGCTTCTTTTGAAAAGATGTTTTGAAAATTTCCAAGTGTTCTGAGATGAACTTGGTAAGGGAGTGAAGAAATGTTTGAATTTAACTTTAGAACTTGAGATAGATCAGAGGAGTTCTAAGTCTTTGAAGTAAATCAGGATTGGAAGAATAAATCTTGATTTTGAGAAAGAATGATTTGAAGTTTTGAAATGAAAGGAAATGAAGTTTCAAAGTCGGAAATGGACTTTGAATTTTGAACTTGAATTTAGGAAAGGAAATGAATACTTGAGATGGAATTGAATTTAGATTTTGAAGTTTGAAATTGGAATGGACTGAGAAAATCAAATGGTATTTAAAAATAGAGATGGATTTAAGATATTCAGATTAGATCCGAAAATGGAATTAAAATCTAGAATTGGAATTGGATTCCGGATCCTAAACAGAATGGGACCCAAGATTTGGAATTCAAGATGGACTTGGGTTCTGGATCCTAAAATGGAGTGGATCTGAAGTCTGAGATCCAAATTTAGAATTGGGTTCTGGATCCTAGAATGGATTTGGATCTAAAGTCTAAGATCCAAAGTAGAATTGGGTTCTGGATCCTAGAATGGATTTTGGATCTGAAGTCTGTGATCCAATGTAGAGTTGGATTCGAGATCCTAGAATGGAGTGGATCTGAAATCTGAGATCCAAATGTAGAGTTGGGCTCTGGATCCTAAAAAATGGAATTGGATCTGGAGTCTGAGATCCAATGTAGAGTTGGATTCTGGATCCTAAAGGGGAATTGGATCTGAAGTCTGAGATCCGATATGAATGTTGAATCCTGGATCCTAGAATGGGTTTTGGATCTGATTTTGAGATCCAAAAAGTGGGGATTTATACTTGGAAATCTGGATCCAAGTTGGATTTAGGATCTAACTTTGGATTTGGAATTTCAAAATTCGATTTGAGAATTTTGAACTTGGAATATGAATTTCAAAGTCAAATTGGACTTTGAATTTAAAGTTTGAATCTGGAATTTAGAAGATGAATCAAGAATTTCTAAATTTGAATTGAATTTGGAAAAATGAATTTTAGAAATTGAATCTTGAATATACAAATGAATTTCAACGTCGAATTGGACTTGAGTTTGGAGCTTGAATTTGGAATTTTTAGAAAATGAATCAAGACTCTCAAAGTTAAATTTAACTTTTGAGTTTGGTTGGAGTTTTGAATATAAACTGAACTTGGAATTTCAAAGCCAAATTTGAACTTTGAAATCTGATTTGAATTGGAAATTTTGAGTATAAAATTGAAACTTTGAAATCTCAAAGTCAAATTGGACTTTGAAATTGAAATCTACATCTTTGAAATAAAAGAATGAAATAAAATAGAGATTGAAGAAGGATAATTGAGATCACTTGGATTTTTGAAAAGAATTTCGAAAATATGATGTAGTTCTATCCTAAATGATGAATGAATTTGAAAAATTTGGATTTAGATTTTGAAAAAGCTATCTTATTCTTGAAATGAATTAAAATAAGATTGAAGATATGATACATCCCTGATTATGGTCATTGAATGTATTATATAATAATCTATATTTAAATTCAGGTGAAGAATAAAACACATTTGGTGCTTTTATAGAATTTAAAATGAAATTAACTCTCAATATACCCTGATTATGGCCATTGGTATATATTTTGAGTTAATTTTAAGTTAAATTCTGATAAAAGAAGAAAATATTTAAGGAAAATATGATGAATTTTTGAAAACGGATCCAGTGTGGATCCAATGTTATTTCGTAAAAGATAAAAATCCTAAATCTTGTTTACATCCCGACTATGGCCGTTGATGTAAATCATCAACTTAGGATTAATTTACTTCTTACGAAATGGTGCACGTGCCATTCATGTTTCACCGTTCGTGAGATTTTAGAAAAATAAAGAAGGAAATATGAGAACAAATTATACATGATATTTATAATGCTCATTCATTCTATCTAAAGCTGGAATTTGTAAATTCTCATTGAGATCTATCTATTACATTGTTTGAATTGAATTTGAGAATGTCCAAGCCTCTAAACCAAGGAAGAAGTCCTGCAAAACAAGAGTCAGCATAGACAAGAGATGCATATTATAAGAGGTATCACATTTGACAGAATGATGGGCTGTATACACCTAAGTTATATATACAGGATGTCACTGCAATGCTACAACATAGGTATTGAATCAACCTGTAAATGGCGCTGTTATAGAAGGTGACACTATATAAGTGTAAATAGTGAGATGACATATGATATGGTGAGAGCTTAATATATTAAAAGTAGACCTGCTAATAAAATGACAAGTTTATTGGGAGATTTTCCTCCAATTCTGCAGGGGAACAGTTGCCACTGTGACTGTTGGTGGCAAGGTATGTATTGGATGTGCAGAGGGGAGAGAAAGGAACTGTTATTTGGTAAATCCCAAACCCGATTCTGAATCAATAAACAATAATTTTGGTTCGATCTTATCAAGATATCTCCCACTGACATATTAGACCACTTCAGTAGACTATGCTGAAATGATTCTCTATGGCATATCAGAATTTTCACAAGGAAGCAGGGAATAACCTGATAGCAGACATTAAGATGCTTTGATGAATATAACCAGATACTTACAGTGGAGGTGAATGGTGTATACACCTAGCGAGGTATGCTTAGCTAATGGACATTTTAGCACATGCACACTATTGACACTTAACCGGCCTTGATGTTAGAAATAATTGACAATTCACAGATGATTGGGAGCAATTGCTAATGAGCTGGGGAACAATTTAGCTATGATAAAAGATTAGCACAGCTAAATGCTACAATAAATAAAACAGGTGCTGCATACAATGAGGGGTTTTGTGAAGTGCAAGAGACGAATATGACACAGAAATCGCAGGTGATGCAGGGTAATTGGAATGATACTGAAAGTATGATCAGTGAGCTGCTCCCATCGTGACTTACAGGAGCCACACATGACATACCCACATGCTCTCTGGAAGATAACAAATAATCGCATAAATGTTGGGAGCCTCCTGAGTTTGTCATGTTATTCCAATAAACTTCTTGCTCATTTCTTGAGCTCGATCCAAACTTCGATTGCCTAAAAGAATGAACAGTACTCCTTTTTCCTTGCATTAATGATTCTATGTTTTGGTATTTGAATCAAGTAACTGTAGAGAACAAAGGCATGCGTCATCAGCTAATAACAGGATTTTCACTTAGCCTGATATAACCAAAAAAAAAAAAAAGTGAGAAAACAATAGCTCTAATATATATCAATTAATGAAATGGATTTAACAGAAAAGAAGAAAAAGAAAAAAAATAACACAAGAAAATTTTTGGGATGCTAGATGAACAAGAAATTGGTACCTGAGCTAAGCACTAGGAAAATGATGTCAGCATCCATGCTTACAGGGACAGAGAGTACAAGAAAAAAAATGATATGAATGGCGCAACGTGATACATAGATGTGTATGGGTGTAGCACATTTTGCAGGAGGAATTAGCACAACCAAAAT